>NC_142884.1:72848946-73469400 GCF_051225735.1 Oryctolagus cuniculus | reverse complement strand
GGGCTGATTAGAAGAGATCAGATCATCCACACAAACGGGTTATGAGAGTGCCTGGTTCACAGAAAGTGCTAGAAAACTGTGAGTGGCTGTGGTTGATGATGTCATCTTCACCAACCCCCATCCATGGTGGGGTGCACACCAAGACACACAGGAATGCTTGAAACCACAGAGAGCACCGAACCCCTCATATGAGCACTGTGACGCCCCCATAGCTGATCTGATAACCATGCTCCGAGGTGAGGGTAGCAGTGGGTGGCCTATGCAGTGGGGATCCGCTGAACAAGAGGTGAATCTTGCCCTGGGCAACAGAGAGAGAGGTGAGGCAAGCCTTCGTCCTGCTCAGCACATGGCGTAAAAGTCATGGATTGTTTATTTGGGGGATTTTCCACTGAATAATTTTGGAGCATGCTTGTTTGTGGGTAACTGAATCCACAGGTCGGGGAACCACTGTGTTATTAGCCACCACCACCATGATCCTAATTATTATTACATGGCTGCCACGGCTAAGAGGGTGGCTGAAGCCCTGGGAGACATTGAGGACCAAGGTGAAAAAAATCACAGTTAGGGGGGATTTTGCATTCACATTTTCCAAAAATGGCTTTCAGAATCAAAACCAAGCTATTTTAATCATCCTGGTTCTTTGCTGGGAACGGGTCAAGTTGATCGCCATTGAGATTTGCTGTAGTTCAAGCCCTCAATTTACTGAAGAGGAGACTGAGGCTAGAGAAAGAGACTTGCCCAGAGTCACACAGAGCAGAGCCTGGGGCCAGGCCCTCACAGTGCAATTCCCCTGCCCAGAAGCAAGAGTGCCAAGGACAGAGGTCAAAGCAGGTGCAGAGGCCCTGAGGCCAGCTCCACGCGATCCAGCAAATCCCAGCTCACACATCCCTAATAACTCAATCCAAATCTGCAAGGTCTCCCAGGGGCTCGTCCCAGGCCGTAACCATCCCCTTTATGAAGCTGCTGCTTTCTTTTATGCCTGTCTTCCCCATGAAGGCAGGGACCAGATTTTGCACGGCACATAGCAACTGGCTCCCAGGAAGTAACTGCTAACAGAATGAGGGGAAGCATGACCCCATGAGCTTTTCCGTCAACTGTCGAGGGGCAAAACGCGTGTTTCGCAGGCTGGCTGTTGGAAGCATTGGAGATGAGGTACATGAACAGAGCAACCCAGTGCCCAGGACATCGGCGGTGTCCTAGGAAGAAGCTCCAGCCCTTGCACCTGCATGGCACCGCAGCCAGCGGGAGGCCCATCCCAGCCCTGATGCAGATGTCTTATAACTCCGGCCTGAAACCTGTCCGACTGGTTGAGGGAGACACCCTGAATGTTTCCACACCCAGCAGCCACCAACATGACTCGGCTGCTTTCCGAGGCCTTTGGGAAGAAATCGCTTTCCAGCCAGGATTCAACAAGACCTTGCAGGCTGCTCAGGCACGGCTTTGTTGCGAGAACTCCCAGGAGAAGCAACACTCACAGCGATCCCCCAGAAGCTAGCTTGGGTGTGAAATCTGACCCCCCCCCAACCTTGCTGGGTCTGCTTCCTCATCTATGAGTTGCTGGGGGGTGGGAGGGTGGCCTGGGACTGAGTGTGTCACCCCAAGGCCCTGTATCTAAGGATTATGCTTGGGATTAAGTTAAATAATGGCTGTGAAAACACCCAAGCCAGCGCTAGCTAGACCCATCATAGTACCTGGGAGCCAGAACAACTCGCAATCAAATCCTAACGCAAACCTCGCAGGCAACTCTTCTAGGTCGAGCAGTTTCTTCGCTCTGCCATTTGTGGATATGGGCTGATAAATAATTCAGAGTGTTGGGATGTGGTTTAACAAAGCCTTTGCCAGTCCCTGAAATGTGCAGGACCCAGGATGAGAGTACAACTGAAGGCTCACCAACGAAATATCTATCCGACCATAGCAACCAAATAGACAGAACACTATCTCCCCACTTGACTTGACACGCAGACCCTTGCAATGTTGTGTTGAACTGCAGTGCCCAATACAGCAACCACCAGCCGTAGGTACTCATTCAGATTTAACCTTTAACTAAGGATAAGAAAAATAAAATCAGTTAATAAAATCACACATCTTTAAGTGGTGCCTGTACTGCACAGAGAGAATGTTCCAGCAACATGGCAGGTGGTCTGGGAGGATGAGTGAACGTGAAATCCTAGGACACCTTGGGGGTGAGCTGGAATCGTGTGGCTAAGGTGGTCTCTGGCCCCTGGCTCTCCTTCTTTCTCACCCCAGGCTCTGCCCCCAATTCTATGGGTGATCCAGCCAGCACAGCCAAGACTTCAGCCAGCCCTGGCCACTGCATGGGCCCAGGGTGGGCACTCCAGTGGCTCAGTCTGGCCCTGGGAGAGCAGAAGCAGACATCAAAGCAGGACTGGGGTCCTGAGTACATTTAGGGGGGCAATGGCTGGGCAGGATCCACAGGTCCTAGGGACTCTCTACCTGAGGAGGAGGAGGGGACGTGCTGCAGACCAGAAGGGCAGAGCAGGGCCTCCTTAGTGCTGAGCCCAGGGCCAGGGTCCCTCTTTCCAGGGTCTAAGAGCAGAAGAGGCATTGAACACATGGCCCGGCACATCGTGATAAACCATGGCTTCTCTCTGCATCGGGAGACAAAACTCTAATCTAATGATGCAGGAGTCGTAAGTCCAAATTGCGTCCTCTCACAGCCCCTCCTGCATGGCTGGGGAGTGCTTCTGATCCCTGCTTCAAGGCAGCCAGGAAGACTGTAGGGCAGCTGTCCCCTGCTGTCTGTACATGTCAGATGTCTCCCAGCCACGCCCCCTCCCCTGCCAAGCCCTGCCCTAGACACCGGCAGTCCCACATAAACAGGCCCAGCAGCCGAGAGGCCCTGATGGCCCCGCCTTCCTTTGACCCCAGTTGGCCCAAAGGCCAGGGACTCTGGGGCAGTCTGGGGCTTTAAATCCAGCTCACTGCTGGATTTACTGGAGAGCACTCTCACCAGGCACAGGTTCTGATGCCACAGAAGGACTTTGTGTCCCTTAACTTTTTTTTTCTTTAGACTTGTTTATTTATTTGGAAGTCAGAATTACAGAGAGCGAGCAAGAGACAGAGAGAGGTCCTCCATCTGCTGCTTCACTCCCCCATATGGCTGCAATGGCCAGCACTGGGTCAGGCCGAAGCCAGGAGCTTCATCCAGGTCTCCCACTGGGTAGCCTGGGTCTAAGCACTTGGGCCATCTTCCGCTGCTCTTCCCAGGCTGTTAGAAGGGAGCTGGATTGGAAGTGGAGCAGCCAGGACAGGAGCCGGTACCCATATGGGATGCCAGCATCACAGGTACAGCTTTACCGGCTGTGCCACAACACCGGCCTGCTTTGTGCCCTATTTAGAGACCCTGCTAAACTCTTTAATTAATCCATTACCAGTATTTAAGAGCTTAACGAGTGCCCTCCAAGTGCAAGGGATGAAGTCACATGACAGAGTCTCGGCATCAAGGGACAAGGGGACTGAGCAGGCACCTGACACTTGAAAGAGAGGCGAGCAAATGGCTCCAGAGTGTGCCCTCACCCCAGGGCAGTAAGGAGGGAAGAACTGAGGTGCTGAGACACAGGCCACCCAGCCAGGGAGTCGCAGGTGCGGTGGGACAGGACAGCAGGAGAGGGGACAGAGGGCAAAGACCCGAGACGTGCAGGCCGTCTGACGAAGGGCAGCATCTGCTCGAGCTGGCCTCGCAGTGGCCTGGGGACAGGAGGGAGCCAGAGCTGCGGCTCTGCACACGGAAGGCGGTGTCTGCCTCCTCGACTGTGCGACTTCCAGAGGCAGGTGTAGCAACATGAAAGTGAAGAGGACATGTTTAAGGGACCATAAACAGCCATGCAACGGCGTGATCAGAGCTGCCCAGCCCAGGCTCTGCTGACCTTTGCTATTTCAAAGCACTGGATAGCTCACACGACGGCTTTTACAAACACACACATTCACCTTCCCCGCATGGCTCCATGGGAACCAGCCACCCTCCGCGTGGGTAAAGGTGGTAAAATCTCACGGTGTGTAGGCCCTGGGAGGGAGCGTGCACCACCATGCACACCACACATGGGCTGAGCTCAGCCTTGACATTTGCCTCCCTGCCCCCACCCCCGCCCCACCGAGCTGCTTCCTGGGCGAGGGTTCAGGGGCCAGAGGCTTGGGTGTGGCTCTATTGGGGGGGGGGGGGTTGTCACGTGGAGAGAAAGTAACCCTGATTTTTCTCTCAATCCTTTCAAATGGTCAAGGAAAGCATCTTGGATGCCATGAAGTCTCTAACACTTCATGCTTTCAAAAATTGCTTTTTCAGGGCCAGCGCTGTGGCGTAGCAGGTTAAGCTGCCGCCTGCAGTGCTGGCATCCCCTAAGGGCGCCAGTTCAAGACCTGGCTGCTCCACTTCTGATCCAGCTCTCTCCTATGGCCTGGGAAAGCAGTAGAGGATGGCTCAAGTCCTTGGGCCCCTGCACCCACATGGGAGACCAGGAAGAAGCTCCTGGCTCCTGGCTTTGGATCAGCACAGCTTCAGCCATTGTGGCCATCTGGGGAGTGAACCAGCAGATGGAAGACCTCTCTCTCTTTGCTTCTCCTTCTCTCTCTGTGTAACTCTGACTTTCAAATAAATAAATCCTTTTTAAAAAATTGCTTTTTCACAAACTTTGGTCGGGGCTTGGCAGGCCGCGGCCCTGGCCCCAGGCTGAGGACCCCTGCTGTCCAGCCCTGCCTTCTCACCCTTGCCTTCTCTGTGCAGCAGGCAAGGCTGCTTCCACCGGGAAGCCAGACGCTCCCCCTCGCCTGAGTCAAGAAAGCAGCTGGTTCACGGAAAGCAAAAGATGGCTTTGGACACGTGAAGCAGAGGTGATGCGAGACGCGGTAAAAGCCGCGGCAGAGACACGCAGACAACTGCAGCAGGGATACCAGAGACAGACGAGAGAATCCAGCTGTGGCATCAGATAGACCTGGGTGCAAATGCTCACTGCTGAGAACCTGGCTGAACCCTGCCCCAAAGATCCAGGCAGGAAGGGTGGGACTGGCCCCCCTCGCTCCAGGGCACTGCTGGAGTCCCTGTGACCCATCTGCGCTCCATCCAGGAGGCCCGCTGGGGGAGCAGCAGCCATACTACCCCTTAGCAGTTACAAACGTGGGTTTAAAGACCGTTCCGACCTTGGCTCTGCCACTCTGGGCTGTGTGACCTGGGGCACGGTCATTAACCTCTCTGAGCCTCCATTTCTTTCATCTCTAAAATGAGGCTAATTTGGGGACCTCTCCCACAGGTTGTTTAGCTCATTACATGAGGTAAGGAAAATAAAATGCTTAGCAAAGTACCTGGCACACGCATGTAGCTGGTAAATGCGAGCTATCAAAACTTAATTGTATCAAATTTGATTTAATTTAAATTAATTAAGGCATGAAGTCAGTGGGATCTGGAGCCTCACTCAGAGCCCAGACCTGCAGCAGATCTACAGTGACTGCACGGAGCATCGCGTGCAGGAACACATCTGCCCAGCATCGGGGGACCACGGGGGCAGACGGTGACAGACTCCTGCCATTAGGCGGGTACTTAAACCGACGCCGTTGCAGGATGCTTAATACCAGGGAGAGACGTGCAGATGACGCATGGGTTAGAAGAGTGTTTACTGAGAGGCAGACAGAGAGAGCGGGAGACACAGCCCTCATCTGCTGGTTCACTCTCTGAATGCCCACAATAGCCCCAGGCCAGGGCTGAAGCCAGGAGCCAGGAGCCTAATCCAGGTCTCCCACATGGGCTGCCGAGGCCCAATCGCTTGAGCTCTCACCGCTGCCTCCCAGGGTCTGCCTTAGCAGGGAGCTGGAGTCGGGAGCCGGAGGCGGGAATTGAACTCGGGTACCCCAGTGTGGGCTGTGGGCACCTTTACTGCTCTGCTGGGACAAACATCTGCCCCTGCTTTGTGGACTTTGGTGCAAGAAGCTTTGAAATCCTTGCACATTTTTCTTATGAAAACACTTTCTGAGACCCTTTGGAATCCTCTGAGATAGAAGGTAGATTAGGAGCTGCTCGGGAGGCGATGGGGGAGGGGCAGGGGGCCATGAGGAGGTGATGGCTGAGGGTGTGGCATTCCTTTTTGGGTGATGAAATATTCTAAAGGTGACTGTGGGGTGGGCAGGTGGCACAGCAGCGAAGATGCTGGGTTCGAGTCCCCGCTCCCAGCTTCCTGGCAACGCACCCTGGAGAGGCAGCAGTGGGGGCTGCTCCCAAGTGGCAGATCTATGTGGAGGTCCCAGCTCCTGGCTTCAGCCTGGCCCAGCCCCAGCTTTTGTGGGCACTTGGAGCATGAACCAGCAGATGTGAGATCTGTCTCTCTCTGCCTTCCAAATAAAATAAATAAAGATGAAAAAATAAACCACTTTTTTTTTAAACAAAACTGATTGTGGCGGTAGTGACACAGCTCGGGGAATTTTACTTTTTCCTTTGCCTTGACTTGCTAAAGATTCTGCCACTCATTTTGACCACTTTTGACAAAATCATGAAGATGTTTTCGGTTTTTCTGTAAGTACAGTCACTCTGGATTGTGATGCCAATCAAATGAGCGCCCGCAGAACTCCCTGCCTGGGCTCGGGTCTCCGGATGGGGGACTTCCTTCCCAGAAGCGTTACCTGGTCCCCGCGGAGGGGCAGGGCAAATCTGCGGAGGGTGGGGGCCGAGGTGAGCCTGGCATTCTGCTCGAAGGCCTGGTTCAGGTTGGCCAGGTAGAAGAGCTGGTAGAGGCTGCTGTCGTCGTAGGCGATGACGTCAAACACGATGCAGCCGTCCTCCTCGTAGGCGTTGACGTGATGGAAGACCACCAGGGGGTCCGTGTAGAACCTGACGGGCATGGGCTTCCGGGTCCTCTGGTCGATGACGTGAATGTAGGTCTGAAAGCAGACGCACAGCTGGCACTGGGCTCTCCCTGTCAGGGCCAGCGCTGTGCACCCGCGGGCCGGCCAACACCCCGTCTGGCGGGTACTAGCCTGGGCCTACTGTGTGTAAGCGGAGCTGTCCCGGGGCACTTCCGTGAGCGCTTCTCTAGCACGGGCAGGAGGGCCGCTTGCTGCCAAGGCCTCTGCAGCCACCAGGGGACAGTACCTGTGCAGGCCGCTGAGGCTGCGCGGTGCCCTCGTCCCGCTGCCTCCTGGGCCGGCTTCGCCTCTTTCTCCCCCTTCCCCATCATCAGACTTTGGAGATCAAGAGGGGAGCCAGGAAGGGGGCTTCAGCGGTGTGGTGGGAGGCTCGATGCAGGAGGCAAAGATGGGGTGAACATCTGAGGCCCCCCTTCCCTCAGGACCCAACCCCTGAGCCAGCCACATGGAGTCGTCCAGAAGTCCTCTTCCAAACGCACCCACGAGCCTTTCCCAGGGCTCCAAGTCTTCTCACTTTCTAAACGCCAGGGAATCCCCAGAGGTCTGCACTGGAGGCCTCAACACCCCCTCCACTTCCCCCTACCTGGAGCTCCCTCCCCCCACCCAGCTTCCCTCGTGGGGAGGCTCTGCTGCAGGGCAAGCTCCAGGTCAGCCGCCCACCCCTGCTGTGCATCAGGCACTGCTCTGGGAACCCGGAAAGACAAAAGAAAGCCACTCCCTGCTCTCATGGACCTTATACGCCAGCAGGGGTGAGGCCAACAATAAATACCAGGTATGTGAGATGTCAGGGCTCTCCTGGGAAATGAGCAGCAGGGGAGAGGGAGCCAATGCCTTCACCCCTTCAGCCCCCTCGCTCTCCTCCCAGAGGAGAGACACCACAGCAGGACCGTCTGTGCGAACGCACAGAGAACATGGAGGGATGCCCACTGGGAATGGTGGCTCCCTCCAGAGTGCGGAGTGGGCAGGGCAGGGGAGGAGAGTGGCGGGGTTAGGGAGGAGACTTCATATACACGTGTGTTACCTGAATCCGAAACACTGTTCCAAAGGTAACAACAGGAAGTCAGCCAGGAACTCTAGTCACGCCCACACATCCATATGGGAGTGCATGCACACACACAGTGCACGTGTGCACACACACACCTGCACACACGTGCTGGGAGCACCCAGGCGTAGCTGAATTACAGGAGATGTTTCTGCTGGACCTCTGGGTGGAAGTTTCTAGCATCATGATGCGGACGGAGCCTCCGGCCCACCTCCTCTTGCCCCTGCCCCTGCCCGCCCTGTCTTTGGTGGCAGCAGAGAGGCTGGAGGGGTGTGAGGAGCCCTGCCCGCCCTCGGGACTGAGGACAGGGTCCCTTTGCTGCTGGGCCAGTGAGGACTGCCTTGGCTGCTGAGGTTACCCAAGGTCACACCCCTTCCTGGGACTGTGTCCAGCGACTTGTGGACAAGGGGCTACACAGGCAGGGGCCAGTGTGAAGGACCGCCCAGCTTCAGACACCTCGGGGAGGCTGATGGCTGCCCCTCCCTACCCCCCCCCCCCCCAAGCCGCACCTTGTCCTCGGGGTGGAAAGCCATGCAGGACGCCCAGCTCACGCCCCGGATGTACGCCGTTGCCATCTTGAGGATGTCCAGCTTGAAAGGCTGCTCCAGGAACACGAGGTAGTTCTCGGTGATGCCGAAGCTGTGGTAGTAGCTCGGGGAGAGCAGGGAGCGCGAGGGCACGGAGCAGAACGCCTCGGCCTGCGTCAGGGGGCTCCGCTTCCCCTTCCCCTTGGCCTCTGCAGGAAAGCAAGGGCTGGGAACCGCGCAGGAGCTGGGCCCCCAACACCATCACCACCCCTACAACCGACGTTGTCGCTAGGGAGATGAAATTTCCAACAGCGGCCAAGACCAGACAAGGATCTCACTGCCAAGGTCAGTGCAGGGGCCACAGCCCGACACCAGCCTCAGCAGGTGCAGCTGCCACAGCCCACGCTGGCTGTCCAATCTGAAAACCACGGAACCACAGAGAAAGCCTCTAGGCCAGGGGTCTATGACACAGCCTGGGAGCTAAACCCAGCAGATACCTGCTTTTGTGATTAAAGTTTTATCTGGGACATGGCCTGGCTCACTCCTCTTTGTGTTGGCCATGGCTGGCTTTGTCTTCCAGTTCCAGGGGCCAACTTGAGCCACTGCGACAGAGACCACGTGTTCTGCAAAGCCCTAACTCATGCCATCTGGCCATCTGAAGGAAAAGGATTGCTGACTCCCATTCTGCACCGGTGCGTCTCACACTTTTACGAGTGAGGACCAGCTAGGGATGGGTGGAAGATGCAGTTTGACTCTGTGTACTGGGACAGGGCTTGGGGTTCTGCATGTCAAGCTGCCTACACAGGCTTAAGCTCTGTTCTTGTGCCTGAACCATCACTGGACATGTGTGTCACAGTCTTTCCGTGAGGTTCTCTTGATACTGTCCATTCTGAAACACCTGGGCGAACGGGGCCAGCTTTGTGGCATGGCGAGTAAAGCCACTGCCTGTGACACCGGCATCCCACACAGGCACTGGTGAGTTTCCCAGCTGCTCCACTTCCCATCCAGCTCCCTACTTGTGTGCCTGGGAAAGCAGTGGAAGATGGCCTGAGTGTGTGGGCCCCTGTAACTACATGGGAGACCCAGAAGAAGCTCCTGGCTTTGGCCTGGCCCAGCCCTGGCCACGGTGGCCATTTGGGGAGTGAACAAGCAGATGGAAGACCTCCCCCCCGGCAACTCTGCCTTCCAAATAAATAAACCAACCTTTAAAATAACAAGCAAAAACCAAAACACCTGGACATGGGGCCGAGAACCTACAGTGACAGGGGCTTTTATACAGATCCTGAGAAGGAAGTGAGGGCATGGGGTGCCCATGTGACCACTGGGAAGCTGAGGCTTGATAGAACGTTCTAACACCGTAGCCAAAGCCACAGGGTTATGCTGAGAAAACACACAGCCCCCGAGCCTTGACTTCCTCCTCTGGTAGTGAAGGCAGAGATCGGAATGAGATCGCGCAGCAAGGCAAGCAGCTCACCAGGCATCCGGATGCCAACGGTGCTCGGCACACGTGGGCCCTTCCCATCCTCTGTGGGGATGAGTCAGGCCCTGGCCGAAAGGCCTCCGCACCCAGGCCTGGGGCTGCTCCATGATGAGCTGTCTGCAAACATCCCCGCCCCTCTGGAGGCCACCTGTGCACACTGTAATCAGCTGGCTGGAGGGAGGGACGCTCTGGGGTTATGGGATGGTTCCTTTCTTCACAAAACAAATGGAGCACAACGCACACTGAAACAAAAGCACCCTGGCTGGGGAGCGGGAGCCGGGGCATGACCCCTGGTGCTCCAGTGTGGAGTCGGTGCTCAGAACTGCCACCTACGTGTCAGTGGCTCCTGCAAACTTGGGACCATGGCCATGTCCCCTGATTCCCCCGCTCCAGGCCCCACAGTCCTCCTCTGTAACATGGGAGGGCAAACTCAGATGCCCAGACGGTCCCCAAGTCTGACCTTCCCGGATTCTGAACTTGACCCTCGATCTTTTTATTGGCCTAACTACCGGGAGTTCCATTTAACAAGGACACTCATTGTATATTCTGACCTCAGGGGCTCCCAGATCCTGGCAGAGCCTGGCGATTCGTTTGGGAGTTTCCACAGGACAGTGGGGGAAGGGGACCGGCAGGGAGCCCAGATGCAAACAGCAGTCCTAAACCAGAAAGGCAAGTCGAGCACTCTTGTGGCTCCTTGTGGCCTCCTAAGCCCCGTGCAGCTGCCCTCTGAGGCCTAGTCTCCTGGGTGTGGTTCCCAGGAGGGTCCTGGACAAACATGGGCTGGGAACCTCACCCTCTTCCCCCTCGGGAACACGCAATCTCAGCCGGCCTGGGCTGTGCTCCAGGAGCCCGGCCCAAGTAGAGGAGGCTCAGAAAGCTCGGGGAGCAGGGTGGGGCTCTGGAGTGGATCCCAGCAGATAGAGCTCCCTGACCGACCCTGGGAGTCTGGCTGCAGGGGCTGGGGAACATGTGGGTGGCACAGCCGTGGTCTGCAAAAGTTTGTCCTAAGGTGAAGAAATGGATGGAAGGATAGGGATGGGGTGATGGATAAATGAATGCAATAAAGTACTAGAGCCTAAAGAAAAGGCTAGAATAGATAGATGGCTGGATGGGGAGGTGGCTGGCTGTCTGGACAGATGAACAGATGGTTGAGTGGATGGGTGGATGGATGATTGGATGGAAAGGTGAGTAGGTGGGTGAGTGGGTGGATGGATGGATGGATGGATGGATGGATGGGTGGGTAGATGAGTGGGTGGATAGATTGTTGGGTGGATGGACAGGTGGATGGTGACTGGGTGGATGGGTTGGATGGTTGGATGGGTGGGTGGAAGGATGATGGGTAGATGGGTGAATAAATAAATGAACTGGGGCCTAAAAATGGGGGGTTAGGTTAGAATAAAGGGAGACCCTTCCTCCACGAGAACTCCCAGCAACTCTTCCTTTCTTCTGCAGGAGAAAGCTGAGTTTATGGTCACCTGAACAACCTGTGGGGGAAGCATCACCCCAAGTGTTGTCATCAATGAGTCGGGGGTGTTAGGAGGCGCCGCACTCGGCTGTTGTGCTTGGTGGGCATTCCTGGGGATGACCCACCTGGAACCTCGGCAGGGATCCGAAACATCACATACTTTGTCTTCCCTTTGTCCACAATGGATGTGCCCATGTTGAAAACATTTCCAGCAGCGTCATAGTGAGGATGTGCTGTTGCCATATTCACCGCCACATATTTACGATAATCAACCTGCAGAACACAGCAGCCACATGGTATCAAACGGGGGGAGGGAGAGATTCTGGGAAGAGCCGACTCACTCCAGGTTCAGAGAGAGGAAGGATGTTTTCAACACATTGCCTGATTGGAAACTAAGGCAGAATTTGCACCTCCCAGGTTTGCTCTGGGGACCTCACACCTCGCACTGGGTGGGGTGGGATCCTGGAGTGAGCAGGTTGCAGGGAGTTGGTGAGCTGCACCGTTTTCTGTGGCTGTTGCCCCATCCTGTTGCCTGGCCCTGCCATGTGTCTTAGGCCTGGAGGTTGATGCCTCACTACAGAAAGCTCTGAGCAATGACTCAGGCAGAGGGAGCCAGAGCGTGGCTCTTGGCCTCTGCCCTGTGACGTTCTGGTTAAGTCCTTTAACTATGTTGTTTGCACTCCACAAAGCCGTAGATCTCCAGACCTCTCTCATAGGATTCTTCTAAGGACTGGGAGGTTTCAAGACCATTTGGTCAAAGTGAGACTCCAGTAACAAGCGGGAAAATGAGCCCCTCTCCCCATGGAAATACAGGGTGGCCGGAAACCAACTAGATGCCCTTCGTCCCCCAGGACAACACAAGCTCAAGTCAAGAGTCAGGGAATGCTCTGCTCTTTCCCAGTGTTTTCTCTTTTGTGGAAAG
Organism: Oryctolagus cuniculus; assembly: GCF_051225735.1. Classification (NCBI taxonomy): domain Eukaryota; kingdom Metazoa; phylum Chordata; class Mammalia; order Lagomorpha; family Leporidae; genus Oryctolagus; species Oryctolagus cuniculus. The sequence goes on along the minus strand of NC_142884.1, from coordinate 73,457,100 downwards.
CATACATCAGTTGGACCTATGCCTTCTAGCTTAAAAGGAGCTGGACATCATTTCCCAGCTAAGAAAAGCGCTGTCTTTACCAGATTGTTAGAGGGCATTGCCAAGGCTTCAGGCTTTGAATGCCAGCTGCAGAAAACTGCAAGTGGGTCTATCAATTTTCATGCACACGTTCACTGAGCCTCCCCAGGAGTGGCATCTGCGAGGGCCTTTCTGTCTGCCTCATGCCTCCCTCTTCAGGCCAATACAGGGTAGGACTGCTAGGAATTGCAAGTGCTCCAACTCTTTCATCCATCCATCCATCCAAATACTCACTGAGTTCCTGCAGGGCCAAGAACATACTTATGGGTAGAACTGTGAAGTCCTAATCCTGGGATTTACAAACATGAACTCATTTGGAAATATGGGCTTTACAAATGTAATTAAGATGAGGTCATGGGACCAGCACCGTGGTACAGTGAGTTAAGCTGCTGCCTGCAATGCTGGTATCCCATACCAGAGCACTAGTTCAAGTCTAGCTCCCTGCTAGTGTGCCTGGGAAAGCAGTGGAAGATGGCCCAAGTACTTGACCTCTGCCATTCATGTGGGAGACCAGGATGGAGTTCCAGCCTCCTGGCTTTGGCCTAGCCCAGCCCTGACTGTTGTCGCCATTTGAGGAATGAATCAGCACATGGAAAATATTTCTCTCTCTCTCTCTGGCTTTCAAATAAATAATAATTTTTTTTAAAAGATGAGGTCACAATGCATTAGAGCATTCTCCCATCCAACCACCTGTGCCTTTACAAAGATGGGGAGTTGGACACACAGAGCCACAGGAAGAATGCCACGTGGTGATGGAGGCAGAAGTTGAAGTGGCGTGTCTCCAAGCCAAGGGAACACCAAGGTGCTGGCAGCACCCGAAACCAGAAGAGCAAAATGTGTCATCAGGTGGTTTGTCGCTGTGTGGACATCGTGAAGGAACTTGTGCACACTAAGAGCTTCTGCTGGTTGCCACGAGGCAGTCCCATCTCATGGGACGCCAGCATATCCTCAGGCCATCAACGATCAAAAGGCCGTTATACAGCGGCAGCTTTGTTACCAGAGCACAAGAAAGCAACAGTCACAGTGGTGAAAATGACACAACCCCCACCCTCAAAGGAGCCCGGAGTTTAGTTCCGTGGGCTGTGCTAGGCGAAGCCTGGGATGGAACTGCATTAGAGGAGGGGACCCTCTGGGGAGCTTCTTGCAGGCAACACGGCCACACACCCCCCCCCAGGAGGTCCCTTTCTTGAGTCAGGAACGATGCTGCTCATAGATTCGTCCAAACCTTCTCCAGGGTTTCCAGGGTCTCTGGGTTGATTTTCCTGATGTAATTTGTCTCTGAGGTCGCGTAGAAGTCTTCCCCACACTTCATGATGTTGATCAGGCAGTTGTCTGTGAAGTCGGGGATGGTATGAGACAAGTAGGAGAAAGCTCTGCGGAGAAAGCAGATTGGCAGGGTGCATGGCCATGTCTCTCCAGAAAGTTCTGCCCTAGGGTTTCCTACCACTCCAAGTGCTAGGAAACTAAAAGTGCCGGTCCCAGGGAGTCACTTGAGGAATTCTGGGGACTTGGGCATCAGGTTCCCCAAAGATACTACCATGTTGAGTCCCCAGGACAACACGGGTGTCAACTGACCCCTCCTGGACTAACAGATCCCAATGTCTCCCCCCTCCCCAGAGCCAGCAGGCATTCAGGGGTGGCTGTAAAGCAGCTCTTTGGAAACCTGCCTGCTACACTTCATGGCCCCCAAAGCCCAGCAAACTCCCAATCCCCACTTTGGCAGTAATGTGAGCCCACCCTGGTTATCTCGCATTTGTCCAAGAAAGTAGTTCTTTCCAAAAAGGAAAACAAACCATGGATGAGTGCACCCTTTCAACCTGAAGGCAGTCAGAGCAAGAGGAAAGAAAACCCAAAGGCTTTTGGTGAAATCAGACAGGATTTGAGTACTGAGCAGTGCTCCCCCTACTGACCAATTCTGTAACTACAAGGGTGCTCCCCAGGTTGAGGTTTTTAGTTCATGGCCCTCCCCCACTTTCTCACTGGCTCCTCCCCTGCTCCCCATCTGCGAGAGTTCAGGCTCGCCCTGTGCCAGCCCTAGGGCCAGATACCGGAATAGGCGAGGATGTCAGTTCTGGAAAAGCAGGAGTAATCTTCCATCCCTGGGCCAGTCCCCCCCTAACCCCTTCAGAACCCTTCTACGTCTAAAGAGGAGAGAACAGACATATCGCAGAAGCTCCGAGTCCCTGGCTGAGAATTTAATTGTTGGATCACAACCAAGATGATTTATAATGGATTCAGTGAAAGATCTCCCCTTTCCTTGTCCCGCCAGCTTCCCACCGCCTCAAAGCATCCTTTCGGAATCTCTGTGCCTATATAAGCAAATACAAACCCAGAGTTCCTGTTGGTTTTCTGCACAAAACAGAGTAGATAAATGCTCTTTCTACACCTTGCTCTTCTTCCTACTTAATAGTTTCTCTTGCAAATATTTGCATACAGGTCAGAGAGCACCCTTGTTCCTTCTTACTTCTGCACGGCAGAGTCCCGCACACTTTCACTGTTATTTAGTAAGCTGCCCTCCTGCTGATGAACACTTGGGCTGTTTTCAGTTTCTTCTGACAGAGGATGCTGCCAGGAACACCCTGGCACGTCTGCCATCTCAGACACGAGTGACTGTGTCTGTAGACCGAAGGGACCATGCGTCTGTAATTCTGATAGAAAATTCCAAACCGTCCTCCCACCAGCCACATGGGAGGGCACCTAATAATTTGTCAAATGCCCTTTGCCTCTCTTGCTATGAGCTGTCAAGATCTGCCTGATGTCTGGGGTCGGAGCCCAGGCCCAGGGGCTTCTGCTTTGCCTCTCTGAGAAAATAACCAGAGGACTGCTTTGACCATCACAGATATCAAAAAGCACGGGATGCAGTCAGATGAAAAATGAGCAGTTACTTGGAAAATATGTTTTTGCAGGGGTCCGGGTAGGCCATTGTTCCGAACTCCGACACCACGATCCTGTTTGCCTCGATGTTGGCGTTGTACGTGTCACTTCTCAGGTATTTGCTCCTGTAAGAGACTTCCCCTGGAAAAGAAGCAGAGGATCAGCCCTAGCCTGACACCCTCCGGGCTTTAGAGCCAGCTTTCCAGGGCCTGGGTGGAGGAGGGGGAGGTTAGTTTGCTAGGACAGGTGCCACTGATGTGTGTGTGCATCTGGAATACGACATCACAGGGATTTTGCACTTGAGATGAGTGTGCCCTTCCTAACCCCGTTGTCCATATGTGGGAACTGAGGCTTAGAAATATTCAGTCGTCTTGCTCATTAGTGCTTGCTAAGAGAGGCAGGCCCAGGCCATCGGCTGTATCTTCCACCACACTGGTGGCTCTCGAGGGAAGGCCCTTGGAGCGCTGGGCCAGAAACAGTGGGCCACACTGCCTACGTGGGCTGGGTTCCCTTCCCTCAGGGCTCCATCTAGTTCTATGAGCCCCTCCTCGGCACCTCGTGGACAGTGCCAGCCCCCTGGTTTCAAATTTCTCACCAGAAGAAATGCAAAGGGCTTGGGTACTCTGGCCCTTACACGCCCATTTCTGACCTAATAAAAGTGAGCTGCAGAGAGGTTAAGTACCTCGCACAGTGAGCAGTAATCTCAATTCAAAGGCCAGCAAGGGAAGTGGGCTCTCTTAACCAGGAAAAATGATCAGTTTCACTCTCCTGTCCGTTCCTGAAAACATGTCAGCACAGCCCTCTGGCCTGACCACATTTCCCAAGTTCCCACGTTGGACAGAGTTAAGTCAACCACATCATGATCAAGAAGCAGAAGTCTTTGGGGTGGACGCTGGGAGCCACTGCTAAGACTCCACTTAGGTGCCAGCATTGTGGCACAGAGGGTTAAATTGCTGCCTGCAGTGCCAGCATCCCATATGGGTACTGGTTCAAATCCTAGTAGCTCCACTTCCAATCCAGCTTCCTGCTAACGTGCCTGGGAAAGCAGCAAAAGATGGCCCAAGTCCTTGAGCCCCTGCACCCATGTGGTTCCTGGCTCCTTGCTTTGGCTGAGCCCAGCCCCAGGTCACTCCCCAGCTGTTATGACCATTTGGGGAATGAACTAGCAGATGGAAGATCTCTCTCTCTCTCTCGCTCTCGCTCTCTCTCTGATTCTGCCTTTCACCCACATGGGAGACCGGGAAGAGGCATCTGGCTCCTGGCTTTGGATTAGCGCAGCTCCAGCTGTTACAGCCATTTGGGAAGTGAACCAACAATGGCAGACCATTCTCTCTGTCTCTCTCTCATTGTCTGTAACTCTACCTCTCAAATAAATAAAATCTAAAAATAAATAAATAAAAATAAAGTAATATATAGGAAAGAGAACACGAGCAGCCCCTGGAAGCCCCTTCATATGTTCTTCTGTCACTGCCTCTTCCTCTGGGCAGGGGTGGGGAACTTTTTCTGCCAAGGGCCTTTGGGATATTTATAGCATCATATAAAATCATCAACTTAAAAATTAGCTTGCTACTCACTAAACTAGGGTCTTTTTGCTTTTTACTTGTTAAACTTTTTTTTAAAGTTTCTTTTATTTATTTGAAAGTAAGAGCTACACAGAGAGAGAAGGAGAGGCAGAGAGAGAGAGGTCTTCCATCCGCTGGTTCATCCCCCCAGTTGGCTACAAGGGCTGGAGCTGTACTGATCTGAAGCCAGGAGCCAGGAGCTTCCTCCAGGTCTCCCACAAAAACGGGTACAGGGTCCCAAGGACTTGTGCCATCTTGTACTGCTTTCCCAGGCCATAGCAGAGAGCTGTATTGGAAGTGGAACAGCTGGGTCTCAAACCGGCACCCATACGGGACACCAACACCACAGGCAGTGGCTTTATCTGCTACGCCACAGCGCCGGCCCCATTGTTAAGCTTCTTATCCAGTGAAGTTTTTTTTTTTTTTTTTTTGACAGGCAGAGTGGACAGTGAGAGAGAGAGACAGAGAGAAAGGTCTTCCTTTGCCGTTGGTTCACCCTCCAATGGCCGCCGCGGCCGGCGCGCTGCGGCCGGCGCACGGCGCTGATCCGATGGCAGGAGCCAGGAGCCAGGTGCTTTTCCTGGTCTCCCATGGGGTGCAGGGCCCAAGCACCTGGGCCATCCTCCACTGCACTCCCTGGCCACAGCAGAGGGCTGGCCTGGAAGAGGGGCAACCGGGACAGAACCCGGCACCCCGACCGGGACTAGAACCCGGTGTGCCGGCGCCACAAGGCGGAGGATTAGCCTAGTGAGCCGCGGCGCCGGCCTCCAGTGAAGTATTAAGCCTTTTCATGGTAATATAAAATATGTTATCTCAAATTCTAGAAAAAGACAGAAAGGGAGAAGGAAGGAAGGAGGGAGGAAGAAAGGGGGAGGGAAGAAGGGAAGATTATAATGTCCTTCAAAATCACATCATAATGACTCTGTTAAACCAATTAAAAATTTAAAAAACAAATAAATCTTATAAATAACTAAATATTACCTCTATTAAAAAATTAGCCTGCTATAGATTTATTGAGTTTCAAGTCCCTTCTGCGGTTGCCTTGGAAGGGCCGGACCAAATGATTTTGCAGCTATGTGTGGCCTGCGGGCCAGAATTCCCCACCCCTGCTGGAGTCACCGCTGTGTTGACTTCTTCTTCTTCTTTTTTAATATCTTGGTTAGGTATTTTTTAAAGATTTATTTATTTACTTGAAAGTCAGAGTTGCACACAGAGAGAAGGAGAGGCAGAGAGAGAGAACAGTACTCCATCCGCTGGTTTACCTCTCAGTTGGCCACAAAGGCCAGAGCTGCACTGATCGGAAGCCAGGAGCCAGGAGCTTCTTCCAGGTCTCCTATGTGGTTGCAGGGTCCCAAGGACTTGGGCCATCTTCCACTGCTTTCCCAGGACAAAACAGAGAGCTGGATTGGAAGTGAAGTAGCTGGTACTCGAACTGGAGACCATATGGGATGCCGGCACTGTAGCCGGCAGCCTCACCCACAAGGCCACAGTGCCAGCCCCTGCTATGTTGACTTCTAATAGCAGTGCTGTGTTTTCTTGTCCAACTCTGAGGATGAGTGCTCCACGGTAAACTTGCCTTTGGTCAGAGGCAAGCCCCTGTCCCCGCCACGCAGGTGCAATGATCAAGATTTGTTCCTTACAGTGTGGTATGCAAGGCTTGCGAAGCCCTCCACGCACAGCCGGCACTCAGTGAAAGTTAAGCACGGGCTTGAGATGCTGTAGACAGAGGGGCCCAGGCCTTGGTCCTGCAGTGGTCCCCAGTGAAGTAGGGTTTCCTTGGGCAAGCCTCTTCACTTCCTTGAACCTTAGTTTTCTCACCGAGAAGTTGGGAATCCCTCTCCCCTCCCAGGGTAGGCTGCTTTAAACGAAACGGTCGGCGTCTGGCCCATTGGCACACGGTTTGCATCTGCTAAATGACAGCTACCAGGGCCAGCACTGAGGAACAGCAGGTTAATCATCTACCTGCAGTGCCAGCATCCTCTATGGGCGCTGGTTCAAGTCCTGGCTGCTCCACTTCCAATCCAGCTCCCTGCTGATGGCCTGGGAATGAAGTAGAAGATGGCTCAAGTCCTTGGGCCCCTGCACCCACATGGGAGACCTGGAAGAAGCTCCCGGTTCCTGGCTTTAGACAAGCCCAGTTCCAGCTACTGTGGTCATTTGGAGAGTGAACCAGGATGGAAGAATTCTCTGTCTGTAACTCTGCCTCTCAAGTAAATAAACAAATCTGAAAGAAAGAGAGAAAGAGAGAAAGAGAGAGGGAGAGGGAGAGGGAGAGGGAGAGGGAGAGGGAGAGGGAGAGGGAGAGGGAGGGAGAGGAAGGGGGAGGGAGAGGGGGAGGGGGAGGGGGAGGGGGAGGGGGAGGGGGAGGGGGAGGAAAAAAGATGGCTTCCGAGACTCCGGATGGTCCAACAAAATCTGAAGGCAGAGAGACTTGCCTGGGGTGGCTGAGCCCACACACACTGTTGCCCAGCTACAGGCCACGTGGAAGTGCCACCATGGTGTCCCCGCAGCCAGCCTGTCCTCTGCCGGCCACCCTTCTGGGGAGTCACCACCCTGAAAGCACTGGCTAAGGTGCTGAATGTTGTTCCCTTGAAAAGTAAGCTGGCAGCCCAGGCTGGCCGTGCACAGGCCTCCCACTCCTGCTGCATACCCGGCCCCAGAGCCCGGGAAGCTGTCTCTGGAATCACTCATGGCTGACACCCGGCTTTGAGACTACGGTTAAAGGAGGGGCCCCCAGGCGGTCTCCATCCCCTGCCTCCTCCCTCCTGCAGAGACCCGGTGAACAGGCATGCTCCTGCCCCAGGGACTCCGAGGACAGGGCCAAGTGTGATGGTTCTGGGGGCAGGGCAGTAAGCGAGGACAGGCACACAGAGATCTGTCTGCAGGTCTTCAGACCCTGCCCTTGACCCAGCTCCCTCCCCTCGGCTCTGCTCTTCTCCTTGCAGCCTTTTTAAAGCCTTGGTTTCTGCCTCTGGGCTTTCTTGCCCTGGGCTGTGCACCGGACTCACCCCTGAGCCTGTGAGAAATGACAGAAGGCTGTGGCCCAGCTGTGGCCTCTCTGATGCGCTCGGTCCTGGGCCACCTGGGCACCTCGGCAGGGGTCTGGCATGGAGGGATTCTCATCCCACAGCGGGAAACAAGTCAGAAGCATGGTGCTCTGTCACATTCACTCAAGCCCTGCGTGCGCCATGGGTGCGCCCTGGGTTTTACAGATTTAATGGGTGGGCCAGGGGATCTTGCTGGGTTTTTCATGTATTGAGCATGCACTGGGTGTCAGGAGGAGGAAGAAGCCCATTTTACTGGTGAGGAAACTGAGGCTGGCTTGGCCACAGTTCACCATGCCAAGCTTGGAGCATCCAGTCACAAATTCTCCGTTCTGAGACCCAGCCCCGCTGATGCCACCTACAACCCAGCAGACTTCCTTAAGAACCCATCTCGTGCAAGTCTCAAGAGTGACAAGAGACAGCCCAAGGGCCAACAGAGGCTTTGCGGCCCTTCTCCTAAGCCAGAATGTTGCCTCATTTGTGGAATTCTCGCATTCTGCCCTAGATCCAGCTTTCTGATCCTGCCCCGGGCGACCTGCCCAATTCACTGCTTGCCCCTGCCGGGGACCACACACTCAGCTGTGTTCTTTTCAGCCCTGTGGTCTCCCTGCTTTCACCGTGTCTGACTCCACAGCCCGCGTGCTGCCACCTGCCCTTGCCTACCTTCTTGAGGACATGTGTCATTCTGCAAGGTGAACCCCTGAAAAAGAGGCAGGGCCATCTTTCCTGGGAGGTTTGTGCCCGAGACAGGCTGCACGGTGCCTCCTCCCCACACCCAGAGATGTCCACGACCTGATCCCTGGAACCTGTCACCTGACGTGGCAAAGGGACTTCACAGATCTGGAGATGGGGAGATCACTCTGGATGACTAACGTCCCCACCAAGGTCCTGATGAGAGGGAGGCAGGAGGGTCTGAGTTAGAGAAGGAGGTGTAAGGATGCAGAGAGAGACAGGCAGGGACTATAGGATGCTACACTGTTGGCTTTGAGGACAGAGATGGAGCCTCAGGCCAAGGAACGCAGATGACGTCGAGGAGATAGAGAGGCACGGAGACAGATTCTCCACTGGATCCTGTCAGAGCCTTGATTTTAGCACAGTGAAAAACCCGTCGTAGACTCGTGACCTCTGGTCTGGCAAGAGAAGGGCCGTGTGTGGTGCTGGTCCCGAGACCCGTGGCTGTGAGCCACAGCAGCCTCAGCGGACCCCCTGCCCCGTGCTCTCACCGTCCCTGATGGCGAAGCTGTGCAGGAGGGCCAGGCCGTCGAACCAGTGGTTGTATTTGCTCTCCCCGATCGTGTGCATGCCGGGCCCGTTGCGCAGCAGGGTGCCCTGCAGCCATGGCGGAATCTGACCTGTTGGGAGAAAGAATCTTCAGTCGCCAACTCCGCATCCAAACCCGAGAAAGGGAAGACACCGCCGTGGAGAGGAATGGGGCTGTGGAGGGAGCCCCGGCACCACTGGCCGCACCACTGGTCCATGCTGGCTTGTTTCTGCACAGTGTATAATCCGCCTGGCGCTTTGCAGGCATGGAACAGCTGTCCCCCAGCTGTTCGTGTCCATGAGGAGAGAGGACAACAGGCACTCAGCACACACTGTGGTGGAAGCCATGCTGAAGACTCAGCCAAGGGGGCTGCAGAGAACAGAACCTCGCTCCGCGTGGGCTGACACCAGGAACATGAGGTAGCTTCCTGGAGGAGGATACCTGGCCAAGTTTCCTTTTTCTTTTTTTAAAGATTGATTGATTTTTTTTTTTTTTTGAAAGGCAGAGTTACAGAGAGAGAGAGAGAGAGAGGAGGAGGGAGGGAGAGAGAGAGAAATCTTCCATCCGCTGCTTCACTCCCCAAATGGCCGCAACAACCAGAGCTGGGCCAGGCTGAAGGCAGGCACCAGGAGCTTCCTCCAGGGTCTCCCACATGGGTGCAGGGGCGGAAGCACTTGGAACATCCTCCACTACTTTCCCAGGTGCATTATTAGGGAGCTGAATCAGAAGTGGAGCTGCCGGGACTCGAACTGGCATCCATATGCGATGGCGGCTTAATCCGTTATGCCACAATGCCAGCCCCGGGCTGAGTCTTGAAGGAGAGTGGGTGCTTGTTTCACAGAGCAGTAAGGCAAGGGCAGGCCAGAGCCGCACTAGGCAGCGAGGTGGCCAGCAGCGCCTTGTGGTGACTGTGCACCTGCAACATGGCTGTCAGACATGACTTGAACCAGAGGAGCGATACTCCAACACACAGCTGATATCAAAGACTGAGTAGGGAAAAGTAAAGAATCTCCTGAGCAATTGCTAACATGGGTAATATTCTGGAGACGTTGTATGAAAGGAAACACACTTTGGAGATTAATTTTGCCTGTTCCTTCCTTCTTTTTGGAACGTGCCTACCAGAAAATTTAAAAATACACAAGAAGTGGGGGAGGGGACATTTTGCACGGCAGTTATTGTGCCCACGGCCCACATCAGAGAACCTGGGCTCATTTCCTGACTGCACCTTCTGATTCCAGCTCCCTGCCAATGCTGACCCTGGGAGGTAACAGTGGTGGTTCAAGTCACTGGGCCCCTGCCATCCACATGGGAGACCTGGGTTGAGTTCTAGGCTCCTGGTTTTAGCCTGGCCCAACTGTCTGGACATTTGCAGAGTGAACCAGCAGGTTCTCGCCCTCTCTTCCCAATAAAGATGAATTTTTTTGTAAGTACACAAGTGGCACACACTACGTTTCTGCTGGAGAGCTCTGTCCTGAGATGGAACTGGAGCAGACACCGTGGCACCCCTCCACATCCCCTCAGCGTTCATGCCTCCCTGCAGGCTCCTTTCTGCTTTCCTGCTCAGCCAGACCCTGGCCTGGCCTGCCCTGGACAGACAGGTCAACACACACACACAATCAGCGTCTGGCACCTGAGCTTTATCCAAAATCAGAAACACCTGTGGGCCCGAGCAGACTCATGAGCAGTTCTCAGAACCGGGCGAGGGCTGCTCAGGGGACCGGAGAGCTCAGGGCCTGTGACTGGCCGCTGGAGCCTAAACTGGACAGTGAAAGGAATGAGTCCACCCCAATCAGGGGAAATCAAGAGAAATCGACGGATGAAACGAAGCCAGAAGCTGACTAACAGATTGTGCCTGAAGAGAGGCTGCTCTGGGTCCAGCTCGTTGGCCCTGCAGGTGTTCGTGAGCTGGAATCACACCTGTGGGCACCTGAGAGAAACCCTCGTGCACTGTTCCACGGCCCGGCAAGTGTGCACGAGCATACTAATCTTGAAGTTACCGTGCACACATTTGCACAAATACATCCTACATTTGCAGTGGGCCGCCTCTGCACACAGTTTCATTGTCCAGGAGGTACCAGTGGTGGCACTGGTGACACCGTCCTCCCATGAGCAGGGACAACTGCTGTCTCCCTGGTGAACTGAGTGACAGCTTCACAGCAGATATGTCTACATCACAGGTCACTCCCCTCCCCCGGCCCCGACAATAATGTGCAGTAAGCGTGGCTTCTGTCATCAGAAAGAGGGTGTCCGTCTCAGCACGGAGGAAGAGCCCGCCTTTCATACCAAGTGCTCACCTCTGACTTTGGCCTTCACCGGCTCCAGCTGCTCTTTCTTATTCCTGCCGAATAGGACGTCCATTGCTGGGGTGCAGAGTGACAGTGGGAGCAGCCGCAAACTTGCACGGCTCCGCCTTCTCGGGAGCTGCCCCTCTCCCCACACCTCTCTCTAAGCTGGTCACAGGGCGATTCTCAGGACTGGCTAATCTTTAATCCCCTGCACTCTCAGGTTTCACTTTGGGCACAACCAACTGAAGCTCCTTCCTGAGTTAGTGGAGAGAACTCAGAGCCTTTTGCTTGGGCGTCCATCTCAGGCACTGGAGACGCTCACGATCAGAGCACACAGGACTGTGACAGGTGCCCGGAGCCGGGGGAGCCTGGAGCTCACTCTCCCGTGAGTGCTGCTGCACCTCACAGGGACAATGTCTGTGGTGACAGGAAGCCTTTTATGTTTTATGTGTCCTAAACATCAAATGTAAAAAGCAACTGAATTCATTTTCTTCCTTCCTTCCTTTATCTCTTAACACCCATGTGGGTGCAGGGACCCAAGCACTTGGGCCATCTTCTCCTGCTTTCCCAGGCCATAGCAGACAGCTGGACTGGAAGAGGAGCAGCCAGGCATGAACCGGCACCCGTATGGGATGCTGGCGTCGGAGGTGGTGGTTTAACCCGCTATATCACAATGCTGGCCCCCATCTTTTCCTTTTTGGGAGAAGGAAACATAAAATGTTTCATGTACCCACTTGAAAAAAAAAGAGGGAGAGGAGTGGGCATTTGGTGCAGTGGTTAAGATGCCACTTGGGAACAACCGAATCCCACACTAGGCACCACACACCTCGAGTTCCCAAATCCACTCTGGATTTCAGCTTCCTGCTAAGGCTCACCCTGGTGGGCAGCAGGCTCAAGTACTTGGGTTCCTAGCACCGTGAGGGACGCCTGGATTGAGTTCTAGGTTCCTGGCTTGAGTATGACCCAGACCCAGCTAGTGTAGGCATTTGGAGGGTGAACCAGGGAATAGAAAATCTCTCTCTCTCTCTCTCTCTCTCTCTCTCTCTCTCTCTCTCTGCCTTTCAGATAAATAAAATTAAAAATAAATAAATAAATAGCAAGAGCCCAGACTTTTCTCAGGAACTCTGGAGAGTAGTGAAAAACAAACTTTTAGTTCAACTTCCTGGCTGAATAAGAGGGCAAAATGGTGGCTGCCTTTGGTGAGAGGGCTCCCCAGGATTCTCGTGTTAGGGGAGGTCAGTGCCCGAGACCCACACTCAATCTGCCAAGGGAGTGCAGCGAAACGCTGGTGAAGGTATCACGTCTCACGCCGTGGGAACAACAGGGCAGCCGTTCTCTCTGGGGGAGGAGGAGGAGAGGCTGTGGTGAGGTCTCGGGGCAGGCCAGCTGAGCACAATGACTGTCAGCTCTGGGCTGCGCCCACGTTCCAGAATCTCAGAGCTGCTTGGCAGGCTGTGCGCCCACCCCAGCTGTGCACTCGAGCCACCTGCTGGCGGGTGGGGGGAGCATTCCAGACCCACTGACTCCAAATCTCTGTCGGTGGAGCTCAGCCACCAATACCTTCAGAAGATTCTGCCATGGGTGGCAGGTGCCAAGAGGCCCAGCCCCAGGGCAAAGAGCTCCGTGTTTGAGTCGATATCAGATTCAAATTCCAACTCATCCGTCTCTGTGCCTGTCCTTGGTTACCCCCTTCCTCACCTGTACATGGAATGACAAAATCAGACCCTAAGGCTGTGGCTATAAGGGGCTGGCAAAGGACCTGGCTCCAGACAGGCACCCACCAAGGTCACTACCCTCTCCGTTTTCCCAGAGGGCACTTCCCTTTGACCCAAATTCCCTGGAAGCCCTCCCTCCAGTCTATCCACCGTCTGGTGTAAACACGTGTATCCACGTTGGGGTTACGTATTCTCAGCTGTGCAAGCTGTGTCCTTGTGAGGATTAAATAAGAATGTCTGGCATACACGAAGGCTTGGGAAAAAAAGTGACACCACCTGGGGTGGAAGCGAACGCTCAGGGCTTAGACCTCAGAGACTTGAGTCCGAGGCTGAACAACCCTGGGCCTGTTGTCCCCCGAGCCGTTGGCCACTGGTGGGGACAGCACCAAGTCAGGGGGTTTGCGGGGTCATGGGCTGCTCCTTGTGATCCAGCATCCTGTACTGGAGCATCCACTAGAGTCCTGGCTGCTCTGCTTTTGACAGATTCCGGCTAATGTGATGGGAGGGCAGCAGCAGATGGCCCAAGTCCCCAGGCCTCTGCCACCCACGTGAGAGTCCAGGATGGAGTTCCTGGCTGCTGGCTTGAGCCTGGCCTCGACCTGGTTGCTGTGGCCATCTGGGGAGTGAGCCACTGGATGGAAGATCTCTGTGTGTGTGTCTTTTTCCACTGCTTCGGCAGCACATAGACTAAAATTTTTCCATTGCTCTGCTTTCAAAATAAATGAATACTTTAAAAAAATCCACTACGCGTGGATGCTTGATCTGTCCAAGCACCATGCCCAGCACTGTGTCAGCAGTGTCTGGTCAGTCCCTCTTCATCCCTGTAAGGAAGCCATTTGCATCTTGCATTCCCCAAGCTCAGAGATGTGGGGGCTTGGCCAAGGCTAACAATGAATCAGTGCACGTCTTCCCGCTGCACGACGCTTCCCACCTCAGAACTGCTGGTAGGAACAGCAGGCAGCAGAGCAGAAGCGTGTGTTCCTCAGACAATTTCAACAGCACACCACTGCCTCAAAATCAGACTGAAGCCGGCCAGTGCGTGAGACAATGGGGACTCTGGGAAGGCAAAGGGCAATGTGGGGGCCTGCTACGGTTCCTGGGAACTGAGTATTAGAAAAAACTGCACGGATTTCGATTGCACAAAACTAAACATCTTTTAGTTCCATTTTCCCACAATCTTTGTGTTCTTGAAAGGCACAGAAAACGGTAGGAGAGAAAGAGAAAGGGCAGGGAGAGAGCTCTCATCTGCTGGTTTATTCCCCAAAGGCCTACAGTAGCCTGGATGGGGCCAAGCTGAGGCCAAGAGCTGGGGACTCAGCCCAGGTCTCCCACGTGGGTGGCAGGAACCCAGTCACTTGAGCCATCACCTACCACCTCCCGGAAGCTGGGACTGAGCTCGGAGCTGAACCTCAAACCCAGGGGCTCTACAGTACGAGATGTGGGCACCCCAACCTGAGTCGCGATCATTAGACCAAACGCCCTCCCACACATCATCCCTTTCAATTCTTACGCACACAGTGTTTCATGAATACTATTATTATCCCCATTTTATTTCAAATGCTTTTTTATTTGAAAAGCAGAGCAACAGAGAGAGAGAGAGAGAGAGAGAGACAAAAAGACAGAGACCTTCCAACCACTGGTTCACTCTCCAAAAGCCTGCAACAACCAGGGCTGGGCCAGGAAGCAGCCATCTGGGTCTCCCACATGGGTGACGGGGACTCGGGGTCTTGAGCTGGAATGGAAGCAGGGGCGGGAATCATCCCAGGCACTCCCACGTGGCGTGCAGGCAGCCCAAGGCTTACCCCATTGTGCCAGACTGCGCTCCATTCCCAGTTTACAGATAGGGTCCCTGAAAATGGGTGACGTTGGGCCACATGTGACAGGATTAGAACATGTGACCACACAATCTTCTTACTTTGGTATCTGGGGAAGGGGCAGGGAAGGGTCAGCTCCCCTTCTACAAGGCCCCTGGATCCACAGAATCAACTGATGCTAAAAAAACAGTCACGAGGGCCTGGTATTGTGTTGTAGCAGATAGAGTGACTGCCTGCAATGCTGGCCTCCCATAGAGGCACCAGTTTGTGTGCCGGCTGCTCCACTTCCAATGCAGCTTCTTGCTGACGGCCAGGGAAGAGCACCAGACGATGACCCAAGTGCTTGGGCCCCGCCACCTGTGTGGGAGACCTGGAAGAAGCCCCTAGCTCTTGGCTTCAGGCTGGCCCAGGGCTGGCCGTTGTGACCATCAGGGGAAGGAACCAGTGGATGAAGATCTCTCTCTTTTTGTGTATGACTCTAACTTTCAAATAAATAAATAAATCTAAAAAAAAAAAAAACAGTTGTGAGATTAAGAAGTAAAAGCCAAAAAAGGTGATATTTTTATGCTATAAAAAAAAAAGAGATGGACATTTGGCACAGTTGGTAAGTCACCGCGTGGGCCACCCAAATCTCATGTGAGTGCCTGGTTTGAGTCCCAGATCCTCGGCTTCCAATCCAGCTTCTTGCTAGTGTGCCTCCTGGGAGGCAGCAGGCAATGGATCTGCCACCCCACGGGAGACCCAGATGGAGTTCTTGGCACCAGGCTTTGGCCTGGCCCAGGCCTGGCTGTTGTGGGCTTTTGGGGAGTATGGACAGAAGACCTCTCTCTCTCTCTCTTTCAAATAAAACGAAAATACATAAAAACTTTAAAAACCTGCCAGTGCCATGACTCACTAGGCTAATCCTCCACCTGCAGCACCTGCACACCGGGTTCTAGTCCCGGTTGGGGTGCCGGTTCTGTCCCAGTTGCCCGTCTTCCAGTCCAGCTCTCTGCTGTGGCCCTGGAAGGCAGTGGAGGATGGCCCAAGTGCTTGGGCCCTGCACCTGCATGGGAGACCAGGAGGAAGCACCTGGCTCCTGGCTTCAGATCGGCGCAGCGCGCCAGCCGTAGCAGCCATTTGGGAAGTGAACCAATGGAAAAGGAAGACCTTTCTCTCTGGCTCTCTCTCTCACTAACTCTGCTTGTCAAAAAACAAACAAACAAACAAAAAAAAAAAACCTTTAAAAACCTAACAGCCTTATTTTGTAATTCTTTATCTCCAATGACAAAGTTATTGCCTAAGATAATATTTCCCTTTTGGAGAAAATGTCATCCTATCTAAATTACTTTCCAGTTTTCCAATTAAACTTGCTTCTAAACGATGCCTCTACTTAGCCCGGCTGATAAGTGGGGCAGATAAGGTTGAAATCTCTGCTCACAGGGTTCCAGATGATGGGCAAAGTCCGCATGGAGGAGGGAACAGCCACCCCAGCCAACAGTGAGCAGCATCGGTGGCCAGAGAGCCCCGCCGGGGCTCCTGCAGGAGAAACGTCACCACTCCGTGAAAGACCACAGATGCCAGTGGATGCACCCATGCCACACGGTGCTCCGAGCACGCAGGCCAGTGTCTAGCAGAGACGGCGAACGCGCAATCAGAACCCAGAAGAACTGATGAAGCTGAGACACAGGGGGCCTTCGTGGCAGAAAAACAAGTGTCTTCTAATGCCTGGGCTGGGAGAGTTCAAGTTTCCTCCACAGAGGCCAGTGCTGTGGTGCAATGGGTAAAGCCACTGCCTGGGATGTGAGCATCCCATATGGGCACTGGTTTGAGTCCCAGCTGCTCCACTTCCAATCCAGCTTCCTGCTGAAGCACCTGGGAAAAATAGTGGAAGACGGCCCAAGCACTTGGAGTCCTGTACTCACATGGGAGACCCAAATGAAAGCTCCCGGCTACTGGCTTGGGCCTGGCCCAGTTCCTGCTGTTGAGGCCATTTGGAGAGTGAACCAGCAGAATGGAAGATCTCCCTCTCTCTCTGTAACTCTGCCTTTCAAATAAATAAATACATAAATTTCATGATAGTAGGATGTATCTTATTTTTCTTTATATTCTTTTTTTAAGATTTGTTTTATTTATTTGAAAGGCAGAGTTACAGGGAGGTAGAGACAGAGAGAGAGAGAGGTCTTCCATCTGCTGGTTCACTTCCCAGATGGCTGCAATGGCCAGAGCTGTGCTGATCCGAAGCCAGGAGCCAGAAGCTTCTTCCGGGTCTCCCACATGGGTGCTGGAGCCCAAGGCCTTGGGCCATCTTCCACTGCTTTCCCAGGCCACAGCAGAGAGCTGGATCAGAAGTAGAGCAGCTGGGACTAGAACTGGCATCCTTATGGGATGACGGCACTGCAGGCGGCAGCTTTACCCACTACGCCACAGCACCAGCCCCTAAATAAATCTTCTTAAAGATTTATTTATTTATTTGAAAGACAGAGATAGAGAGGTAGAGCCAGAGAGAGAGAGAGAGCGCTTCCAGCTGCCAGTTCACTCCACAAATGACCACGACGGCCAGAGCTGAGCTGACCCCGCGATAGTCACTGAGCCAAACGATTTAGAAATGGGAACAGCAACGTCTGGAAAGGGATGCATTTTTCACAACCAAGTACTTATGCTTCCTCTTGCCCCATCTCTTATTCTCTTTGTAACACTTATGGCTACCTTTACATGGTGCCAAAATGGAAGGAGACGAAACTGCTGTGAGGATGCAGCTGGTGTGGCCGTTAACTCCTGGAGGACCCGAGAAAGTAATACGCGAGCTATTCACAAAAACACATCAACACGATAAGCAAGGACAGGAGAGAAGGCATTCCCGGGCAGGAAACAGCACGTGTGTGAGTACGGAGGTGCGAGCAGGCTGACGGCCTAAGCACCCAACCACTATGCTTGGGAAGGCCGTCTGCTTGCCCACGAGCCCATGAAGGACCCACGAATGTGTACGGGGAACGGGGTTCACAGAACTCTCACTTGGTCATCTTGCCCATATAAAGTAGGAAAGGCTGGATAAGACCAGTAGAGACGGCATTTCCTGCAGAGCGATGTGCCCCCTCCCTGGAGCCCCTCCCAGATGGCCACCTGGCACTGAACCTTGTTTCCATCAGCTTCTGGCTGGCCCAGACTGAAACGTCTGGGCCACAGGGCATCAATATCCTATGTGGCTCCATCCACGGGCCCCAGGCCCTTTATTTCAGCCAAACACGCTGCCTTTCTGCTCTCGCGCTGCCTACCCCACAGGGAGGCTCGGCTCGGCCTGGCCAGCTGGGTCAGCTCACCCGGAAGACAATCTCTCCGGGAGCGGTCTGCAGCTATCAGAACAAGAAGAAAGCCAAAGTGGAATTTAGCCTGCAGATTTGCTCTCATTATCAAACGTCTCCAAGCTCGTCCCGAAAGGGACATGAATTAAGCCTTCACCCGGGAGATACCTTATCTCCACGTGCTTCATCCATGGGGCTTTCCAATGGAAGCCAGGAGAAGTTTGGCCTCTTGAGATAACAGCCTGGTTCTGCCCAGCCTGTGAGTCAGCGTCCTGCCCAGGCCCTCCTCTGTCAGGCAGGGGCACTCTGGATGGTTCAGAGGGACTTCCAGGAAAAGGCCGGAGGCCACGGGGTCGGCCCCAGGGACTGGGGAGCAAGGCTGGGCTGGCCAACGTTGCTGAATCCTACTGTGATCTAGCTGTGGAGCAGACAGAGCTTGAGATACTGCCCCCCTCCCCCACTCCAAGAAACTCATGGAGCAAAACAGCCCAAGTGCCCACTGAGAGGTAATGGGCAAATAAAATGTGGTCTGTCCACCTGAGGGATGTTTGGCCATAAAAGGGAACTGAAGCACGCTACAGTGTGAGTGAACCTTGAAAACACTGGCACAGGCCGGTGCCACGGCTCAATAGGCTAATCCTCCGCCTGCAGCACCAGTACACCAGGTTCTAGTCCCGGTCAGGGTGCCGGATTCTGTCCTGGTTGCCCCTCTTCCAGTCAAGCTCTCTGCTGTGGCCAGGGAGTGCAGTGGAGGATGGCCCAAGTGCTTGGGCCCTGCACCCCATGGGAGACCAGGAGAAGCACCTGGCTCCTGGCTTCGGATCAGCACGGTGTGCCAGCCGCAGCGCGCCGGCTGCAGAGGCCATTGGAGGGTGAACCAACGGCAAAAGGAAGACCTTTCTCTCTGTCTGTCTCTCACTGTCCACTCTGCCTGTCAAAAAAAAAAAAAAACAAAAAAAACAAAAAAAAAAAAAACAAAAAAACCACTGATACAGTGACAGAAGCTAGACCCAGAAAGGTTGACAGTTGTATGATTCTGCCCACACAGGAAGTGTCCAGAATGGACAAATCCGTACAGATAGAAAATAGATTAGTGGGCTCTGCTAGAGAAATGGGTGCACACGGGAATAAGAGTACCATATGTTCTCCCTGATCAGTGACAACTGACTGAACACCAAAAAGGAAACCTGTTGAAGTGAAATGGACACTATGAGAAATGGTGACTTGATCAGCATAGCCCTGACTGTTAATGAACAACTTAATACATTATCCCTCTTAGTAGTTTTTTTGTCTGTTCTACTTAATATGACTGGTTTAATTCTGTAATTAATACACAGTTGTTCTTAAGTGTTGAAAATTAACTGAAATGTGATCCCTGTTAAACATAAGAGTGGGAATAAGAGAGGGAAGAGATGTATAATTTGGGACATGCTCAAGCTGACTTGCCCCAAAAGGTAGAGTTAGAAACATTACAGGGGATTCCAATTCAATCCCATCAAGGTGGCATGTACCAATGCCATCTCACTATTCCAAGTGATCAATTTCAGTTCACAATTGATCATAATGAAAGGACTAAGAGTCAAAGGGAGCACATAAACAAGTCTAGTACCTGCTAACACTAACTGATAGAATAAATAAAGGGGAGAGTGATCCAACATGGGAAGTGAGATACTCAGCAGACTCATAGAATGGCAGATGTCCTAAATAGCACTCTGGCCTCAGAATCAGCCCTAAAGGCATTCCGATCTGGCTGAAAAGCCCATGAGAGTATTTCAGGCATGGAAAGCCAAGACACTCTGGCAAAAGATCTCTGTGAGTGAGATCCCAGTGGAAAGAACAGGTCTTCAAAGAAGGAGGTACCTTTCTCTGAAGGGAGGAGAAAACCTCCACTTTGACTATGACCTTGTCTAAACAAGATAAGAATCGGAGAACTCAGAGGGCTTCTATAGCCTTGGAAACGCATGACTGGAGCATAGGGAGATTACTGATGCCATAGACAGGAGTGTCAATTGGTAAAGTCAACAACAGGAGTCACTGTGCACTTACTCCTCATGTAGGATCTCTGTCCTTAATGTGCTGTGCATTGAGATTTAATGCTATAACGAGTACTCAAACAATATATTTCACTTTGTGTTTCTATGGGGGTGCAAACTGTTGAAATCTTTACTTAATGCATACTAAACTGATCTTCTGTAAAAAAAAAAAAAAAAAGAAATTATCAACTCCCAACTTGACTCTCACTGGGATTAAACATGACAATAGGTCTGATCTGATTTCATCATCATTTTAAAAAAATCATCTATTATTTTTCACTTTATGTTTCTGTGTGGGAGCAAACTGTTGAAATCCTTACTTAATGTATACTAAGCTGATCTTCTGTATATTAAGATAATCGAAAATGAATCTTGATGTGAATGGAAGGGGAGAGGGAGTGGGAAAGGGGAGGGTTGTGGGTGGGAGGGACGGTATGGGGGGGAAGCCATTGTAATCCATAAATCGTACTTTGGAAATTTATATTCATTAAATAAAAGTTAAAAAAAATAAAAAAAAAAAAAGAAAATAGATTAGTGGGCTCTGCTAGAGAAATGGGTGCACACGGGAATAAGAGTGTGTCAGAGAAAGTCAACAAATTAAAACAAGAGAGGGTAGGGCTGGCGCTGTGGCACAGTAGGCTAAGCCTCCATCTGTGGCACCAACATCCCATATGGGCACCGGTTCGTGTCCTGGCTGCTCCTCTTCCAAGCCAGCTCTCTGCTAATGGCCTGGGAAAGCAGTGGAAGATGGCTCAAGTGCCTGAACCCCTGCACCCACATGGAAGACCAGGAGGAATCTCCTGGCTCCTGGCTTTGGATCAGCTCAGCTCCGGCCATTGCGGCCATTTGTGGGAGTGAACCAGCAGATGGAAGACCTTTCTCTCCCTCTCTCTGTCTGTAACTCTAACTCTCACATAAATAAATAAAATTAAAAAAAAAAAAAACAGATAGTAGACAGGATGCCACAGGAAATTATTTACCTGACACTTTTAAATACATATATTTATTTATATATAATATATATATACACACACACATATATTTATTTATTTGAAAGGCAGAGTTACAGAGAGGGAGAGAGAGACAGAGATCTTCCATCTGCTGGTTCACTCCTCAAATGGCTAAAATGGTTGGGGCTGGGCCAGGATGAGGCCGAAACCAAGAGCCAGGGGCTTCACCCAGGTCTCCCACATGGGTGCAGGGGCCCAAGTACTTCCGCTGCTTTCCCAGGCGCATTATCAGGAGCTGGATCAGAAGTGGAGCAGCTGGGCCCTGAAGCAGCGCTCATACGGGAAGCTGGCTCTGCAGATGACACTTGACCCAATGCACCACGGCACCAGCCCCTTTTCATGAAGGTTCCACACTGCGTGGGATCAAACCTCAAAATACATGCTAACTTCTTCTTTAGAAAACTTTTTATTTTTATTTTATTTGAAAGGCACAAAGACAGAGATACAGACATAAAGAAATTTTTTGTCCACTAGTTTGCTTCCCAAATGCCTGCAACAGCCAGGGCTGGGCCAGGCCAAAGCCAGGAGTCCAGGGCTCCATTCAGGTCTCTCACGTTGGTGGTAGAGACCCACGTACTTGAGCCATGACCTGCTGTCTCCCAGGGTGTGTGTCAGCAAAAGCCAGAATCAGAAATGGAGCCAGGACTAAAACCAGAGATGGGGGTGTCCCAGGTGGTGACTTAACTGATGAGTCAAACACGTACCCCATATACTAACATCTCATGCACCCTTTCATCCGGCTCTGGGCTTTAATTGTGTAAAACACGCTCTCAAGTGTCGGTCCCGTCCCGATTCAAATGAGCTATAGAGCTATCTCCCTAAAGAGAAAGCTTTCTCAAGAGGAACAGTAGCACTGGCAGTTAGAAGGATGTTTTCCCACCATTAATGTAACCTAGTCAAATTTAATTACCCTTGAAATCCACCATGAACAACAACATTTTACAAACAGGCAAATAAAGACCTAAAGTGGGCATGTGTGAGTTCTATAAAACCCTTTGCTTGAATTCTAGTCTATGAGCTCTTACTGATGGCACACATGGCACTGAGTGGAGGTCCCTGGCAGAAGGCTACAAGGTCAAGGGCACAGAGAGGTGATGGAAGGCCCCCACAAAGAGTTACGAGGGGCAGGAAGAGCTGTGACACTGAGCTTGTGGGGGGTGATGGAACCCTGAGATTCAAAAAACAATAACTTACGATTTTTGAACTGGTATTAGGTTCACGTGGTACAAAAGGGAGAAGGTGCAAAAGGTGAGGGTGCCCCAAAAACCTAAAGTCTCCTCCTTCCTCTGCCTCCCCGTTACCTTGCTCCTCTCCCAATCACTCTTGCCACTCTCCTGGATGCTCTTTATGGGCTAGATTATATACAAATAAGTATCTGTATACAGTTTATGCAGATGGGACTGGACCATACATCATGTCTCGCTCTTCTAACAACAGCAAGAATCTTAGCAATCCTTCCAAATTCGTAGAGGAGGAATTTGCTGATTATTTTCTGTGTAGGTGGTTTGTGCCACATCCCGGTTCCTATTGACAGACATTTAGGTTGTTTTATTATGAAATTCTGAAATGAATTTCCTTGTAGATAGGATATTCTGCGTGATTATTAATGTATCTGTCAATAAAATTCCTTCAAGTGCAATTGCTATCATATAGAGTTTGTGTTTTTGATTTGGATACTGTCACACTGCCCACAATGAAGGTTGTGCCAGTTTACACTCTCACCTGCATGCATGAGACAGCCTGTTCCCCCAAATATGGGGGATGTACTTGGAAGTACTCTTAGGGCCCAAACTACACAGAGCCTTGCATACAAAGCTGAAAAGTCTGAACTTGAACCACAGACCACGGCCACCCACCTGAGGGTTTAGGTACTGGGTAAAGACGGCCAGGTCTGAGTTTCGAAAGGAAGTTTCTTTTCATGATGACATCAGATCAATTTTGTAGGGAGCTTTTATTCCCCAGCAGGCATGAATGATAATGAGATGAGTCAGTGAGGGGAGCAGATGCCCACCAGGATTCCAGCCATGCTGGGGACAGAATGATTACCAATGGGCCATGGCTGCCAGCTCCATTGTGTAGGACCGGACATGTGCAGAGCTCAGCTGCTCCAGCATCCCATAACTCTAACTTTCCTGACAGTTTCGTCTTATCACACCCTTCCCATATGCTGATGACTTCCCACGAAGCATTTCGGCCTCAGGGTAATAACATACAATCAGCAAGGACTTTTTATCGGATGCTAACAGTTGACCAGAAGACAAGCAGCTTTATCACTTCTGAAGACCAATTCATGAATGAATTGGCTTCGGAACAGGCATTGAACAAAGAGCTGGGTGAAGCAAAAACACAGACGCATTCACCCTGAGCCTTCTTTTCTTAAACAAAAGGGAGTTGCTATTATTTGGTGCAAAGAGAGAAAGGAAGATGGATGGCTGATGGATGGATGGCTGATGGATGGCGGATGGATGGATGGGGGGGTGGGGAGGCACCAGCATATGGAGCACCTGGGAGCAAGCTTCCTCCAGAGGCTCCAGCTGTGGTTCGAGGATGAACGCAGCAGTGCTGGCACTCTTGGTGCTCTCCCTGAGGTCTGCAGCCACCGTGGCTAAGCCAGTGGAGGGCAGCTTTTGCCCGAAGAGCCAGGTGGCCTTCAGAGATGCTTGCTATGAGTTTGTGTCACTTGGGCACACCTTCCGTGATGCCCAGAGCTGGTGTGAGGGCCAAGGAGGCCATCTGGTCTTCATTCGCGATGAAGACACACAGCACTTTCTGCAGAGGCATATCTCCCAGGACAGGGAATGGTGGATTGGACTCACAGGGAGCTTGGAGCAGAACGGGACCTCGGAAGGTAGGTGCTGGGACAGCCACGCATGCTTTTCGGGAAACTTGAGTGTAGTTCTCACCCAGAGCTCTACGGAACAAATTCCCACACCCCAATCCTCATGGGAGTCATGATCTCCGTTTGGGTGTTTCTATGAATCAAACGAAATAATTCACGTACAGTCCCTAGCACACAACTGGGAACACGGCTGGCATTCTAGAACTGTCCATTGCTTTGCATGCACCTAATGATAACACCAGCTGGGATTTCTTTCATTCTTGCTGGAATAGTACCAGGCACCATTCTGAGTGCCTCCTGGCCATTATCACGTTCATCCTTACAGCAAACAATGAGAAAATGAGTCTCATAAAAGCATGACTAAGCTGTTTCCAAAGCATGTCCCCATGTCTTTCTGCACTTGTTAGGAGATTGATGCAGATCAAGTGCTTAGTACAGCCCCAGTGACATTAGACGCTCTCATTTTAATGATCTTCCTGGAAACCCCGACTTACCCTTGCCTCTTGCCCCAACCCAGCACAGCCAGATGAGCCCTTCTGCACCCAGGGGACTCCAGCCATACTTCCATTGGAGCGCTTTGGGCACTGCTTATGCAAGTGTCTTTCCTCCCATTAGACTGTCAACCCTCCCAGGGCAGAACCATATCCACACCTCTGTTTCCCTGGTGTCTACACACAATGAAGAACAGACAGCACTTGTATTTACTTCTCACACCGATCCCACAAGCTAGGCACGGCCACTCTTATTTTACGGATGAGGAAAATGCAGAGGAGCCGGCTTGCTCAAGGCGAGGTGGCTAGGGGAGTGCAGTGAAACTTTGGGTCCACTGAGGACAATCTTCCAGCCTGACATTTGCCACATCAGAGTGGTCCCAGGGGTTCTCACTGTCCCTGTAGAAGCTACCAGGCTTCAGAAACGAGTAGCTTGGTGTGAACTGAGCTCCACAGAAATCTACTGGAGTGGATGGGAATGTCTTAATGAACAGGCATTTGGGGGGCCGGCAGCGTGGCTCACTTGGTTAATCCTCCACCTGCGGCGCCAGCATCCCATGTGGGCGCCGGGTTCTAGTCCCGGCTGCTCCTCTTCCAGTCCAGCTCTCTGCTATGGCCCGGGAGGGCAGTGGAGGGCCCAGGTACTTGGGCCCCTGCACCTGCATGGGAGACCAGGAGGAAGCATCTGGCTCCTGGCTTCAGATCAGCATAGCTCCGGCTGTGGCAGCCATTTGGGGGTTGAACCAACGGAAGGAAGACCTTTCTCTCTGTCTCTGTCTCTCACTGTCTAACTCTATCTATCAAAAAAAAAAAAAAAAAACAAAAAACAGGCATTTGGGGAAGCACATTTAAGGCAGCTCACAGCCAAGGGAATTTGAATTCTTACAATGCCTCTTCAAACAATGTCTGTCGAACACTTTCCTGACTTGTTGAGGTGACAGTATCAAATTTTGGCATACGGAGCATCTGCCTGTGCACAGTGAAAGGATTTTGGTCAATCAACACCTCCTCTTGGATGCTGTGCAGCCGTTACAGAAAACAAGGCAGGTCTAAGCTGGCTGACATATAGAAGCCTCTGATATTTAATGGTTTTTAAGAAGCAAGAACTAGAACAGTACTCAATTAACATAGCATTTGTGTCAATAGATTTCAGGCAGTCATAAATGCTGGTATATGGGGGGCGAATGCTGCGGTGCCATGGTTAAGTGGCCACTTCGGATGCCCGTGTCCCATGTCGGAATGCTGACTTGAGCCCCAGCCCCTCCACTTCTGATCTAGCTCCCAGCTGGCATTCCGGGAGGAAGCAGAAGATGGCCCAACCGCCTGGGCCCCTGCCACCCACGTGGGACATCCAGATGGAGTTTCTGGCTCCTGACTTTGGCCTGCATCAGCCCTGGCTGTTGTGGGCGTGTGGGGAGCGAACTAACAGATGAATGATCCCTGCCCCTCTCTTGTTCTGTCTTTCAAGTAGATGAAAATAAACCAAAAATTTTTTTTTCAAAATGCTGGTATGTGCATAAAAGTCAGCCTGGAGCAATTTACAAGAAGTACGGCAGAAGGGGGCAGCTCGGAGTTTGGGAGAGTTCAGAGGAGGTTCCCACTCTATACACTTTTGCACCATTTGAATTTTTAAAAGCATTTGTATAAATTTCTTCTTTTAAAAAAAAGTACGAGTTATTTTGCCAGTCCCGACCGTGCATTTGTATGTCAGGTGTCTTCCAGCTCCCTGCTGTCCCTGCAATGCTGCACACACAGGCACGTGTGCACACTGTCTCCACCTCTTCAAAAGTGATGTCCTGGGCTTTCAGGGGTCTGAGGGGCCTGAAGCAAGGGGAGCTGCTTGCATCTCAGCTCCCCACTGATGACTTGTGTGTGACAAGGACCCCTGTTCATGGGCGGAGGCCTTCAAAGAGCCCACACCCATTTCTGGCTCAGGTTCTGCAGCTGGAAGGGTCGTCTCTTTAATCCAGCCACCCTCTACGGGCTCTCTGGCTTGGGGTCCCAATCTTCATATTTGGGCCTTAGAAGACAATGGTGGGGAAGGGCTCCTTCGCTGGTGTGGGAGAGAGAGGCTCTCAGCCCCTCAACACTGTTCAAGCACCTAGTGCACACTGGGGGCAGAGCTGAGCCAAGCCTCACTTTTCTATAAAAGGGGTAGAAAGAGAGTTGCCAGGTCCCGGGGTTGTGCTCCCATCCCAGGGCCAGGGACCTGGTTGGACACGTCGAATGTGAGCTACAGCAACTGGCACAGCGGACAGGCGGCACCTGCTCCCAACACCTGCGGTTACATCGGGAGAGGCCCTGATTCCCAGTGGGCTGCCTCGGGGGACTGTGCGCAGGCCTTCGCCTTCATCTGCGAGTTTGGTGAGCCGGCCCATCTCAGGGCCTCCTCTCCCTCCCCTGCTCTGCTCCTCGCCTTTTTCTGCTTCCATCACTCTATCACCTTAACTTTCTGTCCCTCTCCCTCTCTTTCCATTTTCTCTTGATCTTTCCTCCCTCTTTCTGGTTCTCAGTCTCTGTCTCTCCCCCTGCATGGGTCTCTGTCCACGTCTGTTTCCCTCCTCTCCCTCCATCTGTGACTGTTCGCGTTTCCGTTTCTTGCTCAGTCTCTGTGTCTCTCCCTAATCACATGATGCTGCCTCCCTTTCTCTCTCTCCCTCCCTCTCCTTCTCCCCCCCCCCCCCCCAGCTCCCATCCGCTCTTCCCTGCCATGTTCTTGCATCTCACAACCCTGACCCCTATGGCCACTCTGCTTCCCATCAGTGGGGCACCTGCCCAGCTGTACCCATGAGCCCCCTAAGGTGACGCCTTCCCTTACACACAGGGGTCGGCCGGCACCTGGCCTGTGAGGGCCTCAACGCCACCCTGCACTGTGGTTCCGGGGAGGTCATCCAGATCCAAGCGGCCCTCTACGGGCGCCAGACCCCCCACTACTGCACTCGGAACACCAGGCGGCCCTCACCTCTGGAAGAGGAATGCACCTGGCTCAGTGTCAAGGACGAGGTGGCAGGTGGGCCCCAGGGCTCTGCGGCTCGGGCTGGGACAAGAGGGTGGTGTGGGAATGCTGGGCCCAGCAGAGTGTTCTGGAAGGCCCTCGCCATCGTCAGGTCTGACCTTGGTGCTCCAGCCTGTGGGGAAGTTGGCCTGGCTCTGCCCACAGCAGCACACAGGGATCCAAGAGGCCGAGCCCACCCCCCCCAGCCAGCATCGAACCCACCCTGGGTAGGGGGCCTTCAGCTCCCCACCCTACTTGGGTGTTGGAAACACCGCTTTGAATTTTTTTCTTAAAATTATGAAATATTTCAAACCTAGAGACAGGAATAAAAATACTGCAACCAACTCCCATGGACCCGCTGCTTAACTCTATCCAGTCTCAACGTTACACAGCGTTTGCTTAAAGGTCCCTCATTTTAAAAGTGAATCCGTGACAAGACTCTGGCACAGCCCCTTGGGGGTCCTGTGCCCGTCAGGGATGCAGCGTCCGCGGGGCGTGTGCCCGGCTCTCTGATGCTGCCCTATTTCTGCGCACAGCCCTAAGCATCACATGGCGCTGCTTTGCAGGGTTTTCACGTGGATGAAAACGGCACGTGTGTGTGTCATTCTGCAGTGTGGGTTTTTTTTCTCTCTGTTTTGCTGTCGGTTTCCGTGCTTTGCTCCGCATGATATTTTTGAGACGTATTATCCGTCTTGACACGCGTTGTTCCGGTTCACCAGTTTCGTCTATTGTATGCCTGCACCATCATTTGTCTCCTCTCCCGGTGGGAGACGGATGAGTTGTTCCCCAGTGTCTGCTGTCTGAATGATGCTGAGGCAGACAGTGCCGGTGGCATCTCCTGTTCACGGGGGAAGACTCTCTCTAGGGCTTGTTTTTCTAAATCAGGTCAAATATGCCCCCCAAGCCCAGAGTGCAGGATTTACTTTCAAGGGGTGGAGGAGGGGCTCCCTGCACTCTCCTACGAAGTGCAAAGCCCTGTGAGACTTCCATCATCCTGGACACCGGAGAGTCCTCTCCCCTTGGCAACAGTGACCACTGTCCAGCCTGCAGGGTCCTGGGAAGGGTGGTGCACAGCTTCTCAGCTTAACAAGGACACCGCAGTCTGGGCCCAGCCTCCCACACAGGGCTTTTGGGATTTCTCCGTGCAGGCTCAGCCTCTGCCCACAGACCCTCTGACTCTTCAGGGAGGGGTGTCTAGTACTCCAGAACCTTCCATCTGCCTCCCCCGCTTCAGGAAGCATGTCTCATCTTGCACGTGTTGCCCTGGCTCCCTGGAAGCATGCATGAGGCATCAGCTGGCTGGTTCCCTCCCACTCTCCTCAGGGCTCCTGTGATCCTAAGCTGTGGCCTCGGAGGAAGGAGGACCTGGGCTGGACAAGCAGCCGGCTGAGTCTCCATCACTGGGGCATGCTGGGGCTGAAAGGCTCAGCTGCAGGTGTCAGAGCCGTGGCAGCCACAGCCCCAGAGAGCACACACAGGGGAGCCCCGCCCCCACTGGGTGGGATCAGAGAATATATTTATTCAGTCAGCCAATAGACATTGATTGAGCACCAACAGTGTGCTGCACGCTATCTGGGCCTTGTGAATCCATCCAACACCAGAGGGGAGTCAGAACTACTACTTCACCGTACGAAACTAATATTGTACCTACTGTGTGCAGGGCAGTGTTCTGTGCTGTGCTGGAGATGAACCCGTGAGACTGTTGAAAACTCTTCCACCATTTTGGAGATTATAGGCTAGTGCTATGGAGCACTTAGTAGGAATACACAATCAAGAAACAACGCTAAGTCTTTCAACAGAGAGAATTTAAGGCAGGGGATTGGTTTCCCATGTCTGAGAAGAGCTGAGAAGGCAAATAAGGGGTGCAGCTGCAGCCCCGAGATGAGCTGCAGGAAGTCGCCACACCCCTAAGCACCAGATGAACAGTCAGAGGGGAGGAGACGATCATATCAAAACCAGAAGTCAGAGCCATTCAGTGGGTGCCAGAACCATGGCAGAGGTTGTCCTGTGGGAGACAGGAACAAGGTAGGGGGCCCTGCCCAGAGGCAGCTGGAGCTACAGAGGAGCTGCTGGGAGAGACAGGATGAGGGCATATCTGGCATCCACCTCTTCCCGTAGCAGTGGGCAGACCTATGGCATCCAAGCTTCCTCCCCCTAATCCCTAGCCCAGGGGTGTGATGAGATGCCATGCCCCGTATTAACTCACATGGTGCAAGGCACCCTGCAGGTGTAAAGGAGAATGCCAGTCAGTTGGCTTTAGAATGGGGAGATTATCTGGGATTATCTGTCTGAGCACAATGTAAACATATGATCTCTTAGAGACAGATAACTTTCTCTGGCTAAAAGCAGAAGAGATGTGGGAGGGAAGTCAGAGGGATTGCAAGGGTGAGACAGACAGGTTCCATACGCCACTGCTGGCTCTGACACGCAGGGGCCACAGGCAAGGAGCTGAGGGCTGAATTCTGCCAATAACAGGAATGAGATGGGAGGCAGATTCTTCTCTGAAGCCTCCAGGAAGGAGGGCAGCCCTGCCAACTGCCTGACTCCAGCCCTGGGGTACCCTGAGCAGAGCCCGGTCCAACCCAGCCAGACTCCTGACCTCCAGAACTGTGAGATAATATATCCACACTGCTTTTAGGCCCCTGAATGTGTGGTTGTGAGTTACAGCAGTGACTGGAAAGCAGCACACTGCCCTCCTATGTTCTGCCAGTGCCTACCTGAGAGCCAGGGGACAAGGGAGCTTGAGGAACCCAAATCCTTGCAGGGCCAAGTAGAGCAAGGCAAGGCGGAGATTCATGGGCTAATGATCCCGTGGTGGCCAACTTCTCCGAGAGGGGAGTGAGGAGGCAACCAGGGACAGCACAGAGGTGTTCCGGAAAGCAGGAAGGACCTGTGCAAAGTCCCTGCGGTGAGAAAGAGCCTGGAGGAGAGGGAAACTGCCCAGCACTCGGAGTGGCTCCTTTGCCCATGGAGCGAGGGAGGGTCCCCGTGACCTGGACTTTATCCTGAGTAACTGGAGGGTTTGAGCATGGGAGAGACCTGGCCATACTCAGGCTGCTGTGAGTCCAGCCTGGGGCTGGAAGACAACTAGGAGGCTGGCATCCGGGACCCAGGTGGGAGACACTAGTGGTGCAGTGGTGGAGAGAAGTGGGAGGGTTCCAGAGGCAGAGGAAGGCTGGCCGACTCACTCACTGGGGAGGGTGCAGGAGGTGCAGGTGCTGAGACAGCAGGGGCAGAGCAAGAGCAGCTACCGGGGCTGGAGGGCACACGAGTGTCCCAAGGCTGCCGTGACACAGCCCCGTGAGCTGGGTGCTCTAAACAACAGAACAGCCTTCTCCCACAGTCTGGGAGGCCGGAGTCCAAGATGCAGGGGGCACATGGTCAGAGAACATTCCCTTGCCTCCTCCAGCTCCTGGGGTTGGCCAGCTTGGTGTCCCAGGGTTGTGGATACAGCGCTGGGATCTCTGCTCCACCTGACACCTATAAGGCTGGATTAAGGGCCACTCTAATGACCTCATCTTAACTTGATGTCACCTGCAAAGATCCTATTTCCAAGTAAGGCATGCTCACAGGTACCCGGTAGAATTTCAACATATCTTTTGGGAGGGACAAAATGTAGCTCAGATCAGAAAGCAAGACCTCAGTTTAGGGCACAAGGAACCTGGGGCACCCAGTGATATCCAAGTGGAGATGTCAGGTAAACAGTCGGACAGGTAGAAACTCCAGACTGAGCTGGAGAGGAGGTGCAACTGTGGCATCACCAGCATCTGCATAATAACAGGAAGTAGGGAAGAGACAGTGGGGAGGAATCTAGTCCTGGAGGTTTTCAGGGGTGGGTGGAGGCCTTGTCTGGCTACGCAGCCACACAGGAACACTGAAACTGATCCAAGAGCAAGCCTGGTTAGCTGAGAGGTGAAGGAGAGCAGAGACCATGATGTCCAGGTGCTGCGGGCAGAGCCATGAGGATGCTCTGAGGCCACTTCCCTGGGGCTTCCACAGCAGACGGGTAGAGGGAGGGGGTTGGGTGGCTCTGAAGACTCTGGGTCTCCATGCTGCTCCCTGCTGGGGGCACCTGGCAGCCTTGAGAGATGCAGGATTCCTCCGCTTGCCCCCTTTCGCTGGTTCTGAGGGTGCAGGTTTCCCCTGCAGTCATTTGAGTAGATGCTCTGTGCCCGTGGTTCTCAAAGTGGGGGCTCTGGGAGATTGTGAGACAGGCTCTCGGCTGCTGCTTGCAGCCACTGGACTGGACCAGCCCCGCTGAGGTGTGTGTGGAGCCCTGCGTCTTCACAAGCCCTCCAGGGGAGCTGGTCCATGCTGTGGTTGGAGAACCAAGTGCTAGACCCGGAGCTATTGAGGGCAGAAGTCCCACTTCCCCATCCCCTTATTGCCTAGTCCAGAGCCTGGTCCTTGGTGGTGGGTGGACAGCGGGCAGATGAGGGAGGGCTCGTCCCTGAGCAGCCCTGCTGAACGTGTCTTCTTTTGTCCTGCACATCACTCCTGCTTCCACTGGTGTGGGGCTCCCCAGGCCAGTGCCAGGGACTGCAGGCGTGCCAGGTGGCAGCAGATGGGAGCTACTTCGGAGACCTGTGCCCGACTCGGGGCAGCTACCTGTGGGTGCAGTACCAGTGCCGGGAAGGTGAGTCCCCAGTTTGCTTGGGCCTCGGGATTCCCTTGTTGTTTCTGCCAGCCTTCCCTGGAGCAGGGCAGCAGCCGCCCAGGCACCCAGCCACTCTGTGCTGAGGCTCCCGGCAGCCTGGCCTCCCACCCACATAACCTCTTGGGGTTAAGAGTTTGAAGTTCCTACTGCAGAAGCTGAGCCAGAGAGAGGGTAAAAAGAAAATCTGTTTAACCCTAGCTCCTTCACATTAAATTTCATGCAGCTGACCTGACACATAGCAGCAACAGCCAGGTCACCCGAATGGGAGAAAACACAAGACCGCTCACGCTTCCCCCACCGCCGCTCACCATCGGGGACACACAGGGGCTTCAAAAAACACAAATCTTGCAAGTTAAAAATAACCCATTCCTGCAGTTTATAACAGTTTTATGGG
The DNA here is from genome assembly GCF_051225735.1 of Oryctolagus cuniculus. Taxonomy (NCBI): domain Eukaryota; kingdom Metazoa; phylum Chordata; class Mammalia; order Lagomorpha; family Leporidae; genus Oryctolagus; species Oryctolagus cuniculus. The sequence continues at coordinate 73,424,767 of NC_142884.1, read as the reverse complement.
GGGACGCGGGGGGTGTCGTGGTGTAGCAGGTTAAGCTGCTGCTTGCAGCACTACAGCCCACGTTGGAGTGTTGGTTCAAATCCTGGCTGCTCAGTTAATGACCCACATTCCAGCTACTATGCCTGGAGAGGCAGAAGATGACCCAAGTACTTTGGCCCTGCCACCCACAGGGAGAAAAGGATGGCGTCCTGGTTCCTGGCTTCATACTGCCCCAGCCCTGGCCACTGGGGCTGTTTGGGGAGTGAACTACCACTGGAAGTTTTGGTTTGTTTGTTTGTTTGTTTACTTTTCAAAGGCAGAGTCACTGAAAGAGAAAGGGAAAGGGAAAGACAGAGGGGGGCAGGGGGGAGAGAGAGAATTGATCTCCCATTTGTTGGTTCACTTCCCAAATAGCCACAATGGCCAGGGCTGAGCCAGGCCGAAGGCAGGAGCCTGGAACTCCATCTGGGTCCCCCATGTAGGTGGCAGGGGTCCAAGGACTTGGGCCATCCTCTGCTGCTTTTCCCAGGCACAGTAGCAGGGAGCTAGATCTGAAATGGAGCAGCCAGGACTTGAACTGGCACCCATACAGGATGGTGGCAACACAGGCAGTGTCTTAACCTGCAGTGCTACAATGCCAGCCCCACACATACTCTCTCTTTAACTAAATCTGTAAGAAGTTCTGTAGATTAAGAAAGGTACTTCCCTTCAATTCAATAATTCTATTCCGTATAAGGAAACAGTTAATTAGAACGAATTCCTCTCTGCTTTTTAAAATGCTTGCATAGACGTGCCTATGTGTGAAATATATATTATTGATAAAATTATGGTCATATTAAACACATGGTCTACATCTGAACTTCCTTGTCACTTACAAATATATCCTGGACATCTTCCCAAGTCAGTATGTTACTCTTTCAATGACTACAACATATCCTGTTAGAAAGTATCTAAAATCTAATTAAAAATGAATCTTAATGAAGAATGGAATGGGAGAGGAGGGTAGGAGATGGGATGGTTTGCAGGTGGGAGGGTGGTTATGGGGGGGGGAAACTGCAATAATCCAAAAGTTGTACTTTCGAAATTTATATTTATTAAATAAAATTTTTCTAAAAAAAAAAAGAAAGTATCTAAGATCTGTTGAACCAGTTCCTTACTGATGGACATTTAGGTTGCTTCGCATTTTCCTTCGTTGCATCTCACTCCACAGTGTTCATTCTTGGGCATGTATCTTTTTAAAAATGTTTTTTATTTGTCTGAAAGGCTGGGTCATTGCCCAAAGGTTCACAACCGCCAGGTCTGGGTCAGGCCGAAGTCAGGAGCTTAAAACTCAATCCAGGTCTAACACACGGGGTTAGGGGGACCCAACTACTTGAGCTCTCACCTGAGCTTCCCAGGTGTGTACACTAGCAGGAAGCTGGAGTCAGAAGAGGACCCGGGACTCAAACCCAGGCACTCTGCGGTGGGATGCAGGCATCCCTGGTGGCACTGGGATCACTACCAAATGCCTGCCTCTTGGGCATCTATCTTGACAAATGCCTGGGATTATTTTTAGAGGCGAGATCCCTAGCTGTGGAAACACTGCGTCACAGGCTGCGTGCGTGTTGAATGTTAACAGACAGTGACAGATTGCCCTCCAAACTAATGCATCCAAGCGCCCTCCTACGAACAGCACCCGAGTCCCCGTAAGGCTGTGAAACCGCACTGTGCCGGCATCTGCAAACTGCTCAGAACAGCAACTTCTACTGAGGTCGTGAGCAGTAGGGCCAGGCAGCTCCGCAGGGAAAAAGATGAGTCAGGGAACACTGGGATCCCCAAGGCCATCGGAGAGAGCAGGATCCAGGGATCCTGGGGAGGATGCTCGGGGACAGCGTGCAGGAGGGGGAGGGTGGCGGCAGGCACAAGCTTGACCACTGGCTTTATGGTGCTGGACGTGCCTGGACTAAGAAGCGCCAGCGGGCCCGGAGTTCTGGGCAGCGATTTCTATTTTGTGATTTTGCCAGTGGCCAAGGGGAGCTCTGGAGAGCTGCCACCCTTAGTGCAGATGTCTCTAGGCAAAGGGGCTTGGTGTCCACTGGGACGGGATTTCCCGCTGCTCGTGAGCCTGTGTGCTCTGAAGGAGGGGCTTACCCAGCCCCTGTGGGCCGTGCCAGAAGCCTCCTAAGCGCCGAGGCACCCAGAGGCAGCTGGGAAGGCTTTCCAGCTAGCTCCAGAAAGGTCTTTCCATTTGTATTCAGCACCTCACAGTACTTCAGAAAGTTAGCAGAAACATGGGGTTAAAAGGGAAGCTTACTTTGCTACCAAAAATAAAAAAAGAAAGAAAGAAAGAAAGGAATCTATGTACTTTTTCATAATACCCACTTTCCAGGAACCTTTTGAAGATCCTTACTCAGTATGCATACATTTCAAATTTTTTTGCACAAAAATAAACTTTCAATTCCATTTTCCACGAAGCTTTGGAAGACCCTTCACATCTTTTCCCCTCTGATTTGTGCTTGGAAACTGAAGGATGGTGCTGCACAGTTGAGCCCGGGGCTGTGTGCAGACCCAGAAGATTCTACTTCTCTCACTTCGCCCTTCAACTCCTGAAGTTCAAGGTCAAGATTTTGTAGACTTTAATGGACCTAAGAGGATTACAGTGATTCACCACACTTTAGTCCAACAGAGTTTCTTAAAGTTTTGCCCTTTGTCTTTTTAACCGCAATAAAAGTATACTTGAATAATCAGCAGAACCCTGGCTAAATAAATGAGGTCAGAGTCAATAGCTACTAAAAATAACAGTAGAAAGATTATTGGATTTAATATTGCTGTTCAATATCTTTTATTTTTGTTCCTTTATTCTAACTAATCTGTTGTAGTTACCCATTGTTATGAAAAGTATGTAAATAAAGATGAGCCCTGCAATCCTAAAAAACATAAAATAAAATAACAAAGCTTGGTGCTTTGTAGCACAGCAGGCTAGGCCATCAGCAACACCAGCACCCCATATGAGCCCTGATTCAAGTCCCAGCTGCTCCATTTCCAATCCAGCTCCCTGCTAACACACCTGGGAAGGCAGTGGACAATTGCCCAAGTGCTTGGGCCTCTGCCACTCACATGGGAGACCTGGATGGAATTCCCAGTTCCTTTGGCCTGGCCCTGAAACCATTTAGGGAGTGAACCACTGGATGGAAAAATTACATAGAGAGGTAGAGACTGCAAGAGAAAGGTCTTCCATCCTCTGGTTCACTCTCCAAATGACTGCAACGGCCGGAACTGAGTTGATCTGAAGCCAGGAGCCAGGAGTTTCTTCCGGGTCTCCAACATGGGTGCCAGAGCCCAAGGACTTGAGCTATCCTCTACCACTTTCCCAGGTGGATTAGCAGGGAGCTGGATCAGAATGGGAGCAACCCAGACTGGGATTGGTGCCCATATGGAATGCCAGTGCTGCAGGCTGGGGGTTTAATCTGCTGTGCCACAGTCCCAGCACCTAAATAAATCCTAAAATAATAAAAATATGGGCAGGTGTTGTGGACTAGTAGTTAAGTATCTGCCTGTGGCACCAGCATCTCATATGGGCACTGGTTCAAGTCCTGGCTGCACCACTTCTATTCTAGCTCCCTGTTGACAGCCTAGGACAGCAGTGGAGGATGGCCCTGTACCCACATGAGAGACCTTAAAGAAGCTCCCGGCTCCTGGCTTAGGATTGGCCCAGCTCCAGCTGTTACAGTTATTTGGGGAGTTAACCAGCCTTTCTCTCTGTCTCCCTATCTGCCTCTCAAGTAAATAAATAAATCTTTAAAAAAAGAGGATAAAATAGCAAGGAAATTCTAATTCTAGTCTTACAAAGCAATACCCAAGGTAAGCGAAGTGTCTATGGTGAATGCAGCATGTACCATTTGTGTAAACAAAAAGGCACCTCTGTGCTGGCATGGTAGAAAGTTCTGGAAGGGGACCAGGCTATGGTGACAACAGCAGGTTCTACACAAAACTAGGGAAGGGGAGGAGGCTGCTTGTCACTCCAAACCCTTTTGGACTCTGAATTTTGTATCATGGTTGTGTATTATCTATGACTGAAAAATAAAATTCCAAAGAACTTTAAAAAGTAAAATTTTAAAGGCTTGGAGAGGCCCACATTAAAACACTGGCCAGGAGAGCAAAGGCGTTAAACAGAAACGTGCCACTGTGTTTCCCCAGGCCTGCAGCTGGCCGTGTCCCCCGAGAGCGTCGTCTTTGACAACGTCACCATCTCCCTGACGTGGCTCCTCACTCCTTACGTCGGAAACCTGTCGTGTATCATTAGCATGGGAGACGGCCACACTGTGGATCCCTACTACCCCACCAGGTAAGAGGCATCTCTGAGGCCTGAGTGGGGTTACCTCGGTGCTGCCACGTAAGAAGCCGCCCTACAACTTGGTGGCTTAATGTACTAGACGCGGTTCCTCATGGTTCTCTGCAGAGCGGGGTGGCTTTTCGTGTCTGGATTGACCCCAGCTGGCCTTGCTGGTCTAGGAAGTCTCTGGGGCTCAGCTAGGGACGCTGTGCCGGCTCATCACCCAATAGGTGGGGCCAAGGCTCATACACAGGGTGGCAGAACGGTGCCTAGCATGAGAGCGAGGCCCCACGTGAAATCCTCCTCCAGTATCTACTTGCACCGCGTTTTCTAGTATCTCGTGGGCCAAAGGAAGGGGTAGGGAAGCAGACTCTGGAAGCAGAAGCCTGGAGCCACAAGGCTGAGGGGCCCGCGTGCACAGGTGGGAGGAGATGGCTGCTGCTTTTGCAAACACTCTGCACACGAGCTCTCTCCTCCTGGAGGCCATCGAGAGAATCAGGACACAAGAGTCGGCTCCTTCTGACCTGGCTCTGCAAGGAATCTCAGCTCAGGGGGTTGCTCCCACAACAAGGCAGGAAGGAGGCAAGGAAGGGGCCCATGTGGGTGTGGGGGGCATTTTTGTTGCTGAGAATAAAAATGGTAGTAGTAGTAGTATTGATAACTGTCCAGCTATGCAGTGTGCACACATAATCCCCCCAACCCTCACAACAGTCCTCTGGGCTACAACTGTGCTGTCCAAGGCAAGGAGGGACTGCAAAAAGTTCATGGAAAATGAAATTAAAAGGTAAGTTTGTTTTAGTGCAATACATTTTTTGAAATCCATGTATAGTTTTCCCATGACACATTGCCCACGAGTTGTTTGTAGACTCTTTTTTTTTTTTTTTTTTTTGACAGGCAGAGTAGACAGTGAGAGAGAGAGAGACAGAGAGAAAGGTCTTCCTTTGCCGTTGGTTCACCCTCCAATGGCCACTGTGGCTGGCACACCGCGCTGATCCGAAGGCAGGAGCCAGGTGCTTCTCCTGGTCTCCCATGGGGTGCAGGGCCCAAGCACTTGGGCCATCCTCCACTGCACTCCCTGGCCACAGCAGAGAGCTGGCCTGGAAGAGGGGCAACCGGGACGGAATCCGGCGCCCCGACCAGGACTAGAACCCGGTGTGCCGCGGTGCCGGCCTGTAGACCTCTTATAGCAACCATGAGCCACTGAGCCACTGAGCACCTGAAATGTGGCTGCTTCCAGCTGAGATCTGCTGTGGGTATCAAACACACAGGAAGAGAAAGTTACTCCCCACCCCCCAAAAGTAAACATGTGAATATCACACAATTTTTAATATTGATTATATGTTGAAGTGATGATATGTTTGAAATACTGGGTTAAAGAAATTATTAAAATTGGTTGTACTGTTTCTCCCAACTTCGATTGGCTATGAGAAACTTTAGAATGACACATGTGGCTCCTGCTGCATTTCCATGAGATGGTTCTGCCCGAGGTAATCATCACCTAGGTTTTACAGACCAGGCCACTGAAGCACGAAGGGGTTGTGGCAGTGTTGCCAAAATCACACAACCAGGGGAAGGAGTGGCAGGGAGGTCACTCAGGTCAGGACGACCTGGCAGTCAAGGCCAGGTGCTTGGGCCCTGGAGGGACATACATAGGCAGCCTTGGGGCCTGGGGACACTGTCACTGGTGTCTTCCAGGGATCAGAGTGACCGCCCATCCTCACAGACGCTCACCCCAATTCACAACGTTTCAGAGCCCTCCCTGCACCTGCAGCGAGTCCCATTCTGTCCTGCTGGATGCCCCAGCATCCCAGTGTCTCCAGCCCTCCTTGGGTTTTGGAGAGAAGAGATATGCATTGTGTTGATGAACTGGTAGAAAACAGGAAGAAATATGCAGAACAATGCCACAGGCAAATGCATCATATCAGCAGTCGCTCCCCAATTCAATATGAATCTGCAGGCATATCAGGGTACCCAGGTAAGATGCTCCTCTCCCAACCTCACACACCTCCAATCCTCTTCTGCAGGAGCTGGAGACTCTGAATCCAGCCCCATGGGAGCGCAGCACGGGCAAGGTGGGGCACACAGGAGCCACCCTGGCCCAGCCCAAGCTGCCCCAGTGAGTGCAGGTCTCAACCTCAGCAGCCCTCTGAGGCTACAGCTGTCTTGACTCCAGATAGAATGGAGTCCAGAGGCCAGGGTTCCAGTCCCAGCTGCTGCCCTGAGACAGCCCTGGCCTTCGTGTTTCTCTCCCTGCCACACCTAGAGCAAGAGCTGCTTTGACCGCTTCACGCAGTAAACTGAGAAATTTTAAGAGATGATGCTTTTGTGCCAGCGCCGCAGCTCACTAGGCTAATCCTCCACCTTGCAGCGCCAGCACACCGGGTTCTAGTCCCAGTCGGGGCGCCGGATTCTGTCCCGGTCGCCCCTCTTCCAGGCCAGCTCTCTGCTGTGGCCCGGGAGTGCAGTGGAGGATGGCTCGAGTACTTGGGCCCTGCACCCCATGGGAGACCAGGATAAGTACCTGGCTCCTGCCATTGGATCAGCGCGGTGTGCCGGCCGCAGCACACCAGCCGCAGCGGCCATTGGAGGGTGAACCAACGGCAAAGGAAGACCTTTCTGCCTGTCTCTCTCTCTCTCTCACTGTCCACTCTGCCTGTCAAAAAAAAAAAAAAAAAAAAAAGAGAGAGAGAGAGAGATGATGCTTTACAGGGAAAACACCTCAGTGATCCAGATACCCCTGGCATTGTCCCACATGTTTCTCTCTATCATTTTATGAAGAAAGCAATGAGTGCTAAGTTGTTCAGTCTCATAGCCCCCAAAATCTCATGCAACTCGAATTTGGCATGAGTCAAACTTGAGAGTGGGTAGCTTTGCCTTAGTGACATTGGGACTTCCCAGTGATAAACTCTGCTCTAAGCCAGAAGTGAACGGAACACAAGGCTGACACTTGTCCATTCTGGATGGTGAGTCCAGTGGGATTTGTTTGGCTTGTTACTCTCCGGAACTGTCTCTGTGATTAACACCTAAGAGAATGATAAGCAAGGCTTTACATTTTCAAACTCTCTGGATGTTCATCCTAAGCCCCTAGCATTTTATTTCCCTCTTTCAAAAGAAATAGATGGTATCATTCCCCTGCCCAAATTATCTAATTTTGCTTTAAAACTTGTTGCTCTATTAAAAAAAAAAAACACCAGAAGATAGGAATTGGGATGTTTTCACTATGAAGAAATGTTAACTACTTAAAAGGATAAATATGTTTACCCCAAGTGGGCAGTATACAATGTATTCATATAACGCAGTATCACACAATACCCACAAATATGCACCATTTCTGTATGTCTGCTAGGTGTTTTTTAAAAAGATTCAGTGAACCTTCAAACTCCCCACCTGCCTCCTCTTGCATTTTGAGTGACACTGGGAGATGCTTCCAATGCTGCCTTCCCAACCCCAGAAGCCCCAGCTCTCAATCTGTAATACAGAAAATGGCGTGAGTTTTGAACATACAGATGAAAAAGCTTTTGTGCAAATATCACTGTGCTTTTCTTATAGGCCTACAGATGGCTATTTTTGCATAGCTCCTCATTACTCTAAGAGGTAGAGATTTTTAACCTGGACCCTCCACATCCATCCTAGATAAATGCCATGAGCAGATGGGGGAGAAACCAAGGTCCAGGGACTCTCCCTTAGCAGCTCCTTCTCACCCTGTTTCCTTCTTGCCTTGTGTTCGTTTGCAAGGTGATGTTTTGCTTCTCTGACTTGGGAAACTTTCTATTATGGGCCCTATAGGATGATTTACACAGGGTGAAGTTTAGCTAGGCCCGGTGTTGAGTGACTAAGCACCCCCTGCTGGCAGATCTGGGGACTGCTAGCACTGTTGCATCACTCACAGCTGCTTCTGCACAGTCAAGTCCTGGAGGCGGGGCTTGCTGAAGACCAAGGAATCACAAAAAGACCTGGACATACCCAGGCTGCCAGGAGGCACAGAGGAGAGAACTGGACCAGCACAGAGGTGCTGGTCAAAAAGGAGCCCAGAGCACAGGCCCTTACAGGGGTGACCGGAGGGACAGGGCAAGGACCCAGGGAAAAGGGAGCAGCTGAGGCCTGGCAGAGCCTGCTGTCCTTGGATGACTGTGCACACCTGGGTGTGTCTGCAGTTCAGGGGTCTATGGGAAAATGAGATGCTGGCTAGCTCAGTGGGGGCCTGGTCATGAAGAGTCCCTGATGCCAGTCTGTGGGAGGAGACTCTGCTAGGGAGAGTGCTCCTAGTGGGAGCTGGGAACAGACCCTGATGGCAGAGGGAGAAGCGAAGGAGGGTGCATCTGTCAGATGTTCACCTGTCACCTGCTCAGCTGTCCAGAAGGGAGGCCAGAGGGTGGGACCTTCGGACCCCAGCACCAAGCGCCATCAAATGTGGGATGTCCCTGGGCCGGGGTTGTGGCCTTGGAGGAGGAGCTCCCTTTGGCTCAGTTCCTGGGGACGGACTCAGCTGTGAGCCTCAGCCACCACTGGGTGCCTCAGTCTTGCAGGTGGAACCTGGGAGAGGCTCCACAGTGCCCACTACAGAGAACCAGATTCTCGGGCCAAGAGTTTCCATGATCTGTGTTGATTACCTTTCTGCTCGTACTATTGCTAATGTTACTAATACCTGTCGAATGATGTTAAGGCGTATGAGAGCCTACAAAGGAGAAAATAACTGTCTGAGTTGCCTCTAAAAAATTAGGAATCAATATTTATATAGAAGTATGAGGGAATTTCAAAAAGCTCATGGATAAAAATGGAATGAAAAGATAAGCTTATTTTGGTGCAAAAACATTTTTAAATCCATGCACAGGCTTTTCTGTAATGCGATTTGTTTGTTTGATTCGGGGCAGTCTACTGAAATGTCCTGAAAACATTGTATCAAATTCGTCATCTGCAACTCGGGCTCCTTTGGCTCTAGTGGCTCCTGTAGAAGCACCTCTTCCTCTCCTGCCTCTCCCTCACCCCCGGTGCCACCTCCACCTCTTCCTCAACCCCCTCCTCCCCTGCCTCCTCTCCCTCCACCTCCTCCACCCCATCTTCCCCATCTGCCTCTTCCTCCTGTGCCTCCTGTCTTCCAGTTCCTATTTCCATTGGCATGTTGTTTTCTGAGTTTTCGTTTTAGGTCTGGTTTCTATGAATTTGCTATAGTCATGATCTCCATCTACATAATCTTGGTTTGTTCTGGAAGTTGATTTAGATTCAGGATCAAAACTACAGGTACGTTCAGAATTTGAACTGGATCCCAACTCTCCGCTCTCTGAGGACAAGTGTGATTTTTCTCTTGTTTCTTTTCTCTCTTTCTCTTCTCCTCCCACACTTTCATCTTCTTCTGATGTATTGAGTAGTTTTCTCTTGATTCCTGTCTGGGGCTCCCTTCCAGATGAAGTCCCTGGGCCATCTGAATCTAAATCAGCCAGTTCTGTATCCTCCTCTGCATCAGTGCTGTTGAGTTCTTCTGCTCCAACTTCATTAGAAGTGTCCGGTATATCAGTACAGCTCTGATCTCCAATAAATCAAAGGGAGGCATCAGTCACAATTTTAGCTGCTTTAACTGCAGGACTGTCTGGCTCACTGAAAATCCTAGCATTGTGCTCAATACAGCATACTTCCCTCAATACTGCTGATATTCTGTATAAACGATTTTCAAATCTTTGCCTGATGGTGCTGAGGTCAGCTGGATAAGCAACTACAGTACAGTACAAGGGGTGGGCACTGACATCTATTGGAATGACAAAAGGGCTGGCAGAATCCAGGCAAAGAAGGTGGTGGATGCTCTGAATAACCCATTCACATTCCTCATCTCTGGAATGAGCCCCCCACTCTCCTTCCTGGGGTTTGTATAGCAGAACAGTCAGTTCCTCCTGGGATACCGGAACTGGCACCAACTTCATCCGGAAAGGCAGTTCCTTGTGGAATCGGCTCCGTATCCCAGGGGCTCATCTTTTCTCTCATTATTGTCCCAGTGAACACTGTAACACTGCAAAGAGCTATCTGGATACTCTGGTTGAAAAGCCTGTTGACTCTCCACAGTCTCTAACCAACAGGCATCACCTATTATTCTGTGGAATCCATCACCAATCTGCCAGTTCCTTTCTTTAGCTTCATTATAAAACTGATGCAGTACTAGCAAATCAATGGCATCTGGCATGCCGTAATACTTAATAGAAAAAGATTCTCCAGTCATTTTGCCTGAAATTAGGTCTAGAAATGCAAGCTTCAAGGAGCATAGTGTAGGTGGTCTAACCTCATATCTGAGTCCTACATTCTTTTTTTTAAAAGATTTATTTATTTATTTGAAAGTCAGAGTCACACAGAGAGAGGAGAGAGGAGAGAGAGAGGGGAGAGAGGAGAGAGGAGAGAGGAGAGAGAGAGGGGAGAGTGGAGAGTGGAGAGTGGAGAGGGGAGAGGGGAGAGGGGAGAGAGAGAATGAATTTTCCATCCATTGGTTCACTCCCCAATTGGCTGCAATGGCCAGAGCTGTGCCAATCCAAAGCCAGGAGACAAGTGCCTCCTCCAGGTCTCCCATGCGGGTGCAGGGGCCCAAAGACTTGGGCCATCTTCTACTGCTTTCCCAGGCCACAGCAGGAGCAGCCAGGTCTCAAACTGGTGCTCATATGGGATGCCAGTGCTTCAGGCCAGGGCGTTAACCCTCCATGCCACAGCACTGGCCCGGATTCCTACATTCCTAACAAACTCTTATTCCCTGAGATCCACTTTGTTCCATGGCTGTTTCTGTAAATTAACGCTGTATATTTTAGATTTCCTTACAGCCTGCATATAAGCTTCATGTCCTTGCCTAAAATAAATAAGCTCATCTCCTATCTGTGGAACAAATGGAGAATGTTGAGATATGGTATCTAAGATCCACTGAGGGCAAACCATTCTTCACCAAGCTCACCTGCCATAGAAACCAGTCCATTCTTCTTTCTAGTCTGTTTAGGTTTCTTCTTTTATCTAGTGACTTCAAATTCTCCTCCTCAGAATTGGTGCAAAATTTCCGTGTTGCCTGTCTGGTTTGTCTTTCTGGAGGTTGCAAATTTATACCAGCATCTGCTATGCACTCAGAATAGTCACTTGTTGAATCTGCGGAAGAACCTTCACTTTGCCATTTGTTAGCAGGGTCTTCTACAGAAGCATCACTTGTGCCAACAGTTCTGAATCTTTCAGTTCACCTGAACTGTGACATGACGCTTGTGAATTACGTTCCATGTTGGGATGTGTTTGATAAGTGTGCTGACGCTTGCGCTGTGTCCTTCGTAAAGATCACCCACAGCTAGGCTGATAATCATTCCTTTGAGCAGTCTAAGATGGCGTTTTCTTCTTTTCAACTGCATATAGACTAATTTCTATGTCACCTTTCATTGTTCAACATTCTCCTTGTACCCTACTAACCCCATTATTTAGTTTGTTGGCCACCATTCTTCTGCCCCATGCCATGAGATCTCTTTCAGTGGCCACCTGGCTCTGGGGAACATTACTATGCACTTGCTGGACATCTTCAATTTGGCCACTATGTCAGAGCCCAATATTTGAGGAAGAAGATGTGTCTATATTTGGACTTCTCAGAGCACCATTAACAGAATATGATCTATTAACTGGAAAACGTGGAACATCACTTTCGTTATTTAGTCTCAGATCTTGTTCTCTCTGTAGCTCCCTTATTATTCCATCAAGAATACTTTCATCTTGTTCACTAGCTTGCTGTCCAGTGACCTGTTCTAGGACCTCACCATCACCAATAGCCACATATCCCAGCTATGGTCTAAGTTGTTCATCTTTACAATTTTCTCGTCCCAGTACTAGCCATTGAAACTTGGCAGGATGAGGATTCCCATCAACATCCACCAAGAATGGGGGAGACGTAAGGTGAGGAGCTTGTTGGGTCTATTCATCCAATACATAGTTATGGGCGTCACGGATAAGAGGGCGATGATCCATGTGGAAGACCATCTGATCTGGAATCTTTTCATTCTATGTACTGCATCCAAAACCAAAAAGCAGCAAATGCCCCTAAGAATCTATGCGGGCAAAATGGTTTCCATCTGGTGAAGAATGACAATCAAATGCTGCACCATGGCCTTGGCCTTCAATCATGTTACAGTAATTTCTAATTTTGGTCTCTTTGTCAAGGTCCTAAATAAAAACATTCCCATCGTGACCTGCTAAAGGTATGATCCTTTGATAATGCATGTGCTTCCAAAACTAATACTCCATCATCATGTCCAGATGCAGCACGAAGAAGCTGCCCCGTAAAACATCTCCTTACTTTCAAAAGGAAATTGTTCACTGCATAGTGATCCCAGGCCACCACAGTCACCTTCAGTTTAGTGACCTTGTCTTCTGCAGATGGCATATTATTCCCAGTCATTTTAGTAGCCATATCTAGCACTATAGTCTTCCATTCTTGCTACTAATTTTGCCAAATTCTTGCTGTTCCATCTCTACTTCCACTAACAAATCTTAAACTGTTACAGAACTGAACAGTAACAAGTTTATCTGCACATAATTCTAGTTCAACAATTTTCTCAGGGATGTCAGAACCCAAATAATATATTCTGATAACATGGTCAGTGCTACCTGTCATAATGAACATACCAGCAGAGCTTAAAGATGAACAAGACATCTGAAGTCCAGGGCTGGATCTCTCAGTAGATTTTACTGGGCGAGCCCTAAATTTCATTGTTTTTACATGCCATGCCAGAAACAAATTGTTCATCAGTACCACCAGGTGTCTGGTTGTACCTTTAGATGGTGGACAAAATTGTCTGGAAGTAATAGAAGCTGAATGTCCCTAAAGGACTGTAACTAGTGCACAAGTTCGAAGACAGCATACTCTCACAACCTTATCACAGCTCCTGCAGCTATGAGAGTGTTTTCATGGCTAACATCCATGTCAGAAATCTCAGCAGTGTCCTCGAACTGTAGTCAGAAGGCATCCATCATCTGTAGCCCAGATTTTCACCAGTCATCTGAACCTGTAAAAAATCTTCTCCCACTTCAGTCAAATGCTACGCAGTATACAGATGACAAGGGTCCCAGAATTCTCCTATGCTTCTTATGTGCTGGTACTCAGATGAAGGAAAAATATGGCTGAAGCCACTCCCTCTGGTTAATTGCCTGGCAGAGGTGATATTCACATGTGGAGGTTTCACATGATTTACAGGTGGCTCTGGAGGTCTGCCTCCAAGCAGAGGGGCAAAAGTAGACCCACTCCATAGTATACTCTTACCGGCTTTGGCATCCCGGGACAGAGGCTGCCGACTGACACCTGGGAATGTCTGTACTCCAGGAACACTCTGAGGGATTTCCTTATCTAGTAAGGGATCAATCCGCTCGCAAATTTTAAGGAGGTAGTCTGGAAGAATGTATATTGGCCACCTTAATATTCTTAATTATTATTAATTCTTCTGGACACATGAGGTTAAGCAGTACAGTCAGTTCAAAGGGAATTATGCAGATCCTCCAAGCTTCTTTGTGCTCTTTCCCTCCCAATCTAAGCGGCGCAGAATCAGCGGATGCCCCTGGACAAGCACTGAGCAGATTTGTTGCAAGGTCCGAGCTGCAAGAACCTGGCGATTATGTGGTACAGCTCGGCTTCTATCTGAGTAGGTGCTGCCGCCATCCTTTTCCCGAGGGGATTTGGGAGCTTCACTCTGGAGAGGCTGGGAGGGCGGCGGTTGGGGGCGCTGCCTCCATTGTAGTAGAGCCTCCATGCCCACGAGTCCCACCGCTTCTGCTGCCCTCCCTGTCCCAGGTTCAGTCTCTGGGATTCATCGCATCACGTTTTGACCCTTAGCTATTCTAGCCCAAGAGCCGAGGAGGCGGAGAAGGAAGGAGAGCCAGAGAGAAGAGCTGAAGCTGTAATGTGCATTTTCCATGAACTTTTTGAAGACCCTTAAGATGCAGAGATTTTTTTTTAAGATTTTATTTATTTATTTGAAAGTCAGAGTCACACAGAGACAGGAGAGGCAGAGAGAGAGAGAGATCTTCCATGTGATGGTTCACTCCCCAACTGGCCGCAACGACCAGAGCTGCGCCGATTCAAAGCCAGGAGCCAGGAGCTTCTTCCGGGTCTCCCACGAGGTGGCAGGGGCCCACAGACTTAGGCCATCTTCTACTGCTTTCCCAGGCCATAGCAGAGAGCTGGATTGGAAGTGGAGCAGCCGGGTCTCGAACTGGCACCCATATGGGATGCCGGTGCTTCAGGCCAGGGTGTTAACCCGCTGCGCCACAGCACCAGCCCCAGATGCAGAGATTTAAAAAAATAATAAAATAAATTATATACCAAAACAAACTTTCTAAATTCCATTTTCCATGAACTTTTTTGCAGTACTCTCAAATATCAATGCTCGTATTTCAGCAGGCTAAACGGCACACCGCATCATCCTATTAGAAACGCTGCAAGATTTGGGTTTATGGTATACCAGATACTCCCTCAGCTGTTGTCTCATTCAAACTATCCAGGGGTGGAGAGGCTTTTGCCCAGGGGCTATTTCTATATTTATGACATCATTTGCAGGCCATACAAAAATGATCAACTTAGAAAACGAGCCTGCTATGCATGCATTTCGAGTCCTGCCTACAGCTGCCTCGGCAGGGCCAGACCGAATGATTTCAGGGGTCCCCCACCCCTGCAACAACTCCGACTGCCAACACTGGGGCCGCCCTCATCGTGTGGAAGGGAAATGAGGTAGAGAGAGCTCCGCAGAGAACTTGGATCGTGCAAGTAACCAGAGGATCCCCGGAAGACGAGCTCTCCGGTTTCCCAAAGCCCTGCTCGGTCTGAGGTTTCATCACACAGCTGGCTGGCCCCTCATGAGTGGCAGAACAAAGTGACACAGGCATTCCCGATGGCCGGGCTTTATGAGAGAAGACCGGCAACATGAGCTTTCCCTTTAAGGAAAATGTGCCGCAAATGGAAGTCAAATAGCAAAGCCATGAGGGCGGATCAGTGGGTGATGGAGTCCGGGACTAACTTTTAACCTTTTTATCGAAGGATAATGCATGGACAGAAAAGTGCAAAAAAAAAAAAAATAGCTCAACATATTTTTACACAACGAATTCACACACACATCAGCAGCACACAGCTGAGCAATAAAACATGAGCAGCCGTGCAGAGACCCCTCCCCCCCGAGCCTCTTCAGCACCTGTGACGAACTGCCAGCCTGATCTGCCAGCATCATGGGATTAAAACCCCCAGAAATGGCATCATAAAGTATATGCTCTGGATGCCTGACTTATGCTTGAGTTGCTGGGTCTCGGGGTCATAGAATGGGTTTTTGACTTCTCTCTCTCTCTCTGGTTCTGCTGTGAGTATCTCTCTCCTTTGCTGGCATGGTTTGTAAAACTACTTTTCTGTCTTTTCCCTGGGGTGAGATGCCTAGGACAGAAACCAGCAAAGAACCGTTTCTCTGCCTGTTGGTCCTGGGCGATTCCATTTGGCACAGAGTTGCAAGTGCCTCTTCCAAGGAGATCGCTGGGAGACAGACCGAATTTTGCTGTTTCCTTAGAGAATGACTGTTCCCTTGTTCTGTAATCCACATGGTCTGATTTGACAATGCCCACTCCAACTTTCCTTTGGTAACTGTTTGCTGATATATCTCCACTCTTTTAATCTAACTATATCCCTATATTTAAGGCGGTGCTTTGATAGGGTTTTAGTTATTTAAATGCAGGCTGGCATAATCACTGATGTGTTTAAACCATTTATAATTAATGCAGTTGCTGACATAGCCAGATGTGGGTCTGCTGTTGTTATCTGTTTGTTGGCCTCCTCCACGTGTTTTCTCTCTGCTCCCTTTTCCTACCTCCTTTTACATTATGTGAATGTCTCTAATCTTCAGTTTCACCTGATGCATTGGTGTGGGCCGTGCCCCTTTGCGTTCTTTCTCGGGAGCTGCTGCACGGATTACGACCCATGTCCTCAGCTTTTCAGTGTGGGCAGAGGTGAGCTTGTGCCTCTTCAGGTAAAATCCTGAAGGCTGACCTGCATCCAGGTTCCTTTATCGCCAGCTGTGTGTTACGACTGTCACACACAGTCGTGTGCGATATTCACGTACCTCGTAAAGCCCTTCTCAAAGCCATACAGATCTTATAGAATTCAACAAGAGCAATCCGGTCTACGCGTTTACCCACATATCTGCCTTTCTCCTGCTCTTCCTGCATGTCCAGAGCTCCAAGATTCCTTCACGTTTGTTTCATTTCTCCTTAGTTCAAAGAATTTCCTTTAGCATTTTTTCCAGAGTTTTTCTAGCTACAAATTATTCTAGTTTTTCTGAGAACATCTTTATTTTGCCTTAACTCCCAGAAGACATTTGTGCTGGGTCTAGAATTCGGGGCTGATGTTCCTTCAGAAATGTGGAAATGAGTGGTGTTTCCCTGTCTCCTGACCTCCGTGCTATCTGGTGAGAAAGCTACAGTGGTTCAGATAACTGTTTTCCTGATGTGTCATTTATTTCTCACTAATTTTAATTTTTTTTATTTCACTTTGGGTTTTCAGCAGTTTGATCTGGTGTAGTTTTAAGATTTTTCCTCCCTGTTTAGGGGATCTCTGAGCTTCTTAAATCTGTTCTAAATTTGTGTATTTTGTCAAATGTCATACGTTTTTAGCCATTGTTTCCTGAAGTATATTTTTCTATACCAACCTCTTTCCTCTCTCAAATGCTCCATTAGGCCTTTTCCTTTTAATATTGCAGCTGAAATTCTGTTCCTTTTATTATTTTGATATTTTTATTCTGATTCTCCAGGCAGGTAATTTGATCTATCTTCAAGTTCACTATCTTTTCCCCCACCATCTCTATTCTGCTATTGAACCCATCCAATGAATGTTTTATTTCAGGTACTGTGTTGTTAATTTTTTTTTTAATTTGGGAGACTGATTTCTCACTTTTTATTTTTTAAGAACTATTTATTTATTTCAAAGGCAGTTAGAGAGAGAGAGACAGACAGACAGAGGGAGAGAGCTCATCCATTTGCTGGTTCACTCCTCAAATGGCCACAATGGCTGGAGCTGGGCTAGTCTGAAGCCAGGAGCCAGGAGCTTCTTCTGGGTCTTCCATGTGGGTGCAGGGGCCCAAGCACCTGGGCCATCTGCTGCTGCTTTCCCAGGCTCACTATCCGGGAGCTGGATTGGAAGGAGAGCAGCCAGGGTTCGAGAGGGTTTATTTTTACTTTATGAAGTATGGTTATCACCAACTTAAAGTCTTCAATAATTCTAACATCTGAGTCATCTCAAGGCTGAATTTTATGAACTATATTTTCCCTTGACATTTGGTATATCAAGAAGTTTGGATGGTGTTTAGACATCTTGAATAATATGTTCTGAAGGTTCTGGGCCTTGTTAAAATCCTCCAGAAAAATGTGGGATTTTTAATGAATTTTTTTAACAGGTGGCCAGCCCAGTCAGATTGGCAGCAGGTGCTCTGACTTGCTATCTTTGAGCATGGCTCCCGGTGTCATTTCAGTCTTCAGAGCTGCCTGTTTGCCATTCAGGGTCACAGCATATGTGTCAGTTTAGTGCGCAAAGCCTTTGCCATGTTAAAAATGATCCCATTTTGCAGAGGGGGAAATACAGCTGAGAAAGATAGTACTTTACAGATGGAGCACGAAGATACAGAGAGGGGAGGCTGTGTGGGCCCCAGAGGGATAAAATGACAGAAAAGGGACTTGGAGCCAGTATGTGCTCACCTGGCTGATGGGTGCTGTTTCTACCGTCCCCATCTGCTCCCGGCCGCTCTATGTAAGCCTCACTGCGGGGAGAGCTAGGTGTGTCTTTTCCTTCATCTCTTCAGCTTTGCACAGCCTGGGAGGTGGGAGGTGTGTGTGTGTGTGTGTGTGTGTGTGTGTGTGTCCATTTCCCTAACGCTGGCCATGCTTCTCAATGTGGCCCACAGTCTGTCCAGCAGCGTGACCCACCAGTTCACGTCTCCTGGGGAATTCACCGTGTTTGCCGAGTGCACGACCAGTGAGTGGCACGTGACAGCTGAGAAGCAGGTGATCCTGAGAGACAAGACCGGGAGGCTCAGGGTCACGGGCTGTTCTGGCCTGTCCGAGTCAGGAGCCGTTCCTGTCTGCAGGGCTGTCTTTGGGGACCCTCTGTGGATTCAGGTGGAGCTCGATGGAGGTGAGTATGTGGAACTGGGCCACCTGTCTCTGAAACCCCCAGGCTTTCATCAGTAATAGCGGGGATCACTTACTGAGTTGGTTTTTTAGCTACCATTGATTCATTTATTTAGCATCTAGTGTGTGGCAGACTCTGTTGTAAATGTTTTATGTTTACAGACCCACTCAGTACATACAAAGGTACTTCCAAAAGATCATGCAAATGGAATTTAAAGGCAACTTTAGTGTTTAACATGTGGCCAGTGGGTTAGGCTGCTGCTTGGAATGCCAGCATCCCATATTGATGTGCCAGCTTGAGTCCTGGCTACTCTGCTTCCAATCTGGCTTCCAGCTAGTGTACCTGGGAAGGTAGTGAAAGAAGGCCCAAGTACTTGGGTCCCTGCCACCCACAAGGGAAACCTAGATGGAGTTCCTGGCTAATAGCTACAGCCTGGTCTAGATGGGACTGTTGTGACCATGTAGGGGGTAAACCAACAGATAGAAGATCTCTCTCTCTCTCTCTCTCTATTCCCCTCCTTAAAATAAATACATTTAAATGTATTTATTTACCTATTTGAGAAGTACAGAGACAGAGACAGAAAGAGAAAGAGAAAGAAAGACATGGCCAGAGAGAGACAGTGGGCTCCCATCTGCTCATTGATCACTCCCCAGTATGTGCAACACTCCTGGTCCAGAGGCTGAAGTCAGGAGCTGGAAATTCAACCCACATCTCCCACCTGGGTGGCGGGAACCCAATCACAAGTTACCACCTCTGACTCCATGATTCACACCAGCAGGAATTGAGAGACGGGAGCAAAGCCACATGTCAAACACAGGCACTCCAATATGGGACACAGGCAACCCAACAGCTGGGCCACACACCTGCCCCCTACTTTTCCATAAGACTCAATCTCTGTGAACTTCTTGAAATTCCCTTTGTACACATGAATTTCAAAGTTTTTGCACAAAATAAACTTATCTTTTCATTCTAGTTTCCATGAACTTTTTGAAAAACACTTACACCAGTTCCCATTTCACTGATGAAGACATGGAGGCACAGAAAGGTTCAGAGGTATTCTCAAAGTCACAAGGTCAGCAGCTTGTAGTAAGAGCTCCTGGCTTTTCCGAGGCCCTATTGTGCATGGCCACAGTAGATCTCAAGGATCTGCTCGTGGGAGGAGTTTGAACAGAATGAGGGAGTCCAGGAGTGCCACCAGGGAAGCCTGAGCTTTTCTTAGAGCAGCCGGTGGCAACCAGCTTGGCACAGCCATGGTGTCCCAGTAAGGGCTGATACTGGGCTAAACACACTGGTATAGCTGTACCAGCTGTTATGGTGAGGGGCCATTCTGATTGGCCACAGTGTCCTTTCTGGTTGGTCACAGCATCTTTCTGATTGGTCAGTGTCCATTCTGACTGGCCAACAGTGTTCATTCTGATTTCATTAGAACCTCCATTCTGACTGTCGGTCATTGCCCTGCCATTTCCATTGTTATTTTAAAAACTGCCCCTTGTCTCAGTGGAGACCCTCCTGGCTCAGAGCCATCCTCACCCAGCGCAGCATCTTTCAGTGAGGCAGAGGTCCAGTTTGAGATCTGGACAGAGGCCTGTTGATGTCAGTGGTACAGCACAGAGCTGTGGACTCAAGGATGTTACTCAGTTGACCTCACGCACCACTGGGAGCCTCACTCCGGCACCAATTTAATGGAGCTATAATTGTTGTTTCACCTGGTGCTATGGGGCTTTTGTCTGTTCCCACCAGCTGACACGTGCATCTGGGGTAATATAAAATAGTCCTCTGGTTATTTATTCCTGCTGCAAATACAATTGAAACAGGAAAGTCAAGGTTTCTGACCTCAAGGAGCTAATACCATCATCACCATTATCATCATCACTGTCATCGTCACCACCATCATCATCCAAACAAGAAATATTATCATCACAGATCTATTTGAAAGAGTCTTAATTTGTTGGTTTAAATCAATCTTCAAGAGTCAACCACAATAGCTGGCCTCCAGTTAGACCAACCATTTCCAAACTATGAGGTAGACCCCATCCTAAAGTGGATGGCGGGTGGGGAGAATGTGTGCTCATGCTAGCGGGGTCTCGGCGGTCACCAGTGCAGAGTGAAGAAAACAGCTTCCCCTGCAGCCCCACTAAAATGAGGTGGGGGTTAATTCCTGGGCATTGCGTCAGCCCCCGCCCCCGTCCACAAGGGTGGTGCCTTTCCCAACTCTCCCCCAGCTTCCCACACCCACACTGCAGGATAGCCCTGGCAACCAAAAGCTTTGTTTTTAACACAAACTTTTAAGTTCACCAGAGATACATGACCTGTATAAATAAACTGCAATACGCAAAGAAACAGAGGTGATCCCAGAAAGAAAAAAAAAAAAAAAAGTCCTTCATTAACTCAAACTTCAGAGATGCTCACTGTTAGTGCCTGGGCAGGGGCTTACACTCTGCCTGATATCTGTGTCCATACCCAAGACTACCTCCGGAATCTGCACCAGCACACTCAGCGTCAGGGCTGTTACCACCATTCTTACGTTTTTCTTATCCCACCTAGGAACAGAAATGACTTTCACTGTGCTTCTGGGTAACGAAACCCTGGCTGAATCCAGCACCCAGAGCGGCTCACTACCCTACAACCTGACCCTGGACAGGGACGCCCAGGCACTGCTGGGCCCTGGGGTGCACCACCTGGAGCTCCGAGCCACCAGCAACACCACCACCTCTGCACCCTCTAGAAACATCACCGTCCATCTCCTGGAGCCGCTGTCGGGGCTGCAGGCCTCCTGGACTTCCGACCACCTGGAGCTCGGACAGGACCTAGTGATCAACGTCTCCGTGGCTCGTGGCACCCCCGAGGAGGTGACCTTGGAGGTGGCAGGACCCAGTGCCACCTTCTCCCATGAGGAAGAGAGCTTCAGGGAGCCACATGGCACTTACCGTGTAGCAGTTCCTATGGCAGGTACTTGGGACTGGCCGCTCCCCTTCCAAATCTCCCTCCTCTTCCCGTTCGTGCTTGATGTCTGTCCATTACCCAGTGTGACCCAGACATGCACATGGCTCACAGCATCCAGCCTGGGTCACAAAAGAGGAAGAGTCAGAGATGGCTGCCCCCATGGGACTTACAGTGTCCAGGGTTCTCAGCTTCCGCACTTCTGGCATTGGTGGCTGGATGATTCCTTGTTCTAGTCGGGGCAGTCCTGGGCACTGGAGGACATGGGCTCTTACTTATTAGATACCAGTAGCACCAATGCCCCAAGTCATGAGAGCCCAAATGTCTCCAGACCTTACCAAATGTCCCTGGGGGGTGCAGGGGTTGCAAACCACCCACTGAGAACCAGTGGGAGAGAGCGGTGCATTCTGATTTCCCCCAACATCTCTAGAGGAGAGTGGTAAAGGAACTGCAGTCCTTGCCCTGGGTGGAGAGAGAGGTGAAGACGGAAGGGTGAGGGAGAGAAAGACAAAGTCAGTCCTGAGGGTGCTGGCTGGGGACAGACTGACAGGCACCGCCAGGGGGGGAGGTCCCAGTGCACATGAGCATCATAGCTGGAAGGAGCAGTGTGAAGGTAGAGAGGGTCTCCAGCCTGCCCAGGGCCCTGCTGACAGATCCCCTGCCTCTCACAGGTGTGTCAGAAGGGGAGTAAGACTGGGCAGGTGTGGGCATCCCATGCTCTCAGCAGGGACCTGGGCAAAAGACACAGCAGCAGCAATAACAGATTTGAGGAGAAAACCATGGGACCTTGCCAAGTACCAGTGGGTCCAGCTTGGGGCAGGGAGAATACAGAGGTGACCAAAACTGGAAAGCCCACACACCATGGAGGCCATAATCCACGTGTGGACGGCTTTGTCTCCCACTGCTCAGATAATGGTAAGGGGAAGCCCTTGCTGCTGGCTTCTTTGCTCACTCTTAGATGATAAGCAGACTCTACCCCTTATCCCCTGAGACCCAGAGATTTGAATTACTCCAGGGGCCAAGGAGTGGAGGGAGGGAAGGAGGATGGACCAGGATTGTTTGCACTTGGCGGTTTGCACTTGGCTCCCGGGGCCAGCAGGTGTTTGAAGCTGCCTCTCCATAGCAGCTTCTACGGGTTCCTGAGGCCCCCTGCTGGGTCTCTTAGACAACAGCCCGTGGGATAAGGATGGTGTCTCTCTTCAAAAAGCTGCCTACTGCCTCCCAGATGCTGCTTCTCCTGGACCACCTCCCACTCTGTGGGAGTCTCATTTTCCCCAAACCTTCTCTCTCCAAGGCCTCCATCCGGTCCATAGAAAACTCTCACCCATCCCTAGGCTTAAAACCAACCAACGCTCATTCTCCCAGGTGCAGAAATGCAGCTCTTTGCTCCCTCAGGCTCTCTGTCCCCATCCTCCACCTCCCAAGCCCCCAGCCCCTGGCCCTAGATCATTCCTTCAAGGGTAGGCGTTAAGTGACCTGGCCATGGAAGTCCCCAACCTCGAACTCACACCAAGCTTCCCAAGGAAGGGTCTCCTCTGAGGCCCTTCTCTGGACTTGAGACAGAAGAAGGCAGCACCCGCCCACTACTGCTTTGCCACAGGGGAGAAGGGAAGGGAGACCCAGGCATTAGCAGCACCTGCAGATGGACCTTCTAACCACACGTCCCCCTCCCTCTCCACTCTTGATCCTTTTACAGATCTGACCTGTCTTGCCCTCTGCTGGAATCCCCAATCTGATCTGATTCCTAGCACCGCCCAGCTCTTAAATTTAGTTCTAGCTCCAGCTCCAGCCAATGAACGGTTGAAGTGAGCCCACCCCTGGCCACAATGCCCCTACACTGATTCCTACCAGGGTTCAGCACTTACTGTCCTATGTGTCCATGTGTGTCTACTGGACAACAAGACCAAGACAGGGGACAGGGACCATGCTCCTTCACCTCTGTAGCCCCAGTCTTGCCCTGAGCCTGGCATACAGTGGGGGCTCATTAAATGCTGAGGGTGGAAGGTCCAGACCCTGGCATCAGGGACCTGGAGAAGCAGAAGCCGGGTGACTGGTCTCAGTGCAGGTTGGACAGCAAGGCCCTAATCGTCTGCCTTTTGCCCTACAGGCACCTTCCTGGTCACTGTGCTGGTGAGGAATGCCTTCTCAAACTTGAGTTTGGAAGTCGGGAATGTCACAGTCACAGGCAAGGTGTTTCTGTAAGGGGCATAAAACCTCTCCCCAGGATTCCAGGGCCTTACTGTCACCTGGGACCTAGTGAGGGGCCCATCAAACAGGGCTTTGAAGATGTGCCTTGCTCCCTGGTTATTCTAAAGGGGGAACAATGCATGCAGTGAAATTATGCTGACCTTCTGCATCTGTCAGCCTTTCGTTACTTTAAAATACCCGAGAGGGACTTCTTAGGAAGGAAGGTTTATTGCAGATTACGGTTTGGAAGTTCACAGGCCAAGGTCATGTGCCCCATTAGTCTGAGGGCAGAACACAGCATATGGAGGCTCATCCACCCAGCCCTGTTGTGAGCATCACTTTCCAAGTGCAAGGCCCCAGCGACCTCAAAACTTCCCACAGGCCCTGGCTCCCAGATGCCCAGATCAACTCTCCACCTACAATCCATCAACGTGAATCCATCAACTGTGGCATAGGCTTTGGCATTTCAATGTCTGCAGGAGTTTGGAAAGCCAAATCCTATTCAAACCATAATACCTTCAAAGTTACCGTGTGCATGAGACTTCACTGGGAAAGCATTCTTTAAAACTCAGTGGTACCCAGATCTTAACATATCCAATTCACTAGGCCCTAGTGACTCACATGGAACACCTGTAAGAGCCAACTTAATCGAAGCACTTTAATTAGACACTAATCATATGACTTAAATATCTTCAGAGCATATCAACTAAGTGTGCCTTTCCCTTATTTCTTGGCACACTCCCACTCTTCACAGATGCATAGTTTACAGAGCACTAGTGCACACAGCACACAGGCACTCCTCCGGGAGCTGAGAAACAGAGATAACCTGCCATCTTTCACACAGATGAGGCAACTCAGAAAGAATCATCGTAACTCTTCCCCCCTGCATTCGGCTACACAGGCAGCTTGCTGTCCACCCTGGGAATATTTACACCCTGGGAATTACAAATGCTGCCCGCCGGGGCTCTTACCTCACCCCTCAGTCTGCAGGCGACATGAGCAGCACACAGGTGCACCTGCCTGACTCCAAGCCTTGTGTTTGCCCTGCAGCAGCTGCCACTTCCTCAACTATTAATGAGCTCTCTCTTTAGCCCTGGTGGTGGACGTGCTGGTTTTGCTTCTGACTCATTCCCCTATGACCTAAATATGCCCTCTGTTCCCCCTAAGCCATTTCCAAAGACAGGCTGAGACCCCTGGGGCACCCTCAGCATGACTGCTGGCTCTGCCTCTAGATGACTTTCCTAACTCATCCACCAAAGATAAACGCCCATTCTCACTGTGTTCACAGCGCCATCCGGTCTCCAAGAACCATCTCGAATAAGTACCAAAGAAGAGAGTGTGAGTATCTTTCTTAAACATTTACCGTCACAAGCACAAGATATGCAAGCACTCTGGTTTAGCTTTGAGTCTTGATGTGTCTGTACTGATAGCCAGGGCACTGGGAACTCCCAAGGCTTCTTCCACTTGAAAAGAAGCCCAAAAGGACTGAAGTGAAAAGAAACACATTCTCTACCTGTAACAGGATTGTAAGTCGGTAGCAAGCCATTAGCTTATGCAGTCATCTCTTAGTCATTGTGCAAATGAAACAGCACACTTCTTAAAAAAAAAAAAAAAACAGTGAGTCAAAGAGGAGAAAATTGGAAAATATTTCTAGCTAAATGATGAAGACAGGACAAGCTATTGACATTTGCTGCAGGCAACTCAAACAGTGCTGAGATGGAACCATGTAGCCCTTAATGCTCATGGGAAACCTGCACAAGTACTTTAGTTTTTAAAACACAACTGAATCCTTAGCACTTTGCTGTTGAAATTGTCCATGCGTGCATTATTCAATGACAGAGACCTACTCTGCACCTGCTGCACTCGCGGTGTGGTCTTAGGGCTAGGAATGCAATGGTAAATAACCAGACATGGTCCTGTTTCTGGGAGCTCAGTGGGTGAGGTTAAACAAGCAAATTAGCATAAAGCAAGCATGTATGCTCAGCATCTAACAGGAACCAAAAGGATAGTGCAGGGATAGCAACTTACAGAGGGTGGCCTGGCAGATGTGGTCTCAAGAGGTGACCTGTATAAGCGGACTTGAAGATAAAACAGAATGAGAGCTTCCTGGCAGGGCAGGATGAGAAGGGCCTGTGGCTAAAAACCACCCAGACTGGAGCCTGCTGGAGGCCCAGTCACATGGCTTTCAGGTTTGCATTTTTGGGAAGCCATTTCAGGTTGAGTTTGCATTATTGCAGGCCAGGCCCTGCAGGTTTAAGCAGTAGGCCTGAGCCGCTTGATGGGTCCCAGCAGAAGTCTCCGGTGTACACCACTACCCCCTCTTCCTAGAGCCTGCGGGCTCTCTGCTGTCCCCCAGCTAACCCTTGCTCCCCTCTGGTCTCAAGACCATCCTCTGCAGGAGCTTCCCGACTCTGCCATCCCGTTTGTGAGCCACACAGCTCTGCTCCCTGCCTCTTCGAGATACTGCCTTAGGCAGATTGAATCCACAGCAGCTCCAGGCACCAGATGCTCTCCAACCCTGGGAGGCACAGTTTAGAGGCCCAGGAACTGGCTAGAGGTTAGAGTGTGGAATGTGGGTGGCCCCAGGCTTACATTCCTCACCTTCTGCCTCTCTGCTCGGTTCTCATAAGTCTCCTAACTCCCTGGGTCCCCCTCTGCTGTAGCAGTTAGCAGCTGGCTTCTGGGCCTGTCCTCCCTATAGAACCTCAGGGCAGGGTCTGGGTCTCTATTTCTGTATCTGTAAGCATCAGGCACAGGGCCCGGGCCCAGATGACCTCTATTGCTGCACTTGAATGCACGGTGGACCCTGAGCCACACTTGGTATAAAGTTACTCACCCAGAGGTCCTGATTCCACAGCCCAGGAAGGGGAGTCAGGTGGATCAGCAAGGGTCTGTCTCCTCCAGGCCTTACGCTGTGGCCACTATTGATGCCCCTTGCTCTACAGCTGAGTTAGCCGTGCAGGGTGTCTCACCAGTGCATGATTTTTCTGCAGAATGGCAAGGAGGGCATGGAGGTGTATGTTCAACCTGGTATATACGTGGATCCTTTCACAACCGTGACCCTGGGCTGGCCTGACAACGTGGAGGATTTACGATTCCACTGGTCATGTGGTAGGTGTGTGGGAGTTCTCGGCGTGTCCTATCTCATAGGGGATCAGATTTTGCAGTTTTCTTAATCTTCACAATGACGTTACTTAAGCCTGGCACTTTGTGTAGCTTGCGCCTGCCATGGCATGGCAAGTGCCATGGAAATGGGAGGAAGCCAACCATGGGGGCAGGGTGGCCCTGAGCTTGGGAGACAAGGGATTATAGAGAATTCTTTTAAAAATAAGACAACTTTAAAAGTCAGCCTGCTTTTTTATGATCATCATGTGCTGGCAATTCCAACAATGCATGCTATCAAATGCACCACTCTGGGGTGGCTTCCTCCCTTCCCCCACCCTGTCATCTATCACTGGGGTGAGCAGAAGAGGCTAGGGGCCGGGCACTTTCCAGTGACCAAGACGGCAGCCCTGCTGCTCATCTTTTAGAAACAGGTGTCCTGCTTGTTATAGGGATACATCCTGGCTACACACACAACTTTGGGAAATAAAATGTCATACACACAAAAAAGTCATACACACTGTACTGTTATCCTTTTTTCTAGTTTATTTATTTGAAAGGTAGAGAGGGAGAAAGAAAATGAGCTGGAGCAGGGCCTAGCCAGAGCCAGGAACTCTCTCCTGGTTTCTCACACTGAGTGGCAGGGGCCCAAGCACTTGGGCCATCATCCACTGCTTCCCAGACACACTAAAGGCAGCTGAATAGGAAGTGGAGGAGCTGGGACTTGAACCTGCACTCTGATATGGGATGCACACGTCTCCAGTAGAGGATTTACCAGCTGCACCACAATACCTCCCCCTCCCTTTTTTTTTTTTTTTCATTTGAACACTATGAGAGTACTTTTAAAAGTTCATGGGAAAATGGTATTAAAAGATGATACACATTTTTCATTAACTTGTTGAAAATCCCTCATATATGCTGCATATTTTATTGTCACGGTGCATTTCTGATTTTCATGACTGCTGCATAATAGACCATTGGGGATGTATGATCTTTCATTTATCTGTGTTGTCTTCCTGGATACTTAAGTTTGTTTGCCTTCATAAACAATACTGTCATGAACATCCTTACAGTTCAATCTTTATTTCTATCTGTGGTTACTTTCACAAATAAATTTCCAGAGAGAGTGTGTCAAAAGTCATACAAAATTTCAGGGCTTGTGACATTAACTGCTGCATGGTGATGACATATTTCTGAATATTAGTTCTTATTATCTGAATACAGAGAACACAAGAGTAGAGTTTAGGGCTGGGCATTTTACACTGCAGTTAAGGCGTCACTTAGTAGGAAGCCTACAATCCCATATCAGAGTGGCTGGGCTGAAGTCCCAGCTCTGCTTCAGATCCCAGTGTCCTGCTAATGCACACCCTGGGGGTCAGCAACTGGTGGACACGACATGGGTGCCTGCCACCCACATGCGAGACCCAGATTCAGTTTCCAGTTCCTGGCTTCAGCCCAGCCTGGCCCAGCTCCAACTGGTGTAGGCACTTGGGGAATGAACTAGCAGATAGGAGATCAGTCTCTCTCCACCACCCTTCAGGACTTCTTTTTCCCTCTCTCTGCCTTTCAAATACATAAAAATAGGAATAATTTGTTTTAAAAAAGCTGTGTTTAGGTGACTGAGCTGATGGGCCTGACTCCTGACACACCTTGGAGGTGGTAAGGAGTGAGGTGTTGGTGGATAAATATCAACTAATAGAGTTGTAGAAATCTGTGGAGCTGCTAACATAAGCAGGGGACGACCCTGTAGTAGCCCACATGGACACAGGGCCCTAGACA
This sequence comes from Oryctolagus cuniculus, assembly GCF_051225735.1. Lineage (NCBI taxonomy): Eukaryota > Metazoa > Chordata > Mammalia > Lagomorpha > Leporidae > Oryctolagus > Oryctolagus cuniculus. The sequence goes on along the minus strand of NC_142884.1, from coordinate 73,396,328 downwards.
GAGAGGCAGTGGCACCAGGCTGAGAAGCCGCATGGAGCTCTCTCCTGCTACAAGGCCGCCCCAGCACCAGTGCCAGTCACCAGCCAAGCCCCGCTGCAGGTTTTCCCTGAGCAGCAACCTGCCCCCAGGCATCCTCTCCCAGCACTCCTTAGAAATCAAGATCTCTGTTTATAGCTCCTGTTGGTATTTCTGACCCCTGTCCTCTAAAGCTCCTGAACCAGAAGGTAGCCACACGCGCAAAACTTGGGTTCCTGATGAGAATGGTGTTTGCCCGTCTCCCTTGCAGGGCACTGCTGGGCTCAGTGGAGAGACTGCATGAAGAAGCGCCTGCTCCATGTGGACCGGAGGGAGCTGGTGGTCCCGCCGCCCTGCCTGCCACCACCTGGCTCAGCTGTCACCCTACACCTGGCCATCCAGAGGGGCCAGGAGGTGGAGCACGAGGTGGAGCAGTGCCTCTACGTGTCTGCTCCCCCGGAGCTAAGGCCTCGGATCAGGTGGGGCACAGGACACAGTCCTCTGGGGTTACTGCCATTTGCAGGATGGGCAGAGCAGCCCCATCTCTGTGACTGCAGGGCTCCTCCCTGGGGGTCAGTGATGATGCAGAAAGGAATGAAGGGAGAGAGCTTGCTCCTGGGCCCCTGTCCCAGAGAAGATTCCCCTCTGGTGCTGGGCTCAGCAAAGATGTGAAGGGGTACGGGGGTAGTGGAGAGGGAACAGAGCGAGCAAAGGGGACAGGCAGAGTAACCAAGAAGTGAGGGCATCCCAGAGGATGAAGGAGAAGAGGCGCAGGAAGGAGGTGGAAGCGTGGGCAGGGCCTAGAAGTGAGTAGGACGGGAACTTAGGGCACAGCTCACACCCTGGTCACGGCCAAGGCTACGTCCCAGCTTCGGCTGGAGCAGGAGTAGTGGCTTTTACTCCATCTTCCGTTTAGGAGAAGGACACGTCCTGCCCTCTCACAAGACTTAGAGGAACAGGCAGATGGCCAGGCAGTGGTCCCCATGCCCGAGGGAGATTCCTCACTCTGTCCTCTGCCCCCTCGCAGCTGCGAGCACAACTGTGGGCCAGTGGATGCCAACGATGACCTTCTGCTCAGGGTCACCATGGGAGACGACGCCCCGGTGGCCACGTTCAGCTGGTATTTAGACCGCACCTCGTCGGAGCAGGTGAGGACATGGGCAGCCACTCAGAATCAGAAACCTTCCCCCTTGAGGGCCCAGCCATGTCACGTGCCCAGTATTGAGCCAGGGACAGGTCAGCTCCCCTCTGAGCTGTGCCCTGGGGGTGGGTATTGGGGTCCTGCCACAGAGGAAGGGAGCAGGGGCCATAGGGAGCCACTGCAGCTGACGCTGTTGGTAGCCCAGCCGAGTCCCCCAACCCCCATGAGTGGCCGTTGACCAACAACCAATGGACATGTCAGTCTGGGAGCCCAGACGCCTTGCTCCTGTGTCAGCAGAGTTCTGTGGTGTGACATACACTCCAGGGCTCCCCACAGGAGGCTAGATGCCTCTCCAACCCACCTCTTTGCCTTCCCTCGCTCCCCTAATGAGGCCGCTCACCTCTCACACACACCTTAAAGAGCCTGGAGATGTGCTGTTCTGGCCGACCTACAGGGAAGCAGGTGTCGCCTTCCTGTCGCTTGTCTGTCAGTCCATCTGGAAGGCCGGCTAAGGGGTCGGCAGCCCGGTCCTGCTGAGGCCCTGGGCCATGTTCTCTTTCAGGCCAAGCCCCTCCCCACCGCCTGCAGACTGCGAGGATTTTGGCCGAGGTCCTTAACCCTCCTTCAGAGCAACACCTCCACGCTACAGCTCAACAGCTCAGCCCTGCAAACCTGGGGAGACGTCATCCGGGTCAGAGCCACAGGTGGGAGCCGAGACATTGTGTGGGGACAGGGGCAGCCCTGGCCTGACTCCCACTCCTTCCACTCTCGACCAGGGAGACTGTAGGCACAGGGGTTATGCTCTCTGTGCCTCTCATGGGGTATAACACACACCAGCCACAGAACTGTTATTAACGCAGGATGAGGAACACCGGGGCAGAGGCCCACACCTGCTCCTCCTGCAGGGCTGACTCAGTGCTTCTCATTCACTGCAAGCCCTGCTTTTGGGGAAGGATTGCCTCTCTGTCCCAGAGTGGCCCTAGGCCACCCCCCACCATGATAACTGACTAGTTCAGTTCACTCCTAGGTCCACCCCAAACCTTCTGAGTCTCTGCCACAGGATTAACTATAACTGATGGAGATTCTCTTTATTCCTGGCTCTTCCAGGCACCCATGGCTCTTGAAAACCCAGGTGATATGGGTGCTGTGCGGGTCACCTGTGGGCTCACCCCAGGGTTGGAGGGGCCTAGAAAGATAAGTTTATTTTGGTGCAAAAATTTTTGAAACCCATGCATATGAGGGGTCTTCAGAAAGTTCGTGGGAAATATACAGTATTTTAAAAATTTTCCACCAAATTAAACTTTTAATTCCATTTCCCACTAAGTTTTTTAAGTACCCCCATACTCCCTCCTCAGGACGTTATTCTTAGCCCTGTGTTGCAGTTGAGGAACTGACTCTCAAAAAGGTCAAGTGTGAGGTGAAGGCAGACCTGGGATTCAGGCTGGACTCTGATTCTTTTCTTTGTCACTTTCTCAGAGACCTGGGGGCCCTCTGCATGGGGGGGGGGTGTGGTATTGAATATGCAGATGTCTGGGCCTGCCTCAGAGCTCCCAGAGAGGTCTGAGGCTCCGGGGCGGGCTAAGGGCCTGGGAATCTGCATTGAGCAAACAGCTCGCCCAGCTTGACCTGCCTTCTCACCCCAGCACTGAGCAGGAGCTCCTATGGGGAGGACACCTACGTGATCAGCACTCTGCCTGCCCCCGGGGTGCCCGCCTGTGCCATCGTCCCAGAGGAGGGCACCGTTCTGACAAGCTTCGCGATCCTCTGCAATGCCTCCGTAGCCCGGGGCCACCTGGAGTACTGCTTCTGCCTGGAATCAGGTACCGGCTGAGGACTCTGCTCTCCTCAGCTCCTGGGCATGTCCCAGCCTCTCTGGAGCTGCAGAGAATGTGTTCTAGGCATGGGCGAGGGTCCAGGATGGGGGCTCCCCAGCCCTCACACCCCAGACAGGAGAGGCAGGTCCCAGCAGCTCCTCCACAGCTGGAAGCCAGCTGAGGGACGTTGTAAGGGTGAAAGAGGCGAGGCTGCCTAGCAGGGTCGTATGGGCCACTGCAAGACAGCATCCCTCAGAAGTCTGGAGCTGCCCAGGGAGATGGAGATGGGTCTGGTTCATAGAGCCTTCAACAATTTGATGGGCCCTGCTTTGCCAGGAATGGGCAGTATCAAAAGTGGAAACCATGAAAGACCACATTCACACAGCACAAAACCCTGCAGTCTCCCCCACATACACACACATCCCGTCGCTGTAACAACACACAGCCCAGGAGAGCACTGGGGCAGAGGCGGGAGGCGGGGCAGCAGCCCGCATGGCGTTTATTCTCCTGTGTGGTGGTGGCAAGGACCCGGAGGGCTCGTGGGAGTCTCTCCCTCCTCCTATAGGCTTGGGCGTGCGGTGACCCTCACACAGGCTCTGATGGGTTCTGGCCCGATCAGAACTCTCCTCCAAACCTCGGCACCGGGGGTGCTGCCGAGAGTCCCAGGATCCAGCCTCAGACCCCACCAGGACTGGACACCTTGACCAGAGCAGGGAGGACGGAAGCTGTTCTGAGACCCGAGGGAGTGCAGTTGTCGTGGGGCACCCTGTGAAGGAGATGTGGAGAGGAGGTAGGAGCCTGGCAGGAAAAGGCTGAGGCAGAGTGAGCAGTGAGCAGCTTCCACTTCAGACCTGCAGGGCCCAGGGGGAGAGGCTGCGGCAGCTGGCTTAACTCCAGCTGGCCATTTCGTCTTCAGTAACCCCACCCCAGGCCAGCCCAAAGCGCTCGTGTGACCACAGAAAACTGAGTTTTCACTGCAGATCAGTACCTGCAGCATCGTCTGCACACTCCAATCACAGATGGCTTCCGCTTAAAGATGCACAAGATAGTCACTCACTCATTCATTAATTCTCACAGAGATGGACTGAGTGGCAGGCTCTGTGCTGTGCGCCTGCCCTTGACCCCGTGGAGCAGTCTAGAAACAGAGACAACTGGTAAACGAAGACAGAGATGCCAGGGCTGTGATTTAGCCAGAGCAGCCTGGGAAGGGCTTTGCAGGAACCTGGCTGTGTTTCAAGTGGATTTTTCAGTTGTTTTTGTTGTTGCCCTGTATTTTCCTTCTCCTCCCCCCACCCTGTCTTTTTCTTCTTTTGGAAACTCGTTTTTGCTTTTTTTAATTTGCAAATGTGGGGAAGAGGATTCTCTCTTCAATTTTCCATGGATTTTAGTAAAATTATTCTGAAGTTCCAGCCCGGCCTGTTACTTAGGGAGGACAGTGGGTCAGGCCCTGTAACTGTCTTCTCACCAAGAGTTTGGAAGCCCCCAGTGCCTGCCACACCTTGAAGAGCCAACCTGGCTCTACCTGTGTGGGCTGCAATCTGCCTGAGGCATGGAGATGCCGCCTCACCGCTTGGTTTCCATTTTGCCAGGTTCCTGTCTCCACTGTGGCCCTGACCCCACCCTCTCATCGGTGTATCTGCCACTTGGAAAAGAAGACAATGGCTTTGTGCTGACAGTGGTCATTTCTGTCACCAATCAGGCGGGGGAGAGACAACAGACACGTGCCACGGTTAAGGTGGGTGGTGACAGTGACCACTGTTTCCTGACAGAGGAAACTTCTCAACCCAGAAAGATGCCTGAGTGGAAGAAAAGCAAAGCCATGGCCAGATACACCAGTGAGTCATTCAAGAAACACTTGTAGAGCAATCTACTACGTGCCTAGTCCTGGAGCTACAGCCAAGGATACAAGGGACACAGTTTTTACCTTCAGACCCTGCGACTCAGTAGCTAGAGTAGGAGTAGGGAGCGAGGCTTGGGAGGAGGACTTGGGCAGAGCAGGAAGACCTGCCCTGATTAGTGTCACATCTTCAGAGAACCCAGGAAAAGAGGACCAAGATCAGCCAACAGCAACTCCAGGCAGAACCTGGATAAAACCCCGGGCAAACGCCATGGGGCAGAGAGCAAGCAAACATAGACAGGGCTGAGAACAAGCTGAGAAGGGCAGTGAGGAGGGCGGCCACGGATCACCCAGGGCACAGTTTTGGTGGGGGCGGCCACGGATCACCCAAGGCATGGTTTTGGTGGCCATGGGGTCCTGGTGCCGACAGGTCCAGCGGCCCCCGGCCTCTGGATGCTCTGTGCCAGGTCCAAGGCTTCTAGTCCCCTCTGGCTCACGGAGAAGACCCCTGAGTTCAGGCAGCAGGGTCTTGAGTATATTTCTGAGCATATTTCTGCTTCCCCATCAGGTGGGTCTCCGAGACACACGTGTAGAGGAAGACATGGCTTTCCCGGCTGCTGTGTCAGAGAGAATCACCGCCACTCTCCAAGAGGAGGGCGCCCCCGAGCAGCTTCTCCAGCTGGCCAAGTCCGTGTCCTCTGTGCTGAACCACGAGGGCCAGGGCCAGGGCTCTGGGCAGCTGCTGAGCAGGGACGCCAGACAGAAGGTGCTGAGGCAGGCTCCCCTCCTGCTCTTCCCCTGGGCCCCGGGGTCTGCCTGCCGCTGTGGAAGAAGGGGGGAAGGGGGAACGGGGCAGGCGTGTGGATGGTGGTGAAGCCTTTAGTGTCTCCCAAGTGCTCAAGATCATCATCCTCACAGTGAGTGACACACAGAAAATGCCTGCTTTGTTGATAACCTGCTTCCTCTGCTCATCCACACCCCGACACAGGCTTCTGGGGCTGGAAGGAATTTAGAGGATGTCAGTCCAGCCTCTTCCTATTCTTGGAAAAGATTTATTTATTTGAAGGGGGAGGAGAGGAGAGAGAAAGAGATTGACCTTCCATTCACTCCCTCAAATGGCCACAATGGCTGAGGCTGGCCCAGGCCAAAGCCAGGAGCCTAGAGCTCCATCTGGGTCTCCCACATGGGTGGCAGGGGCCCAAGCACTTGAGTCATCTGCTGTTGCTTTCCCTGGTGCATTAACAGGGAGCTGGATCTCAAGTGGAGCAGCTGGGGATGGAGCCAGCACTCGGATGCAGGATGCCCGCAATGCAGGTGGCAGCTTAGCTCACTGTGCCACAATATCAGCTCCTGGCCTTTTCCTAGTAAAGATGACGAAACCAGGACTCAGAGGGGGAAAAGTGACCTGGCCTAGGTCAAGGGTGCCTGGGCAAGGCTGTGAGAGGGCTGGGGGCTCTCGGGAAGAATCACCTCCTGCTTTTCCAGCGTTTAGAGGCCACCTGCCTTCCTTGACCCTTGGCCCCTTGCTCCATATTCCAAGTCCCCTCCTATTCTCCTCTCCCCAGCCTCTAACTACCCTCACAGACCAGCCTCTGACTCTGACCCTCATGCCTCCGTCTTACAAAGATGCTTGGATTACATGGTGCGTTATGCTGGCCTCACCTCGTTAATCCAGGACAATCTCCCCATCTCAGGATCCTTACCACAATGAAATCTGCAAAGTGGTTTTACCACCTGCATAGCCACAGTTTGGGGGGATTAAGACAGGGGCATCTTCGGGAGGCCATGACCCTGCTTCCCATGCATCCTTTGAGGCAAATGGATACCTGCGGAGCTTGGGAAAACCCCAGAAGAGCCCAGGCACTCCTCTGACCCAAATCTTTCTGCGATGACTTCCCCGAGACACTGAAATTACATTTCCTCTCTCTGCCTTTCTCCCCCTATGCCAAGGTCAGAGAGAGTGTGCTGAGGTCACTGTCCACGGTCACGGCCAGCCTGGAGGACATGCAGAGGGTGCAGGGGCTGACTGAGGCGCTGAGAGAGGTGACCCACCATAGTGAGGAGCTCACACCTGCAGCCCAGGTGAGTAGTTCCCAGCCACTGAGCCAGGCCACAGGTTATGCAGCTCCCAGTGGGTGGGTGACAGCCTAGCTGGGCTTGGATCAAAGCGCCACACAGTCAGAGACCAATGCCAAGTACCTCTGCCACCTTTGTTCCAAGGGTCCTGTGTGGGTGGTACAGGGAAGGTGCCCTTCCAGCTGCCCCGTGTCTCCTGCTAAATGTGACAGCCTCTCTGCCCACACCCCCTCACTCCCCCAACCCCTGGAGAGCAACTCCGGGGAGTGACTGAATCTAATTAATCCTCTGTAGCCAAGTATGTGTCCAGACCTTCCCATGCACACCCTACCCCCTCCTCCAATTCAGTGCATCCCGGCCTGGTCTTCAGCTGCCAGCTCCTGCCTTTGTTTCTCTGGGGGTCTTCTCTGACCCCCAGGGGTCATTCTACCTGCCTAATTGATCCAGTGCTCAGTGACAAATGGGGCTGCAGTACATATACCCCAGCTCCTAAGCAGGATTGAGCCCTAGAAAAAGACCTGATCCTTCTCTCTGTGTTGGCTTCTTGCCCCTCCCTTACTCTCTCCCCCACTCCCTGCCAATGTTTCCTGGAATCACCTCCAAATAAACAACTTTCTCTCAAATCCTTGACTCGACCTCTGCTTCTTGGAGAACTCAAATTACAACACTGCATTCGTAGGGGTACGGTGGCAAGGATTAGAAAGGGAAGCCATAATGACAGGAGGAGGGGAGAACTGCCCTCTATCCACACCCCCAGGCTGGCAGGAGGTTATACCCCTCAAGTCCTCCCATCAGAAGCCAGGGACCACGGCGCTGTTGATGACATCTCTGTTGTACCCACTTGTTCACCTGTTTCACCTGCAGACATACTGCCTGTACCTGTATATACCCTCACCTCAGTCCTTCCATTTCTTTATTCATTCATGCAACAAATGCTTCCTGGATGTCCTGTATGTGCCAGGCACTGTGCAGCTCATGGAGAGCTCAGCAGGAAATCACTCAGACAGTCTCTGCCCTCAGGGAACTTTCAGACAACTGGGGCAGCCACACATTAAACAAATAATGTCACAAGTACATATATGCTCACAAAGTTGGAGTCAGTGCTGTGTCCATCCACCCTACATCCATCTGTTTGTATTAGTTAACCTTTCATCACTCTAATAAATACCTGAGAGAAGCAACTTAGCAAGAAAGAAAATGTTTGTTCCCACTCAATGGTTTTGGAGATTCACAGTCCAAGGTCGGCAGCCCCGTTGGTCAGGTGTTGATGAGGGCCAAGGGTGGCAGAATGCGTATGGAGGAAGAACAGGGAGGTGAGACAGGAAGCACAGTCCTCTCTGTGGTAACTCCTGATGAAGCCACCATGAGTTGGTCGTAGAGCTTGACCCTAGCAATCTAACCCAGTCTAATCACTTCCCAAAAGCCCTACCATCATTGCTTTAATTCAATTACATTTCTACCCTCGCAGTACCATCAACATAGACTCTGGAGTTTAAATATCTCTGTCAGCTGGGGAGTTCATGTTCAAAGTGTAGCACTATTCATCCACTCTCCACCCACCCACCCAGCTACCCTCCATTCATCCATCCACTTATCCATCTACCCACATACCCGCCATTCACCCATCCACCTATCCATCCTCCACTCACCCATCTGTTCACCTACCCTTCAGTCCATCCATCCTCCATTCACCTGTCCACCCGTCCATTCATCCACCTGCCCATCCATCCCTCCAATCAGAAATGCTATCGAATCCCTACTATGTGCAGGGCACTGTACAAGGCACTCTGGAATGGACTCAGAGATGGCCAGACTGCCCTCTGGAAGGCAATTAGAACTTTGTAATGGGGGTGGGGGTGGGGGGACTCTGACCTCAAGTCAGGGATGCAGGCAGCCTGTGTGACGGCTCTGGCCCGGTCTTCTTTGGCATGAGTCCCTGCCCTGCTCCCCTACACTGCAGCCCCTGTCCCTTGACTGAGACAGGCACTCCCAATCCCAGGCAGGGCTCACACTCTTTTTCCTTCTTTGGGCAAATCTAGCGGGAGGCCAGCTGGGCTCTGCAACAGGCCACTGAGGCCCTGTTGATGGTGAGTGCCAAGGCCCATCCTGAGGACCAGAGGCGCCAGGCAGCCATCCAGGACTTGTTTCAGGTGGTGGGCAGTGTTCTGGAAGCTTCCCTGAGCAACAGACCAGAAGAGACCACAGCATTCACCAGCAGCCAGGTCAGTGTCCCAGATGCAGACCCCACCCCATCCCCACCCCCACCCCCACTTCTCAGTGTTTCCAGGTGGATCTTTGTCTCATCTTGTAGGCGAGGAAACTGAGGCACAGAGGCTAAAGTGTTGCCTGGAGAGCTGGAAAAAGTTTCTGAGAACAGAGCTTCCGGAGGCAGTGTGGTAGAGCAGGTAGCTCGTGCCCTGGAACGAGTCAGCTTGAGTTCAAACCCCGCTGCTGTCACTTGCGAGCCTGTGTCTTGGGCAGGTCACACAACTTTCCTAGCCCCACGTTCTGATCTGCAAAGTGGCACTTTCTGCCTCATCCCAGATCAGCCAGCAGTCAGAGGGGTCTCACATACCCCCTTCAAGGCTGGGTACCCCTGTTTCACTCAGCCAGGAACACAGAACATTGTTAGAAAAGAGGTGGCCACAAGAGCAGCACAGTCCCAAGCAGCCCCAGCACCCCAGTGGGGCCCAAGGACGCGGCATCCTGGGACAACATCATGGTGGAGCCCAAACCCACTTCTAGCTGCCACTTTATCACAGGGCCACTGTCTATTTGGGAAGAACTAAGGACACACGGGATTGAAGACATGGGGGTGCACACTCACATAGTCACATGGTTACATGTGGCCACATTCACCCACTTGTACCCTCCCACAAGCACATTCACACACTTAATCATAGACACTCCCATACAAACTCACAACACACTCAGATGCACGCACATGCAATCACAGGCACACCCTTGCACACTCACACTGTGCCCTGATTGCACACTTCAGAGTCACCTACACACATTCATACATGCTCAACACTCATGCTCCCGACCTCAACTCACATTCACATTCATACATACACACTTTCATGCACTCAAGTTCACCCACATGCACACACAGTCATACACTCACAGTTACACACACACACACACACACACACTAATTGTGCCCGGAAAGCAGCTCTGAGCAAACACCCACCCTTCCTGCGTCCTCACAGCAGCCCTGGCAATCCCAGCGATGCATCTTACCTGGGGCTTTGGACGGGGTGGGGAGCAGAGTCCAGGGCAGGTGACGCCTGCAGAGCGGCCTTGCCTGGCCATTTCCCCTGGAATCAGACGTGGGCCAAGACAGGACATCAGCTCAGGGCACAGACCCAGCTGTGACCCTCATCAGCATAGCATCTCTGGTCACCCGTCCTCCGTGCCGCCATTTCCCTGTCTGCCAAGGGTGATAATGCAGACCCACCCCATGTGTTTGTTGTGAGGATGACAAGGTTGGCAAGAGGCAGGCGTCTGACTTTGCAAGTGCCCGCTCTTCACGCTCCCACCAGGGCTGTGTTCCGCCTCACACCCCTGATCCCCCTGAAGGCCCCACGTTGGCCTCGTGTCAGCACCCACAGCATTGTTTCCTGTCTCCCTTTCCAGGCTGCCACAGTGCCCGAGCTGCTCGGAGTCGCAGAGCATGTGCAGACTGCCCTCCTGCTGGGGACACTGCCTGGGGGCCTTCCCGCCACGCTGGCCACCCGCTCCATCTCCGTGTACACAAACAGGTAACTGGCTGCGTGGGTGCACCCAAGGAGGCTCCTCCCCCAGCCTCGCTCATCCACAGCACATCCCGTAACTCTGGGACAGGCAGAGCCCAGGCGCCTACTGTGGGGATCAGAGAAGGAAAGAGACCTAAAGCTGGGAAGGACTGCCCACCCGGGGAAGTCCCCCGCCACACACACAAACACAACATGATGGCAGTTTACACAGAATAGTCGAAAGCCAAGCCAAGTGTCAGAGCCACCTGCAAGAATCCTGAGTGACAGACAGTGTCACAGCTGTGCAGAGGCTGAGTGACCGGAAGCATCCCACTGCATGCCATGCCCTGGCGTGTTTGCCCAGCCCACTGCTCCATGGGCCTGAGGATTCAAGACACACTGGCCAGGGGACTTTTCCTCGCAGAGGGCTTCTCCCTGGCTGAGCACTGACCCAGCACCTAGAGATGTCATCCTCCCACCACCCCTCCACCTGACCACCAGGGGCTAGACTGTGCTGCAGGCACTGTGGGACCCCCTCTCCACCCCCATCCCAAGTCTCAGTCCCTGGCTCCTCATGCCAGGGTTGCCCTCTGCAGCCCTCGGGCAGTTTTCCAAAGTGGCATCTTGATCAGAACTAGGCTCTGAAAGCAGGTCCCCACACTCATCAGATAGGACAGGGTCAAAGGCCAGAGAAGGTGGGGCCGTGACACCAGAGGTCGAGTGGACAGAGAGCAGCCTGGAGAAATGTCTCCGCCCAAGCTCACTTATTCACTCAGCACCTGCTGAGCGGGCAGCTGTCCCTGTGGTGTCTGGATAATCCAGATATGCAACTGTTTGAGCAGAAGTAGCACTGAGGGCAGTGGATGCCCTGTGCTGCCCTGGAGGTTCCGTGAGGACAGAGCATTTTCCAGCTTTGTTCACCGCTGTACCCCCTCTGATGGCAAAGCCAGGACTCCCTGTAGTGCGGGGGTACAGCTCTTCCTCCAGCTCTGACTTTCTTCTCTCTGTCTTATCCCATGGCCAGAATACAGGCACAGAGTTGGCGAGGCTCCTCCATGCACATCGCTGCTGCTGGCTCTGCGACCTTCACCCTGCCTGCCACCTTGTCCCTCGGCTCTGCAGAGGACAGCCAGGAGCCTGTGGACATCAGGGTAACAGCAGTGATCACCTCTGCAGGGACAGCCCTTCACAGTTTGCAAAGTGCTGTCCCATGTATTTGCTCGTTTCTGCTGATAGCACCTCTGCTGACCACATGGTACTACTGTGCCCATTTTACAGATTAGGTTCAGTGACTTAGCCAAAGCCACAGTTAAGTGGCACTCCTGACATCCAAACCTGTCCTCTTCATACTGAGTCGCAAAACCTCTCCAGCAGTCTTGAATCTACTGGGCAGTAGATGGAAAGCTCTTTCCATCAGTTCCATGACCAGGAAATGGCAAACTCAGGCTCTTTCCACCCTCAGATAAAGGCACTTTTTTTATTTATTTATTTATTTATTTTTTTTTTTTTTTTTGACAGACAGAGTGGACAGTGAGAGAGAGAGACAGAGAGAAAGGTCTTCCTTTGCCGTTGGTTCACCCTCCAATGGCCGCCGCGGCCGGCGCGCTGCGGCCGGCGCACCGCGCTGATCCGATGGCAGGAGCCAGGAGCCAGGTGCTTTTCCTGGTCTCCCATGGGGTGCAGGGCCCAAGCACCTGGGCCATCCTCCACTGCACTCCCTGGCCACAGCAGAGGGCTGGCCTGGAAGAGGGGCAACCGGGACAGAATCCGGCGCCCCGACCGGGACTAGAACCCGGTGTGCCGGCGCCGCTAGGCGGAGGATTAGCCTAGTGAGCCGCGGCGCCGGCAGAGGCACTTTTTTTAAAAAAGATGTATTTACTTATGTGAAAGGCAGAGTTAGAGAGGCATAGGCAGAGAGAGAAAGAAGGAGATGCAGAGAGAGGTCTTCCATCCACTGATTCACTCTCCCAATGGCCACAACAGGTAGGGCTGGGCCTGTCCAAAGCCAGGAGCCAGGAGTTTCTTCCAGGTCTCCCAAATGGGTGCAGGGGTCCAAGGACTTGGACCATCTTCTACTGCTTTCCCAGGCCATAGCAAAGAGCTAGATCAGAAGTGGAGCAGCCGGGTCTTGAACCGGTGAAAGGATTATTTTGACTATTGATTCCTTGAGCCCAAATAAAAGTGACAAGCATCTTTCTCTTGGAGACTTAAGGTCAGACCTCAGCACCCATGGGGAATTCATTCCAGGACTCTCCCAGACACCACAGCCCCAGGTGCTCAGGGGCCTGTGTTTGCACATGGCCTGCCATGTACTTTAAGTCCTCTTGAAGACACTCATAACGCCTGATGTGGAGTAAAGGACATGTGAATAGTTGTTACATGCTATTCTTCATGGAACAATGACAAGAAAAAACTCCCATGTTCAGTGTAGATGCAGTTTTTTCCAAGTGTTCTCCATCAGCAGTTGGTTGCGTCCATCCATGTGGAGACCGCGGTATGGAGGCCAACCACATCGGCTCGCTGCACAGAGACATTTGCACAGTTGCATGATCCTGTAGGTGCTCAGCCAAAGCAAGGCTGACTTGGGTTCCCCAGGGCCCACTCTCTGAGGCCCAAGGGTGGACACACCAGAAAAACCAGCAGCAGCTGAAGGCCTGTCCCACCCTCCTTCTAGCAAGGCTCCTCACCCGGCCCTCTTAGGACCTGCCATTCATCTGGGCACCTGTCCACTTCCAGCCCCAAGGGGTCCAGGGGTCCGGCTGACACTCCCTGATCTTGTTGCAGATGATGAGTTTCCCAAAGAACCCTTTCCCAGCCGGGAGCCGCTTTGACGTCAGTGGAAGCATTGGTGGCCTCCGTCTGACCCGCGCCGACGGACAGCTCATCCCTGTGAGGGACCTGTCGGAGAATATCGAGGTAGTGTTAGAGTCCACTGCCCGAAAAACGTCACCAAGAGACATCTCTTATGCAAACAGCAAGGGGAAGTTTTATTGATTATCCAGCATGCTGGGGCTGTCTGACCATACATGAACAGAGCAGCCCCGAATAACCAAAGGTTAGGGTTTATAAAGGCAAAAACCGCAAAACCGGGAAGGGGGGAATACATGGTTGCTATGCACGGTTGCTATACACAGTTGCTAAAATCAAAAGAGAGTACATAAAATCAAAAGAGAGTATATGGTTACTGGGGTCAACATAACCTAAAACCTAAGTGAAATTAATATTTATCATAATCTTGACAATACCAGTTACAATATTACAATCAGCAATTAGGACTTGACATTAATGTAAGACACAGACAAATCACATCTTCATTATTAGCCCAGGTAACCCAGGTGTAACCTTTCTACTTTTAAGCTTGAGCAATCATGCTAGGGGGTTTTTGTGTGTTGCCAAGGGTGATGTAGTGCACTGCTATTGTCCGACTATTTGAGATCATAGTTTCAGACCAGAGTCTCACGGTGGGGGGTGCTGTCTCAGAATGGAGTCTCAAGTGCTCCAAAATGGAGTCCCTACTGCCAAGGTGCTACTCTGTCTTATTTTTTTTACAGCTGTACCAGCAAGGTTTAAACCTGTAAGCTTAAGCTTAACTTTTTACACCTGCACATATACAATTTTAACTCTTCAGTAGCAGTCGAGTGTTGTCAGAAGTCGGGGTGCTTCTGGCCTCCTTTTCAAGTTGGTTGTACAACAGTCAGTCATGAAATGGCCCTGACTCTGCCTTACACATTGCATTTCATGTAGAACTATACATGTGTCAGTCTAACCAATCTCTGGGTGCTTAACTGAGAAGCTTTCCTTGTTATAAATCTGTCAGTTGGACTTTTTAAAATTTTTTTGACAGGCAGAGTGGACAGTGAGAGAGAAAGACAGACAGAAAGGTCTTCCTTTGCCGTTGGTTCACCTTCCAATGGCCGCTGCGGCCAGCGCGCTGCGGCCAGCGCGCCGCGCTGATCCGATGGCAGGAGCCAGGTGCTTCTCCTGGTCTCCCATGGGTGCAGGGCCCAAGCACTTGGGCCATCCTCCACTGCACTCCCTGGCCACAGCAGAGAGCTGGCCTGGAAGAGGGGCAACTGGGACAGAATCCGGCGCCCCGACCGGGACTAGAACCCAGTGTGCTGGCGCCGCAAGGCGGAGGATTAGCCTAGTGAGCCGCGGTGCCAGCCCAGTTGAACTTTTAATCATCTTCATTGTGTAAACCAACCCATGATGTAGCCTCTAAATGTGCAGTTGGATTTTCTCTCTATAATTCTTAAAAAAAAAAAAAAAAAAAAAAAAAAAAGATGTATTTATTTGGAATGCAGAGTTAAGGAAAAAGGGAGAGAGATCTTCCATTTGCTGGTTTCCTCCCCAAACGGCTGCCATGGTTGGGTCTGGGCTAGGCTGAAGCCAAGAGCCTGGAGCTCCATCCTGGTGTTCTGCTTGGGTGGCAGGGGCCCAAATACTTGCGCCATCATCTGCTGCCCTCCTAGTCACATTAATGGGGAACTGGATTGGAAGTGGAGCATCAGGGACTCCAACTGGTGCTCATATGGCCACAGCCAGTGGCTTAACCTACTATGCCAAATTGTCAGCCCCAGATTTTCCTTTAAAATTAAGCAAAAACAGAGGGAAGAATGAGGGGGGCAGGGAAAGACAAGGTATTTTCATTTTTTAAAAAAACTAAGCTAGGACATGAGCTCACAAGTGTTTTCATGGCTTTAATGAGTGTTCTAGCCTTCTCCAATTTTCTCTTCAAGGACCGACTCAGTGACAGCTTCCGCTGCTGTCTAAGTCCTCATCCTGGAGCTGATGAATGTCTCCTTAAATGCAAAAAGAGATTTTGCAGCTGTGATTGAATCGAGGGTCTGCAGGTGGTCCTGGATGATCCAATGGCCTGTTGCAGTCACAAGGGTCCTTATAAGAGGGAGGCAGAGAGTGACCACGGAAGAAGGTGATTTGATGCCAGAAGCAAGAAGTTAGAGTGGTGTGAGGGAGGGGCCATGAGCCGAGGACTGCAGGTGGCCCCAAAACAGGGAGAGGCAAGGAAGCAGGTTCTCCCAGGGCTTCCAGAAGGAGCCGTCCCTGCTGATGTTAGCCCTCTGACCTGGCTCTGGACTCCTGGATTCCAGAGCCACCCAGTGAGAGGGTGTCATTTATAGAGGCCACAGGCAAGCAACACAGGAGCAAAGCTCAGCTCCCTGCACTTGTCTTGCACGGCTCTCGGCAGCAGCTGGACACTGCCCAGTGGCATCTGCATCCTGGCACACCTCTGACTTGATTGTTCCGATGACAGATCCTGCTGCCCCGGCTTTCTGAAGGACACGGTGAGCCGACTGTGTTGAGCCTGACCAGCCCTGGGGCCTTGTGGGTGAACATGACCTCAGGGAAGGCGGCCCTGGGGATCCAGCTGCACTGGCGTCCTGGCATCCCACTCACACTCAGCCTGGGCTACGGCTTCCACCCCAACACGACCAATTATGATGTCCAAACTCGCCTCCCGGCAACACCTGCTCCAGGTAGCCCTGTTCCCCGGGCTCTGTCTTGAGCTGCTTCCTGGGGTGTGACCCGCTTCAAACTTGAGAATCAGAAGCCATAGGAAGAAAATCAAAGGAAAAAGCCACCTGCCACATGCAGTCGCTTCTTTTTGTTGGTGTTACTAGCACTAATGTTTGCCAATCTTATTTGAGCACCTGCTGTATGCACGCCCTGACAAAGCTGATAAGCACTTAGGGAACTGACCCCATTCTGGTCTTCACAGCCCTCGAGGGTAGGAAGTGTTGAAATCCCCACTTTCCAGATGAGAAGACAGAGGTTAAGAAACAGCCCGAGATCACAGACCCATTACGGGGTAGAATCCATCTTTGAGCCCTGTCTGTCTGGGGTGCTCTGCATGCTGACCAAGTCATGGCACTTCCATGCTCCTGGGTCCCGGGGGAGAGGGCACTCCCAGCACGTCGGGAGTCTGCTTCCCTGCTCAGCCACCCCAGTCCCCTTTTCCCAGCTGACCTGGTGCCTGCTCCCTGCAGAGGAGCCGTTCACGTGGATCCTGGGCCCTGAGGACCTGCGCTTCGGAGAAGGCGTCTACTGTTTGACTGTGGCCCCCGAGTCGGACCTGGAGCTGGCCCCCCGTGGGAACCTCACAGTCGGCATCACTACCTTCCTCTCCCACTGTGTGTTCTGGGATGAGGTCCAGGAAACTTGGGACAACTCTGGGTGCCAGGTAAGGAGAGGGATGAGAACGGGAAGTCAGGGCAGCGTGGTTGGTTGTGACCGGTTCCTGTGGAGTCAGCATCTGTGTCACTTAAAGGGCCTTTGCATATGCTGTTCCCTGTGCCTGGAACATCCCTCCTGCCCCTGCCCCCGCCTTAGCAACACTTCCAACTCGCTCAGATTTCCAGCTGTAAACCCCAGAGCACACATGCCCCCTGCACAGCACCGACCTCTCTACAGAACGCTTACATGATGGCTGCTCTTGGGCACACTGAGGGCCCTCGAGGTGGGGACTGTGTGCTTTGTTGCTACTGGAGCCCACAATAATTCCACGAGTGGACGAATGGCTAGGAAGCCCTGCGGACTCCAGTGGCTGAGGAGGCCAGGGCGTCACTGCCGAGGAGGTAAACTCACCGTGGGTCTGTCATGCTAGGATGGGTGCAGCATTCTCTGCTGGATTTGTGCTTTCTTTATAAGCCCGCACCATGGTCTCCAGGGTAGCTGTCTTCCCCCATTTTACAGGTGGTAAAACAAAGGCTCAGGAAGCTAACTTGTCCCAAATCCCACACCTAGTAAGATGGGGAGCTGGAACTTGAAGCCAGGTCTGTTTTGTCTCTAAAACACAACCGCCATGCTAGGTGCTACCTCTGCAGAGCCTGGTGCTGTCCTGCTGAGCCCTGGGATGCCTCTTGGCTCTGTCCCTTGCAATCAAACCCATCTCAGGTCAGCTCAGCTCTGCCCCTAAGGAGCCAAGGCCTACGGCAGCGTCCTGCAGGCAGACATTGGCCTGGAGGTCATCAGAGCCCACTCTAGGGCATCACTGTCCCTTCCCCTTCCTTGCCTTTGCCAAGTGCCATCTCTTTCCAACACCCTTCTTATACCCCCCACTTGTAAAACTTCTGCTCCCCTCTAGTAAAACTCTCCTGCTCTTCTCAGGGAGCTCCCACACATCTGGGGGCTGGGGTCTCCCTCCATTGGATTTGTTCTACATTTCCCCCTCCCTCTCCCTCCTCCTGCACCAGCCTCCACTTGGAATTGAAGTCTCTCTCCCATCTGTCTCCTCCTAGCCCATTTATTTATTTTACACATCTTCACCACGTGCCTGGTGATTGGGACGGAGCACTGAGAAAACCCAGTGTGCTCTCAGCCTAGCAGAGGACCAGACAGGAAGCAAATGGCACACAATGGTCCCAAGGCACTGGGAGAAGCCAGGTTCCAGCAGAGCCAGAGGAGGAAGAGACTCAGAACTAGCTCCCTCTGTGTTCACTTCTGTAGTTGCCTCTGTTGTCTGGTCAGGTCAAGCCCTGGCTTCCGGCTGCCACACACAGGGAACTCCCCCAGGTGCTGGGAAGACTCACCTGGGTGTATGGAGGCATCCAGGAGAGAGCGAGTTCCCCACAACTTGCAGCACGAGCCTTTGTACCTCGGGAACAAAAACCCTGGGTGTGTGGTCTCCCTGTCCTGCTCCCCTCTCCCGGAAGCCCTCTTATTCCTGGGCTCCTGGCACAGAATGCCCCCAAGGTCTACTCAACAAGTGTCAGGGTGGCGTCAGGCTGTTCATCCCACTTTGTCAAATGGTGGCCAAGTCGCCCCACCTCTCTGAGCCTCCTCATCCCACCATGGGGATACAGGATGGCTACCACAGAGAATACAGGGGGGTCTTGGATGAGGGGGATGAAGTACTTAGCCTGGAGCCTGGCAAGTGGGTACTCTTTAGGCTAAAACCATGCACCTATGAATGCAGACATATGTAAGTGGGGGACGTGCAGAGCTCATAGGCAGGAATGCATCAGGGACCAAAATCTCTGGTTAGCCCAGACTTGTGCACTGTATACTCATCACAGTGCAGGTACAGGTGCAGGTACAGATACACTATGGACACATAGAAATTGCATCCACAAGTAAATAAAGTCATCTGGCCTAGATGGAAAACCACCACTCCCTTCCCTACACAGCAAGTCCCAGGTCTCTGGACCACATATTCTTATCTAAGAGCAAAGTAGGAATTATTACAAGGAGTCTGAGAATCCATATTCTTGCATATATTTTTTTCTCTCCAAGGATGCTGAAGGCACAACTACTGTCATGGTGGATCCACAGGTTAATTCTCAATATTCAGAGGCCCCCTCAGGCTACAAAAGGTGGGGAAAGCCACTGAAGCTCATCACTGTGCGAGTCCAGGAAGGCACAGGTGTTGGGTCTACATCCAGATTGGCCTGAGCCCCAGCACTCGGTCTTGTTACGGGCACCTACTTAGGTCTCTTGTCTGAACCAGCCCTACTCTTCCAGGCATGCCTGGTGTTCCAGGAAGCTCCCCAGCTGTGTAATGAACCACTGGCACCATGCCCGGGGGTGGAGTGGGGGGAATGGATGTGTATGTGCGTGTGTTTGTGCTTGTGCGTGTATGTGGTGGGGGGAGCCTTGCTGAACAGCTCAATAAGGTAAACAGTTACCTGCTGGGACATGACTGGGCTCCCTGAGGTTCTTCCCCAGCAGGTGCTAGACCAGAGAACTTTCCAGAATTCTCAGAATTTCTTTGCTGCTCCATCCATCCTTACTGCCTTGAAGTGGACCCTGGAATGAAAAGGCAATGCTGGGTTATGGGATTGAATTAAATCTCCTTTACCCACCAAATGTCCCTGGGAGACGACTGCTGGCTTGCTTCAGGGCTTGGGGATGGCCTGCCTGACCACACGGGGGTAAAGCAAGGCATAGGTAGAGGTTCTGGTCCTGGTCCACCAGTCTCTCCTGTCCCAGTGCATCCCCCTCCTGGTGTTGAGACACCAGACTGGGGTTTCAATCATTAATTTATGAGGCAGACACACACAGAGAGAATAGAGAGAAATCTCGCATTTGCTGGTTCCTTCCCTAAATGGCTACTACAGCCAGGGCTGAGCCAGGGCTAGAGCCAGGAGCTAGGAACTCCATCCAGGTCTCCCACATGGGTGTCAGGGACCCAACCACTTTAGCTGCCACCTGCTGTCTCTCAGGGTGTACATTCCCATGAAGCTGGGATTAGAAATGCAGCTGAGACTCAAACACAGGTAGTCTAATCTTGGATGCTGGCATCTTTTTTTAAGATTTATTTTATTTATTTGAAAGACAGAGTTATAAAGAAAAAGAGAGAGGTCTTCCATCCACTGGTTCACTCCCCAGATGGCTGCAATGGCTGCAGCATGGCCGATCTAAAGCCGGGAGCCAGGAGCTTCCTCCAAGTCTCCCCTGTGGGTGCAGGGACCCAAGAACTTGGGCCATTTTCCACTGCTTTCCCAGGCCATAGCAGAGAGTTGGATCATAAGTGGAGCAGCCAGGACTCGAACTGGTGCCCATATGGGATGCTGGTGCTGCAGGCTGGGGCTTTAACCTTCTGCACCACAGCGCTGGCCCCTGGAAGCCGGCATCTTGACCACCAGGCCAAATGGTCACTCCCAGTTTAGGATTTAAACACTCGTTCTTCTCTTTTTACCCCTGTGACTCCCCAGATGGTATTTTGCTCTTTGGTATAAGTTGACTAACATCCCAGTTTGCCTGTTACTGAGGGAATTTCTGGCACTCAGGACTTGCTGTTTGAAAAACGGGGAAGTCCCAGGCAAACTGAGATGGGCTGGTTGCCATGGGCGTCCTCTGGCATCTGGCCCATTGCAGGGCACAGAGTTAGCGTCACACAAATGCTTGCCCTGTGAGTGGGCCTTAGGCATGCAATGGACACATTGAGTCTAGGGTGATGCATGATTCAGGAGTAGAACCAACAGGACCCCAGCATTACTCTGCACACTTCTCTAAAACTGGCGAGGCCAACCACCAAGATACACAGAGGTGCCCACTAAGAACAATGGGTAGGATGTTGGCTAGAAATAACTTCCTCTGCATTTTAAAATTCATGCTTAATTAAATGAAAAAGCTCAAAGGGGCCCCCTGCCAAGGCTGGCCTCGCAGCAACCTCCCAGCGCACCGCAGGGCAGCGCAGCCAATGTCACTCTCCTGCCTTGGGCTCAGGGAGCTGGGACGAGCCCCAGATCATTTCCACCCTGGCTTCTCTGGAGTTGCAGGTGGGGCCGCGGACCACTCCTTCTCAGACCCACTGCCTCTGTGACCACCTCACCTTCTTCGGAAGCACGTTCCTAGTGATGCCCAATGCCGTTGACGTTGGCCAGACTGCCGAGCTCTTTGCCACCTTTGAGGACAACCCGGTGGTGGTGACCACTGTGGGCTGCCTGTGTGTGATCTACGTGTTGGTGGTGATCTGGGCGAGGAGGAAGGACGTGCAGGATCAGGCCAAGGTGAGCTTGCATGGCCAAGGGGGTGGGGAAGAGAGGACCATTGGAAGTCCCCTTGCAGGGGCTGCAGGGACCAGAGCCAGGGTGGGCAGCGGAGAGGCCAGCTGCCAGTTCAGGCCTGGACCCTGGACCCTGGGACTTGTCTCAGGCAAAATGTCTCTTTTCATATAATTATCAGGAGGCTTGTGCCACTGACCACTTTCCAAGAACTTACTATAGGACAGGAGTTATCCCACTTAATAGGGCTCACAGCAGCCCTTGGGGACCAGTCCAGGGGTGCCCAAAACCACCCTCAGGCTCAGTAATCAGCTGGAAGGACTCACAGAGCTCGGGAAGGCAGTCAGCCTCGTGGTTATAGTTATGGTCCTCAAAAGGACGCAGGTTAAATCCAGCAAAGGAAAGAGGAGAGACCTGGAGCAAGCCTCTGGCTATCTCCCAGTGGAGTTGCTTAATCCTCTAGCCACAGTGAGTGACAGCTCACAGGACCAGCATCTGACTGGGCCTCATCACCCAAGTGCGGCTTGCAAGGTGTGGCGCACCTGCCTGTCTTCCAGTGCCTCAGTCTCCTGGCTCCCCAGTATGCCTGGGGCTCTCACCATAAGTCAGCAAGGCCCAAGGTCCCAGGTCTACAGACTTTCAACACATGGGATATTCCCAGGGCTTAGAGGCTACCCCCCAGGACCTAGCCAGCAGCCAGGATTTCCCAGGCACATGCGGGATTTGGACCCCCATGCTTGCTGAGTTTTCCCTTTCCTGCACAGTACTTCTGAAGTCTTAAATAGGAGGCAGCCCAGGATGCAGAGGGCCACTGACTGGCCTCAGGCCCTCTAGACAGAGCAGGAATTCAATGCCAGGTGTGCCTGAGCATATGACCACTCTGAAACGAGATCAAGTTACAGGTTGTCTGTCACTGCAGGTTTTGATTTTTCTGAAACATGCCCCATGACTGACACATAGTAGGCCTTCAGCAAGTGCCTAGGAAAGTTGGAGGGAACACATACACACATGCCAGGCTGCACAGCCATAGAGCCCTGACATGCCCGCCCTCCCTCACCCTACCTCTCAGGATGTCAACATGGGGTGAGGCTGGGGAAGGCCTTGGATGCCGCAGAGCCTCAGCCAGACTTTGGCTCTTTGGGAGCCCCTGACCAACCCCTGCCAACTGACATTATCCCAGCACTTCATTCCTTCCAGCTCCCTCGTAAGCACTGTCTGGTTACGGATCTTAATCCAGGTCAACAGTGTTTGTGTGGCTCGCCACGTCCATCATCAAACACTCTTGGCTTAACACCAAGTCTATTTCCAACATAATAGCAGGGTCATATTTAACAGACAATGCATTTGTGCTTTTGTCAATAGTTTTTATCCGAAATGCTGCTTTTTTTAAAGAGCAGTTTTCACCAACAAAATGAATAGGTCGCATATATAATTTTGCTTTTGCCCTTTAATTGTCTTAAATGCCCAGCTCGTTCTCAGCTGGTGTGATGGGTGAACCCACTGAGCAGGGCCCTCCCTAATGCTGTCCCTCTGTCCAGGTCAAGGTCACAGTGCTGGAGGACAACGATCCCTTTGCCCAGTACCACTACCTGGTGACAGTCTACACGGGACATCGGCGAGGGGCAGCCACGTCCTCGAAGGTATCTGTGCAACACCATTTGGTTGATCAGCACACTCCCCCTCCCCCCACAGCGAAGCACTGCTCTGCCACTGGGGACTCACTTAGTGGATTCTGTGCTGTTCAAGTTTTTTTTTTTTTAATTATTATTTATTTTGAAAGATGGAGTTACAGAGAGAGGTAGAGACCGAGAGAGAGGTCTTCCATCCAATGGTTCACTCCCCAGATGGCCGCAATGGCTGGAGCTGCGCCGATCAGAAACCAGGAGCCAGAAGCTTGTTCCAGGTATCCCACATGAGTGCAGGGGCCCAAGGACTTGGGCCATCTTCTACTGCTTTCCCAGGCCATAGCAGAGAGCTGGATTGGAAGTGGAGCAGCCGGGACTCGAACCAGCATCCATATGGGATGCCGGTGCATTAGGCCAGAGTGTTTGTTTGTTTGTTTCTTTTGGACAGGCAGAGTGGACAGTGAGAGAGAGAGAGAGAGAGAGAAAAAAGTCTTCCTTTACTGTTGGTGCACCCTCCAATGGCCGCTGCGGCCGGCGCTGTGGCCGGCGTACCACGTTGATCCGAAGCCTAGGAGCCAGGTGCTTCTCCTGGTCTCCCATGCGGGTGCAGGGCCCAAGCACTTGGGCCATCCTCCACTGCACTCCCGGGCCACAGCAGAGAGCTGGCCTGGAAGAGGGGCAACCGGGACAGAATCCGGTGCCCCAACCGGGACTAGAACCCGGTGTGCCAGCGCCGCAGGCAGAGGATTACTATTGAGCCGCGGCGCCAGCCTAGGCCAGGGTGTTAACCCGCTGCGCCACAGCGCCGGCTCCAATGCTGTTCAAGTTTTATTTCTCTTTTGGTTTTTGTGTTTTAGGGAGTCTTTTCATCAAACAAAAGATGACTGTAATCTCAGTATCACTGAGGTAAAGGGAGAGCAGTTCAAAGAGGATTAAGGCCAGTCTCGTGCCCGTCGGTCATCTCTCTTCTCACCAAAGAGTATCACACACATTTAGAGCACTGCCCATAGCAGGTGTGCTCACAGGTACAGCAGAACCGTCAGTAAGCTCTTGATATTGAAAAATGGGGACAACAGAATTGATAAGAGAGGGAGGGAAGAAAAAGACCATTTGAAAACAAAGAGTCCTGGCTGGCACCGGGGCTCACTTGGCTAATCCTCAGCCTGCGGCGCCGGCACACCGGGTTCTAGTCCCGGTTGGGGTGCCGGGTTCTGTCCTGGTTGCTCCTCTTCCAGGCCAGCTCTCTGCTGTGACCCGGGAAGGCAGTGGAGGATGGCCCAAGTGCTTGGGCCCTGCATCCGCATGGGAGACCAAGAGGAAGCACCTGGCTCCTGGCTTCGGATCAGCGCAGCACACCAGTGGCTGGCCATGGTGGCCATTTGGGGGGTGAACCAACCAAAAAAGGAAGACCTGTCTCTCTGTCTCTCTCTCTCTCACTGTCTAACTCTGCCTGTCCAAAGAAAGAAAGAAAGAGAGACCATTTGAAAACAGTCTTGAGTTAGATTTTCAAGTGGACTGATGCGCAGAATCTGGCTAAGAAGTCAGGCAACACCATCTGTGCTTAAACAGGTTGACCAGATGGACTGAAGGCAATACTTCAGTTCTTTTTGGACCCTTTGAGATCCATGAACATTTCACTGTGGAGGACATCTCTATAGTATCTCGTGCGTGCCACGTCCCTCATCAGGATACACGAGAGTTGTCCCTTACAGCAGCCTCCCTTACTGAAGCCAAGGGTTCCATGGAACACAGTTTGAGAACCATATGTGTTTTTACCAGTCCAGAAGAAAATTCCATTGTTATCCAAAACAACATCAGGCTTCACAAGAGCAGGGCATTCGTCTGTTCCTTTTTTATTATGTTACTTACACATGTTCTTTTTTAATTGAACATTTTAATTTAATTATCACTGTGTCATAGGCCCTAGGCACCTGCTAACCCAGAGTAAGTCCTTGGTAACCATTTGTTGAATAAACGCAGGTATCACTTTCCTCATCCAATGCAACACTCCACTCACTCCCATTTGACACTGAAGAGCCAATGACGACAGGAAAGGAGTGGGACACTGATCCCAGCCTTGCCGTCACATTTCACTTGATCTTGAGAGGTTCTCAGCCAGGGCCAGTGTTAACACCCCCGCGGACAGTTGGCCAAGGTGCAGGCATATCTGGAGGTCACAAGATGGGGCAGGTGGTACCTTTGGCATATGGCAGGTCGAGCCCAGAAATGCCAGGAAAACAGCCCCAGTGCATGGGACAGCCCTGCCCACCAAGAATGACCTGGTCATTCAGCATCAGCAGTGGAGCTGGAGAAATCCTGCTAGGAGCTGACGCTGGAACAAGGATTTGAGCACAAGGGTTGATCCGAGACGGGACCCCTGGAAACCCTGCAGGAGAGTAGGGAAGCCAGACAGGGACAGGAAGGTGCAGCAGAGTGAACGTGATCAAACCAGTAGCTCCCGGGAGCTCAACAGCAGAAACGAGAGCCTTGAAGCCGTCCAGGCTGAGGGGTGAGGGAGCCGCGGTAGGTATCCGCCGCTGGCTGAGAACAGCTGGCTGGAGCCGTCAGTTCTCTGGCACTTCCAGCCTGCTGCTCCAGCAGCCAAAGAGAGCTCCCGGGGCAGGAGCTGTGGTGGCCGGCAATTGGACACAGATGCCAGGAGCACTGTAGTGGTGACGCAGAGGGATGCAGGCGGAGCCCAGAATCTGCCACACAAATGCTGCTGTTGACTCAGAAAATCAGGTGTGTCCATCATCACCACAGGAACAGAATCAGAACAACAGGTTCCTGGATCTGATTCCCAATATTCTTACTTGGAAGAGCTAGGGTGCACCCTTGGGATATGAGGGGATATCAAAAAGTTCACAGGAAAATGGAATTTAAGGGTAAGTTTATCTTGCTGCAGACACTTTTGAAATCCATACATGGTTCACATAATATACGTTTTCCACGCACTTTTTGAAAACCCCTATTATTTTCAAGGTAACAACTGTTTATTATTCAGTGCCAAGCACTGTGTGAGGCCCTGGAAATGTGATTGTTAGTGGGGGATGCAGATGGTGTCACCCTAAACCTGCACGTAACAGAAAAAATAACGGCAAATAACCTCCAAGACGGGAGGGGCTGGTTTTTGTCTGTTTCTGGCCCCCTCCAATGGAGCAGGTCTAGAAGGGTTCAGATGGCCACTCATGGTCTCTGGATTGCAGGTGACCATCACACTGTATGGATTAGATGGAGAGAGTGAACCCCACCACCTGTCAGACCCCAACAGTCCAGTTTTCGAGCGAGGAGGAGTGGATGTCTTCCTGCTTTCCACCCTGTTCCCCCTCGGGGAGCTGCAGAGCCTCAGGCTGTGGCATGACAACTCAGGGGACCGGCCATCCTGGTGAGTCGGGGCCAGACCCCGGGCTGGGCATTGCACGTCTGCTACTTCCTGATCCTCACGATTGCAAGGCACGTGCAACGGACCTCCATCTCTCAGAGGAGGAAACCAAGGGTCAGAGAGGGCGCCTGGTCGATGGTCCACACAGACCGGTCAGCAGCGAGCAAAAGGACTGAAAGTCACAACCATGGGTCTAGGACCAGCCCCACCGCTGGTTTCTTTGTAGCACTGACCTGTGACTTGCACACAGGCACACAGCAGGCAAGTTCAGAACAGGGGCCTCTGCATTCTGAGACCAAAACTAGTGACCCAAATGAGTGGTGTCCAGACTGGTCATGCATTAGCAGCTGGCTGCTTTAAAAAATGAATCACAGCATTTATGTGCATCTTTAATTCTTCGGGAGTTGCACTTTTGTACTGTAAGTGCCTCAGATGCAGGCTGTGCCCAGGAAGCAGACTCCAGGAGGGTGGGAAGCATACGAAGGTTTACTGTGAGCCCTGGGAAGGGAGGAAGGGAGGGAGCACAGGCAGAGGGAGGCAGCCAGCCACACAGCAGCCCACTGGCCCTTGGTGGGGGCCTCTGGGGCTGGACTGAGCTGCCCAGGTGCACATCGGGCACCACATCACTGGGCGTCAGCCACCCCAGGAGGGCCCGTGACCTCGACAGACATGCACACCAAGCATGTTTCCACTTGACAGCGTGGTGCATGCTCAGTGAAGAGCAGCTGTTGACTCTGTGGCTGTTCTTACTGGTTGTAGCGGGATGGGGAAGCGGCTGCAGCATAGGAAAGAGGGTTTCCCTTTTGCCCAGGTCTCGAGGACCCAAACCAGGTTAGGTGGCACCCTAAGTCCCAAGCCCCACATCAGTGATGGCCTCACTGGCTGGGAAACAAGAGGGTCCTGCTCTGTGGGCATTCCGCCTGCACCTGCTGGAACACACACACTTTCCACAAGCTGGCTTCACTCACTTTTGACTGGATGCTGGCCCTGGGCTTGGAACTTGAGGGGCGGGGAGCCTTCCATAGCTGGCTTTGTTAAAGATTTTTTAAGTTAGTTGAAAGGCAGAGTGACAGAGAAAAGAGAGGGGAATGGGGAAAGAAGTAGAGAAAGAGGGGAAGAGGAAGATAGAGATCGTCCATCTACTGGTTCATTTCCCAAATGGCCAAATGGCCATGGCTGGGCCAGGCTGAAGCCAGGAGCCTGGAACTCCATCTGGATCTCCCATGTGGGTGGCAGGGGCTCAAGGACTTGGCCTACACCTGCTGCCTTCTCACGTGCATTCACAGGGAGCTGCATCCCAAGCAGAGCATCCAGGACTGGAACTGGTGCTCGGTGCATGCCAGCAGCACAGGTACTGCTTCACAGTGCCGGCCCCAGAGCTGACTTTCTAACAAACTAAACCCCACCATGGGAGACGAATTTTGACCAGGGACCCAGGAACAATGAAGAAAATACTCATAGAAGTCTGTTTTCCAGGAGCGCTTGTTCTTGGGGTTCAGGTTTGTAAAGATGTTACCTCCACGTGCCCAAGAAAATCTCTCCTCTCCCACAGCCTGTTCTCAAAATCATGGTCCCTTCCCCAGGTACGTGAGCCGAGTGCTGGTCTACGAGCCAGCAATGGACCGGAAGTGGTATTTCCTCTGCAATTCATGGCTGTCCGTCGATGTCGCAGACTGTGTTCTCGACAGGGTGTTTCCTGTGGCCACCGAGCAGGACCGAAAACAATTCAGGTGCTTCTTCTCCTCTTTTTAAGCAAATGCTTTTTACTTTCTTTGTGCGATCACAATCCAAACAGAAGCCCATTTCAGCAAGCAGGCCTGGGCAGCCCTGGGTGGGGGCAACCACAGCAGATCACCTTGTCCTGTTGGGACTCAGGGTCCCAGCTGGGGAGATATGACCCGCCATGACAGAATCATCTGCTAGCGGGTGGAGTGGTGGCAAGTTACCCTATTTACTTACGAAGGTTGCAGAATGGTGTTTTGTTTTTCTGTATCAATGCACAGACCGAATAAGTGAAAATTCAACACCCAGCCACTGGGGCTCCTCTTTCATGCTGTTGTACCCTCCAGGGTTTTTCAGTATACACTGCCCTTGACTTACTCATTCCCTGTCCCCTTGCCTGTAGTATGGCCTCCTTTCTTAGTGGTCTGCAAACACATATGAGCAGGTACAATATACACATGCACGCATACACTCAGACACACACTCAGGGCCAGCGCTGTGGCACAGCGGGTTAAGCTACCACTTGCAGGGCTGGCACCCCTTAAAGTCCTGTGTGATCCACTTCCAATCCAGCTCCCTGCTAATGCACATAGTAAAACAGTGTAAGATGGCCCAAGTGCTTGGGCCCCTGCAGCCACGTGGAGAGCAGGATGAAGCTCCAGGCTCCTACCTTTGGTCTGGCCCTGCCCTGGCCATTGTGGCCATGTGGGGAGTAAACCAATGGAAATGGAAGACTTCTCTCTCTCTCTGCCTCTGCCTCTCCTCTGTAACTCCGCCTTTCAAATAAATAAATAAAATCTTTTTTTAAAAGATTTATTTATTGGCCGGCACCACGGCTCACTAAGCTAATCCTCCGCCTTGCGGCGCCAGCACACCAGGTTCTAGTCCCAGTCGGGGCACTGGATTCTGTCCTGGTCACCCCTCTTCCAGGCCAGCTCTCTGCTATGGCCAGGGAGTGAAGTGGAGGATCGCCCAAGTGCTTGGGCCCTGCACCCCATGGGAGACCAGGAGAAGCACCTGGCTCCTGCCTTCGGATCAGCGCGGTACACCGGCCCCAGCGCACCAGCCGCAGCGCTCCGGCCTTGGCGGCCATTGGAGGGTGAACCAACGGCAAAAGAAGACCTTTCTCTCTGTCTCTCTCTCTCACTGTCCACTCTGCCTGTCAAAAAAAAATTAATTAATTAATTAAAAGATTTATTTATTTATTTCAAAGTCAGAGTTACACAGAGAGAGGAGAGGCAGAGAGAGAAAGACAAAGAGAGAGAGAGATCTTCCATCTGATGGTTCACTCCCCAGTTGGCTGCAACGGCCAGAGCTACACTGATCCAAAACCAGGAGCCAGGAGCTTGTTCCTGGTCTCCCACATGAATGCAGGGGCCCAAGGACTTGGGCCATCCTCCACTGCTTTCCTAGGCCATAGCAGAGAGCTAGACTGGAAGAGGAGCAGCCGGGACTAGAACCGGCGCCCATGTGGGATGCCGGCGCTTCAGGCTAGGGTGTTAACCTGCTGTGCCACTGTGCCACCCCAATAAATAAAATCTTTAAAAAAAAAAAGACACAGACACCCACAATCTCACATGTGCACTGCACACTCACAGTCACACACATGTGTGCATACAGACACACAGTCATACACACACAAGCACACACATGCATACTCATTCTCACACACACTCACATATGCACGGACATGCATGCACACATACTCAACACCATAGATGCTTACATCTTTCTAAAAGCTAACCCACTATAAATGTGTTGCTTTTCTTCTGTTTTTTTTTTTTTTAATTTTTATTTTATTCGAAAGGCAGAGAGAGAAAGACATCTTCCACCTATTGGTTCTCTCCCCAGAGCAGCCAGGGCTGCTACAAGCTGAAACCAGGAGCCTGGAACTCCATCCAGGTCTCCCAAATGGGTGACAAAGACCCATACTTGAGCCATCACCTGCTGCCTCCTGCAGTGCGTGCTAGCAGGAAGCTGGATTGGAAGCAAAGCTGGGACTTGAACCCAGGCACTCTGACTTGAGGTGCAGGCATTCCAAGCAACAGCTTAACTACCACAGCACAGTGCTTGCCCTGCCTTTCTTCTTTAACAATATATCACGAGCATCCTATTGGGAGAATGTGTTTGAGTCATACCACTTCCTTGTTGGTTTTGAAATATTTCATAGAACGGACATCACACAACGATCCCACCATTCTCCTACTGACAGGCACTAGGCCTATTTCCAGCACATTTATTCAGGAGATCTGGGCCTCCAAGAGGGAAAAAGTGTCCATCAGAGAGACATGGACCCTACAAGAGGTTGAACACAGATATGGGCAGGGAACTGTGGGTCTCACACACCTGCCACTGACCTGCTGCATCACCCTGGATCTTCACAGGCTTAGCATGTGCATCCGAAAATGAGTTATTTGGTGTCCCCTACCCCCAAAGGGCATGGAGCAAACTCCATGAAATGACATCCATAACAGTCTCGGCATGGGACATGGCTCAGAGTCAGGAGCAAATATTGTCACCAAGTGCATCAGAACGTGGGCTGCCTGCAAACAGCGGGGAGCTCCCTGAAGGCGGGGTGTGTCTTCCCCTGTGAGTCCCTGGTGCCCATCAGAGCACGTGGTGTGGAAGGGCGACGTGGAAAGTCACTGTTGTTGGCAGCCTTCACTCTAAGGCCCGCCTCCAGCTCCCTGTGCTCCAGAGCAGCCGTCAGAGCGTGGGGCAGCCCTGGAGGGTGCTGGGCCTGACCAAGCAGAACAGCGCCAGTGAGGAGTCTCAGCTCTGCATGCCCTCTAGAAAGCCAGAGCCCTTTTAAGATTATTCTAACATTACATTTATATTCATGTATTAAAATGTATTACTAAAATCACAGCAAAAGGAGTGCCGGTTCGCCCAGCTGTTAAGAGCGCTACGTCCCACACTGGAGTGCTTAGGTTTGATTCCCAGCTTTGGCCCCTGTCTCCGGCTTCCTGCTGAAGCAGATGCTGGCAGGCAGCAGTAACAACTCAAATGACTGCGTTCCTCCCACGCACTGTGCAAAAGCTGGACTATGGCCACGGCTCCCACCTCTGGCCCAGCCTTGGCTACTGCAGGCATTTGGAGAGGGGACCAGTAGATAGCAGTTCTCAAATCAATAATAAAATTTATTTTAATCCCAGCAAAAACAATACTGCTAATACCCATTGACAACTCATCTGTTGCCAGCTACTGTCCCAAGTGCTTTACAAAATGTTATCACTTTTAATCCTTACAATAATCCAATAGGGTAGGCTGCTTCCCATCTTCCAGACAAGTAAACTGAGGTACAAAGACTAAAGTCACTTACCTGGGGTCAGAGCACTAGGAAGAGGGCAGTCCAGGGTCTCAACCCAGCGCTTTCCAGGGTGGCCATCTCCACAGCTGCTATGATGCAGTGTCTCTTCTGCAACATTAAAAATATGTATGTCAGTCCTGAGAAACAAATCCTTCCCTCTCCTCCTCCTTCTTATCCCAGGCTGGCTCCACAGAGGCCAGTGTCTCCCCACTCCTGTCTCCCTAATGCCTGCCCCTCGCTCTCTGCCCGCTCGCAGCCACCTGTTTTTCATGAAGACCTCTGCGGGCTTCCAGGAGGGACACCTCTGGTATTCCATCTTCAGCTGCTCGGCTCGGAGCAACTTCACCCGTGTGCAGCGGGTGTCCTGCTGCTTCTCCCTGCTCCTGTGCACCATGCTAACCAGCATCATGTTTTGGGGCATCCCCAAGGACCCAGCGGAGCAAAAGATGGACTTGGGTAATTCCCTGTGTCGCGGTGGCCAGGGCTTTCACCTCCCTCGCACTGCGGCTACCATTCCAGAGCCCCCAGGACCACTCTCAGCTTTAGTGAGCCACAGGAGAACTCACAGAACTAAGAAAGTGCATGGTACTCACAACCATGGCTTATTGCAGCAAAAGAACGTAGGTGAAAATCAGCCACAGACAGAGGTGCGTGAGCCAGGGCCCAGGGGAGGCCAGGCATGGAGCTTCTGATTGTCACCTCCCAGGGTGGCCAAGGACAGCACTAATACTCCTGACAAGGTAGAGCAACAAACGCTAAGTACTGCCAGCCAGGAAAGCGTGCCCAAGCCTTAGTGTCTAGGGCCAGCATGGCTGACCACCCACCTGGCTGGCCTCCGCCTCCAGCCACCCCAGAGGTCAAGTTGACACCATAAGACCCTAGACCCCACCATAAGTTACACAGTCCACACAGATCATCCGTGTGGCCCACGGCCCCCCAATAAACAAATAGATAGTCTTATCAAGCAGCACAACCCAAGGGGTCAGAGGTGAGCTCCCAGGTGCTGGGCCAGATGCATCCTTCAAGGCACAGCCACCTCCTGGAAGGGGTGGGGGAACAGGCTCTGCGTGACTGCCCCTCCCCGTGACCTGCTCCCTGCCTTTCCCAGGTAAAGTTGAATTCACCTGGCAGGAAGTGGTGATTGGGCTGGAGAGCTCTGTCCTCATGTTCCCCATCAACCTCCTGATCGTTCAGATCTTTCGGCACACCCGTCCTCGGGCCACGCAGGCGCAAAGCCTTGGGAAACGAGACAGCGTGACCCCCAACCTGACTTCCACACCCCAACCCGTGGAGGATGGCTTCCTGACACCCGAAGCAGTGACCAAGGCATGTCCTCAACCTCAGCCCATGTGGGGGTGGCTGCAGCCATGCAGGCGTGAGTGCACAGCTAGGACTTGGGGCCCTGCAGCCCTGTTTTGTCTTGCAGTATCAGTTGCCAAGATTCATGAACTGAGTATAATCATACACATGCATACATCCATGTACATGTACACATATGTGTACACACATGTACAAGCATGTATACACATTTTTAAGTACATACTGCATGCAAAATCGTCCACCCTCACTGTAATCTCCTAGACTGGAATCTGCTCATAGAAAAGATTCCCTCTTCTATGTTCACGAACTTTACAAGATTTTATTGAGCACCTATTATGAACCACACTTCCAAAAACACGGCCTAGAATGAATCAGTTCAAACCATAAAAGAGGGATTTTAGAGGTAACAGGACAAATGCTCGGGAGGTCAATATCAAATCTCAGTGGGCAGAGCTGGGCTTCAAATGAGTCTACCCAGGGCAAGGCATATGCTGTTGACCCCTAAACCTCACCCATTACCCATGGCTTACGTTCTGTTACCGACCTGGGCTGCCTTGCAGGATATGAGGAGACTGGTCAGCTCACTGTTTAAAGCTCTGAGGGTGCCATCCCCTGCCTCCAGCTGCGACTCCATGAGCCTGATGGACATCAACAATCTCCTGGCCTTGGTGGAAGACCTCATATGTCCACAGAACATGACAGGCCAGGGGTTTGGGGAGGAAGCCAAAAAGCCACTTGCTCTTGGATCTGTACAAGTGGAAGGTAAGTCCTTGGCATTTCAGAGCCATTTTGGATCCAGGTCTGTATTACTAGGGGGTCAAGAGGCCGTGCCAGGGTCTCCCTCACTAGCTTCTGTCTCAGCCTCTCATCATCACCCCTTCTCTGTACCTCTCGGACCTGTTATCTATAAGGCCCCAAGTTCTCACTGCAACACTCAGAGGCCCCTGCTGACCTGGGGTCTCGTCTCTCACTCTGCTCCTCCTGCTCTGAAGGATGTGCCCCAGAGAGCCAAGTATGTGCCGTCTGTGGAGGTCATCCAAGTGCCTATCCCATGGACGCACGGCACCACATTTGGCGCCTTGGCACTCACCATGGACGTGCTAGAAGGGGCTGACTTGAAGACCACAAACTCTGGAGTTGGCCACACTCTGGGGCTCTTCAGGCTGCAGTAACAGCTGTGCAAGTTGCTCAGCCTCTCTGAAACTTAGTTTCTTCCTCTATGGATCCACCTAGCTCTTTGGCTTGTTATAAGGACTGAATGAGATCACAAGATACATGAAAAGCTGACGTCCCAGCCAGGCACAAGGCAGGTGTTCAGTGAGTGGTGCTATAACTGGCCATGATGGTATCTTCCAGAAACATGAGCAAAAGCCTTGCAGCACGAGGGTGTGGACACTGGAATCTTTAGTGGAGGGAGGCACAGTCAGGAGGGTGAGGGAGGAGGCTGCCAGTCAGAGGGAGGTGGGGGTTGACGTTGCCCCAGGGGCGTACCCTGCTCCTGGCCAAGTCTGCAGCAGGGGCGGTGATATCACACCATAGCCTTCTCCCTGTGGAAGTGATGGTTCCTCACTCTGGTGACCAGTGAGAGAGCACGGGGCAGAGGGACTCCACTTTGTCACTCACATACACACACATCTGCACACCCTATGAGGAGATGGGCACTGCTCAGGGCCAGGAGAACATGCCCCTGGGTGCCACCACCTCCCAGCTCAGGCTCAGGGACTAAAGCCTGGCTCTTCCTCCTCTAGAAGCCAAGTTTCTCGTTAAAAGGCAAAAGGAGGGGCTGGCATCATGATGAAATGCATTAAGACACTGCTTGCAATGCCGGCATCCCATACGGGCATTGGTTTGAGTCCTGGCTGCTCCACCAATGCAGTTGCCTGCTAATGCACCTGGGAAAGCAGCAGGAAATGACCCATGTCCTCAGGCCCCTACACCCACATGGGAGACCCAGATGGAGTTCCAGGCCCGGCCATTGTGGCCATCTGGGGAGTAAGTCAGCAGATAGAAGCTCTTTCTCTCTCTCTGCCTCTCTAACTCAGCCTTTCAAATAAACAAATAAATTTTTTAAAAGGCACAGGGAATAGTGGAAATGTTCAAATTTTGTTTCTTCTTACAATGAATGTGTTACCTCTGTAATTTAAGAAAAAAGATTTTTAAAATTTTTTTTAGAAATCTGAAATTTGAACTATAGAAAAGCATCCAGAAGGTAAATCAGAGGAAACTTGACCACTGATGGGATATTTAGTGCTGTGCAGAAGTTATTTGTTGATTATTCATCATTATCATTAATCATTTTAAAGATTAACAATGCAATATCAGCATCCCATATCAGATCTCTGGTTTGAGTCCTGGCTGCTCCACTTCCAATCCAGCTCCCTGCTAATATACCTGGGAAGGTAGAGGAAGATGGCCCAAGTGTCTGGACCCCTGTCACCCACGTGGGAGACCCAGATGGAGCTCTAGGCTATTGGCTTTGGCTCAGACCAACTGTGGCTGTTGTGACCCTTTGGGGAGTGAACCAGTGAATGGAAGATCTCTGTCTCTCTCTCTATCCCCTCCAAATAAATCAACCAATCTTTCTAAAAAAAAAAAAAATGATAATGCCATCAGGATCATCTTCTTAAAAAGAGTCCTAATCTTCTATAGAAATACTCTGTCTTCTTCAAATTGTCGCTCCCCCTCTTCGTGGAGGAACAACACAGGACCCTGCGCTGTTCTTTCGTCTGCTCGGCCCTCCCCGGGTTTGCTGCTGGTTCTTCCCGGGTTGGCTACTATCCCTTCCACCTCCGTGGAAGGGCAGTTCCCCCTGGCCACATTCCCCACTTCCGCAGGGGAGCGGCACACCGCCGGCCGGGTCGTCTCGGGGGCTGCACAGGTGTTCCCTCAGGTGTTCCCCTTAGATGTTCCTGGTGCATGCTGTCTCTCTCCTCCTTTATAGTCCTCCTCCGCCAATCCTAACTCGGCTGCCCACACGCCGAGTACGCTGCTCTCCAATCAGGAACAAGTCCTACAGTTTATTGGTTGAACTGGAGGCAGC
Organism: Oryctolagus cuniculus; assembly: GCF_051225735.1. Lineage (NCBI taxonomy): Eukaryota > Metazoa > Chordata > Mammalia > Lagomorpha > Leporidae > Oryctolagus > Oryctolagus cuniculus. Next base: position 73,360,843 of record NC_142884.1, on the reverse strand, counting down.
TGTGCGGAAGCTGTTTACTTCTCTCCCAGCGCCATATTGTGGGAGAGCAGATGCATAGAATAAGTCTTAATTCCAGTAACTCAGTCTAGTCCGGTTTGCTCCCCACACAAATGACCCGCAGGGAGAGAGTGGGAAGGCACTGGCAAAGACGTCAGGGGCTGCTGGGTTTGAAGCCAGGCAGTGGGTGCCTGTGACTCCATCTCAACCCCCCTCTATTTCCGTGTGTTTGAGAGGGCTCGTTACTTAAAGACAGCTGAAAACGTAGGATGCCGTCTTTAGCGCTAGGCGAGGCAGGATTTCTGTCCGCATCTCACTGTGTTAAAGTATGTGCAGACGAGACGGTACCACGTCTAGGACTCGCTTTACAATCCTCCAGGAGGGCCAAACGCTGGGGCCGAGATGAGGCAAGGTTAGCCAGATGCTGGTAAGTGTCCAGCAGTGTGGCGGGGGTGGCGTTAATGTCTGTGAGAAAGGCTGAAAGAGAAACTTCCAGATCCTGGCTGGCCGGGCCACCCAAGAACCTGCCCCCATGTGCTGACCTCAGACTTCTCACCTGGCAATGGCAAGTGCTTGCTACCCAAGGTGCCTGCTGTTCCTGTTTGTTCTCCTTGGCTGGTTTGCTGTCGCTCTGCCCCAGCTGATCACTCTCCCCCGGTCCCCCAGGGAGAAGGCAGTGTCCCGAGCCTGAGATGGCCCTGAGAGGGCCTTGGAAGGACGGCCTCTATAGGCAGTGTCTCTACCTTCAGCTGGAGCACATGGAGCAAGCACTGAGGCTGGCTGGGCCCCGGAGCTCCCCCCAGCGCCACAGCCACGCCCGGGCGCTAAGGCAGCTGCAGACCCTGAAGGGCTGCCTGGGGGGACAGCAGGACCTCCTGGTCCCAGCATGCACCAGGTAAGCCACTGCGCTGGGGCCTGTGGAAGAACATCCACCAGGCCTGCCCAAGCAGAAGTGACTCAGGATTCCACACACACTCAGGGAAGTGGGGTTCGCACAGAGTTATTTGCTGACAGATGCGTACAGCCCTTGGTACAGCACTTCACAGGTCATAACCGTTTTCATGTGGGCTTCCTCCTCGCTGTGCACCCTCCAAGCAGTCCCTCACCCTCTCTGCACCTCTGTTTCTCCATGCGTAAAGCAGGAACGATGTCTATCTCCTGGCCCAAATTTACAAGACACACTTCAAGATGACCCGAGAAAGGTGAACACAGACAGGTTTTAGATGGCATTAAGGAAGTACCACTAGCTTCTTAGGTCTGTCCCTAAGCGAGAAAGAGAATTTGCTCAGAGCGTGACCGTCTGAGGCGTGCGTTCTGAAGTGATTCGGAATGAATGATGTTGTGTCTGCGATCTATTTTTAAATATTCCAGCAGCCCCCGCCCTGACAAGGAGGGTGACAAGGTAACGATGGCTGTTGAAGTCCAGGGGTTGATGAGTGTCTTGAGTTTCCTTCTGCTCGCTTGTTTTTGTATGACACATTTTCATACTGAAAACAAAAAGCTGACGCAGTGCCAGCCTTCTCGGCTCGCCGTAAGGAATGATGGAGCCAGGCTGTGCAGCTGGCGCTGCAGCTGAGCATGGCTGCTAGACCCAGGTCACAGACAAGAGAGAGGCCTGAGAGCTCAAGAGCTCGGCCAAGGTTGTGTAGGTGGTGGGGTGGAGTGGGGTTTCAACTCTGACTGTGTCCCTCCACTTTCCTCGGCAGCGCCCTGCGGGCCAGCAGGCCTCCACGTGGCCTGCCTTGGTGGTGCGTCCTGGTGGGCTGGCTCCTGGTGGCGACTACCAGCGGCGTGGCAGCCTTCTTCACCATGCTGTACGGCCTGCACTACGGGCGGGCCAGCTCCATCAGGTGGCTCCTCTCCATGGCAGTCTCCTTCGTGGAGAGCGTGTTCATCACTCAGCCCTTGAAGGTCAGCACCCCACCCCCACGTGGCTGCCCTCCTTCCTGCTGCCAACCCTTGCCTTGCTTGGCCTACAACCATTCCTTCCTTTACTCACTCAACAAACCTACAGGGAGCACCACCTCTGTGTGGGCCCTGGGGCAGGAGGGCTGACACAGGGTGACTACAGTAATAGCCCTGGTCACTGGGCACTCAATGGGCCAGGCTTAGTGCTGTGCTAAGACGCTCGTGTTTCCTCATCACAATTACCCTAGGAGGGTTCACACCCCCATTTTACAGGTGAGAAACCTTGAGGCAGTGTTAAAGTCACAAGCAAGTACAAGGGTACTCCAAAAGTTCCTAGAAAAATGGAAGCAATAGATACTTTATTCTGGTGGGAAAAACTGTGAAATCCATGCATAGTTTTTTGTGCCACATTTTCCATGACGTTTTTGAACATCCCTTGTATAGATCAATGTGAGTAATACTCTATCTACTGGGTTTTCATTGACAATGTATGTGTGCATCTACTAGAAGCTACACTCCCAGCTCTGGAATGTAAAATCACATATAGAACATGGGAGAGTCAAAGAGAGGCTGAGCCCAGGCCAGGAGCTTCCCCTGGGAGGCGTCAGGTGGAGGTCAATCCCTGGGGGACCCCCTGGAGGAAGGAGCGCTGAGTGTGGGAAGCTACAGACGGGACAGGGAGGAGTGGGACATTCAAAGTGAATCTGGATGCCTATGGGATGCCACCACATCCTGCCCTCCCACCCCTCCTTGTCCACTCTACACTTTGGTTTCCTCCATTCCACCTTGAACAGCCTTTAGCATACGAGCAAAACAAACCACACAAAACTTGTGACCCTCCCCAGACCAGCCTCAGAGAGTATCACGAATAGGCGTGTGTCCCTGTCCCCAGCCCTTGTGTTCCCACCCCAACCGCAGACTCCTGCTACGATCGTGTGTGGTAGGTGCAGGGCGAGCTGCGTGTTTCACCTAGCACCAAGGGCAGGCATGGAGGGAGGTAGGAGCTGTAACCCAGGGAGGAGTGACTGCCCACCTGAGAGGTGAGAGACCCGTCAGGTCGGCAAGCAGCAGGTGAGACGGCGCCAGTGCCTGCAAGCATTCCCTCTGCTTGGAGGCCCTCACTCCTCACAAGCCCCCACCCTCCTGCAGAGGAGGGGATAGGAGCCACCCGACTTCCCCAGAGCCTGGCCCAACGCCCGGAACAGAAATGTGGCCCAGTCCTGGACCGGGCCTTGGCAGTGACCAGCACAGGCACGAGGCCAACACTCAACACTCGTGTCTTCTAGGTGCTGGGCTTCGCTGCTTTCTTTGCACTGGTGCTGAAGAGAGTAGAGGACGAGGAGGAGGCCGTGCCCCTGCTGCTGGGACATCTGTCTGGCCCAGGTAAGGGGACCTCGGTGGGTGGAGGCAGGCGCCTGTCTCCTGGTGGTGCTCAGGAGGCTGAGTAGGCCCTGCAGTCCAGCCTCAGGGGTCCCTGGGCTCCCCCACTAGCCTTCCACCCAGGAATACCACCCCTGTCTCCTGTTGCTCCTCTCCTTGCAGCCCCCCACCAGAAGAGGCACTGAGCTCTTCCCTGGTATCCTCTTCCTTCCCCCAGGCTCAGGGCCCTGGGCTTGAGAACAAACTAAATGAAGGAAGATAAATAAAGAAGTAAATGCAGCAGCAGGTGGCAGGCAGGCTACAGAACGTGCCTGTAGATTAGACTTCTAGGACCAAGGTCTGCAAACCTGAGCAGACGGGCAGAGCTAGCCCATCAGCTGTGTCTGCAAATAAAGTTTTATTGGAACACGGTCGTGCTGACCCCTGGCCTAGGCGGCCGCTGATCAATCCCTTCCTGCCAACCTGACCTCTTGTTTCCCACCCCAAGCTTCTGAGGGTACTGCCAGTAAGAGAATTAGACAGAACAAGCAAGCCAACCAAATAAAATCAAGCTGCTACTGCCTGCTGCAGAGATCTCGACTTTCTCGGAAAATAAGCGAGGAACAAACAAACTACGCCCCTGGGCGCGCATTGCTGTACAGCACGGTTACTGTGTCACAGCCCTCAAGTCTTCCATTCCAGGACAGGGTTTTGGCCTTGAGATCCAAAAAGTCCATTAAAATATTCTCTCAAGACAAAAGAGACACCAGCCCCCAGAGCAGTTAAACAGTCATTGCCCTGGCAGTTCCTCAGAGAGGGCGGGCCCTGCGCCAGGCAGTGACAGCGCAGGAACATAAGTGACATGAAATCCACCCATTGAGAGTGCACCGTGTGTTGACTGTGGTAACCATTACCACAATCCAGATGCAAAACACCACCCCACAAGGTTGCCTCCCCCCCAGCCAACACGGCCTTGAATGGGCAGAACAGGCCGCTCACTGCCCCTGGGATGAATGGCCCATTTGCAGAAATGACAGTAGGCAGTAAAAGCACAAGTAGACATCCAGGTGTGATCTGCAGGGAGACCCAGAGGTGGGGCAGAACGAGAGAGTGCAGACTTAACTGAGGTGCTGCCCAGGCTTTCTCCTGAGGGATGGAAGGAAGGGATTGTACACTGGGCATATGCAAAGGCCCTGAGGCAGGACAGAGCTTGTCGTTTTGTGGAAGTTATTGTCGGAGTGGATGGAGCATGGTGAGCTGGGGATCAGAGAGTGTGGTTCAAGATGAGGGGAGAGGGAGGGGTGGGAAGCAAGTCGTGCTGGGATTCAGGGAGGCTTTGACTAGGAGAGTGGCATGGTCTGTTTTGTGAGTTTAGAAAGATGTCTGGTATTGCTCTTAGGGGCTGGAGGAACTGGGTCAAAGGTGCGAATGGGGAGGCCAAGTAGGGAGGCCTGGTGGAGTAGACAGAGGTACGGATCTGCAAGACCATTGGGTCAGTGTGCACCTATCAGAATAGCTAAAGAGAAACACTATGATACCACCTGGTGAGAGAAGGGTCTCCTGGTTGCCAGCAGAGAGCCTGGAACCCATGCCCACTTGGGGGACAGCCCTGGTGTTCTTGCTTCCACAGGTCCCTGTGCCTTGTACCGGGCACGAAGACGCAGCAGCAAGGACATCTACCACCCGCCTCTCGCCGCCACTGTTGAGAAGTTGAAAACCACCCGCCTCCAGGAACAGAAAGCATTTGCCCTCATCAGAGAGATCCTGGGTAGGCGGCCTTGCCCCTGGTTGGTTCCCACCACACGCATGTGCACCTGAGCAGACACTCACACTGCACAACCTTCAGCAAGTCCCACGCGGCTTCTGGCCTCAATTCCCTGGATGTCAACTCACTCCGGAATTCCTCTACATTTAAAATTCTGTAATAAAAAGTCTGAACCTCCCCTGGCGGTTCCATCCACCCCGAGTGCCCTTTGTTGGCTCCTTGTGCCCTGAGCTCCAGCCACTGGTCTGCTGCTCCTGCGACCCCATGTCCTCTCTGACCCCAGGCCTTGGACCAGTCTGCCCCTTCCTCCCCTCCTCCTCCTCCTTTTCTTCTAATCTGTTTTCTTCTTTAAATCTCAACCTCATCACCGTGTGCTCAGAGCAGCTTCCCCTGTTCCTCCGGAGCTTTCCAGCCTCAGTGTGGGTCTTCAGTGGGTTTCCCAGAAGCAGATCTGAGGGCAGGTAGCTGGCCTGGGAAAGAGCGGAGGAAAGGCAGCCAACAAAGCCATCCCTAATCTCAAAATCTGAAATCTGAAATGCTCCCAAATCTGAAAATTTTGGTCCATGCACAGTTACTGAAGACATTGTGCAGTGATGCCTTCAGGCTAGGTGCACAGGTATATACGAAGCAACAGCACATTTCCTGTATGGGCTCAGATCCCATCCCCAACATATCTCATTATGCATATGCAAATATCCCAATGTCCAAATAATCCAAAATCCAAAACAATTCCGGTCCCAAACATCGCAAACAAAGGGCACTCAGCCTGCATAAAGTGTGACCAGTGAGTTCCATGTGAACAATTCAGACTGTCCTGCCAGAGACCTCAGGGACAGAGCACAGTCTGCAGCCCCAGGGTGACCCTCCTCTGACTCAGCATCCTTCCCTGTGTCCTCCAGTGGGAGGCTCTTGGAATGCAGATCCTCAGGCCCAGGCCCAAGGTTCTGGTTCAGGAGGAGCGCGCATCTACCGCATGTGATGTGCAGACTCCTAAACTAAGTCTTTTACACTCACGGGACCCTCCCAGTGCTCTCACCTGTCTGTCTCCTTCACTGTCATAGCCTCAGCCTTGCAACGTGGCAACTGCTTCACTTGTTAAACTCTGCTCTCTAATGGAATCTGCCCAGGCACTGTTGTTAAGTGCTTTGTAGATACCAATGGGTCCCCTCAATACAAGCCAGTGTCACAGAATTATCCCAATTTCACAGATGATGAGAGTGAGCCAGAGTCACTTGCAAAGGGCACATGGGTAGGAAATGGCAAAGCTGAAATGTGAACCCAGACAGGAAGCCCCATGGTCTGTGATCTGCACTTCTCCCTATTGTGTCTGTAAGGACTGGTTCCACTGTCACCACAGGGGCAAGGGGCTGGGCTGAGGCCTCAACTGTTCCAGGCCATCCACCATTCCATCTCCTTCCCTGGACTTGGTGGGAGTCAGGGATCCTGCTGACCCAGGGCTGTGCCTCCCCTCCCAGCATATGTAGGCTTCCTGTGGATGCTACTGCTGGCCGCCTATGGCCAAAGGGACCCCAGCGCCTACCACTTCAACAGACACCTCGAGCACAGCTTCACCCAAGGCTTTTCAGCCGTGCTGAGCTTCCAAGAGTTCTTCAAGTGGGCCAACACCACCCTCATGGACAACCTGTTCACTCCTCACCCAGGTACAGTCCCAGGCCCCAGGACTGGGCTTCAGCCCCCAAGTCTGTGCTCCTACCTAGGAAGAGATATAGGTCACATCAACATCAGCCGAAGGCCTGGAACCAGGCACAGGAGGCTGTGCGTGCACAAGGGAAGGGCCCCACCCTCCCCTGGTGTGTGCTGCAGGATGTCCCAAGTGACAGACAATAGGGCATGAATCCACTGGGCAATGGCAGTGTACCAGGTGGAAGGAACAACATGAGAAATGCCTGGCTCACCACGGCATATACGTCAGGAACCACAAAGCACTGGATAGTGAGGAGCAGAGCAGGAAAGATCAACAGGGGCCATGTGATGAAGGAGCTCCCCAGTTCAGATTTCCCCTGGAGGAAATGGGGCACCTTGGGGGGTTCCTCATGAGGGAGGAACGTACCCCTGTGGGTTAAGAAAGACCCCTCTGGAAGAATGTGGCAAGTGGAGTGGTGGGTGAGCAAGTTAGGATGCTGGGGAGACAGGATGGAGGCTGACACAGGGACAGGGGACAGCAGTGAATGGGAAAAGGGAATGGATGCACAACAAAACATGAAGAGGTAGGGTGGATGGGACATGGTGACCATTAGGAAGTGAGGGTTGTACATGGGAGACCCGGAAGAAGCTCCTGGCTCCTGGCTTCGGATGGACTCAGCTCCGACCATTGGCAGCCATTAGGGAGTGAACCAACAGAGGGAAGACCTTTCTCTCTGTCTCTCCCTCTCACCATCTGTAACTTTACCTCTCAAATAAATAAATAAAATCTTAGGAAAAAAAAAGATAGAAGTTTGGAAGAAATGAGAGGAAGGGAATATGATTAAAAAACAAACAAAAAGGGTTGAGGTGAAAGGGAACAGATGATGTCCCGGTCCATGAAAGAGTGTAGGAGTGGTACTCCCTGAGGGAGCAGAGCGGTCTGTGAGGGTAGAGAGGCAGGTCAGGTGGTGAAGGAGGCCTGTGGTTGTCTAGAAGCTTCTCTTGGCAGTCTCTGAAATGGGTACACTAATGTTCCCATTGGCACTGGGACCAGGCAGCTGGGATCTGAAATGGGTACACTGACGTTCCCATTAGCCCTGGGACCAGGCAGCTGGGATCTGAAGTGGGTACACTGACGTTCCCATTAGCCCTGGGACCAGGCAGCTGGGATCTGAAGTGGGTACACTGACGTTCACATTAGCCCTGGGACCAGGCAGCTGGGAATGCGTTACGATGATTCCGAGTTCCAACTTCACCCACGTGGTTTTCCTCTTTAGGCTTTATCACGGATGGGAATTCCAAACTGGTCGGCAGTGCCCAGATTCGCCAAGTGAGGGTGCGCCAAGGCTCGTGCCCCCTTGCTCAGCAGCTGCAGGCTTCTCTCAATGGATGCCGTGCGCCATATTCCCTGGATGTTGAAGACTTGGCAGACTACGGGGAAGGCTGGAATGCCTCTGCCCTCAATAACAGCAACAGCTTTCCCCAGGCTTGGCGGTACCAGAGCCAGAGCCAGCGTCAAGGGTATCCCACGTGGGGGAAGCTCACTGTGTATGGAGGAGGGGGCTATGCGGTCTCCCTGAGCTCTGACCGCCAGAAAGCATCAAGGTAAGGCTCACTTGATCGTTTGAGGCTTTAGGAAAGTCATTTTCTGGAGTCCGTGTCTGAACAGGTGATGTATCTTCAAAACGGGGCTGAGCCGTGCTCACTCGTCATCGTGGGAGGGGCTGAGGGACTCGGAATCAGGTCATGTTTCTGGGTGCTTGGAAACTGTGCTTGTGCTTGTGTCTCAGAGTAGGAAGGGAAGTCCCTTTCCAGCATTCTCGGGCTGGTGCTCTGAGCTCAGTCTCCTCTGCCAGAGCTGCCCAGGGACGGGGAGCTCACCACCACATAAAGCAGTCCATCACCAGGCAAGAGAGAAGTGCTTAGGGCTCAGCAAGACCTGTACAAGATCTGCAGTTTACCCTACTTGAAGCCGACAAGCTAGCCTGTTCCTGTTTCCTGGATGCTCACAGAAGATGCAAGCCGCCTGTGTCACTTTACAGCAGAAGCAGCCGCGGAACATCATGCTGGTCTGAGTCAGTTTCCTGCCGAGGGCCGTGACAGATGCCGGCCGATGCCTGCAAGGCTGAGCTTGCTCTCACCGCTTTTACAGCAGCACAAACCAGTCTTCTCTTTGTTGGCAGGAAGACACCCTCTCACCCCTCGTGACAGCTCACTGCAAACAGCCCTAAGAAATGGCCTGGCCTTGTATCCCTGGAGCACAGTGTGAATGTGCAGGGATGCTCGGGGCCCTGGTGTTCTGGGGTCTAGGGATGCTCTAGGGTCTCTGCCAGCATGCACCCTAGAAGCAGGGAACCAGTGTATGTGTCCCAGGCAAATGAGAGAGCCCACCAGAGCATCAGCTTCCTCCTTTGTAGAACTGTAACACCAAGGCTCCAGGTGCAGCCTGCACCCTGCCTACAAGTAGGGTTCCTTTTCCCAAAGGAAAGCAATGGCAGGGAACCCTGGGGCCCAGGCTAGGACCTCTCTGTTATGCTGTGGGCATGTTTTCGCTGCCACTTGGGGTGACTGAGACATTCTCTCATTCTGCTTCTGGCAAGAAGCAGGATGCAGACCCACTGGGGATTCCACATCCTTTAAAATAGGCCCATTCTTACTGCTGGTGGTGGTAACAGCTGTCATGACTACAATCACACACACACACATGAATACTCACACTCTTGCACCTTCTCAACAATGATTCAGAGGTACCAGACCCATTGTAAATAAGGAACCCAAGGCTAGGGACATTATGAGCAGTCAGGATTTGAACCCATGTTCCTGCGCCACCTCCCAGGCACATGCTGTCGCCACACCAGGCTGGCAGAACTCCAAGAGCTGATCTCACGTGAGCTGCCAGCCCCAGGAAGACCTTCATAGCTGCACCTGCCACCTAAGCCCCAGGTGTTTTATGAGGACACGTATTTTATAACACTATGGTTTGCAGACTGAAAAAGCACCAGACTCCCATGGAGGGCTCATCAAAATGTACCACCCTGGACCCCAGCCACTGAGTTTCTGATTCAGAAGGCCTGGGGCCTGAGAATCTGCATTTCCAACAAGTTCCCAGACGATGTTGCTACTATTGGTATGGAAGCCCATCTTTGTAATATCCTGGAGACTGTGGGCACCAAGATACTGCCCTGAGGGCTAATGGCGGTGACCACTCCTCAGACCTGCCCTGCTGGCCCTGGGAGCAAAGCAGAGGGAGGGGAAGTTCAGTCAGGTGCCCCAACCCTGTCAGGGGAGGGAGGGGACAGGGAGCCTTCTGGGATGGACCCTCAAAAGCCCCTCTTTTCCAGAGTTCTCCAGTACCTCTTTGACAACACCTGGCTGGACACACAGACCAGAGCCGTGTTTGTGGAGTTCACCGTGTATAACGCCAACGTCAACCTGTTCTGCATTGTCACACTGATCCTGGAGACCAGCGCCCTGGGTGTGCCACCTTGCCTCAGAGCCTCTTCCATCCGGGCCCAGCTGTCCCAGGGCCAGAGCTGCCTGGAAAATCTAGGCCTGGGTCTTTGTTCTCCCTGCAGCTGTTCATCCCTTGCCTCCCCAGTTCTCCTAAAGGAACCCCTTGGGGTCTAAAGGTGGCTCATCCTCTCTCCTGGGCATTGGGGTGGGAGCTGGCAGGGAGGGGCTGGAGAGAGCGTGACTTGGTAATGGGTGATGCCACCTAAAGCAAGAGTTTTCAACTTGTACATCAACCCAGAGTGTGAAGTTCATTTTACATCACAACCCAATGCACACACACACACAACTGGGGTGAGTCTTGCAGACGCCACTGTCCTTAACTATGTATTCCGTGTTCTCTTTCTATCCCTTAAAAAAAAGGCTAATCCCAAACAACTCAAGATCAAGAACATGAGAGCCTGCTCAGATAATAATCAATTTGCCTAAAACTTGACCTCTTCTTTAAATACTAAACACCTAGAAAATATTGTTTCATATCTAATTACAAAAGGGACTATGTAAGGTGAAAGGCAGGTCTTCCATTTCTCCACACAGTGGCATTCTCCACTGGTACCAGGTCCTTTCAAGTTCTTTGACGTTTATTTGTAGATCTTTAGTTCTATTTCCTTTTGCCACTTTTTAGGTTTGGGGGCAGGAGCTTCTGGCCTGGGTGATCAGCAGCTCCTGGAGTGGTCAGGAACTCTCTATTCTGTCATCCCTGGGACTGACTTGGCACACAGAAGACTTACTAGTCAAATTGGCTTACAATATTGTTGCTCAAAAATCATTACAATGCAAAAAAGAGGGGGGCGGGCAAAGAAAAAGCAAAACAGAGAAACAACTCAGAAGAAGGCTGAGGGATGGACATGTAGCCTCATGGTTTAGGACGCTGGTTAGAACACCTGGTCCCACATCCAAGTACCTGGATTCAATCCTCAACTCAGGCTCCTGACTCCAGCTTCCTGCTAATGCACACCCTAGGAGGCAACAGTAATGGCTCAAGTAGTCAGGTCCCTGCCACCCACAGGGAAAACCTTGTTTGAGTTCTTAGCTACCAGTTCTGCTCCTGGCCCAGCCCGGCTTTTGTAGGCATTAGGGGGCAGTGAACCAAAGGATGAGCTGCTTATCTTCCTCGCAAATAAACATCTTAAAAGAAAGGTAGAAGCCGGCTCCACGGCTCACTAGGCTAATCCTCTGCCTTGCGGCGCCGGCACACCGGCTTCTAGTCCTGGTCGGGGCGCCGGATTCTGTCCTGGTTGCCCCTCTTCCAGGCCAGCTCTCTGCTGTGGCCCGGGAGTGCAGTGGAGGATGGCCCAAGTACTTGGGCCCTGCACCCCATGGGAGACCAGGAGAAGTACCTGGCTCCTGCCATCGGATCAGTGCGGTGCGCCTGCCGCAGCGCGCCAGCCGCGGTGGCCATTGGAGGGTGAACCAACGGCAAAGGAAGACCTTTCTCTCTGTCTCTCTCTCTCACTGTCCACTCTGCCTGTCAAAAAAAAAAAAGGTAGAATATTAGGCACATTGGCCATCAGGTGAGCTGATCTTCAGTGTAATGTCTAGAGAAATGGCATTCACTGAGCCACTTTGGGGTCAGTTGATGTTCAGTGGGTGGATGTGCTCTGGCTGGAGGTGACTGCTGCCCAATGTCCCACAGCAGTGCGGGGTAAGGACTGGGGCCATTGTCTTTGGTGTCCACGAGCTTTGAGGGACCTCTGCCTTTTCCCTGGCTCCACCAGCATTTGGGAGGGCTGCAGGCACCCCCTGAGAAGGCAGGTGGCTGTGCTGAACAGAATGTGTTTTGCTTCGCAGGAACCTTCTTTGCACACACGGCCCTGCAGAGCCTCCGCCTGTACCCCTTCACGGATGGCTGGCACCCCTTCGTGGTGGCGGCAGAGCTCATCTACTTCCTCTTCCTCCTCTACTACATGATAGAGCAGGTGAGGGGTGGACCTGTGGCCCCATGGGCAGGGATGGAGGTTGTGTGAGTAGGGTGTGGGGTGGTCCTGGGCGGGGCCTGAAGAAGAGGGAGGAGAAAGGCTTTGTCTTGGCTGTTTGCGTGGCTCGATTTGGTCTACAGCAGTGATCTAGGCTGCTGTGGACAGCCGCAGCCATGGCAGGGCCCAGCTGGGCACTTCTCAGGACACCTCTACTGAGCTGAAACCTTCCAGAAGGCCAGGGTTGGGGGTGGAGAGGGGTGCCATCCCCTTGACGGGGGGGTCTCTGAACTTAGACTGTAGGGGTTCTTAACATCTTGGTCTCATCGGTGGGCCCTTTGTGGCTTTTGCTGCCATTGCTGCCCTTAAGGGGTGCAGGTGCTGGTAACGATAAAGCCTTGAAGATGCTGGGAACCCACCTGAAGCAGGTTGGCGCCCCTCTCCTCCCCCCAAGAAAGGCCAACCAGATACCTGGAAGGGGTCCTCTGCTCCAGCCACCTCTTCAAAGGAAGAGGGTGATATTTTCATACACTCCCACACAGCAGGCCTCCTGCTAAGAATCTTATGGAGGTTTTCCTTGGCAGGACAAAGGTCTTGTGAGCTCCATTTTGCAGAGTAGGAGAGTCAAGTCCAGAGGTGCTAAGTAATGTATCCAAAGTCACAATTTGAACCCAGGGAGTCTGACACGTTCACCCTCAACTCCTATGCTACAGGGTCAGCCTCACAAAGCAGGGGACCTGAGGGGTCACCCTGAGCATGGCTTGTTCAGGCCCGAGTCAATCGTTATCCAATAGCATCTCCAGACGTTGCATTTGTCTGAGAACCTCCCAGGAGAGCTGTCCACCACCTGCCTCCATGCTTCACGCCTCTCCTCCCAGTTCAGAATGCCATACTCCCAATTAAATCTCTCAGAACTTTGTTCTTGCTCCGCAGGTTTGAAAACCTTCCTCTCTTCTCTCCATCCCTTTGTAATGGAGGTGGACCTAGCCTTTTAACCAGCCAAACCAGCAAGCCCTTCCTCCCTAAGAATGCCCGAGGGAAATGGAACAAACCCTAGAAAGTTCTCGGGGGGGGGGGGGGGGGGGGCAGCATCTCTTTGATCTGGGGCACCTGTTGGGGAAGTAGAATTTAAACACCTGCCAATCCAGATAACCTCTCCACAACAGGAAAGACAGAAAACAACTTTTTTTTTTTAAAGAAATTTTTAAAATTGTGGTGACTAGACAGAGCATTACCATGTGGGCCGTGGGTCAGAGCAAACTCATTACCTGAACACCCTTCTGCAGCTGTTGCCACCACCCCTCTCAGAACTTTCTCATCTCGCATCACCCAAACCAGCCCATTAAGCAATTCCCCAGAACTCCTTATGAGAACCACTTTTATTATTGGGAGCATTAAACTGGAAGGTGATGTGCACCACAGATGACAAAGCTAGAACTCCAGTCCTCTTGGGGAGCCCAGTAGGTGGCACCTGGACACACCTGTTCTTAACAGGAAGTGCTGGATTCTTTAAGTGAGAGGACGCCACTACACCCACTCATCACCCTGTCCTTCCTAAATTAACCTGGCCATTGGGGTGGCCACCTTTGTTTCTTAATTGGCTTTGTCAAAAGGAAAAATAAACTTTGATCTTTATGACAGGAGTTTTGCAACTTGGAGCCAGGTACCTACAGAAGGAAGAGGGGATGCTATCTTCCATGACAATTACACTTCAAAGACAGGACTAGGGGGAGAGGTCAAGGTGTCCTTGAGAAAAGTATTCCCAAAACCTGCTAGAAGCTCAGTTACTTTTTCAAAAGACTTATCTGCATCTCAGAGGCTGAGAAAGACCTCACAATTGCAGGCTTTCTCAAGTGAGGCAGGTGGGGGAGAGTCTCTGGTCTCACCTGCTTTTAACTAATTTTCTTTTCTTACTACAGATGGTATTTACTCTTACAAGCACCGCAGCGGGGGTCAGTGGTGGGGGCAGATGGAAGCATCTACCCCCAAGCCCTCCACTGCACTCCCTACACAAGGGGCCAGGGCACGAGGAGGCTCCCAGGATCTCTAACTCCTGCTGGGGTGGAAGGCCCGTGGTGGGCAGGGAGCAGCTGTGGGGCCAGGGTATGGGGCAGTTGTCACCACAGCCTTCGGCAGAACCTTGCTCTCCTTCCCCAGGGCAAGCTCATGAGGAAGCAGAAGTGGGGCTATTTCAGCAGCAAGTGGAACCTCCTGGAGCTGGGCATCATCCTGGCCAGCTGGAGCGCCCTGGTGGTGTTCGTCAAGAGGGCAATCCTGGCTGAGCGTGATCTCCTGCGCTGCCGGAAGCACAAGGAGGAGTAAGTGGCCGCCGTCTGAGATCTGGGGTCAGAGGGAGGTTCTGAAAACCTTACTGACCCCTCGGCAGGTCAAAGTGCAATTCCAGCAGAAGTGATAACAGGGTTGTGGTCTAAAGCATATACAATTGGAGAAGGTTCGTGAAGACAAAATGGAACATTTTCCTGCTTTTGCAAGTCTCACCAAAACAGAGGGTCATGTGGCAGAGGGTCAGGGCTCTCTCAGCGTTTTGGGGGAGACCTTTGCAAATGTCAGCGACCACCTGTGTTAGCACTGACCGAGGGTCCACTGGGTGCCGGACTCAGTGAGCCCTCCTGGAACCACTGAAGGTGGAGGTCACCATCGCCCCGACTTAACAAGAAACTGAGGCCCAGGGATGAGATGTGACCGCCCCAAGTCTCCACAGCTGCAATGTGGTAGAGAAGTCATTTAAACCCAGCTGGTGTGGCTCCAGCTTCCTCTCCTTCACTCTGAGTGCTTGTGTGTCTTTGTTGTAAAGATACAGCTAACATACGTACGCTATTGCTGGCTGTCACACATAGTCATACAACACTCCCTTTTAAAGCACTATTTCCCCTACTTGAATCTTCTTGCAACCTCTAGGAGATGGCGTTAAAAAATTTTTAATGTCATTTTACTTGATAGGCAGAATGAGAGAGGAAATACATGTCTTCATCCGTTGGTTCACTCACTCGCCCTCAAGGCCCCCACAGCCAGGCCTGGGCCAAGGTGAAGCCAGAGATGCCATGATCATCATTCCTTTTTCACAGATGAAGAAAAATCTTGTAGTCGGCACAGAGAGGCTGTTTGTAGGGGTCACACAGCAAGTTCATGCAGCACTCGGAATTTGAACCCTATTTCTAACCTCTACCATTGGTCTCACTCAGTCAACAAACCAGCGGAAGCTCCACCCTCTCTGAAAGTTCCCCTTAATAAAAATGTCTCAGTATCAGCACAGTTCTTTGAGTTCAGAAACTGTCAGAAGCACTTCTATTTTTATTTGAGCTGATTGTAAATACTAAAAGCATTTATTTCAAACACTCAGAAGTGCTTTGGCTCTGGAAGGGGTGGCACATCCAGCACTCTTGCTGTTTGTAAATTCAGTTTTACTGCAACGCTGCCATGCCACTTTGCTGACGTGTTGCCCAGGGCGACTTTTCTGTGCTCCTGTGCAGCAGCAGTGGAGAGAGATGACATCAGTTCTTTGTCTCACATGAAAGAAGAATTTCCATGTGGACAAGGCAGAGAGAAAGCAGCGATGGAGGGGGAGGGGGAGTGCCTCCAAGAGAGGCAAGCCAACGCACTTTTGGGAGAAAGGAAAAAAAAAAAAACCCAGTGGCTAGCAATCAAAAGGCCTGATTTGTAATCTTGTCTGTCCAGTCTAATAAAACAAACAAACAAAATCATCAGAAGGGTGGAATCTGTTTTCATGGTAAGCTGGGAACTCAGAAGAATGAAAACACCACTTGGTTGCTATTCTCAGGATAAAACTAGAAGCTTCAGAGGAGTGGGATAGGCGCTTTTGTCTTGCTAAAGGTAGCTTTTGGAGAGAAACCTGCAGTGGAATTCAGCACTTTGATCTTGCTAAAGATAAGTTTTGGGTTTTGCACCCTCTTGGAGGAACTCCACTTTCCCTCTTTATAACCGGGCGCACCTAACTGCCTATTAGCCTGTGTGACAGTCACACTACAGTGGCAGAGCTGAGTCACGTGACAGCAAGCGTCTGGCCCACAAAGCCTCAAATGTGTAGCCTCTGGCCCTTCACTGCAAGAGCCTGTGGATTTCTGTTTAGAGGACAAAGGCTGAGCTCTGGGCGGGAACAATGGGGAGCTGTTCCAGGTCAGACGGGACTGAGGTCACTGGCAGACCCCAGGCTAGCCAGCCTTTCTGATTCCTCACAGTGATCCAACACAGGCTTCATTCTTGACATCCGCACAGACGGGGTCTTGTTTTCATCAAACAATTTTAATTTCGTCAAACAAGAGAGCTCTCTCTTTACACGGAACGTCAGAAAACAGAAAAGCAATCTGCCACTTTGATAGACATCCAAGCATAGTTAAATCTGAAACTTCACTTGAGTCTCTCAGTTGAATTTGATGAATCAATTAACCAAAATTCTGTTTGCTTTAGAAGCTTGTAGATCTCACTTTCTTGTTGAAATAAGTCATTCTGACAGCCAGGTCCTGGATTTAAAAAATGCCTTGTAAGCCCAAATGATTTAGCTCACAGCAGCTTTAACCCAGTGGTTCTCAGCCTGGGTCAGAGGCAGAATGGCCGGGCAGAGGAGACGCCCCTTCGGCCACACCCACATCCCAGACCTACGATGCTGGTGCCCCACACAAGCTGAAAAGCTTGCTTAATTAGAGCTGACTGCTATTACAAAGGAGGGTTTAAGCATTGTTATTGATTCCACATACAAGAGCAACTGAATGGCTCCAGAGTGGATGCGGTATTTTTAAAGAGAAAGGAAAAGGGGGCTGCAGGAGCCCAAGGAAGAAGCTGCCAACCATCCCAGCAGCTCCAAAGGGGAGGAAGGTTCTGGAAGGCAAGAGGTTTGGATAGAAAGGTATTATCTCTCTGGCGTGGCCAGGACCCATGGTGCCCAGTCCAGTCCTGGTGTCTGCTCCCTTGGAGTAGTCCTGCAGAGAGCTGACCTGCAGGATGGGTACCTGGCAAGTTCTCAAGGCCAGAGGGCTTTGGGGCAGGTGCTCTATCCTCCGGCCTGCTCCAACAGGCTTCTCCTGCAGAACAGACTGGAAGGCAGACCTCACAAAATTTTCAATTCACAAGAAACATGTCTGCATTAGAAGGGAAAACCTTGAGTCCAGTAAATATCCCTGAGAAAATCACATGTTGGTTGGTCTGTCTTCTTAGGAATATATACACGTATGTGTGTTTATGATTATGACTGTATTGGTCAGCTTTTTGTTACTATAACAGAATACCTGAGGCAACCTGCCTCTAAAGAAGGTTATTTTGGTTCACCGTTCTGGAGGTTCACAGCTCCA
The DNA here is from genome assembly GCF_051225735.1 of Oryctolagus cuniculus. Taxonomy (NCBI): domain Eukaryota; kingdom Metazoa; phylum Chordata; class Mammalia; order Lagomorpha; family Leporidae; genus Oryctolagus; species Oryctolagus cuniculus. Next base: position 73,343,420 of record NC_142884.1, on the reverse strand, counting down.
AGACTGGGCAACCCTCAAAGGTTCAGCCCCTGTGTGGGCAGCTGATGGCAACCGCAGAGCAGAAATGGAGGAGGAACCATACGGTGAGCTAGGAAGCAGAGAGTGGGCAGGCCCAAATGCAGGCTTTGATAACAGCCCTCTAACTGGACGCTCCCAAAAACCCATGGCTACCTCCGTTTCCTCCTAGATAGGACCACCCTGGGAACCAAGCTTTGAACACGTAGGCTTTTGAGGGACATCCAACATCCAAATTAGTATATAAATCGTGGCAATTATATTTATATTTCTTATATTACATCCATAATATGTATGCATCTCTGTATCATATTTATTTATCATGTGACATTAATGGTATTGCCACTTATAAGGAAATACACTTGCATTTGGGATGGAATGGTGGGCAGAGACTTTGAAATCACACACACCTGGATTCCAGCTCTCACTCTTGCACTCAGATCACTGCTAATGTCACTGGCCGTGTGCCCTCCCGCCAACTCTCTGTGAAACGGAGCTGGCAAGGCTTACCTCATCTAGAAGTTCAAACGAGACCATGCAAATCAGGTTCCCACTTAAACAGCACCTTCCATTCTCCCTTCAGATACAAGGGTAATTCCAATAGTCTCTGCAAAAAAAGAATTAAAAGAAATCTCTGCATAATTTTGTCATAATTCTCATCTTTCATGAACTGTTTGAAGTGCCTGCACATTAAGCAGCACTGGACGTAGCAGACAAGTGTGCTGGGGGAGGTAGCACCAGTGAGCCCAGTTCAGGAAGAGGAAGACTCACAGAAGCCCCTGGCTCTATCACCTTCCCATTGTCCACAGCTCCGCAGCCATTAATCAGGAGTGCTAGTTAGTCACATGAACTAGCAACCGAGGCCCCATAACCACGTTGTCTTTGTCACCATCACCATCATTCTCACCATCATCACAGGACTATCATCACCATCACCCGGCTGTAGGCATCGGCACAGCTCTGTCTCCCAGACCCATTTCTGGACATGACGGCCTCCGAGCGGCTGATGAGCCTAAGCCTGCCTGTGTGATCTCCAGCTGGACTGTTCACCGTCTCTGAACTCATATCTGTCCCACAGGGCCATCAGTTTCAGTGAGACAGCAGCTGCCGATGCTGCCCTGGGCTACATCATCGCGTTCCTAGTTCTCCTGTCCACAGTGAAGCTCTGGCACCTGCTCAGGCTGAATCCCAAAATGAACATGATCACCGCAGCCCTGCGCCGTGCCTGGGGTGACATTTCGGGCTTCGGCGGCGTTGTCCTTGTCATGCTTGTGGCTTATTCTGTCGCGGTGAGTGGCTCCTTTGGGAAAATCTCAAGGCTGGACTCTGGAAGCCAAGGCTACTCAGTGTTGGGAAGCGGATGGTGAGGAGGCATTGGGTCTAGGACAAACAAGACCCGGCTCCCCTCAGTGAAGGATCCCTTCCTGCATTAGACCCTACTTGGTTGTGTGGTCCTCCTGACGTCCCCACTGCTCAGAGGCCCGGGGCCAGTTTCCAGACAAGCATAGAGTCAGGGGATGAATGGGTCACCCTGTTCCTGAGCCAGGGCATAGGAGGGGGCATGAGGGTAGGTAAGCCCACAGGTCAACAGTTAGTGCCCTAGACATGAGGCATGATTCATTCACTCAGCCCCTCAACATACAGCAGTCTGGCCATCACATGTCTTTTGTGACGGGGGGTGGTGGGTGCGGAATCTAAAATATTAAACTTTCAACTCTTTATTATCAAGTAACAAGAGGATCAAAGACTCTCTTCCACTGTGGCTCATCTGCCACATCTTGATCTCCAACCAAATATGCACCCCATGCAGATGCTCAAGTTCACGGTTCCTATGAACCCTGGACCCCACTCATCTGTACCCTCTCCCCACCCCTCCCCATTCTCACCATGGCCCCCTCCAGGCTCTCACTCCTCCACTCTCTGATCACACCATCTGGCAGCCCATCACCAGTCACCTCCATCCCTAACTCTCAGCCATCCTCTATCCCTCTCACCTCAGCCCTGACCCCCTTCCATCTCTAGCCCCACCCCTGCTCTCCCACCCTGGAGTGCTTTGATGGAGTGAGGTGGGTGCCCTGATGGAGTAGGGAGGCTATGTGCTGAAAAGTCACAGTCTGTGAAAACTCCCTGTCCCAGTGCCCTGATTTATGAAGATCCACGCAGTACTTGGGCTGTGGGGATAATGCAGTGTCCTCTGGGACAAGTCACCCACTCAGAGCCAAAGGTGCTGGGTCTCCCTGTCATACCACATCCCTGGGAAAGTCTTGGGAGGGGGATTGTGGTGTGGTGAGTGGAATTGTGGTGGTGGGAGGGGATCCCTGCCCAGGCAAAAGCAGCCCATTGTCCATCCACCCCAACTTCTCCAGAGCAAAAAGGCTGTGGCCTCAGACACCCAGTTTCATAACTGAGTTTTTGAGCAGCCACCTGGTGGGTGCAGCAGTGGCTGGGCGGGTGGGTACCTGAGCTGCAGAAGTGTACCTGAGCTCTTCCTTGTGCTGATAGAGGCAGGTACAGATTCCATCGGAGCCTGTGGACACAGCCATGGTCCTGGACAAGGTCACTGGGTAGGCACTTGTAATGCATAACACACACACATACACACATGTTCATGCATGTGCAGATGCTGATGACCACAGGTGCACACACGCACAGGCATGTGGAGAGAAATGCATCCTGTACAGACCCAGCTTGTGTGCACACCCACTTTCAGGGCCCTGTACACAGACACCGACTCTAACAGCGGGCTCTGTGGGGCTTCATAGTTTCTTCTCTGTTCATGAGGACTCTTTCCACAACAGTCAAACTTGATATTTGGTTGGAAACTCCGTTCCTACAAAACTCTCTTTGATGCGGCAGAAACGATGATCAGCCTTCAGCTGGGAATCTTCAACTATGAGGAGGTAACAGGGCTGGGGGAGAGGGGCATGGACACGGCCATCCATGCTAAGCCTGTAGGAAAACTAGAAAATGCACCCTGCACCCCCCATCATGCCCCTCTCAGGTCCATGGCCTGGCAAGCGCTGGGCCACTTTGCACAAATACAAAGTTCCCCTTCTTCCAGACAGACAGCCTCATGTTAGAGCCCACAGCATCCCCCTGCAGACTCCTACTCTGGGAACGTCGCAGGTCCTGCTGACTCAGGAGAGCATCTCCTGTCCTTGCCAGAAATGGCACCCATCTTTCGAGGGGATTATACTGGGGAGCCAGGGTGCTGGCTCCGAGCACTTCTTGCATACTCTCAGCCCCCACCCCCCGGCAGAGGGGACCCTCGGGCTCCAGGCTCTGCCCAACTCTGAGGGGTGGCCTTTTGGACACAGGACACAGGGACGACTCTGGCTTTCCTCCTGCAGGTCCTGGACTACAGCCCTGTGCTTGGCTCCTTCCTAATTGGGTCCTGCATTGTGTTCATGACGTTTGTGGTGCTGAATCTGTTCATCTCTGTCATCCTGGTGGCCTTCAGCGAGGAGCAAAAATGCAATCAGGTGAGTCCCTCTGGACTATTCTACATCCATGGTTGACCCTGAACCATGAAGAGGCTGGCTGAGTAGCCTGAGACGTTAGGCAGACCTGAGATTTCCATTTGTAACCTAAAGCCCTCGTTTTGTAGGAGAGGAAACTGAGGGAGGAAATCACAAGTGAGGCGCAGAGCTTAGACTAGACTGGGTCCTCGTGAGCTCCATTCACTGCCCTGTGACCTTCTGCCCTGTCTGCACTTTAGAATCACCCACCCCCAGCCTTCTAGAAACTGCCACTGCCACACCAGAGACCAACAAAAACAGAATCTCTGGTGTAGGACCAGGCACTGGTACTTCTGTCATCCCCTCTGCTGAGGCTGAGAGCCCCTGCACTACGCCCCACCACCTCGACCTCCATCACAGAGGCACAGAGAGGAGCCAGTGGGGAGGGTGGTCAACTTCCTCCACTGGGGAAGACGGTCTGCTTGCCATGCTCCCGGCAAGAAGGGGGCGTTTAAACGTAGACTCCGCACGGAACAAAGCACCCCACCACTTGCAGGACGCTTCCTTCATGACACCTGTGGCGCTAAAAGCTTCACAGATTTTTATTTTATTTAATCCTGAAGACAGCTCGCTGGAACAGGTGTACTGCACTGTGGTTTGGAGTGGAAGTCATTTACTGTGGATCACAGAGCTAGAAAGTAGAAAGTGTAACTGGAACCCAGGTCTGCCTGATTCGGGTATGAGTGTGTTTTTGTTTTTGTTTTTGTTTTAACAGGCAGAGTGGACAGTGAGAGAGAGACAGAGAGAAAGGTCTTCCTATTGCCGTTGGTTCACCCTCCAATGGCCGCCGCGCTGCGGAAGGCGCACGGCGCTGATCCAATGGCAGGAGCCAGGTGCTTCTCCTGGTCTCCCATGGGGTGCAGGGCCCAAGTACTTGGGCCATCCTCCACTGCACTCCCGGGCCACAGCAGAGAGCTGGCCTGGAAGAGGGGCAACCGGGACAGAATCTGGCGCCCGACCGGGACTAGAACCTGGTGTGCCGTGGCGCTGGCCCCGGGTATGAGTGGTTTACCTAGTGCTTCTGGAGCTGCAGTTGTGTTAAGGGAGAGCCTAATGGGAGCTCACCTGTCTCTTCCAGGCTAGAAGACGCCTTAAAATCCGCATGCCTAACAAACCCTATGACGCTGTTGTTCCTTCCCAGCACTCCCACCTGCTTGGCAGCCAGGAAACTCATCATCAGATCTTGTGATCCCAGGCACCCTCCAGTCCCCTCCCCCAGGTAGAGTTTAGATGCTTAGGCAGAAGGTTCCAGTCCACTGGGTCTTTCTGGTGATCAGCCCCAATCAGAAGCTACCTAGATGCCCCAACTTAAGTTGTTTCATTAGCATAAACTCAAGTGTCATTTTTTAAGCTCATTACCAAATAGAGAAAGACACCCCTATTACACAGGGCATTTCAATGGTTTAGGAACAGGAAGCAGTGACAAAAACCAACTATACTTCCTATTGTGCCCTTGATATACTGAAAACAGTTTTGAAGTGTTTAGGAAGCACATTTTTCATTTTAGCACTGAAGCAGAGAATATTGCTAGGTTTAACCAGGTACTCAGATTCTATCCTGATTTGGCAGTTAGACACTCTTAACTGAAGTTAGTTTTTCAGAGCGAGTCCCTGCTGAGAAGCATGCAGACTAAACCCATCCATCTAAAAATGAAGATACAGTCCACATACTGTAAAATCCACCACTTGAACATAACCAATGCCATGTTTTTAGTATATCTGCAGAGCTGTGCATCCACTGCTACTACCTAATTGCAGAACATTTCCATTATTCCAAAAAGAATCTATACCCACTCATAATCATTCCTCACTCTCCATATCTCCAGCCTCTGGAAAGCACTACTCTACCTTATGCTTCTCTTGATTTCCCTGCCTATTCTGGACATTTCATATAAATGGTATCATACACCGTGTGGCCTTTGGTAAATGGCTCATGTCACTTAGTATCATCCACATCATAGTGTTATAGGTGAACCGGCAGTGGAGAGAATATTACCTTGGTTCTTTGTCTCACATGGAAGAATTTGGAAGCAGACAAGGCAAAGAGAAAAGCAAGATTTAAAGGTTTAAAAGCAAGATTTATTAGTCAGAGATCTCCCACCACAGTGGCCTGTAGGGGGGCTTCAGGAAAAGCAAACCCAAAGGGGCTGGTGGTAGTGGGGTTTTAGGCACATTTTAGAAAAAAAAAAAAAAAAAAAAAAACTTGACAATCAGATTGACATTCAGTTATAAGGCAGGGACAAAACCCCTCAAAAGACCTGATTCATAATCTCTTATCCCATCTGACTTGTTCCTGATAAAACAAACAGCCATCAGAAGGGTGAGATAGGTAAGTTGTTTACAGTAAACTGTGAGCTCAGGAGGCTGGAATCACCACTCCTTGCTATTCTTATGATAAAATTGGAAGCTCCCAAGAAGTGGGCAATCAGGTGCTTTTGACCTTGCTAAAGACAACCCTTGGGGGAAAGCAAGCACTCTGCTCCGCCTCTTAACCCATCTGACTCCTCACAATAGTGTGTATCATGACTTGTTTCCTTTTGATGGCTGAATAATATTCCACTGTGTGTATAAGACACAAATGTGGTAATCCAAACATCAGTTGATGGCCATTTGGGTCGTTTCCATATTTTAGCTATTGTGAATGATAATGAGCCTCAGGTACAGATTTTTGCATGGACACAGGCTTTCATTTCTCCAGGCATATTCCTAGAGGTGAAATTTCAGGGTCATAAGGTAACTGTGTCTCACAGTTTGAGGAACTGCCCATTGCTTTCCAAAGAGTTGCGCCATCATATACTCCTAGCAGCGACTTCAGGCGTGTAAAGTCTTGTACCTGAACCTGAGATCAGGCACTTGCTGCAAGAGAAGCCAGTGACTCAGGAGATGACAGTCTGGGGGAAAGTAGGGGAGAAAGATGCTAGCAGCCAGGGATGTGGCAGGCTAGTGCCTCAACATCCAACTGCTCCACCAAAGGGAATCGGGTCAAGCTTACACAGGGAAACACAGATTTAGCTACCTGGCTATAATCATGCAAGGGGTACTTAGCAGGTGAGGTCTTCCATATGTCCCATTGCTAGCTGGGTCCCTATCTTGCTGTTACAGAAACCTGGGGTGGGGCCGGCACCGCGGCTCACTTGGCTAATCCTCTACCTGTGGCACCAGCACCCTGGGTTCTAGTCCTGGTTGGGGCACCAGATTCTGTCCCAGTTGCTCCTCTTCCAGTCCAGCACTCTGCTGTGGCCAGGGAGTGCAGTGGAGGATGGCCCAAGTGCTTGGGCCCTGCACCCGCATGGGAGACCAGGAGGAAGCACCTGGCTACTGGCTTCGGATCAGTGCAGTGCGCCGACTGTAACGGCCATATGGGGGGTGAACCAACGGAAAAGGAAGACCTTTCTCTGTCTCTCTCTCTAACTCTGCCTATCAAAAAAAAAAAAAAAAAAAAAAAAGGGAAAGAAAGAAATCTGGAGAATCTGGAGTGGGAAAACTCCCTTCATTCAAGAACTCCCTTCATTCAAGGAGAGAACCTCCACTTTGACTATGACCGTGTCTAAACAAGATAAGAGTCGGAGAACTCAAGGGGCTTCCATAGCCTTGGAAACTCATGACTGGTGCATAGGGAGATTACTGATGCCATAAACAGGAGTGTCAATTTGTAAAGTCAACAACAGGAGTCACTGTGCACTTACTCCTCATGTAGGATCTCTGTCCTTAATGTGCTGTACACTGAGGCTTAATGCTATAACGAGTACTCAAACAGTATATTTCACTTTGTGTTTCTATGGGGGTGCAAACGATTGAAATCTTTACTTAATGTACACTAAACTGATCTTCTGTTAAAAAAAAAAAAAAGAAAAAAGAAATTATCAATTCCCAACTTGACTCTCACTGGGATTAAACATGACAATAGGTCTGATCTGATTTCATCATCATTTAAAAAAATCATCTATTATTTTTCACTTTATGTTTCTGTGTGGGAGCAAACTGTTGAAATCCTTGCTTAAGGTATACTAAGCTGATCTTCTGTATATTAAGATAATCGAAAATGAATCTTGATGTGAATGGAAGGGGAGAGGGAGTGGGAAAGGGGAGGGTTGTGGGTGGGAGGGACGGTATGGGGGGGGGAAGCCATTGTAACCCATGAGTCGTACTTTGGAAATTTATATTCATTAAATAAAAGATAAAAAAAAAAAAAAAAAAAACCTCCCTTCATTCAAGCAGGCACCGGAGACAGTGGAAGATTGAAGGAGTTTATTAACACCAGAGGGCTCAGCCGGAATCATTTCCTGAAGACTGGGCAACAAACCCAAGTTTCTTAAAATATCTACAGGTTCATCAGCATCATACCTTAGCTGCTACAGCACTGGGGTTTAAATTGCAGCCTGTGTGACTTAGGACCACACTTCCAACAGTCCATGGGTCCAGTATGTTTTTAAAAGAGATACTAGGAGTGGATTCGTTAGGACAGATTTATGACTGGAGTTTACAGAAGCAGAACTTAGGACTTCTTCCCTCCCTAGACAAGATCACAGTGGGCAGCTGCTTCACTAGTTAATTGTAAGCAGCCACTTTTCAAGGTTAGTGCTGGGGGGTGTCCCCTTTTCTTTCTCTGTCCCTGGTTGAGGCTGTCATTCCTCGACATTGTGGCCAGGGAAGTGCAAACAAAATCATCAGTGAAAGAGTGGGTGGGGGTCCCAGGTCAGTTACAGGTCACTCAGGTCTCTGAGTCCCCGAAATGTTGTGTTGTTGGCCTCTGCTGCAGTCCTCTGGGTGGCCAAGGACACTTTCTGACCGGTTTACTGAGTGGGACTCTTTGGTAGCTGCACTCTGCCTTCCCTCTTTCAGAGAAATTGTTTTTTCTTTGCTTTGAGCTGTTTATGAAATACATGTAGGTGGTTGTGTTACAGGTGAAATGGCAGCAGAAAAAGATTTACCTCGGTTCTGTGTCTCACGTGAAAGAATTTCCACGCAGACAAGGCAGAGGGAAAAGCAAGATTTATTTAAGTCATGAACCGCTTGCCAAAACTCTACAAGTGGGGCTCCAACAGAGGCAAAACCTGAGGGGCTGGTGGTAGTGGGGTTTTAAAGCACAATTTTGGGGAGAAAAATTGATAATCAGCTAACAGTCAGTTGCAAGCCTGGGGACATAACCCATCGAAACGTCTGATTTGTATTTGCCGTGTTTAGCTTGCTACCTGAAGGAGGGCAAAGGTAACTTCTGTTTTCACTGTAAACTGGGAACTCAGAAGGGTGGACTCACCTCTCCCTTGCTGTTCTCGTGATAAAACTGGAAGCTCCAAGGACTGGGACAGGCACTTTTGTCTTGCTAAAGGCAGCTTTTGGGGAGAAACTTGCAGTGGGATTCAACACTTTGATTTTGCTAAAGATTACTTTTGGGGCCAGCGCTGTGGCTCACTTAGTTAACCCTCCACCTGCGGCGCTGGCATCCCATATCGGTGCCAGGTTCTAGTCCCAGCTGCTCCTCTTCCAGTCCAGCTCTCTGCTGTGGCCCGGGAGGAGAGTGGAGGATGGCCCAAGTGCCAGGAGGAAGCACCTGGCTCCTGGCTCCGGATCTGCGTAGCGGCCATTTGGGGGGTGAACCAACGGAAGGAAGACCTTTCTCTCTGTCTCTCTCTGTCTCTAACTCTACCTGTCAAAAAAAAAAAAAATTACTTTTGGAGGAAGCAACCCTCTGCACCCTCTTAGGGGGACTCCTCTTGCCTCATTTTGCACTGGGACCAACCTGACTGTCTACTGACCGCCTGACTCCTCACAGTTGAGAAGCTTTGTACTCTTCACTATGTGCAGTGTGAGGTAAACAGCGCAAGCAGAAACCGTAAAGCACACAGAGTCACTATCAGATCTGCCCTAGAGGGAAATGGGCGACAGCTGGCTCAGAAGTGGGCCCACAAGATGCCGTGCTGCTGAAATTCAGGTTCAGTGCCAGCCCAGGCTTTTCTGCTCCAGTCTGGGGATTTAAAATTCTGCCAGGAAAACCCAGGCATGCTCAGGCATGGGAAGCAGGAACACAGGTCATCCCAACCCCTCAAACAACTTTAGGTAGCAAAGTGACCTCCCACTGGGGCCAAACTGGATGATAAAACTGTGGTTTCCCCTTGGAAAGAAAAGCCCCAAAGAGGGTAATATGTATATCACTCTGTTCCTTTTCCCTTGCAGCTGTCAGAGGAAGAACAGATTATGGATTTGCTGCTGATGAAAACACTCAGTTTCTTGGGCATTAAAGGCAAAAGGGAGGAGCCTCAGGGCAGCTGTGAGCAGCCTGAGTCGCTGCCCAAGGCTGCAGCCTCTCACCCAGTACAAGCCTCGTCCAGGGTTTAAGCTGTTGGTTCCCATCCACATGCAATCATCTGGAGGCCAGAATTTCGGGCTGTGCTTATCACTGACTGCTGTAGTCTCACCAGGGTATTGTTGCTTCTGTGCATAGGAAAGTTACCAAGCTCAACAAGTAAGCAAAACTGCCACTACCGTGAAAACCTGTGTGTTCAAATGTATATCCTCTCAGAGACTGAATAAATATTGGGTGGAGTTCAGTTACGAAAATAAAAAAATTCCTTGTAACAGGCACTGTGCCATTGTAGGTTAAGCCTGTGGTGCTGGCATCCCATACGGGTGCCAGTTTGTGTCCTGCTGCTCCTCTTCCAAACCAGCTCACTGCTATGGCCTGGGAAAGCAGTGGAAGATGGTCCAAGAGCTTGGGCCCCTGCACCCATGTGGGAGACCCAGAAGAAGCTCCTGGCTCCTGGCTTTATTGGCCATTTGGGGATTGAACCAGCAGTAGATGTAAGACCTTTCTCTCTTGTCTCTCCCTCTCTCTGCTCTCTCTGCATTGACTTTGCCTCTCAAATAAATAAATAAACAAACCTTTAAAAAAATCCTCTAAAGTTTCATCTCCTTGGTTGGCCAGGGGTTGCCTTTGAATGGCTCTTCACATGGTCTGAAAGATGCTCATTGGCAGTGTGTTGTGTCCCTGGGCTGCAGAACAAAGTGTCTGAGCCTGAGGCCTGAGATCAAGATGCTGGCAAAGCTGTGCTCCCTCCATGGGCTCGAGGGGAGAGTCCCTGCCTCTTCCAGCGCCTCGTGTTTCTCAGCAGGCCTTGGCTGGTAGGTGCCCAGTTCCCATCTTGTCACCTGCTGTTCTCCACTTCTCTGTGTCTCTCTCCTCAGGGCACAGGTCATGGTCACTGTTACAGTGGATTTGGGGCTCCCTACTCCAGTAAGACCTCTTGTTAACTAATTACATCTGCAATGACCCTAGTTTCCAATTTGATCACATTCTGAGGTACTTGGGGTGGGGCACACAACTTTTACATAGCTCTTTAGGAAACACAATCTGATCTATAACAGGTATTACTCCCCACTGCCCCCCAGGTTTGTGGGGGTTGGTGTTATGCCATAGCAGGAAAAGCTGCCACCTACTTGGGCTTCTGTCACCCATGTCGGAGACCCGGAAGAAGCTCCTGGCTCCTGACTTCCGCCTAGCCTAGCCAGGCTGTTGCAGTTTTCTGGGAAGTAAACCAGCATATAGAAGATCTCTCTAATTCTCTCAGATAAATAAATAGGGGCCGATACTGTGGCATAGCAGGTAAAGCTGTCACCTGCAGGGCCGGCATCCCATATGGGTGCCAGTTCCAGTCCCTGCTGCTCCACTTCTGATCCAGCTCTCTGCTATGGCCTGGGATAGCAGTAGAAGATGGCCCAAGTCCTTGGGCCCCTGCACCCGTATGGGAGACCCAGAAGCTCTGGCTCCTGGCTCCTGGCTCCTGGCTCCTGGCTCCTGGCTCCTGGCTTTGGATTGGCACAGCTCTGGCTGTTGTGGCCATTTGGGGAGTGAATCACTGGATGGAAGACCTCTCTCACTCTCTGCCTCTGCCTCTGTAACTCTGCCTTTCAAATAAATAAATACATTTAAAATAAATAAATAATTTTTAAAAAAGTTTGTGGATCAAATATAGAAAATACTGGTTTATAAACTATTATACTGGTTCTTTTAGGTTAATTAATTTGAAAGGCAGAGTTAAAGAGAGATGGAGAGACAAAGAGAAAAAGAGAGAGAGAGAGAGAATCTTTCACCTGCTGGTTCCCTCCTCAAATGGCCACAACGGCAGGGCTGGGCCCGGCCAGAGCCAGGAGCCAGGAGCCAGGTGCCTCTTCTGGGTCCCCCATGTGGGCGCAGGGGCCCAAGCATCTGGGCCATCTTTTGCTGCTTTAGCAGGCACATTAGCAGGGAGTTGCATCAGAAATGGAGCAGCTGGGACTCAAACCAATGCTCACATGGGATGCCAATGTCGCAGGTGGAGGCTTAACCTGGTGTGCCACAATGCCAGCTGCTGTGCTGGCTCTGTAGTGTGAAACTGTCAGAACTTTGAACATGTCATGTGTACTGCAGGGTCTCTATGAGCATGAGAGACAAAGTCTGCAATGACTCCTAGACCTCTTGGATCGACGCATCGCACACTGGAGCCCTCACCAGGGCTGGTGCTCCTCAGACAATGCTCTGTGAAAGGTCACCACAAAACACACCAAACAGCACAGCAAGGGAGGTTTATTGTCAGGTAGGGGAAACCCGGCAGGCTGCCTCCCCCGTGCACGAGAGAACAGCAGCCTGTACAAGTAGAACAGGGCTTACCTAGGTTTGCAGACCTAAGGAAGTGGGAGCAGCGAATCCCATTAGGATAGCGGTGAAGCGGAACCTGTGATTGCGGCATTTGGTCACTGACTTCTAGCAGGTCAGGCTAGGCTTAGGAAGAGGCGACCATTTTACTAGCGCTCTGGGAATGGCTGGTCTCCACTGGTGATTCCAAAGGTGTGCTGCCGGCTAGCTCCCCAGGCCTCCTTCCAATACACTGCACTTTCGGGGTTGGAACTACTACTGGTGAAACGGCAGCAGAGAAAAGAATACCTCAGGTCTTCTTTGTCTCACATGGAAGAGAAGAATTTCCAAACGGACAAGGCAGAGAGAAAAGCAAAACATATTTAAAACCAAGATTTATTTAAGTCAGACTTCCTTGGTGGAGTGGCCAGGAAGAGGGGCTCCAAGAGAGGCAAAACTCAACCCAACAGGGCTGATGGGAGTGGGGTTTTTAAGCACAATTTTGGGGAAGAAAAAAAACTTGACAATAGTAACAAGGCTGGGACAAAACACATCAAAAGACTTGATCTGTAATCTTATTTGCTCCTTCTGGCTTGCTCATGATAAAATAAAAATGCCATTGGAGGGGTGGGATAGGTAACTTGTTTTTACAGTAAACTGTGAGCTCAGAGGGTTGGAACTGCCACTCCCTTGCTATTCTCATGATAAAAATGGAAGCTCCCAAGGAGTGCAGCAGGTACTTTTGAACTTCTAAAGACAACTTTTGGGAGAAGCAACCATTTTGTACCCTCAGTTTCCACTGGGACCAATCAACTGCCTAATAACCCATTTGACTCCTCAAAGAACCAGTTTTATATGCTCCCCAGGCAATTCCAATGTGCAGTTAGACTAGATAATAGGTGCTCATTTCTGAGAACCACAGATCCACTCAATAAGGGGCTCCCAGGTGTTGGTGTGGATGCACGTACACTCCCTCCATGTTGGGAACAAAGCTGTGAACAGTTTCCTGCACACCCCATCTTGTCCTCCTTCTCACACACCCGTTGGAACACATATATACGTTCCCTGTTCCAAATCCATTGCATGCTTTCCTCTTGACTATGAGAAACCTGACTTTGTTCAAGTAGCCGTCTACCCCTCTGCCCCATGACTCATGGGATGGTGACTTCCAGGGAGACCTTAATTTGTCTTAGGAATAGTAATCCATATCTCTTGGCATTGGTTCAGCATAGCCACATGACCCAGTTTGGCCCAGTGACAAATGAGTGAAGGTCTGAAGGGCGTATTGCTAATGAAGAGACTCACAGAGAGAAACTCAGGCTGCTCACATTTTCTGGTCTAAGATGCCTGGAACTTTAGCAGCTACCTTGACACTATGTGGGAATAATCTAAAAACGGCTGAGAAGAAAAATAAGAGAAACATAGGTGTTTGATGAGGTGTTTAAAGAGCGGACTAAATCAACGCTGATGATGAAAGACTGGATGAAACCTCTGAAATCCTTTTAAGACAGCTGAAGCAGGATCCCACCCTCTGCCCTGACAATTAAACCCCACAGACCCACAAAGCCACATGCCCCAAACAGGGGCTGGTGTTGTGGTGCAGCAGGTTAAGCCGCTACCTGCAATGCCAGCATCCCATACGTCTGTAGGTTCAAGTCCCGGCTGCTCCACTTCTGATCCAGCTCTCTGCCGATGTGCCTGGGAAGGCACTGGAAGATGGCTCAAGTCCTTGGACCCCTGCCCCAATGTGGGGGACCTGGAAGAAGCTCTCGGCTCCTGGCATCAGCCTGGCCTAGCCCCATTTGTGGCCATTTGAGGAGTGAACCAGCTGATGGAACATATCTATCTCTCCTTTTAAATAAATACATAAATCTTAAAAAGAAAGCAAGCAGCCGGCGCCGCGGCTCACTAGGCTAATCCTCCGCCTTGCGGTGCCGGCACACAGGGTTCTAGTCCCGGTCGGGGCGCCAGATTCTGTCCCGGTTGCCCCTCTTCCAGGCCAGCTCTCTGCTGTGGCCAGGGAGTGCAGTGGAGGATGGCCCAAGTGCTTGGGCCCTGCACCCCATGGGAGACCAGGAGAAGTACCTGGATCCTGCCATCGGATCAGCGTGGTGCGCAGGCCCCAGCGCGCCGGCCGCGGTGGCCATTGGAGTGTGAACCAACGGCAAAGGAAGACCTTTCTCCCTGTCTCTCTCTCACTGTCCACTCTGCCTGTCAAAACAAAACAAAACAAGACAAACAAAAACAAAAACAAACAAACAAAAAAAAGCAAGCAAGCAAGAAGGAAAGAAAGAAAAGAATAAAGTAGGGGCTGGGCCAAGCTGAAGCCAGAGTCTAGATCTCAATCCAGGTTTCCCATGTGGGTGGCAAGGACCCAAGCACTTGAGCCATCATCTGCTACCGCCACCCCCAGCTCTGGGCACCCATTAGCAGGAAGCTGAGGAGCTGACCAATGATCCTGTCAGCATGCCACAGTCAGTCAAGTCTACCACTGTCACCTAGCAGCTCCTTAGGCTGCAAACTCCGGGGTGAGCGAAACTTGCCTGGTTTCCAGAGCTTCCTCTGAGAGCAATGCCTTCCAAAGAGGGGCTTTGAGGAGATTTAGAAGACAATGCTTGCCTGGTGCCAGGTCTTACCAGGGGCTCAGAAGGTGCGAACTACTTATTTATTCAGGAGAAGAGGCAGCGTGATAGCCCTTGCAGCCAATGCACAGATGTGCCAGCAGCACCGGATATAAACCAGGCAAAAGTCAGCTCAACAACACTGGGCCCCACACACGCACACCTGCCCTGAAGTGGATCCATGCCAAAGGTGTGCAGTTTGAGGCATTTTCCACACCAGTTTCTCGGCCCACTAGTGCCCACTCCATAAACCTGCCCTGGACATGAGGTCTTTCCTGGAGCAGGGTGCTTTCCTGCCTCATTGGATCCGGATGACGATTTAGGCTTCCCTACGAAGGCCTGTTAGCAGCTGGCCAATTGAGCACAGACCGGTCCACGCTCTCACCTCCTGCTTGCGGGCCTGGTTCGGGTCCGTATGCCACACTGACCCCGGGCCAGTCCTCGCCTCCTGTTCGCTTCTTGGCTGTGTCTGTTACGTTTGGGGGTCCCTGGGCCAAGTTTTGGGATCTGTGAAGTTATAGAAGTGGCCTCGTGGCCTGTTCCCGGTATTTCAAAGTCGGATGAACTGCATTTGTGTCACTCTGACTCTGGCGGGTGCCCACCAATCATCTTTGGGTGGAGTGAATTCTGGCTAGAGCTGGCTTTGAATCCGGCTCGGAGTGATCCTGATCCTCCGTAGAGGGTTGGACCGCATCAACCCAGGAGCCCGGGGACTCAAGGGCACCGGAATGCGGGACCCCAGGAAAGCCACCCTGCTAGCAAAAGTTGTCCCGGCGGTCAGGTCACGCAGCTCTCCACGCGCCTCTCGGGGCAGCTCACCCAGCTCCTCCGCCCCGCCCCCGGGCCCTGGCATCCTCGCCAGGCCCCGCCCCGCAGCGCCAGGCCCCGCCCACCGTCCTGCCTCCGGCCACACACAGGTCCACAACCCCTGCGCGTGGCCCTATCCGAGATCGCTTTTGGCTCAGGAATCCCCGCCCCCGAGCGCTACCCAACCAGACCGGGCCCCGCCCCTCGCCCGGGCCCCGCCGCGCGCGTCCATCCAACTAGCTCGCTTTGGCCTGGGCCGCCCCGCCCCCTCACCCTCCCTGCGCTTCCCGCGGGTCCGGTGGCCCGGTTGCAACGCTGCGACCCTCTGCACCCCTGAGAACATGGCGCTGCGAGTGGCGCGTAGCTTGCGGGCCGCGGCCTGCAGCCTGCTCGCGGCCTCGGCGCCCGCCGCACCCTGCTCGCCTCTGCCCTGGCGGCTGCGGGCGGGCGCCGTCCGGACGCTGCGCACTGGACCCGCTCTGCTCTCGGGTAAGCGCGGCGGGCACGTGGGGGGAGAGCCGGGCACCTGCCAGGCAGCGCCGGACGGGAACCACGGCGGGTCCGGTTGCTGAGCCGCCCGGCGCTGGGAGTCCTCGTTCTGCTGCCGCTTCCCCACCCCCAACTCCCCACCCTTTAGGCGGGAGTGCGGCGACCCTGGCGCCCGGTGCCGGGCTGGGCGGAGGGGCCCGCGGGCAGGCCCGTGGCTTGTCTCGCAAGCTTGCGCCCCGTGAGGGCGAGTGCGGGGCTCTGGTTTACTAAACGGGCTGCCTCTGAGAACTGCGAAGGAGCGTTAGCACAGAAGCACCGGCTAAAAGTGCAGTTTGCACGAGTCCGGGACAGGCATGACCTCGTGTAGGACGAAGCCGGGCTCTGCAGAGGAGGTCCTGCCTCAACCAGCCTGAGTGACCGGGAGACCTGCCCGTGGGTGCCCCTGCACAGTCAGCGCAACGGAGGAAGGAAAGCATAGTTGGATGCTAGAGACACCAGCTGCCCCTGGAGAACTCGGACTCACCTAGATCTGTATGGCCGCCGACTTGCTCCATCATTGGTCAGAAACCTCTTCGGAATAAACTGCCGTTTATTCAAAAGTTTGAAGCATCAAGTTTGCTTCTCCTCTCTTGCTAATTTCAGCTCTATTTATGACAAATATCAATGAATCGCCAATTGGAATGCAGGAGTAATAAAAGAGTTTTAAGTCGGTTTTGTGAATCAGCCTTACACGATCTCTAGCTGTCTGCATTCCTTAGTTAAATATTGCCCAAAATACCAATACCCGTGATCTGTTAGTCACTTAGGGTTTTGTTTTTATATAGCTATTTTATAATTGATACATGATAACGGTATCTTCTATGGGATAGAGTGCACCGATTTATTTATTTGAAAGTCAGAATTAGAGAGGGAGAGGCAGAGGCAGAGAGAGGCTTCTGTCGGCTGGTTTGCTCCCCAAATGGCTGCAGTGGCCAGGCTGAGGTCAGGAGCCAAGAGCTTTATCGGGGTCTCCCACGTGGTTCAGAGGCCAGGTACTTGGGCCGTCTTAGGCTACTTTCCCAGGCACAATGGCAGGGAGCTGAACTGGAAGCAGAGCACCCAGGATGCCAGCACTGCAGGCGGCAGCTCTACCCACCTTCCCCCCCACTGCCTAGTTTTTAATAGCAGACTACAGTTCTCATTCTGGTTCTGCCTCAGGAGCTGTGCGATCTTGGGCAGTCATTTAACTTCTCTGAATTCGTTTTTTTTTTTTCATCAGAAAACTGGGAATGAAGCTCCACCTCACAGAATTGTTAGGATAAATGAAACAATGTAACTGCTACCTATATAGCCTGACCATAGTAAACACACAAATGTTACACTAGATAAAGGATAAGAAAAGTAGGTCAATATTACTATGAAATGTATTTTGTCTAACTTGTAACTTTGAAAGAGGAAAATGCAAAATTTTTATTAATTACAACTCCTAAGTTTCTGAGGCCCAAAACCATATTTTTCAGGGCCGAGGAAGAAAGTAATTATTTACCTAATCTGGCCACTTTTTCCTGTTGGGTCAAGGGTTAAAGGAGAAGCATACTAATCATTGTCTTTAGTCTAGCATGACTAGTTAAAAAAAGACAGGCACTCATTAGAAGCTGAGTGGACCTCTACCTGAGCTTAGTAATGCTGTTGCCATCTCTATGTGGTGGTCACTCACAGACCAAGCTTACTCCTAAAATTATCTCTAGAGTTCAGCAAGATGGCAAGGCCAAAATCAGGGCCATAGTGTCCTCAAAGAGGTCTCTCTTTTTTTTTTTTTTTTTTTTTTTTTTTGACAAGTAGAGTTGCAGACAGTGAGAGAGAGACAGAAAGGAAGGTCTTCTTTCCATTGGTTCACTCCCCAAATGGCCGCTACGGCCTGCGCTGCGCCAATCCGAAGCCAGGAGCCAGGTGCTTCTTCCTGGTCTCCCATGCGGGTGCAGGGGCCCAAGCACTTGGGCCATCCTCCACTGCCCTCCCGGGCCACAGCAGAGAGCTGGAGTGGGAGAGGAGCAACCGGGACTGGAACCCAGCACCCATATGGGATGCCGGTGCTGCAGGCAGAGGATTAAGCAAGTGAGCCACGGCACACCCCCCCCCCCCCCCGGCTTTTTGAGATTTATTTATTTGAAAGTCAGGGTTACAAAGAGAGAGGATAGGTAGAGAGAGATCTTCCATCTAATGGTTCACTCCCCAACTGGCTGCAACAGGCATAGCTATGCCTATCTGAAACCAGGAGCCAGGAGCTTCCTCTGGGTCTCCCATGTGGGTGCAGGGGCCCAAGCACTTGGGCCATCTTCTACTGCTTTCAGGCCATAGCAGAGAACTGGATCAAAAGAAGAGCCGCCGGGACTCGAACCAGAGCCCATGTGGATGGGATGCCAGCACTGCAGACAGTTGTTTACCTGCTTGGCCACAGTGCCGGCCCCAAGGTCATCTATTTATATGACCTACTTTTCATAAGTATATTTGTTTTTACATAATCACATTACTACATTGGTAATGTAATTATGGGTTCTAGAGTATAACAGAAAGAGGGAGAACTGAGAGTTGTAGCCATATACATTTGTTTGCTCAGACCCCCCCTTTGCTCAATAAGTTTTAAAATCTCACTCCTTCCACTTCTGAGTGCTTGTATTTGCTGAGCACTGTAAAATTGGGACTCCAGATGAGAATCAGCCAAACTCTGTTGCTGGCTATATGAACACAGTCTACTTCCTTGGAGAAATGGATCCCTGGGCTTCATGCTGTTCCGTGTTGTGTTTTGTTGGCAAGGGAAGTGCTGCTGCAGGAGCATGCTGGATGGCCCAGGGACCCAGAGGCAGGGAAGAGTTTCTCAGCTGAAATCAGAAATAGTCAGGTGGTAGGTAGAATGTTTCTGTCAGAATGTACTGTACCCAACTTAACCTGAAGTATTCAGTTCTTTGAGGTAGAATGAAGCAAAACAAGTTTCCTTGTGACAGATTTTGCAACTTCTTCCACCGAGGAGCTTAACATTTAGCATTTGATAATGGCTGGAGGTAAGAAAGGGTGAAATTATACAAATTTCCATTCTGCTGCATCAGAGCTGTGACCAAAGCAACTCAATACTATTTTAAGTACAACTATCTTATGAGAAGGGGGAAGAATGAACAAGTAAGGTATACCATAAAATAGTATTTAACAAACATTCTCCTGTTAATTTCTATTGGGCTGTTTCTAGAAAAATGATTGGCTTTCAGAATATGATATACATTTAAGAATAATGCTTTTTTAAAAAATATTATTCTTCCAAAAAAAGTACTTTTTGACATCTTCCCAATGTTGGGCAGTCTGTGAAGAGACAGAGCTCATAAAGTTAGTCAATGTTGTACAGAGCTTGACTTTACCAATTAATGGCTTGGTTCTGAGGTGACTGTTGAGTTGGGATTTTAGTTTTCTTTAATTGATGATAGTTACTTCCTTCAAGGATAGACTTAAATTTGATTACAGCAGAATTTCAAGAATTCAATCAAGTTATTGTTCCAGGAGGTCAGTTTCCTTCTTGTGAAGTTTCACTTAACATCCAAGTTGCAGCAAAGCTCTTTTAGGTCAACTCTACCTAAGGGAATGTTTCTTCTGTTTTAATTAGATCATTTCTTATATGAGTAGTCTTTAAGCTGCCTCTCAATCCTATCAGCTCCATGTCTATTATCAGAGGGATGTTCTTCTGCATTAGTTAAGAATACATTTGAAATGCGCCTTTTTTTTTTTTTTTATGATTCAGGTTAATGTTAAAGCAAATAATTCAATCTTCCAAAGATGCACCAGGTGTTCAAATCAAGCCATCTTTACCTAACTGTTACCACTGTTTACAGGATGTGCTATCTTGATACATGATCCTTGTTCTTTTCCTGGGCACAGTCAGAAAGTTAAACACAACAAATGGGCAAGTCTCACCTTTTGATAGTAGTGATTTCAAAAGTGCTTGTCAAGAAGTGATGCCGGGGAGGGTTGCAGGTGGGAGGGACGTTATGGGGGGCGGGAAGCCATTGTAATCCATAAGCTGTACTTTGGAAATTTATATTTGTTAAGTAAAAGTTAAAAAAAAAGTGATGCCATTTTTCTGAAATAATTGGTTTTCTGTTTTAGTGCGTAAGTTCACAGAGAAACATGAATGGATAACAACAGAAAATGGTATTGGAACAGTGGGAATCAGCAATTTTGCACAGGTATTGGATTGTCTTGAAATATTTATGACAGTCTGCTCTCATGTAATTTTGGATTGTCATTTTTTTTTAATTTTTATTTTATTTTAATTTTTGACAGGCAGAGTGGACAGTGAGAGAGAGAGAGAGAAAGGTCTTCCTTTGCCGTTGGTTCACTCTCCAATGGCCTCCACGGCCGGCGTGCTGCGGCCAGCGCACCGCGCTGATCTGATGGCAGGAGCCAGGTACTTCTCCTGGTCTCCCATGGGGTGTAGGGCCCAAGCACTTGGGCCATCCTCCACTGCACTCCCGGGCCACAGCAGAGAGCTGGCCTGGAAGAGGGGCAACCGGGACAGAATCTGGTGCCCAGAGCGGGACTAGAACCCGGTGTGCCGGCGCCACAAGGCGGAGGATTAGCCTAGTGAGCTGCGGCGCCAGCCATGTTTTAAAAATTATTTATTTTGCCACAGTACTTTGTGCCCCTTTAAAGACCCTTAGAAAAAAATCAATCAGAGGTCAACTAAGTAAAACATTAGTTAGGAAAGTGTGTGGTAATTTAGGAGACAATGAAATGTTAACACTTAAAAGTAGGAAACATGTTATTCAATAAAGAAATGTTTGTTTTATTTTGGGTAATTAAGAAAAGAAAACCAGCAAGCCAGGGGCTGAAGTGTCGCCAGCATTTTGTGCTTTCATTAAGACACTCGTGACCAAGGAAAAGAGAAAACCTAAATAGGCACAGATTACACACAGGGAAAACTTATATTTATCCTGCTTTTCTCTGAATTCCCAGTATGTCCACTGATCCCATACTGACATACTGTAAAACAATGCGAAGCTCAATATAGCATGAGTCACTGGTTTTTCAACTGGATCTTTATGTTGATTGAGACAGTGTGGTAAGGGGATGTTAACTGATGGGAACATGTAAAAGTCCTCGGAAATGGTGGGCTCCCAGGGGTTAGAATCATGGAGAGTTACAAACTGTGAGGGCCAGTGCTGGGCATTTGTGAGATTTTGTCCTTGCCTATTAGCATTTATCTGGGAAAGGATCACTCTATGGAAACAATACACAACATTACAGAACAGTTGTTGTGGGGGTACAAGAGGCTGGAATGCACACCTGATGGAGACAGCACTTCCTCCTAGAGTCCAGGTCTTCAGGGGCTACAAGGCCTGAGGACCATGACTTATAGAGCCAGTGAGTAGGATCTCAGCAAATGCAGGAGGGGTAATGGCAAAAGTAAAAGTGCAGAGGAGGAAAAGCACAAAGTGTGTTTGCCAGATGAGCTAGGAACCTTGATGAAGCACAGTGTTTGTGAAAGTGGGATGGGTCACCACAGCTAATGGGCCACATCTTGCCAGTGGCCCATTTCTTATAGTTCCTGAGTTAATAATTTTGTTGTTGGATTTTGTTTTTTCTTTTTTTTTTTCCTTGACATTTTTGAAGAGTTATAAGGAAAACCAAAGAACAGAGCCCTTCAATTATAAACCATGTACTACTTGAATTATAGGGGACACCATGTTTGACTTGTTCCTGTTTACTGGAAGGGTTTAACTTAAGAGTGTTTTGTTTTTGTTTAGGAAGCTTTGGGAGATGTTGTTTATTGTAGTCTGCCTGAAGTTGGGACAAAATTGAAAAAACAAGGTAAGTGTTTTTTTCTTACCTTGGGATATTTGATTCATGCTATGAGTTTTCTTTGCTGGATGTTTGCCTAGAATCATAACTTGTTTGCATTCAGGATCAGTTAGAGTGCTTTTGAATCAAGTAAAAGAATATTCAAATAAAGGTAGTTTCAAGGTAGGTAAATCCAGCGTGGGTTTAAAGTCATCGAAGACACAGCCTCTTTTCCTGTTTTCTGCCTCTGTCAGAGGTTACAGATGGCACAGAATCTTTATATTCTCAAGTGACAATGTCGTAAAGTAGGAAGGTAGGGATAAGTCCTTATCTCAGGAAGGAACATCCTTATCAGAGGTATAAGACATTTTCATTTCATTTCATGTAAGCTTTACCAACTAAAACTCTTTGGGGATTAGGCATCTAATTTAAGATGTCCGTGTTCCATATTGCAGTACCTGGCTTTGAAACTTGGCTCCTCACTCCAGCTTCCTACTGATATGGACCTTTAGAGACAGTGGTGATGGCTCAAGTGATTGGATTCATGATGCTAATTGGGAGACCTGGATTGAGTTGCTGGCTCTCAGTTTTGGCCTCAACCTAGCCCCCAGCCATTGCAGACAGTTGGGGATGGAACCAGTGGATGGAAGATATTTCTATCTCTGCAAATGGGAAATTTCTGTGCCTCTTATACAAAAACAAAACTCTTCAGTAGACAGATGCTTTTTTTGATTTCTACACCTTAGAGTTTTGTAGGGGAGAGAGGTGCTATTCTTTAACTTCCTTTAAAAGCAGTCACACAGTTTGTGTCATCATTGTGAGACCCATTCATGTTGAGTGATCAGTAGTTTATTCTTATTACCATATAATATTTTACTGTATGGCTAGACCATATTTTAGTCACTATATTGTTGGATTTTTTGTGTTATTTCTAGCTTGTTGCTATTATAAAGAAAACTGCTATAGACATTCTTATGTCTTTTTTCTGAGTGTATGTCTTCTTTTCTGTTGGGTAAGTAAGAGAGTCTTCAAAAAGTTTGTAAGGAAATGGAATTAGAAGATAAAAATAAAATATATAAGCTTCTCTACATAAGGTGTATCAAGCTCAAGATGCTTTAAGTGATGATTTAGTTCATCCCTGTGGGTCCTGGAAATTTAACCATGTGAAAGCAGTCTTTTTTACATTAATTACTGAAGAAAAATGGGTGTCTATTAAGTATTTTTTTTTTCCACAGGCAGAGTGGACAGTGAGAGAGAGAGACAGAGAGAAAGGTCTTCCTTTTGCCGTTGGTTCACCCTCCAATGGCCGCCATGGCCGGTGCGCTGCAGCCAGCGCACCGCGCTGATCCGATGGCAGGAGCCAGGTACTTCTCCTGGTCTCCCATGGGGTGCAGGGCCCAAGTACTTGGGCCATCCTCCACTGCCTTCCCAGGCCACAGCAGAGAGCTGGCCTGGAAGAGGGGCAACTGGGACAGAATCTGGCGCCCCGACCGGGACTAGAACCCGGTGTGCCGGCACCGCAAGGCGGAGGATTAGCCTAGTGAGCCGCGGCGCCGGCCAAGTATTTTTTAAGATTAGGAAACAAAAGAAGTCAGAAGGAACCAAGTCAGGGATGTAAGGTAGACGTCTAATGATTTTCCATTGAGACTATCACAAAGTCGCGCCCTTGTTGATGCAAGAAATGAACAGGAATATTGTTGTGTTGAAGGATTCTGGAATTTTTCTGCTAAACCTTTAGCTTTCTCAAAACTCTCATAATAAGCAGTTGTTACTCTTCTTTGTCTCTCCAGAAAGTCAAAAAGCAAAAGACCTTGAGCATTCCCAAAAACCTGTACCATGATTTTGCTGTTGACCTGTCCATTCTTTTTTGACTGGACCAGTTCAACCTCTTGGTAGCCATTATTGGATTGTGCTTTGTCTTCAGGGTCATACTAGGAATGCCATGTTTCATCTCTTACAATTCTTGATTCTACTTGTTTAAAATTTTTTTTTTTTTTTTTTTTTTTTTTTTTTTGACAGGCAGAGTGGACAGTGAGAGAGAGAAACAGAGAGAAAGGTCTTCCTTTTGCCGTTGGTTCACCCTCCAATGGCCGCCGTGGCCGGCGCACCGCGCTAATCTGATGGCAGGAGCCAGGTGCTTCTCCTGGTCTCCCATGGGGTGCAGGGCCCAAGCACTTGGGCCATCCTCCACTGCACTCCCTGGCCACAGCAGAGAGCTGGCCTGGAAGAGGGGCAACCGGGACAGAATCCAGTGCCCAACCGGGACTAGAACCCGGTGTGCTGGCGCTGCAAGGCAGAGAATTAGCCTAGTGAGCCGCAGCACCGGCCAGTACTTGTTTAAAATTTCTATTGAAAGCTATGCCCTTGTCTGCAGCTGGTCAGAGCACAGCAGTTTTGGCACCCATTGAGTGGGAAATCTCTATTTTTTCTATCAGGATCCTATAAGATGAACCAGTTGAGGTGTCTGTGGTGTTTGCTGTTGTTTGTGCTGTTATTCATCAGTCCTTTTCTACTACAGCATGAACAAGATTAATTTTTTTTCCTTACAAATTAATTTGGCTGG
Organism: Oryctolagus cuniculus; assembly: GCF_051225735.1. Lineage (NCBI taxonomy): Eukaryota > Metazoa > Chordata > Mammalia > Lagomorpha > Leporidae > Oryctolagus > Oryctolagus cuniculus. Next base: position 73,318,998 of record NC_142884.1, on the reverse strand, counting down.
TCTGCTGCTATGAGCTTCGTTTCCATCATCATCCTGTTCCTTCTTAAGATACATTACCCATGGCCAGCGCCGCGGCTCACTAGGCTAATCCTCCGCCTGCGGCGCTGGCACCCCGGGTTCAAGCCCTGGTTGGGGCGCCGGTTCTGTCCCGGTTGCTCCTCTTCCACTCTAGCTCTCTGCTGTGGCCCAGAAAGGCAGTGGAGGATGGCCCAAGTGCTTGGGCCCTGCACCTGCTTGGGAGACCAGGAAGAAGCACCTGTCTTCTGGCTTCAGATTGGAGCAGTGCGCTGGCTGTAGCAGCCATTTTGGGGGTGAACCAACAGAAAGGAAGACTTTTCTCTCTCTCTCTCTCACCGTCTAACTCTGCCTGTAAAAAAAAAAAAAAAAAAAAAAAAAAAAAAAAAAAAAAGATACATTACCCATTTGTAAACTGCTGATTTCTTTGAGGGCACTGTGCTATTATACTTTTTGTAAAGCATCAGTGATTTCACCATTCTTTCACCCAAGCTTCACCATTCATTTTAATGTTTGTTCTGACTTCAATCTTAGCAGAATTCATATAGTGTCAGTTATAATGGCTCTTTTCAAACTGATGTCTTATTTTTCTTAGTGCCTCAAACTGTGTTCTGGGCAGATGTATTATAACAAATTAGTATGGTTTATTTTGGTGAAAAAAAAATAGTGACATCTATGTGTAATTCTTTTTTTTTTTTTTTTGGACAGGCAGAGTGGATAGTGAGAGAGAGAGACAGAGAGAAAGGTCTTGCTTTTTGCTGTTGGTTCACCCTCCAATGGCCACCATGGCTGGCACGCTGTGGCCGGCGCACCACGCTGATCCGATGGCAGGAGCCAGGTGCTTCTCCTGGTGTCCCATGGGGTGCAGGGCCCAAGCACTTGGGCCATCCTCCACTGCCTTCCCAGGCCACAGCAGAGAGCTGGCCTGGAAGAGGGGCAACCGGGACAGAATCTGGCGCCCCGACCGGGACTAGAACCCGGTGTGCCGGCGCCGCTAGGCGGAGGATTAGCCTATTGAGCCGCGGCACCGGCATTTTTTTTTTTTTTGTTAGGCAGAGTGGATAGTGAGAGAAAAAGGTGTGTAATTCTTTCACAGTACACACTTTCCACATGAAATTTTTGAAGACTCCTCATATGTAGGAGTACAGTTTTTAGGTGCTGTTTAATATATGTTTTACTTAATAAAAACATTCTATTTTGCAAAATGGTTGTACTATTTACATTCTGACCAGTAATATGAGAGAGTTCTAGTTGTTGCAAATCTCATTTGGTTTTAACTTAGATTTCCTTAGTGGGAAATTGTTGCAGACCCTTCCATGTCCTTTTTGCTACTCTCATCTTTTTCTGGTAAGTTTTCTATTCAAAGCTTTTACCAGGTTTTTTAACTGGATTGTATTTTACCTTTGATTTTTAAAAAAATAAATACATAAAATATTCTGAATTCAAATCTTTTGGATATACTTGTATATTTTGTTGTAGTTTGCAGTTCTGCCTTTTCATTTTTTTAAAGATGATTTATTTATTTACTTGAATGTCAGAATTACACAGAAAAGGAACGGCAGGTCTTCCATCTGCTGGTTCACTCCCCAATTGGCCACAAGGGCTGCAGCTGTGCCAATCCGAAGCCAGGAACCAGGAGCTTCCTCTGGGTCTCCCATGCGGGTGCAGGCGCTCAAGGACTTGGGCCATCTTCTACTGCTTTCCCAGGCCATAGTAGAGAGCTGGATCAGAAGTGGAGCAACTGGGACTCGAACTGGCACCCATATGGGATGTCGGCACTGAAGGCAGCAGCTTTACCCGTTATGCTGCATCACCGGCCCCATGTTTTTTTTTTTTTTTTGAAGATTTATTTATTATTTTTTATTATTACACAGAGAGAGAAGGAGAGGCATCGAGAGGTCTTCCATCCGCTGGTTCATGCCCCAGTTGGCCACAATGGCTGGAGCTGTGTCGATCCGAAGGCAGGGGCCAGGAGCTTCTTCCAGGTTTCCCATGCGAGTGCAGGGGCCCAAACACTTGGGCCATCTTCTACTGCTATCCCAGGCCATAGCAGAGAGCTGGATTGGAAGTGGAGCTGCCAGGAGGCGAACTGGCGCACATATGGGATGCTGGCACTGCAGGTGGTAGCATTACTCACTACATCACAGTGCTGGTCCCTGCCTTTTCATTTTTTACAAGGATTTATCTATTTGAAGGAATTGCAGAGAAAGAGAGAGATTTTTATCTGCTGGTTCACTCCCCAGATGGTTGCAATGGTTAGGGCTGGGCTTCTTCCAGTTCTCCCACGTGGGTGACAGAGCCTCTTGGGCCATCTTCTGCTGCTTTTCCCAGCCCATTGTTAGCAGAGGTCTAGATTACAAGTGGAGCAGCCAGGACAGAAACTGACACCCATATGGGATGCCAGTGTTGCAGCTGGAGGTTTTACCTGCCATCCCACAATGCTGGCTGCCATTTAACTGTTCTTCAGAAACTTTTAGTAAGTTCAACTTATTAATGTTTTTGTTTATGTATAGAACGTTTTCTTTAGGAAATCTTGGTCTAGATTCACATTTCCCAGCTTCTCTCCCCAGTGGCATGGGGCACTGTGGGATATTTAAATGTGCAAATCTGATGCAAGCTAATTGCTCATTGGAGTTCACAGTTTCAGTATTAGATTCCACTATATTACTTTGGATTACTTTTGAATAATCCAAAGAAAAGTGGAATATCAGATAGTGGTAGTTGTATTCATTCTGAGGTTTAATCTTGTGTCATTACTTTACCTTTAGCATTTCTCTCTGTGACTGATTATTTATTTGAAAATATCTTTATTTCATTTTCATTCTTGAAGGATTTTTTTTTTTTTTTTTTGCTATATAGAGATTAGACAGACTCTGCTTCTTTTTAGTCCCCTGCTCTGGCACTTTAAAGTTTTCATTCCATTGGTGACTGGCCTTGATTTTTGCAGATAAGATGCTGGCCATCCTTCTTGTCTTTCTTCTCAAGCATATGTTATTTTCCTGAGTGCTGAGTTTTTAGCAGTTTGACTATAACTTTTTTTTATTATTTTATTTATTTGACAGGTAGAGTTATAGACAGTGAGAGAGAGAGACAGAGAGATAGGTCTTCCTTTCGTTGGTTCACTCCCCAAATGGCCACTATGGCTGGTGCTGCGCCGATCCTAAGCCAGGAGCCAGGTGCTTCTTCCTGGTCTCCCATGTGGGTGCAGGGGCCCAAGCACTTGGGCCATCCTCCACTGCCCTCCCGGGCCACAGCAGAGAGCTAGAATGGAAGAGGAGCAACCAGGACTAGAACCCGGCACCCATATGGGATGCTGGCGCCACAGGCAAAGGATTAACCAAGTGAGCCACGGCGCCAGCCCCAGTTTGACTATAACTTACGTAGTTGTGATCTGCTATCTATGTATCTTGATTGGGCTGTGCTGAGCTTCATTTTTGTTTACCAAATTTGGAGATTTTTTTTAGTCGTATTCCTTCAATTTATTCCCTTCTCCATTGTCTCTTCTCTGAATCCAGTTTGTCAGGTTGCTTGATACTGTCCCAAAGACCCAAGATTCTTTTCTTTTTTCTTAAAGTAATTTTAAGAAAAGGCAGAGACAGTGAGCAAGTGTGCTTCTGTCTTCTATCTGCTGATTCACTCCCCTGATGTCTTCAACAGGAACCTGGGAGCTGGGAACTCAACCCAGGTCTTCCAGTTGCCTGAGCCATTACCACTGCCTCTCAGGGTCTGCAGTAGCAGGAACATGGAGTCAGGAGCCAGAGCCAAGAATTGAACCCCGGGCATTCTGATCTGGAACATGGGCGTCTTAACTAACCACCAGGCCAGACACCTGCTCCAAGTCTGTCTTTAAATTTTTCTTTAGATCAGCTAATTTTTAGTTAATCTTTCTTAACATATGCTGATCCTTTCTTGTACAGCTTATAGTCTGTTATTAATGCTGTCCACTAAATTTTTAAAGATATTATGCTTTCCAGTCCTGGAATATCCATTTAAAAAATTATACAGGGATTATCTCAAATGTTCACTCATGAAGATGATCTTTTTCTTAAAGTCTTTGAACACATTTATAATAACTACTTTAAGTTTCCCTATAATTCCAGCATACAGGCCATCTGAGATTTGTTTCTCTGTACTTTTTCTCTTGACCATGGCTCACTTACTAGTATTTCAGTCCTCAATTTCTAGCCACTGTGGCAGCCCCACACTCCATCCTATAGCTCCTTAAGCAAGGAAGGGTATGGTTTTCTGTTTGTGTTCTAGTTACCTTGTGCTCTTCAGGTGGGACAAAACTGTCAGGTGACAAATTGTATAATGAAGATCTCACCCAGTTTACTTCCCATCTTTCAAGGTTTGGCTGTGATAAACAACAAAAAATTTTTTTGTATTTTCATTTCCTTTGAAAGGCAGAGAGAGACAGGAAGATGTTTCATCCTCTGGTTCACTTCCTAAATGGCCAGAACAGCCAGGGCTGTGCCACATGGAAGCCAGAAGCTTAGAACTCAATCTGAGTGTCTTATTGGGTAGAGGGGACCCCAGTAATTGAGCCATCATCTACTCTCACTCAGGGTGCATGCTGGTAGAAGGCTGCAATCAGAAGTGAAGCCAGGGGCCCGTGCTGTGGTGTAAGGCCCTGGCTAACGGCACTGGCATTCCATACGGGCACCAGTTCGAGTCCTGGCTGCTTCACTTCCAGTCCAGCTCTCTGCTATGGCCAGGGAAAGCAATAGAAGATGGCCCAAGCCCTTGAGCCCCTGCACCCGTATGGGAGACCTGGAAGAAGCTCCTGGCTCCTGGCTTCAGATTGGCCCGGCTCTGGCCACTGCAGCCATTTGGAGAATGAACCAGTGGATGGAAGACTTTCTCTTTGCCTCTGCCTTTCAAGTTAATAAATTAAAAAAAAAAAAAAAAAAAAAAAAAAAAAGTGAAGTTAGGACTGAAACCAAGCACTCTGATATGAGATACAGGTGTCCCAAGCAGCACCTTAACAGCTTCACCAAATGCCCAATCCTTGATTCCTTTTTGGTCATTCTGTAACACCATCATATAATTGTTTTTTGTATTTTGCTGAGATTTTATCTTTGTTATCTGCAGGAAGATGTTCTGATATGAGGTACATCATCATTACTGGAACCTTCTAAAGTTTTCATTTTTTTCTGAGCCACAGTAAGTTGAAAGTTGAGTTTCACTGAATGTAAGCATATCTGATATATTCAGGGGCATCACCACACATTGTTCACTGTGTCTAGAACAGACAGGGCCACATTACTGAGGATAGTTTGTCCTTCTCATAAGCGACATGAGCATGACAAAACCTATGGTTTTATTTTTAAAGAAATTTAGAATTTCTTTTTATCATGACTGGATGAGAAATGCCCAATTCTCCATATTTTGTATTTTTTAGTCACTGATTTTTATATTTTCTTTAAATTTTCCTTTTAGATGAATTTGGTGCCTTGGAAAGTGTGAAAGCTGCTAGTGAACTCTATTCTCCTCTATCAGGAGAAGTAACTGAAATTAATGAAGCCCTTGCAGAAAACCCAGGACTTGTCAACAAATCTTGTTACGAAGATGGTAAGTTGTTGCCAGGAATTTTTCAAGGGATTACTGCTATAGGTCACATTTAATCCAGAGTTCAAAGCATGCTTAGTTAATTGTGCTTTCAATCTCTATGTCTTAGTTACTAGAAACGTTCTTTAAAAAACAAAACAGAGATTAGCTTAGTACTAAGATCTGAGAATAAAAGCTTTGGTTTATATGGCAAAATTCTTAGATCCATAGTTTTGGGTTCCTTGGTTGTTAGGGTATAAACACCTGAAAAGTATCTCTTCAGACATAAAGCATCTGTTCAAGTCATGTAAAATAGGTGGTAATAAAGTATGTTGCATTGATTTATGGTTTTCTTACATTTTCATCCTTATGACTTTGTGAGGTAGGCTAAACAGCGGTTGTCTCCATTTTTTTTTTTTTTTTTTTTAATATGAATCAAAGCCTCCAGAGAATTTATCTGTCAGGGTCACAGCCAAGAAATGACTAAACTGGTACTGATTGCAGTTCTTTTGTTTGTCACCTAACCCTTGTAACTCTTTCCTGTGGTTTCTATGACCTTTAACCTTAATAGTTACAGTGTTGGTATTCCTTTTGCTAAAGAAAGATATACCTGCTCTTGTATCTTTTGTATGTTTGTTTATGTCCTATTTAAAGATTTAAATGCCATTTGTTGATGCTTGTACAACCTAAGAGTTCTTAATGTATTGGGGCTGTAATTTTCAGATGATTAAAAATCACGTTTAAATGTTCCATGAACAGATAATCAATGGTATATGTAGAGAAAAATAGGTTACTTTTGAGACACTAAGGAATTTGTTTTACATTTTTAATAAGTTTAACTTATTTTAAAATGGTAATTTGGAAAATAAGATTATTTTTTGGTTGCAGGTTGGCTGATCAAGATGACACTGAGTAACCCTTCAGAACTAGATGAACTAATGAGTGAAGAAGCCTATGAGAAATACATAAAATCTATTGAGGAATGAAAGTGGAACCCTTACATGAACTAGTATGGAATAACTTAATCCAGCACAGTTATCTCTTAAATTAGTGGCGGACAGGACTTAAAATAGCAACTTTTAGCAATCTTGATGGAAGAAATACCACTTTCAACTCTGCTACTGGAAGAAAATATACCCTAACTTTGTAATGATTGCAGAAAAAACTCAATATGCATCTTTTTCACAGTACCTTGTGATTTTTATAGTAGGCCCTAGGCACTGGTATTCAGAATACATGAAGTTATCTGTGGTAAAAACTAGTTTTACAAATAATGTAATTCAAGGATAACATTGTTATCTTAAGCCTTATGTAATATTGTAACTTGCTTATACTCATCCCTGGTTTGGGGTCAAAATATGTAATGATCTTTCCATTGGAAGTAACTGGGAATACACAACAGTTTTTGTTAGTTGCAGTGCCAGAGAAAGAACAATACTATCTTAATTTTTGCAATATGCTGCATTTGCTGGTGCTGTTGTATGCAGTGAAGGAGCAGCTCTACAGCAAAATAAGAAACATAAATAAATTTTCAACTTCCTCATATCATGTTTTGATGTTAATATTTGATTAAGTGACTTGGCTAGTATCTATGAAGATGCTAATTTTAACTTATAGAAAGTTATGTTTTAAAAGAAAGTTTAAACTGTAACAATGAAAGGTTCCAAGAAATGTCTCCTTTTAGTTGCAAATTAATTCTGGTAGAATCAAACACTTGTCATCTTTAATATAGGCAAAAAGAAATCACTGACTTTTCATCACACTAGATTAAAAATGAGAAGAGGAAAAACAAGGAAATGTGAACCTTTTTTTGATCAGCATAGCACATGGTATTCTTAAGAAGTGAAACCATATACAGGTTTCTACTTAAGTCATGGGAACAGAGGTGGCCATGCAGCAAGGGCCTGTGAGCTGCAACACTGAGTCAACCACTGCTTAGTTAGGGTGCCAAATGTTATTTTCAAGTGGTTAATATGTAGGGCATACTTACTGTCTCTAAGTTAGTCAACCATAACAGTTTTAGGGGCTGGGTTAAATACATATACAAATAAATAGATATTCATACACACAAAGCAGGAGCTAACTCCTGTATCATTTTCCTAGTTACTATAGAAAAAGGGTGATATTCAGATATTACCACCTCTGGTGGTAAACAAATAGCAAATATGAGAACTTGGAAGTAGGAAGGTAAATAACATGCACATATTCTCAGCTCTTTAGCAAAAGAAAGCATCCTTCCAGGAGTGTCCTAATGGCCACATCACGGCTGGACTGTACATCTGTACTCTTAACAATAGAGTATCCAGATAATTGTCTCCCTATTTGAGTAATTATTAATTGGGTTAACTAATCCCTCTGCTTTAGAAATATACAAGTCACACATAATCTGTCCCCAAAATCAGCATAGTAATTATATAAATTTACCTTTTTGTTTTGAAGGTGATCTCTTATATTGCTTTGCCCAAGCTAGGTAAGACACCCATTACTACCACCATTTCTCAGAAAGGTGATAGGGACAGTAAGTGATTTAATAGTTGCATGTTAAATGTGGAGTGCTACATTTCCTAGTCTACTCTTTATCATCCCTAGGCATATGTTACTCTAAATTAAATAGGAGTGTTTGGCACTGCACTTAGAAAATTAGGTTCCCACATTAGAGTGCCTGGGTTTGACTCCCAGCTCCCAACTCCAGCTTCCTGTCTCCCTGGGAGACAGCAGGCCAGTTGTCAAGTTCCTGCCACTCATGTGGGAGACCTGGATTGAGTTCCCACTTTTGGCCTCCTGACTATTGGGATTTCAGGAGTGTAGTGAACCAATGGATGGGAGCATGCTCTCTTTGTGTCTCAATTTAAAATTTAAAATAAATACCTCTAAAAAAATACTTAAGTATTCTCCTTTTTTCTGGTTAATTTTTTCAAAAATCCAGCTCTTCATTTCATAGGTTTTCATATGTTGTGTTGTCATTAAATTCATTTCTAGAAATTTTCTACTTCCTCTTTGATTTTTTTCTATGACCCACTCTTCAGGAGCATGTTATTCATTCTCCATGTGTTTGCACATTTTCTAGTTTTTTTTTTTTTTTTTTTTTAAGAATTTAAGTTGTTAATTTCTAGTTTCAGCCTATTGTGGTCAGAAAAGATAAATGGTATGATTCAAATTTTCTTGAATTTATTGAGACTTGCTTTATGGCCTAATATATTGTCTATCCTATATAAAGTTCCATGCAATGATGAAAAGAATGTGTATTCTGTACCTGTAGGAGGAACTGTTCTGTTGATAACAATTAGGTCCATTTGGTCAGTCGTATAAACTAGCTGTTTGATTTTCTGTCTAGTTGATCTGTCTGTTTATGAGAGTGGAGTGTTGAAGTCCGCCATTATTGTACTGGAGTCTGTGACTTTTAAATGCCCAGATGCCCTGGCATTGGGTGCATATGTTTACTATAGTTACATGATGCCCTTTTTTGTCTCTCTTAACAGGTTTTGTGCTAAAGTCTATTTTGTCTGATATTGACATGGCTATTTCTGCTATAGTTAAATGATGCCCTTCTTTGTCTCTCTTAACAGGTTTTGTGCTAAAGTCTATTTTTGTCTGATATTGACATGGCTATTTCTGCTTGTTTTTGCTTTCCATTAGCATGAAATATCTTTTTCCATCCTTTCACTTTGAATCTATGTATATCTTTTTGGTGAGGTGTGTTTTTTGTCTTTTAATCCATTAAGTCAGTCTGTATCTTTTAATAGAAGAATTCAGGCCATTTACATTCAGAGTTATTATTGATAAATAATGACTAGGTCCTGCCGTTTTTCCATAAGTATTCCTGTTGTTTGTTTTGGATTTCCTTTGTATTTTTACCAGGAGATTTTCTACCTTCATATTCTTTCATAATGATGACTATCTTTCTCTATTTCTGGGTGTAGTACATCCTTTAGTACCATTTGTAAGGCTAGATGAGTGGTGACAAATTTTCAATTTGTTTTGGAAGGTCTTTATTTCACCTTCATTTATAAATGCTGGGTACAGTATTCTGGGTTGAATTTTACAGTTACTGGTGAATTAAGCCTATGATTATAGAGGGGATTAAAATTATGTCTTTGCAAAAATTAAAGAAAAAAGGAAGAGGGGGAGTGAGGGAAGGAAGTATGGTTATCATCTTAGAACAGTACCTATGAAATACATGAAATCTCTTTATATTTATAAAAATTAAACAAATACTTAATGTTCTGGGGCAGTGTTATGGTATAGCAGGTAAAACCACTGCCTGCAATGCCAGCATCTCATATGGTTGCTGGTTTGTGTCCAGATGCTCCACTCCTGATCAAGCTTCCTGCTAATGGCCTGAAAAAGCAGCAGAGGATGACCCAAGTGCCTTGGCCCCTGCACCCATGTGGGAAACTTGGATGAATTTCCTGGCTCCTGGCTTCAGTCTAGCCCAGCCCAGGGCATTGTAGCCACCTGGGGAGTGAACCAGTGGATGGAAGAGCTCTCTCTCCCTCTCTCTCTAACTCTGACTCTCAAATAAATAAATCTTTTTTAAAAAGTACATAAGTGGGAATTTTGTGGTGGAAAAGACAAAATGTTCTAAAAGTGGGAAGCAGCAATGACTTCTGGAGTAGAAACACAACAGTGGTTGGAGTTTCTGAAAGACACAGGCAATTTTTTCCCCCATCTCTTCTCAGAGATACTTGCTCTGTAACACCCACTCTAAGACCTTATAAAGAGCAGACCACGCCAACTTGTTCTTTCACTCCTGGCTCCAGATTAGCATGGCTCCGGCCATTGTGGCCATTTGGGGAGTGAACCAGTGGATGGAAGACCTTTCTCTCTCCCTCTCTGTAGCTCTACTTCTCAAATAAGTAAATAAAATCTTTTAAAATTATGCTAACTCTTAAGTCTGCCTTCCATACTGCTCTCAACAATCACTGCAATCGTTCAGACCCAGCCACTCCTAGGAGCCATCCATCCTCAGAGAGGGCCCTTTGCACTGAGATTGAATTTCTCTTCCTGCCCTGTAATAAGGCTGTACTACTGACTATCTACCTGCCTATCTTTTTTCCCTTTAAGTGTATTTTATTGGATCATTTGGTATGTGAATTAATTCATCACTGCATAGGCTAGTGCCTTAGCTCTAACCCTCTTAATAAAATGTAAACAGCTATGTCATGTAATTAATAAAGCTGCATCTTGCCTTAATACAAAAAAACAGCTTTTATTTGCCAGAGCAGTTTAAGGTTCACAGCAAAACTGACTATGAAGCAGAGGTCTCATATACCCCTCCCCCTTATCTTTATATTTTTGAAATATTCCCTTTTGCTATTTGAGGTTTTATTCTACTAGAGTTTCTGGTAGCTTTGCCCAGTCTATATTGGCTTGCTTTATAAACATGACTGGAGGGGGCCAACACGGCTTAGCAGATTAAGCTGCTGCCTGTGATGCCAGCATCCCATGAGTGCCAATTCATAAGTCCCAGCTGCCTGCTAATGGCCTAGGAGAGCAGCAGGAGATGGCCCAGGTACATGGGCCTCTGCACTGACATGGGAGACCTGGAAAAAGCTCCTGGTTCTTGGGTTTAGACCGGTCCAGCTCCAACTGTTGTGGCCATTTGGGGAATGAATGAGTGGATAAAGGTATCTCTCTTTCTCTGTGTGTAAACTCTGCCTTTCAAATAAAAATATCTTGAAACAAACCGTGACTGGCCAAACATGTTTGTCCTTAGCATTCCTGCTCCCAGGCTGTCAGACTTGAACTGCTAAATGTCAACAGTGATTACCAACAGATTTCAAACTGGGATGAGCCGGCAACTTCCACATGTACTTACAAGAGTATACTTTCAGTCAGCCTCTTTGATAATTGTTTAGGAAAACATTTTCTCAGTTTTATTTGCAGTTCCAGAATTGGGCAATGTTTCATTCTGTAAAGCAGAATAAGTGGTTCACATTTAGTAAGTCTTAGTTAAGACTTTCAGTAAACTTCAGACACTGAGAAATTAGCATTATGACTGGCTACCAAATTCTGCTAGTTGGGTGGTATGAAATTGTTTTCAACAATTGGAGGACCCAACTACATGGTAAGCAGCTGATAGAATGTGAGGTATTTTTGGTGAATGTTTATGGGGTTACAGTGTAAAAAAGTTTTAAAAAGCTTGGGAGACTGCTGTAACTAAACCCTTTAATTTGTATCCTCATATGAACAAGGGAGCTTATATCTATGAAAAAATTTGCAATAAAATTGTAGTGGACTCTCATTTCAGCAATATGTAATATTTAGGCATAGATAACATGGATTTGGGAGGCTGGAGGCAGTCTCTTTCTGTTATACTTTAACATTCTCTGAATATTTACCAACATGTGTAATACATTTCTATTGGCAACTGAGTAGGAATAAAAGTAATTATGTGTGGGGCCAGCGCTGTGGCATAGCAGTGCTGACATCTCATATGGGCACTGATTTGAGTCCAGCTCTGCTACGGCCTGGGAAAGCAGTGGAAGATGGCCTAGGTCCTTGGGTTCCTGCACCCATGTGGGAGACCTGGAAGAAGCTCCTGGCTCCTCGCTTTGGATCAGCACAGTTCCGGCTATTGTAGCCACTTGGGGAGTGAACCAGTAGATGGAAGACCTATCTGCTTCTGCCTCTCTATAACTCCGCCTTTCAAATACATAAATAAATCTTCTAAGAAAAAAAGTAGTTATGGAGGGGAAATTTAACTGTTTTGGCCTTATGAGAATTTTTAATGTTTCTATTTATTTATTTTCTTTTTTAAGAAGAGGAGTTATCTCTTGTTTGCTGGTTCTCTCCCCAAAAGCTCACAACAGGCAGGCCTGGGCCAGGCTGAAGCTGGAAGCCCAAACTCCATCTGGGTCTACCATATGAATAGCAGGGGCCGAGCATCTGAGCCATTATCTGCTGCTTCCCAGGATGTGTTAGCAAGCGGCTGGAATTAGAAGCAGAACAGCCAAGACCAGAGCCAGCATTCTGATTAGGGATGTGGGTGTCCCAAGCAGCAGCTTAGCCCACTGTGCCACAACACCCATCCCTCATGTTCAATTTACAGGTTTTTTTAAAATTGTGTTTAGCTGCTGAGACTACTCTTAAATGTTAGAATAAAATTTTGTAAAGAAGTAGAATGAGTATACAATTATAATACAGTTATAGCACTGGCACTATGGCACAGAGGGTTAAACTACTACCTGCAGTGCTGGCATCCCATATGGGCACCAGTTTGAGTCCTGACTGTTCCACTTCCACCAGCTCCCTGCTAATGCACTTGAGAAAGCAGCAGAGAATGGCCCAAATGCTTGAGCCCCTGAAGCCCATGCAGGAGGCAGGGATGAAGTTCCTGGCTCCTAGGTTTGGCCTGGCTTGTTCGATGCTGCCATTTGGGGAATGAGCCAGATGGAAGATCTCTGTGTCTCCTAACCGTGCCTTTCAAATTAAATAAACCTTAAAAAAACAAACAAACAAACAAACAAAAAACCAACAACAACAAAAAAAACCCCACAATTATGAGCTTAAGGAAACGAGCAGTAGAAAGTCTTCCATGTTTTAACCAGCTTATCCATGACTTTTAAAATAGGTACTGGAGTGAGCATTTGCCTAGTTTTTGAAATGCCCTGTTTCCGTTCTGGCTCCTGACACCAATTTTCTGCCAATGTAGACCAGACCCTGGGCTGCAGTGACGATGGCTCAAGTGATTACATGCCACCATATATGTGAAGACCTCGGTTTAGTTTTAGCCGGGCTTAGCCCCAACCAGGCTCAGGCCCATGGCCATTGCAGGTATTTGGGGAGTGAACCTGTAGAGCAGAGCTCTCTAAATAAACAAAATTCGATGTTGATGGGTGCCAAATTGCCAATGGATTAAGGTTTATTTGAATACTTAAAAAAAAACACCTATTTATTTATTTGAAAGGCAGCGTTACACAGACACAGAGAGATAGAATCCACTAGTTTACTCCCAAAATGGCCACAAGGCAGGAGCTAGGAGCTTCCCCCAGGTCTCCCATGTGGATGCAGGGACCCAAGGACTTGGGTCGTCTTCTACTGCTTTCCCAGACCATAGCGGAGAGCTGGATCAGAAGTGCAGCAGCTGGACTAGAACCAGCACCCATATGGGGCGCTGGCGCTGCAGGACCTGCTACACCACAGCGCCAGCTCTCTCTTCGAATGTTTAGAAGAGTGATATAGTATTATTTAAAATGTCAACATTTGGGGCCAGCATCTTAGTGTAGTGGGTTAAGCCGCTATCTGAAATGCCAGCATCCCATGTGAGCACCGGTTCAAGTCCCGGCTGCTCCACTTCAGATCCAGCTCCCTGCTCAAGTGCCGGGGGAAAGCAGTGGGAAATAACCCAAGTCCTTGGGTTCCTGCACCCATATGGGAGACCTGGAAGAAGCTCCTGGCTCCTGCCTTCACAAGCTGTTACGGCCACTTGGGGAGTGAACCAGAGGATGGAAGATCTGTCTCCCCTCTGTTACCTTTCGAGCCTTTCAAGTAAAATTTTTTTTGACAGGCAGAGTGGACAGTGAGAGAGTGAGAGAGAGAGAGAGAGAGAGAGAGAGAGAGAGACAGAGACAGAGAGGAAGGTCTTCCTTTTGCCGTTGGTTCACCCTCCAATGGCCGCCGCGGCCGGCGCGCTGCAGCCGGCGCACCACGCTGATCCGATGGCAGGAGCCAGGTGCTTCTCCTGGTCTCCCATGGGGTGCAGGGCCCAAGCACTTGGGCCATCCTCCACTGCACTCCCTGGCCACAGCAGAGAGCTGGCCTGGAAGAGGGACAACCGGGACAGAATCCGGCACCCCGACCAGGACTAGAACCCGGTGTGCCGGCGCTGCAGGCGGAGAATTAGCCTAGTGAGTAAATCTTTCTTAACAAGTCAACAACCATAATACTCTGGGTATTACACCCTTTGCTACTATTTATGATGAAAATTTTTAACTAGCGAAATTTGACTTTGGATGCATTTTACAGGCTAACCTTCTTTGCAGGTTGTGAAATACATTCGGATACAAACAGGAGTATTTTAAGTAGGAAAAAAAAAAAGGTAGTCGTCGCAGTTTAGGAAAGTCCTTTGTTCCGACATACTAGGACGGTGCGACACACACAGCTCTCGAGGGAGCCTTTCCACAGCCCCCGTGGGCTGGGAGTTAACGAGGAGCTGTCGCCCGGGCTCTCGGCCAACGCCTCTGTCACAGCGCGGGAAGGGACTTACGTTGTTTTTCTACAGCAGAAATGATCCGCTTTCTAAACCAGAAAGCGGAGCTGTGGGAAGAGGCCGGAGGTGGGGTCCTCGGGCCGCCCCTCGGGGCGCTCGCAAGCGCTACCACCACGCGCGTGACGGGCAGGGGCGCTCTGCGGGGGCTACCACCACGCGCGTGACGGGCAGGGGCGCTCTGCGAGGGCTACCACCACGCGCGTGACGGGCAGGGCGCTCTGCGAGGGCTACCACCACGCGCGTGACGGGCAGGGGCGCTCTGCGGGGGCTACCACCACGCGCGTGACGGGCAGGGGCGCTCTGCGGGGGCTACCACCACGCGCGTGACGGGCAGGGGCGCTCTGCGGGGGCTACCACCACGCGCGTGACGGGCAGGGGCGCTCTGCGGGGGCTACCACCACGCGCGTGACGGGCAGGGGCGCTCTGCGGGGGCTACCACCACGCGCGTGACGGGCAGGGCGCTCTGCGGGGGCTACCACCACGCGCGTGACGGGCAGGGCGCTCTGCGGGGGCTACCACCACGCGCGTGACGGGCAGGGCGCTCTGCGAGGTCCTCCGCGAGCCGCTGGCTCTAGAACGCGGCTGCGCTCCCTCATCGTATAAAACACGCCGATACCCATTTCCAGGGGTGCCCCGACCGGCCAGCCGGCCCCAAGCCGACGGCGCACGGCTGAGGAGCTCCGTCCCGCCAGCAGCAGCTGCGCACGTCTGTGAGGAGACTCGGCTCCCGCTGGGCCCGCAGCCCCGCGCTCACGTCCCGGCCTACAGGTCCCGCGACGGCGGCCCCCGCACAGCCGCCTCAGGCACCCGCGGCGCCGCGGAGCCTGCCGGGAACGCGTGGCCGGCGGGCGCTCAACTTTGTCGCGTGAGGCTGCCTACGTCACTTCCGCAGCACATACAAACGGGCCCGCCCCCAACGCGACCGTAACCCCGGGAGACGGCCCCGCCAGTCGCTGTCCGGGTCGTCCTGGTCCACCCTGGGTCCTTCCACCCCGCCAGGCCCCACGTGAGAGTGTGAGCGGCCGCTTCTCCGTCCCCGGGGTAAGGTCCCTGACCACTCGTTTCGAGAGGAAGGGACCCTCTCAGGCGAGAGGGAGAGGCAGCGCGGACTTAGGCGCCGGGCGAAACGTGGGCGGGACTTGGGAGAAGCAGGGCGGAGCCAGTGGGCGGAGCCGTTGGAGGGGCGTTGCTCTTGTGGGGCGGGGCGGGGCACGGGGGTGGAGCTTGCTGCGGGGGCAGCCACTGGAAGAAGGGCAGGCGTCGCGTGGCGCGGTAAGAACTGCTGGAGGAAGGGGAGGAGTTAGGCGAGGAAAGGAGAACCATGGGAAAAGGGGAGGGGCCCCGGGAGAAAGGGGCGGGGCTGCTGGCAGGAGGCGGGGCTGTTCTGGGAGAGGGCGGAGCCGAGAGGGGCGCGCTCGGGCTTTGGCAGGGACACGTGAGCTGTGCCTTGGAAGACCTGTGCTTTCCCGTTTCTAAGCTGTGTCAGAGCTGACACTCTGCTTTGCCATTTTGTTCCCGGTGTCCGGCACTTAGTGAATTAATTAAGGAAGAGCTGGCAATGGATTGGTTTAGTTGCTGTGCCCTGTAGGCATAGTAATACGGTACACATTTTTAACATGGAGAGGTTCGACTCTTGGAAATGGGACCGATTGTGCAGGTTGAGTGGTGCACGGGTTTAACTTTGAGACAACCGGAGAGAGAGAGGGAGGGAGATTTCTGCTTTCCAGCGTTGACCCGGTTACTCCCCTGCACAGTGGAAGCCGAATGGAGGCCGAGGTTTGACCTGGGAGGCGGGTGTCCGAGTGGCGCGTAACGCTATGCCGGACACCAGCGCCACAAGCCAGTTCAGAGGGCTGTCAGGGCGGGCAGAGGAGGCCGGCTGGCGGTGACTGACTCGTGACTGCGCCTGTCCCTCACTGCTATGTGGCCTGTAATTAAAATGGCCTTGTCTTTTATAAAGTCAGTGGTTGGTAGGAGCTGGTTTCATCTATTGCAGTGTTTGCTCTCAGTCTGTTTCTGACTGTGTCATAGAAACATTTCACCCAGGTGTTGAATTTCCTTTTAAACAAATTCATATGTAAAACTCTGCTCAGTCTGCATTTCTTTAAACTTCAGAAAGAAGATGTTAAAAACTACAAGCAACCTTACTGGTAATGGATCTTTGTCAGAAAAATGAGGCTGATTTAGACAGCAATGAAATCCAAAGTACAGAAGAAACGGAGCTGAGCTGCTCTTGTCCAGACGAAAGGAGTGAGAGGAGTCACGTGTGCTGCCTTCTCAGTATCAGTGACCTGACGCTTGAACAAGATGGAAGAGCCAGTGAGTTCGTCATTGGGACTGGCTGGGAAGAAGCAGTGAGTATCTTTTTTTCTTTTTAATTTAATTTTCCCCAAAGAAGCCTTTTATTTAAGGAATGCAAACTGCATGCATTCCTAAGTGCGACTTTAGGAACACAGTGATGTGAGTCTCTTAGTTAGATCTTGCACCTCAGTGTGTTGACTGCAGATGTTTCTCCTGAAACAGTTAATATTACCAAAAAATTGTGCAGTCGGGAAAAAGAGTAACTCCTGGAACAGAGGTAAAATTGCACTGATGATATAGCCATACCTGTTACTGAGAATGTCTGGCCCTTATTATAGGGACAGCTTTGTACTCATTGCTTTAATTGCTCATTCAGCCTTTGAGTAGCCATGTGAAGCAGCTATATAACAACCTTACTTACTTTTTTTTTTTTAAAGATTTATTTTATTTATCTGAAAGACAGAGTTACAGAGAGAGGGAGGAACAGAGAGAGAGAGAGAGAGAGAGAGAGGTCTTTGATCTGCTGGTTCACTCCCCAAATGGCCACAATGGCTGGAGCTGGGCCAATCCAAAGCCAGGAGCCAAGAGCTTCTTCCAGGTCTCCCACACTGGTGCAGGGGCTCAAGGGCTTTGTCTCTCTTTTACTGCTTTCCCAGGCCACAGCAGAGAGCTGGATCAGAAATATAGCAGCTGGGACTTGAATTGGTGCCCAGATGGAACACCGGCACTGCACGCTGGGCTTTAACCTACTACAGCACAGCACTGTCCCACCATTTTTTTTTTTAGATTTATTTATTTATTTGAAAGTCAGAGTTATAGAGAGGGGCATGGGGATAGAGAGATCTTCCATCCTCTGGTTCACTCCCCAGATGGCCACAACAGCCAGGGTTGAACCAGACCAAAGCCAGAAGCCAGGAGCTTTTTCTGGGTCTCCCACATCGGTGCAGGGGCCCAAGCACTTGGGGCATCTTCTGCTGCTTTTGTAGGCACATTATCTGGGAGCTGGATCAGAAGTGGAGCAGCTGGGACTTAGATTGGCACTAACATGTGCCACATTGGCACTAACATGGTACGCTGGCATTGCAGGTGGCGGCTTAACCGGCTATGCCACAGTGCCAGCCCTCAGGCATTACTTAAGAGTGTGTTGTGCGTGGAGGGCTGAGTGCCTGAGACCTACCGTCACTGTAGGCGGACTCCTTCCAATTTGCTGGCGCCCAGAGAGAATACAAAGGCAGAGAAGGGGCAGCGTCCTCGCTGTCTCCCTTTGCTCTCCTGCTCTTGGACATCAGAACTCCGGGCCTCACGCCAGCAGCCCCTCGGTTCTCAGTTCTGTGTCCTCAGACTGAGGATTTCACGACTGGCTTCCCTCTTTGGAGGCTTCTGGTCTTGGATGAAGCCATGATACGGGCATCCCAGGGTCTCCAGCAGGCACAACTGCCTGTCCTGGGACTTCTCTTGCTCCCAACTGCTTGAGCCCTCACCAGTCCCTTCTTATTTATCTGTCTCTCTGTTTACCCTATCGCTCTGTTCCTTTGGAGAACCCTGACAAAACGTTACCTCCTCTTTGAGTGCCTCCGTAACCCCATCCAGAAGTGAGCAATGCTGTTGGGCCAGTGTTGTGTTAGCAGGCAAAGCTTCTGCCTGCAACACTGGCGTCCCATGTGGGCGCCAGTTCGAATCTTGGCTGCTCTGCCTCCGATCCAGCTCCCTGCTAACGGCCTAGGAGAAGCAGTGGAAGATGGATGGAGCTGTAGGTTCCTGCCTTTAGCTTGGCCCAGCCCTGGCCACTGTAGCCATTAGGGGCTGAACCAACAGATTGAAGATGTCTCTGTCTGTCTCTATAACTCTGCCTTTCAAATTAATTAATTAGTTAATTAAAATAAGTAGTGCTTGGCTAGTTCTCCAGGTTGTCTTCAGTCCCCCTTGACATCTGAAGTGAACCAGCATCCCAGGTGTGCCCGAGGCAAGGCTGCCATCCAGGTCCCAGATGGGGAACCTGACTGCCCTAACTGTTGTGCTAACCCCTCTGCAAACCTCAGGTTCCTTTCTGGTGATTTTACTCAGAACCCTGTGGGTTTATTCTTTTTCTTTTTCATTATTTTTAGAGAATACTTTATTCTGTAATCAGAGCCATGTAGATAAGACCTTATATATTTGATACACTGCATTACCCTTGTACAAATGGGAAAAAAATGAACACTTCTAGACCAATACGGCTGTTAATTTCTGTACAATGCAACTTCACCCTGTGAACTGGGGTACTTTTTTCGGAGTTGACAGCACAGCTAAAGTTTCCAAAAATTCAATTATAAACGTGTGTGTGTGTGTGTGTGTGTGTGTGAATGAAGACCAGTAATACGGGCTGGTACTGTGGCATAGTGGGTAAAGCTGCCGCCTGCAGTGCTGGCATCTCATATGGATGCCGGTTCAAGACCCGGCTGCTCCACTTTCCAATCCAGCTCTCCGCTATGGCCTGGGAAGGCAGTGGAAGATGGCCCAGGTCCTTGGGCCCTGGCACCTGCGTGGGAGACCTGGAGGAAGCTTTTTGCTTCTGGCTTCAGATTGGCACAGCTCTGGCTGTTGTGGCCAACTGGGGAGTGAACCAGCGGATGGAAGACCTCCCTCTCTCTCTCTGTCTCTCCTCTGTGTAACTCTTTCAAATAAATAAATAAACATTAAAAAAGTAAAGACCAGTAATAGTAATACATTATGTATCCTTAGCAGCAATAGCTTTTCCAGGTTCTAGAGACATCTAAACAAAATTATAAAGCTATCTTGCACACTCCATTTCTTAAAAAAAGGTAGAAAAACAAAACCCCTCAAAATAGCAAGGTTCTGTTACTGTTGTGGTACCTAGCACCACATTTTTTTTTTATTAGCTTCTCAATCATCTGGAAAGGAAACATTCTAGAATAACATTAAAAATAGTGTTGCTAAAAAAAAAAAAAAAAAAAAAAAAAAAAATAGTGTTGCTATGGGGCTGGTGCTGTGGCCTACTAGGCTGAGCCTTCACCTGTGGCACCAGCATCCCATATGGGCATCGGTTCTAGTCTGACCCAACTCTCTGCTATGGGCTGGGAAAGCTGTAGAAGATGGCCCAAGTGCCTGGGCCCTTGTACCGGTGAGAGAGACCCAGAGGAAGATTCTGGCTCCTGGCTTTGGATCAGCCCAGCTCCTGGCCAATGTGGCCATTTAAAGAGTGAACCAGTAGATGGAAGACTTCTCTGTCTTTACCTCTCTTTGTCTTTAACTCTACCTCTCAGATAAATAAATACAATCTTTTATTTTTTTATTTTATTTTTATTTTATTTTTTTGACAGGCAGAGTTAGACAATGAGAGAGAGAGAGAGAGAGAGAGAGAGAGAGAGAGAGAGAGAAAGGTCTTCCTTTTTCCGTTGGTTCACCCCCCAAGTGGCCGCTATGGCCGGCATGTTACAGCTGGCGAACTGCACCGATCCGAAGCCAGGAGCCAGGTGCTTCCTCCTGGTCTCCCATGTGGGTGCAGGGCCCAAGGACCTGGGCCATCCTCCACTGCACTCCCGGGCCACAGCAGAGAGCTGGACTGGAAGAGGATAAATACAATCTTTTTTTAAAAAAAATAGTGCTGTTGGGGGCTGGTGCCGTGGCTCACTTGGTTAATTCTCCGCCTATGGCACCAGCATCCCATATGGGTACAGGGTTCTATTCCTGGCTGCTCCTCTTCCAGTCCATCTCTCTGCTGTGGCCTGGGAAGGCAGTGGAAGATGCCCCAAGTGTTTGGGCCTCTGCACCCGCATAGGGCAGGAGGAAGCATCTAGCTCCTGGCTTCGGATCGGCGCAATTCTGACCGTAGCGGCCATTGTGGGGTGAACCAATGGAAGGAAGACCTTTCTCTCTGTCTCTCTCTCATTGTCTATAACTCTACCTGTCAAATAAATAAAAAAAAAAAAATAATGCTGATAAAGCACGGTCACTACTATGCATCATAAAGCAGGTATGAGATATTTTACAGAGGATACCTTCACAGAGGTATGCTATAGTGCTGTCCTACATCTACAATACTTAAAGGATACAATTAAAAGTCATTATTTGAAGCCGGCACCATGGCATAGTGGGTAAAGCCACTGCCTGCAGTGCTGGCATCCCATATGGGTGCTGATTTGTGTCCTAGCTCCTCCACTTCTGATCCAGTTCTCTGCTAATGTACCTGGGAAATTAGTGGAAGATGGCCCAAGTGCTTGGGCCCCTGCACCTATATGGGAGACCCAGAGGAAGCTCCTGACTCCTGGCTTTGGATCTGCCCAGTTCTGGCCATTGTGGCCATTTGGAGAGTGAACCAGTGGATGGAAGACTCTCTCTTTCTCCCTCTCTCTCCTCTCTCTCTCTCTAACTCTGCCTTTTAAATAAATAAAACAATAAAGTTAACAAAAAAAGGCATTATTTAAGACTTGATTTTACTTTCCCAGCAGAGGCCCAAAGGATGGTATGACACGTCTCTGTAAGGAAATGAGGCTTCGTGGATGAGATTTCCCTTCATCAGTGTCACAGTTCTAGGTATTCACTGTGCTTCCTGCACATCAGCTAAAAAAATTAAAAAAAAATGGATTCATAAAAAGATGACCAAGTGGGGGCAAGCAGGATTCACCCTACTAGTATTTTCTCAAACGTGGGTTTATTCTTAAAGCATTCTTGGAATCAATGGCAGAGTCCTAAATGTAAAGCTATAAGGGATCTTGGTCTAATCCAGTGATTAAAGGTAGGGTTGCTAGACTTGAGTAAAGGAAAATACATGATGCCCAAATAAATTTGGATTTCAGATGAACAACGTCTAATTTATTTAGCAGGAGTAGACCTCAAATGTGGTCTTTTATTTTTATGTGGCAACCCTCTAGCCTCTGGCTAGGTCAGCCCACGGGGGCTGTGAGTGGCATGGGTGTGCGTGTGCTTGGGGAACCCTGCCTCTGCTCACTGCTCTTCCACCAGATCCTCCCAGCCATAGACTTCCCCACGCGTGGGAAACAAGACCGAGAAATCCTTGGAGGTGGGACAAGTATGGACAGTTTTGATTTTAATAGTTCTGAATTTAATGTGTATCTTAAAAGAAATACAATCAGCACATAGAGTGACATTATTGCTTAGTATCTTACTGTTAACCATACTGTTGCTAGTATTTAGGGTTAATAAATACTCGTTAGTGTGATGCTAACATAGATATTGAAAGTCTGTGAAAAGTGAGTCAGTTTTAAGAGAAATATTGGCTCAAACAGGCCTTCCGAAGGAGATGTGCTCTGCCTGGGGCCGCTGGAGGTTGGGCCACTGGTGTGAGGGTAACATGCTGCTTTATTTGCAGGTCCAAGGCTGGGGGAAGATTTCTCCAACTGCTTGCATCTGGCCACGAAAGAAGCTAAAAAAGGCGAGGGTAGGAGAAAGTGCCAACAGCAGCTGTTTACTCTGTCTCAACCTCCCCCAAGGAAGCCTCGAGGCCAGGCCTCCCGCGGGACCCGGGAAATTGGAGGCAGGGGCTGTAGCTGAGGTAGGCTCGGAGAAGGATCAGAGCAGCCCCTCCCAGAGTCAGGGGCCTCCCCAGGGCCCCACCACTGCTTCCAGGGAGATTAGCAAAATCTACTTTCCCACCTACATTCATGGAGAAAAAAAAAGCCTGCAAATCAAAGAGTTTATTTGGTGCATGGAAGACTGGGCCGTCCCCAAGACTGTTAGGGGCAAGGCACCCAGGAGTCCCGGCGGAGGCGCCGACAGAGGGCTATCCATCTCAGACTCCCTGACTTCCAAGGCCCTCTTGGTTCTGCCTCCCCTGAAAGCTTCACCCCCAAACGGCTTGGATAAGAGTAAGAACTTTTTGTTGCAGTTGGGAGAGAAGGTGCCGAGTGTGGAGAAGGATGAGTGTGTGGTTCGTGCATATGGGTTGAAAACCATTGGTGGGGAAGGTGAAGAGAGACCCATAAGCTGGCTAGGCACCTGAAGGTCAATGACGTGCGGCCTTTTCTGTCTCCAGGGGCCCAGACGTCCCTGCTGTCCGATCCCGAGCCATGCTCCCTGCCTGAAAACAAGCAGATGTGCCTGCCCAGCCCCAGCACCGCTCACTATCTCACCACCTTGAAGCTTTTGCAGAGGCAGGGGATGCAACACTACAAAGCTAAGTTCAAAGCCAAGATGCAGAAACCTCCCGTGAATACGCAAAAGCACGGGGTCACGGGGGCCCAGGAGGACGACAGGCCCCAGACGCTGGACAGCAGAGTTTTGCCCGGAGCTCTCCTGCCGTCCCTCACAGTGAGCAGAGTTGTCATCCCCGTGTCCTCTCACAGGTTCCTCTAAGCTGTCAATAGAATTCCCTGGGCATGAGCATGGCTGGCATTTATTCTCTTCCTCCTCTCCTCCACTGCCTGCTCCCATCCCACTCTTTCTCACTCCCCTCCCCCATACTCTCTTTCCTCCTGCCTTCATTCCCTTCCTCCCCCTGCTCCCCTCTTGCTATTTTCACGGTAGAGCTGGAGGAAATTGAGCTTCCTCGGATGAGTTTGGATTTTTTCCTCTGGAACACCAAGTGTATGTGATGCCTACTTCTGCCATTTACCAAATGCGAACTGGTCACCCGTCTTGCCTCTGCAGCTTTCAGCCTGCACTCCTAGTAGAAGCTCCGGGGAAGGTGGGGAATCCCACGGCCTCCCTCCATGCTGCCCTTCCCCAGTACAGGGGTGTCTGGTAGGGACTTTTGTTCCCCACCCCAATGCCTTAGCTAAGTACCTTGTTTCCCACCGTTGAACCATCTTCAACTGATGGGGTTGATAGAATTTCACTGTTTCCCACTCTTGAACTGAGTGCCTTGTTTCTCACTCTTGCCTCATTTTCTCTCTCTCTCTCTCTCTCTCTCTTTTTTTTTTTTTTTTTTTTTTTTTTGACAGGCAGAGTGGACAGTGAGAGAGAGAGACAGAGAGAAAGGTCTTCCTTTTGCCGTTGGTTCACCCTCCAATGGCCGCCACGGCCAGCGCACTGCGGCTGGCGCACCGCGCTGATCTGAAGGCAGGAGCCAGGTGCTTCTCCTGGTCTCCCATGGGGTGCAGGGCCCAAGCACCTGGGCCATCCTCCACTGCCTTCCCGGGCCACAGCAGAGAGCTGGCCTGGAAGAGGGGCAACCGGGACAGAATCTGGCGCCCCAATTGGGACTAGAACCCGGTGTGCCGGCGCTGCTAGGTGGAGGATTAAATGCCTATTGAGCCGCGGCGCCTGCCGCCTCTTTTTCTCTTGCAATGAAGATTTGAAACATTGCTTTTATAAAAAAATTTAAATTACATTTTATGTATTTGAGATGCAGAGAGATAAAGAGAGAGGGAAGAAAAGATAGCAACATCAAGAGAGAGAAGTCTTTCATCCAGCTAGTTCACTCTCTAAATGCCTGTAGCAGCTAAGGGCTGGGCTAGGGCTGCAGCCATTCTGGGTCTCCCAAGGGTGTGGGTTGCAGGAACCCAACTCTGAGCCATCACTGCTGCCCCCAGAGTCTGCATCAGCAGGAAGCTGGATTCAGGAGCTGGACCTGGGAATCAGACTCCACTCCAATATGGGTTGTGGGGGGTCTTAGCCACAAGGCTAAATACCCATTCCCTGGTGCCTTGTTTTAACAGAAAACCCCAGCCTGTGTCTATGTAAATAGGCTTCTTTCCTAAGTGTCCGGGATAGCACGTGCTCTGTCACTTCTGTGGTAGTCACTGTCCGTCGTCTGCTCTGATGATGTCCAGTTGGTCACATCCTCACACTGCAGCCCAGCACTGATCTCTGTGTCTGGAAGTTACAGCCACAGCTTCACAAAATCCATCCTGAGAAACCGGTTAAGACTAAGTAGCTGTTTAGGGAGTGAGCCCTGTGATTGCCACCACATGATGTGCTTTCTCCCTCCTCAGCGTACATCACGGGGAAGCCTCAGCCCCAGGCACTTTTGGAATGCGGCTGTTACTCCTCCCTTCTGCCTTCCATTTACTCCAGTGCATATTTCTTGAGGCCGTACATAAATTAAACTTTCATACGTTTTTTAAATGCCAAGTGATGTTACATAGACAAATGTTCTGACATTGCTATTTTGTCACATGAATAGCCATTAAGCTACTTTTAATTGTATCGTTTGAATTTGCTTAAGGTGCTTTGTACTTGGATTCTGGATTTTCCATCCAGAATTGATGGGGCAGATAGAATTTCACTGTAAATGTTTGCTTTCCATACTTGTAACTCTGTAATGTCTTGTCTGTTAGCCCAGGTCTCTTTCTGTTGGTATGCTTCTAGAAAGCACCAGAAATGCTGGAATGACTGTGGCTTAACACTGGTCAGAAGGGAGTTTGCCTACTGAGGTTGAACTCACATTTACAGTCTAGTATCAACTCTGGGTTTCTTTCCCTCTCTTTCCTGCATAACGGAACCCTTTGGATTCTGTACGGAGGAGGAGGCCTGATTGCCCATTGTTTCTGGACGGTGTGGTGTTGGGCCGGGCACTGTTTGAGGACCATCTGGCTCCAGCAGTCTGCCCAGCTAAGGCTGTGGATTTTTGAAGGCACCCTCTTAAAACAGCAGATGAATGCATGAACTCAGTCTAAGAAGTGTCTGAGAGTGAGGGTGTGTCCCAGCTTGGGCGAGGGGCCAGCCCCACTCAGCCTGATACAGCTACCTCTTGAGGAGGTGAGGCAGTCTGAAAACACTGATCGAAGTTACAGTGGATTTTTTTGGTTGTGCAGATATGTAGTATATTCTACAGACTTAGATGCAAACATAAAATAACAAAGAATGAAGCGGGGGTCATTCTCAACAAGGCAGGAGACCCAAGTGTAGTAAAGATTAGTACATTTTAGTCTGACTCATTTAGAAATAGCATCATGCATGATAACACTTATGTTCAGGAGGCATCATCTGGGGGTGCACGCTGTGGCACGGCAGGTTAAGCTGCTGCTTCCATATTGGAGTGTCTGTGAGTCTGGGATTGAGTCCTGCTCCAACTTCCAGTCCAGCTTCTTGCTAACATGCCTAGGAGGTTGCAGATAATGGACCAAATGCTTGAGTTCCTGCCAACCATGTGGGAGACCGGGATGGAGTTCCTGGTCTTGGAACTTGGAATGGCCCAGCTCTAGCTGTTGCTGGAATTTGTGAAGTGAACCAGTGGATGGAAGATCTCTCTTGGACTGCTTTGCAAATAAATTAATTAAAAACTTAAAAAAAAAAAGAGTTGCCATCCTGGACATTTTTATGGGGTAACAGAAGGAAATACTTTTATTTTTTAGCAATTATGAAATTAAAATTTAGCCAGTATCCTAAATCACAATATTTAGGCAAATAAACTAAATTGTGTTGCAGCAAATTTTATTTTTAGTATTCAGAAATATTCTATATACTTGTTAAAAGTAGGAAATCGGGGCTGGCGCCGTGGCTTACTTGGTTAATCCTCTACCTGCGGCGGCGCCAGCATCCCATATGGGTGCCGGGTTCTAATCCCGGTTGCTCCTCTTCCACTCCAGCTCTCTGCTGTGGCCCAGGAGGGCAGTGGAGGATGGCCCAAGTGCTTGGGCCCTGCACCTGCATGGGAGACCAGGAAGAAGCACCTGGCTCCTGGCTTCAGATTGGCACAGCGCCAGTTGTAGCAGCCATTTGGGGGATGAACCAACAGAAGGAAGACCTTTCTCTCTGTCTCTTTCTCTGTGTATAACTCTACCTGTCAAATTAAAAAAAAAAAAAAGTAGGAAATGGAAAAAGTGAGTTTACTTCAAAAAGGAAAAGATTGGTAGCATCCTTTTTGAGCACATAATTAATATGGTTAACAAAATATTTACTTGAAAAGTCCTCTGTGAATGGATTAAAAAAGTCTTGCATTAGGGCATCTCTTTGCTCCAGTAGCCTCTCGGGTCATCCAGGAAGCCCCTTGGAGTCTTCTTGGCCTCAGCCTATGTTAGCCTGTTTCTCTATGGGTGAAGTCCATTCAGGCTGGGGTGGGGGGGAACCTCTGGCCAATAGATTGTGTAACAATGCAAAATCATTTGGTCTATTCCTGCCAGGGCAACCACGGGCAAGACTTGAAACTCAATAAATCTATATAGCAGGCAAATTTTTAGGTTGATAATGTTGTATGGCCCATGAATGGTGTTATAAATATCCAAGTGGCCCTTGGCAGAAAAAAGGTTCCCCACCCCTGCCTTGTTCCAGTTTTTGCTCAGATTAGCTAGGGCATCCAAACTGGTCCTCTGCTGTGCTAGCTATGCCGCCTGCAGCTATGTGTCATGGAATGTGTGGGAGAGTCCTGGAGGGGCGAGCATGGCACAAGGTGGGTGCTGCCAGCCTCGTCGACCTCAGGCCTGCTCACCTCAGGCCTGGTTTTGGTTTTTAAGTTTTATTTATTTGAAAGGCAGCGAGAGAGAAAGAGATCTGTTATCTTTTGGTTCACTCCCCAAATGCCCTCAACAGCTGGGGTTGGGCTGGGCTGAAGCAAAGGAACAGGGAACTCCATATGGGTCTCCCGTGTGGTGGCAGGGACCCAAACACTTGAGCCATCATCTGCTGGCTCCCAGAATGCACTGTAGCAAAAAGCTGAATTGGAAATGGAAAGGGGACTTGAACCCAGGCACAGACATGGGATGTGGGTGTCCCAAGCATTGTCTTCACCACTGTGCCAACCACGAGCCCCCTTCACTCCAACCATGGAGAGCTCCCTATGTCAGTCTTCAGCCTATGTTTTTTTAAAAGATTTTATTTATTTATTTGAGAGGTAGAGTTACAGAAGTAAGAGGTAGAGACAGAGAGAAAGGTCTTCCTTCCATTGGTTCACTCCCCAAATGGCTGCAACTGCCGGAGCTGCGCTGATCTGAAGCCCGGAGCTTCTTCCCAGTCTCCCATGTGGATGCAGGAGCCCAAGCACTTGGGCCATCCTCCACTGCACTCCTGGGCCACAGCAGAGAGCTGGACTGGAAGAGGAGCAACCAGGACAGAATCTGGCGCCCTGACCCTGACCAGGACTAGAACCTGGGGTGCCGGTGCCACAGGCAGAGGATTAGCCTAGTGAGCCGTGGCGCCGGCCAGAGGGAAGACTTTACATCAGAGTAAGGCCTGGCTGTGTTTGGACAAGCACATAGACCTTGGGCTACTCTGGTCGGCCACCCTTAAATTTAGTTCAGCTTTGTTCATTTTACTCTCCACTCTGCCTTCTATTGTGAAATTTGCCTGTACCTCAAAGACCATGCTATACAGTGATTCGAACCAAAATGATTCGAATCAAATTTGCTTTCACTTCCTCCCTCCCAATTCAGGAGCTTTAGGGCTGGGGTCCAGAAGCCCCAGTCTTCTCACTGTGGACATCCCCAGCCGGCCAGGGCAGGCACAGCCACGGGCCTGCGGGCTGCATGGGGTGTCTGCGCTTGTGTCCAGTGCTACCTTGGTGCAGTAGTGTAGAGCAGACAGAGTTCTTGCTGTAAGGTGGGAGTGCACAGTCCCAGCTCACGCATGTTCAACTCCAGCAGAAACGTGACTTTCCTGCACGTAATGGTCTGATGCAATGTAAATAGCTGGGTAACTGCCCTCTAATGACTGACTGTTCAGAAATCATACAGAATCCTCTCATTTGGACACTCAACACGTCTTTGTTCTTTAACAGCCCTCAAAATAATGCCTCATCTTGCTTTGCCTGAACTTCCACTACACGACTGTAAACACCATCGCTATGGGGGTAAAGACCATGACTCTTGTGCTGATTTTGTGTTTCAGGAAGAAGTTCACTTTACAAGTTCAGTCTCCCAGAGCAAAGCTGTGAACAGTCTCAGGGTAACTCCAGTATCCACTGCACTAAGTAAAAGTGGAAGCATCTTCCCATTTCCTGGGAGCTGAGAACCGCTAGGAGACGTAGCTGTTTGCCACACCCACACTTTGACACTGGGCTGTGCTGCCTCTGCCCTGGAGGAGGGGTTATCTCAGGGTATTTCCCAATTCTGCCACTGTCGCGCCGTTGACTTGCCTGCAGACGTGACTGGATACTCCAAACGGTGAACAGTTCCTTCTGTCCCAGTTTTGATCAGCCTTGCTCTGGTCACTGGCAGTACAAAGTAAATTTCAAATTATACATTTCAGAAGTTGCTGATAGTAAAAACCCTAAAAAGAGATCTTTTAAAATCTCTGACCCAAGATAACAAGGACACAACATTTTCTCATTACACATACTTTTTTTTTTTTTTTAATTTGACAGAGTTATAGACAGTGAGAGAGAGAGACAGAGAGAAAGGTCTTCCTTCTGTTGGTTCACTCCCCAAATGGCCGCCACAGCTGGCGCTGTGCCAATCCGAAGCCAGGAGCCAGGTGCTTCTTCCTGGTCTCCCACACGGGTGCAGGGGCCCAAGCACCTGAGCCATCCTCCACTGCCTTCCTGGGCCACAGCAGAGAGCTGGACTGGGAAAGGAGCAACCGGGACTAGAACCCGGCACCCATATGGGATGCTGGCGCTGCAGGTGGAGGATTAACCAAGTGAGCCACAGCGCCAGCCCCCTTATACATACTTTCTTTTTTTTTTTTTTTGACAGGCAGAGTGGACAGTGAGAGAGAGAGACAGAGAGAAAGGTCTTCCTTTGCCGTTGGTTCACCCTCCAATGGCCGCCGCGGCCGGCGCGCTGCGGCCGGCGCACCGCGCTGATCCGATGGCAGGAGCCAGGAGCCAGGTGCTTTTCCTGGTCTCCCATGCGGGTGCAGGGCCCAAGCACCTGGGCCATCCTCCACTGCACTCCCTGGCCACAGCAGAGGGCTGGCCTGGAAGAGGGGCAACCGGGACAGAATCCGGCGCCCCAACCGGGACTAGAACCCGGTGTGCCGGCGCCGCTAGGCGGAGGATTAGCCTAGTGAGCCGCGGCGCCGGCCTATACATACTATCTAAGCAACATGATTTCTTACATGTAGAATTACATTTGAGGAACAAGTGGCCCAGCTTGATACTACCCATGCAGCAGTGCTTGGAGCTCCACTCCACCCTGTAGCCATCTGTCGGCAGGGCTTTTCAGCCAAGGCACTATTGCCAGTTTGGGCTGGGTCATTCTCTGGGGTGGGGGCTGTCCTGTGTATTATGGGATATTGAGCAGCATTCCTGGGCTTCACCCACCAGCTGCCAGCAGCACTCCCAGCTCTGACAACCCACGTCTCCAGATACTGCCACATGACCCCCAAGGGCAAAATTGCCCCCATTGAGAACCACTGCTTTTATTTTTTTTTTTAGAGATTTATTTTATTTATTTGAAAGACAGAATTACAGAGAGAGGTAGCGATAGAGGGAGGTCTTCCATCCACTGGTTCACTTCCCAGATGGCCGCAACAGCCGGAGCTGTGCCAATCCGAAGCTTGGAGCCAGGAGCTTCTTCTGGGTCTCCCACGTGGGTGCAGGGGCCCAAGGACTTGGACCATCTTCTACTGCTTTCCCAGGCCATAGCAGAGAACTGGATCAGAAGAGGAGCAGCCGGGACTAGAACCGGCGCCCATACGGGATGCCAGCGCTTCAAGCCAGGCTTTAAGCCGCTGCGCCAGAGTGCTGGCCCTGAGAACCACTGCTTTAGGGAATCAGTGATTCTAGGACAGATGGTCCTTGTTGGCATCTTCTCTGACAGCTTTACTCAGAGGGGGAGGCAGAACCCGCAACACACATGGGAAGGGAAGGCAGGAAACTCACACCTCCTCCTGTAAGGCACAGCTCCTCTTGAGTTGTAGGGCTTCCTACGGTGTGCTCTGTTGTGCTCTGGTCCCATCTTGTCTTTTGGTGGTACCTGCCTGCATGCCCCTTAGAAGTGACCACAAGCCTGCCTTTGTCTGGGACATTCTGTCCTAACAGCAGTGCAAGCAAGAGCTGTTGCATCCCTTATCCCTCCCTCAGAAGAGTAAGTGTTGTTGCTCTGGCAAGATTTTCAAGATAATTTTGTTAGTGTGCAGTTAATGCCAGAATTCTCTTTCACTGGCCTACACAGCCAGTACTGTGCTGGCTCACCGTTGTACCCACTGGCAAATCTGCCCCTCACGTGTATGTATCAAAGTGACACACACCCCCTACCCCTTTTGTTTAGCTTAAACCAGGAACCTTTCTCCCCCTTCTAAAATGCATCTTCTAAAATGGAAGTTTCTCTTCCTGTTAAAACGTGAGGACAGTGAAGTTGGAAACATACTGTGGTCTCTTTTTCAGCACCACAGAACTGATCTCCATGAAACCTCTCTGTGTTTTAATCTGCACGTGCTCTTAATGCTGAATTTGGGATAAAACCACTTGGCCCTGTTAGTGTTCATGGCTGTCTTTGGCTGTTCACTGAAATTTTCAGACTGATTTCTCTAGTGTAAATTTCATGAAAGCAGATGTCAGAGAGACACATCAATATGGTAACTATTTAAACAGCTTTAAGCCTGAACAGTTTTTACTACTTAGAGACATTTTGTTACAGAACAGTGATATAAATGGTTTAAAGATATACAACATCTTACCAGATAAGGTGCACAGAAACAAAATACTAGCTTGTAATTAACAGCATTCAATTCTCAAATATAGCTGAAAAAACATTATTTCTGTGAGCCGAAATAATATTTCTAAAGCATAGTTTGTCAGTTTGGATGGCTTCTCAAAAATGTAAAATATTGATTTTTGTATGCTTTTTTAATTTTGTTTTTTAAATTAGAGACAGACAACATGTGTTCCCTCCAGCTGGCTCCCCCCTCATGTGTCCATGATGGCTAGGATTGGGCCAGGTCAAAGCCAGGACCTGGGGTCAGGAGACAGAGACATGGCAATGGACTAAGCAATCAGATATCAGGTGCCAGGCAAAACACTCATCCCCACTTAGTAAATAAGGAAAAAATTCTTGAGGGGAGTTTTGATGGTTAAAAATAGCCTTTTGTGAGATCAACTCAGAGGCACTGACTCCTGTCAAATTTCTATTGTAACATAAGCTCTCTTTTCTGAAGTCACTAAATTTCTCATTACAGCACTGGAAAAAGAAGAAGATAAAGTAGGACAGGGATCAATTTCAAATTCAGTCCTAAGCAGCTGCTTGTTTGGGACGCAATCATAAAACCAAATATTTCACCCAGGACCTGGACAGAGCGTGGATCACCATGAGCACTCGGGCGACACAGCGAGAAGATGCAGAGCTGGCAGCAGGGTCTCACGCAGACATCCGGGTGAACAGCTCTCTCCTTTAGCCCAAAAGCAAAAAAGAGTTGGTTTGTGTAGAGGTGATATATGTACTTCTGAGAGTAACAGAGTTGCTATGGAGATATTTTTTTCAGCAAGTTTTTCCATTTTCAGAAATATTTGTTTCACTGATAAACTAAAAAGTTATCACTTTTAAACTTTTTTTGTTGTTGTGGTTTCTTTTGTACAGCTTTACGTCCTGTAATATTTACTTGCTACATAGTCCCTACATTTTTTTTTTAAGATTTAGTTTATGTATTTGAAATACAGAGTTACAGAGAGGTAGAGAGAGAGAGAGGTCTTCCATCCGCTGGTTCACTTCCCAGATGGCTGCAACGGCCAGAGCTGAGCCCATCTGAAGTCAAGAGCCAGGAGCTTCCTCTGGGTATCCCACATGGGTGCAGGGCCCAAGGACTTGGACCATCTTCTACTGCATTTCCAGGCCACAGCAGAGAGCTGGATCAGAAAAGGAGCAGCCAAGACTAGAACCGGCAGCCATATGGGATGCCAGTTATTCAGGCCAGGGCATTAACCTACTGCGCTACAGCACCAGCCCCAGTACCTACATTTAATGAAGGATCATGGCAACAGATTTGCCTTTTGGGTTTTGTGGATTTAGAATAAAGTTACAATTTTTTTTCATTATTTGTTAGTAAGGCAATATATGTTTTCTTCTGTCATTGAAAGAATTGAGTAAGTATTGGTCATGTCTCAGTTAAGTGTTACATAAATAAGGCTGCTTTTATTCATTCACACAGCCTAGGCCTTGTTCCGTGCACACACACTTGCTTCTAAATGTGGCACTGATGTGGTTGTTGAGAACCACAACCCAAGGATCTCAGTCTGCTTCTGTCGATGTGTAAGCTACTGTACACATGTATCTGCTAATAAACACAGTTCCAACATCTCAGACAACGTCCTGGATTGAAGCATGACAAAACTACGCTTCTTCTTTGGCTTTAAGAGCATTTTATTTGCCAATATCTTGTTCAAGACGCCAGATTAAAGCTGAGCAGTTCAGTCACTTAGATGTTGAGTAGAAAGGAGGTGTATGTTGTCCTCTCCTAGTGTTCGCACTCATCAGTGGGTGTCAGCACACTTCTGATGACAACACACAGATAATACTGTGGGATATAAGGAAGAAAGAAGTCCCAACTTCATCCCTAAATTCCCCCAAATTACTTGTTCTTCTTCTCTGGAAGTCTGAGAAGCATCACTTCCGATGGACCAGATAGAAAGTGCTCTCCGGAGTCTGTATGAGACAACACTGTTTGATGAGTAGGTTTGGAGTAGAATTAATCGAGACATTCTAAAATCGAGGCCCTACAGGACTAAACAAGAATATAAGGTCATCATTTGCTAGTATTAATAAAAGAGCCTATATCACTAGTTCATTTTCCTCAGATCAAAAGCATCTTCAAATTTCAGTGTCTGATGTAAGCCTACCCAATTTTTCATTAATTTCCCCTTGGTCTTATGAGAATCAGAAACACACGGATCTGGCTTTCCTGAAGGTGAATGAGCAAAGAACAGCTGACATGAGAGTACTTCAAAAAGTTTCTAGAAAATACAGAATTAAGAGTTTATTCTAGTGAAAAAATTTAAATGCACTTATTTTCATTTTATTTGGAAGGCAGAGAGGACAAAGAGATACTGTCCATCTGCTGGTTCACTCCCCAGATGCCCACCTGCTGCTCGTTCACAGGGCAGCAGGTCCAGTAGAGCTCCTCAGGGCCAGCCTGGGGAGCTCAGGGGCCGAGCGGGATGATGAGTGTCGACAGCAAAGGAACCACACCAGAGCCAGGAGATAAGTCAACACCCAGGGCGCAGCCAGGTTCTCAACTTTATTGGGAGGGGAAGAGCTTTTATAGACACAGAAAGGGGGCTGTCCAGGGCACAAGGGAACCGAGCCAACCAGCTGAAAGGTAAGGCAGGCCATGAGCCGGGCACGCCCTTAAGGGCCTATCGCAGCTGAGGACATACTGTTCACGAATACGGAAGTCTCCTGTCAGGCTAGGTACCTCCCCCGGGGGCCATCTTGGATTGTTGGAAACGCTGAGTCACTGGGATGCGGAAGTGCGGCAAACTCGAGCAAAGGCTCAGCGGCCTTGTCCAGTGAAGGCTTAGCAACTTTGTTTCCTTTTCTATTGGAGCCCCCCCCCCCCCCCCCCCCGCCCCGCACCCACCTTAGCCAGAGCTGGGCTAGGCTGAAGTCAGGAGCCTAGAATCAGCCTGGGTCCCTAACACGGGTAGTAGGGACCGACTACTTGAGCCATCTGCTGCCTCCCAGGGGTGTGCGTTAGCAGGGAGCTGGGATCAGCAGCAGAGATGGCATTCAAATCCAGGCATCGCAAGTAGTGTCTCAACCACTGCACCAAGCGCCCACCCTGGCACAAAAGAATTTGAAACTCATGCATCATTTTTTCTCACATTTCCATTAAGCTTTTTGAACATCCCTTGTAGTCTAGCCTTCTTTTGCACTTAAGCCAGAACCACATTATTTACAAAAATAAAGGCAGACCGCTAAAAATGGCCACATTTGGTGAATGCATGAATTGGAGCCAGGGTGAGGAACAGCCAACCCTTGGGCCATACAGAGCCCCAAAATCATTTAGTCTGGCCCTGCCATGGCAGTTGAAGGCAGGCTAATTTTTACACTGATAATTTTGTCAGCCATGAATTATTAAAAATCACCAAGTGGCCCTTGGTAGATAATAGCTTTTCCACTCTTGAATGGGAGTAAAGTCATTTAATATGTACTCTCAATAAATTTTCAAAAAAATATAATTTCAAGGAATATATAGGTTTTTTTGTCAAAATAGAAACTTGGTGACTGTCTTTTCCGTGAAAACTCAGTGTATTTTCACAAAATGGTAACAAAAATAATTGGACATAATTATTCCATCATGTGGCCTCCAGAAGACAATGGGTTTGTGGAGAAGTGAGGCGACAAATGTCCCATTATGAGTAGGTCGAAGAACACACAAAAGAAAGGCAGAATGCTAGCTTCTCTTTAATCACTGAATTTCTGGTTTTACAAATAATCTCAGGACAATTCAGCTCCTGTCATGAAGAACCATCACATGCTCCATTTTTCTGTAAATAGCAGACTGGCTGAATTAACAAACAGAACATTTTTAAGCCACAGATAGATCACTGCATTTTTATTTACAAAAAGCCATAAACAAACATGCATTTCTCCTTCACTCAGAGGACTTCAGATGTCTGGACATTAAGGCAGTGATGATTCTAAAACATAATGAAATTCTAAGTTAAGGCTTTATATTCTGAAACTTAAATTCATAGGCAACTGTGACCAAAGCAAACTTGCACCTATCAGGTTGAGTTCATCTGCCCAGGAGGTGTTACTAACCCATCACCAACAATTCTGTATCTGATGTATGGGGCGACACCATCAAATGCATGAACCATTAATTCCCTTAGTAGCACAGGGCCGTGCCACAGAAAAGGGCAGAACATTTGTATTTTTGTTGTTGCTGCTGTTGTAAACTGGAGAACGCAGAGGCTCTGCGCCGAAGTCTTGGCTGCCTGAAAGTTGGTGAACATGAAGAACTCAGGTTCTCTCCTCACAGCACAGACAACCCCCCGCCCAGCACGCTCCTGTCTCAAAACGTAGGAAAAATGCTTGATTCTTGAAGCCAGTACATCTTTAGTGTCTGTATTTTCTTTGGAGAAGACAGTTTGGTATCACTCTTCTTTAAAAAATAAATAAACAAAACGCAGAATACCATATTTTAGGCAGATATGTTTTTGTCAGCCTCAAGGCACAAATAATATCCTTGCTAGACCAATGTGTTCCCTTCTTGAAGGAAGAGATAAGGAGTGGTGGATGGAAGGAAAAGACACTTTAAAATGATTGCAGATCGCACTCTTGCCCTAACAGGTTACTGAAGTCTGAGGGGGCGGGTTTGTCCTTTGCTCTTCTCGCTTTTTCTCTCCCTTTTTAACATTTCTTCCAAGGGACAGAACTCTGATCCACCCGCTGGGTGCACTTTGGGAAGCAGCTCCAAAGCTCTATGCTGGCCGATGGTGGAGAACAGGATGTTCGCAGGTGTGGTGGTGTGATGTATTTGGTTTCCTGGCACACAGCTCCTAAAATCCTTGGACTTCCCAAAGGGATGTGTCTTCTTGTATACTGAGCAGACTGGTGGCTGGCAGCCCCCAGGTAGCTTCAGGATGGGGGCTGGTCTCAGCAAAGACCAGGGCAAGATCAGAGGCTTGGGACTTTGCAGCCCCACCTGCTGTAACATCCAGGGAGGGGGCAGGGGATGAGGGTACAGCTGATCGCCAATGGCTTCTGCTTTAATCCATTGTGCCTATGGAATGAAGTCTTCACAAAAACCCAAAGGACAAGGATTAGAGAGCTTCCAGATAGCCAAGTGCCTAGAAAAGGCAATGGCAGCTCAACTGCCCGTCTCCCATGCCTTGCCCAATGTTCTCTTCATCTGAATCTTTCAGAACATCCTCTGTATTAAGCCAGTACAGGCGTTTCTCTGGGTTCTGTGAGCTGCTCCACCAAATCAACCAAATTCAAGGAGGGAGCTGTGGGAACCCTAATTCAAAGCAGGTTGGTCAGAAGCTCTGGAGGCCCAGATCAGTAATGGGGGGGGGGGGGCAGTCTTGTGGAATGGAGCCCTCAGCCCGTACGAGGTGAGGCGGCCTCCAGTAGACAATGTCAGACTAGAACTGAATTAGAGGACGCCCAGCTGGTGCTGGCTGCAGACTGATGGCTTGCTGGAGAAGAACTCGTACATTTGGTCACAGAAGCCCTCTGTGCTGACTGTGGTGTGAGAACAGAGGAAAACTGTTTGCACAGCAGGGCACACCCCAGGACGAATGAATGGGTTATGACCACAATCCCAGGTTCCCGAGGTCTGGATGAGTTACCTCTTAGAGAAGGATCACTACTGATATGAAGTGCTTGCTGCTCTTTCTCTAGACAGTATTTTACAGCAATGAATGTTTTGTGCAGGAAATGCTGTACCCTTGTGTTGCTATCATGTAGGACAGGGATGGCACCAGCTGACTACTGTTTCAAAAGCGAATGGCGGTTGTAGTCGTCCTCGGTGTCTTCAAATCAGAGATGAGATGTCAAAGCAGCTGGGTGCTGCAGGCAGAGGAGTCACAAGCCACGGGGGCATCGTCGACAATATTTCAGGAGCAATTTAAGTACGTTACACTTTGTATGGAAGAGTTTGAAGATTTGAGAAGTTTGTCCCTGCTAAGCTCGGCTTCAGCTATAATGGCCATAGAGGTTTTACAGGTGTGAAACACATTTTGCTTTCTAAAGATGGAAAGACTATTTGTGAACGGGCAAATGTAGGCAACACAAAAGCAGACTTTTTAGCTAAACATCTTACACTTTATAATACACTCACATTTATACACAATTTTCATGTTTACAAATACAAAAGGCAAAGAACCGCACACAAAGAATCAAAGCAACTGCATCGCCACCTGCACTTGATCGAGTTAACACTGTTGTCCCTGTTCCCCATTTTCTAACCCCAGAGGGAAATGGTAAAAGCCGTCCGTCCCACACGTGGACTCCACCGTTAGAAGTCAGAGACTGCGTGCAGTTCAGCACATGTCTGGGTTTCCACAGAGCTGAACTGAGACTCCATCGTGTTCCAGGCCAAGTCAGCCAGAAGAAAGTCGTCCATTGCCGTCTGAGTTTCATTGCTGGTGAAGAACAAGCTCCCCAGGGCTTCAAAACCAGAACTCATGGTCTGTGTCTCTGTGCTGTTCAGCTCAACCTTGCTCTCCAGGGCAGGTATGTTCTTCGAGGCACAGGTTCCCTCGGTCTGGGTCTCCGTGTCAGAGGAGTCAGTACTCATGGAGAAGCTGGAGTGTTTCAGAATGCTTCCCAGAGGCAGATGAGGGCTGCTGTCCAAGAAGAAGTTTAGGTCTGTCTGTGTCTGTGTGTCAAACATCTCAAGGCCTAGGAACTGAGAACTTGCCCTGCACCCGTAGGACGTGGCAGAGGTGTCGGCAAGGAAGAAGTCAGTTTGGGTCTCTATGTCCAGTGATTCCAAGACAGGTTCAGTGTTCATGGTGCTGAGTTCACTCTCTTCAGTTTGTGTCTGGATATTTGAGGCTGAAAAGAACTCTTCAATATCAAAATCTATTCCAGGGTTCTGGGTTGGGCCAGAGGGGAGCTGGGTGTCAGGCCCAGGATTCGTGTCAGGCAGAAGACTACGATTATCCAATGTCTGTCCAGGAAGATTACTCGACAAGATGTTTTCTAAGTCACTTAGTAAGTCCATGGTTTGGGTCTGATTATCTGTCATGTTCTGTGAAGGAAGCATACTGTTCTGAGTGCTGAAGTTTAACATAGGTGCCGATTTCTCAATATCTTGATTTAAAGTCTTAGGGTCATTCTGAGGCAGCAAACCATGAGTTACTGTCTCTATCATACTGTCTGTAGGGACACTGTATGATGACTGGACACTCTCAAAAATGCCCCCGCACATCCCAGTGTGGTCCATCTGCACGCAGTCCTCCGTGGGAGCTGGCATCCCACTGGTTTGAGTTTCTCTGGAGACCCCACCCGACTGGAAGCAAGGATCTAGAAACACATCAGTCTGGGCAGCTATCGACGAAGTTACCTTAGAGCTGGGCACGAACGTCTGCGTGTGAACGCTGATGGGGAGGGACACTTGAGCATCAAATGACAAGTCAGTCTGAGAACACGAGGACACAGCGCAGTCGGGGCCAGCCCACTGTGCAGAAGGCAGAACGCTCGGTGAGGCGTACGACAGGTCTGTCTGCACATTGGTTGAAGACAGGCTGTTCTTCTGACCTGTGTTCCCCAGTTCTTGTAAAACACTGGATGGGCCTTTACCCAAGTTCACTTGAACACCTGTACTAACTGGCTCAACAGCAACAGGACTTATGATTTTTGGGAGAGGGAGGCTCTCTTTAAGAGAGCAGGCCTCCGAATCTAGGCCGAGGATCAGGGTTCCTACTGACAAGGGCAGTAAGTGCACAGCCCCCGCAGCAGAGCCCTGATCTACACCTAACACCACAGGCTGGGCCGAAGAGTCGGCCGTAGGCACAAAGACAGGCACAGAAGAAAACTGCATCACAGGGAGTTTAACCACAGCCACTTTGGGCTTTGGTAACAGCAACTTCTGAGGATATCTTGGAGGTGCTGTTAGCGTCTGCTTTCTGGCGTTAGAGCCACAAGAGTCTTCCAGAGAGGCTCCCAGCTTTGTTTCTGAAGTTTCGAGTTCTTCAGGGGCTGGCCTGGGGGCTGGCTGGTTGCCTAGCGATTCAATGGTCTTATTGGACAACTTCTGGTTTTGTAAGCAGTTTTCCATTTTCCTTTTCTTACTAGGTGGATCCCTGAAAACAGTGACAGAGCAGGAGAAAAACAATTTGAAAATGCAGCTGTCTTTGACGATGACACTGCACCTTCACTTCTTCCCAACCCCCATCCCTCAACTATAGCAGAGGTCAGAGTCAACTCAGAGAAGGCAGGCTTCTTCTGCAATGTAGAAAACTGGGCCTAATTATGCTAGGCAGACGTTCAACAACACAGACAGGGGAGGAAGCAGCACACTTATTTTAAAAAAGTAAACTCTAAACATGAGAACTACAACTCAGGTCTTCAAGTGCAAGGAAGCTGAAGGATTACATATAATGTAAGTTCTATCATTTTGAAAACAGGTGGCTATTATATCAAATATAAACTGACCTTTAAAGTGAAATACAGTTTCATGAAAAAAAATTTATTTTTTCAGCAATTTGATATGCCTCTGATAGCTATTTTCAGATTGAAATTGGGACCCTCAAGGGGGGTTGAAAAGGAGAAAGGGGAACAACCAGGTCAAGGGCCCAGGCCGAGACACGGGTCCTTTCCCAGTACTGACGCTGTCTGCACAAATTCTCTTCCTAATCCTGCTTTCTCCCCACACCGCCAGCTCTCCAGGACACTGCACTGCACTCTTCCCAGAACTTGACTTAGTTCCACCATCGCGCTCCCCTTCACCTGTGTTCTGCAGGGATCTCGTGGCCAGTCCGGTAGATGTGGGACTGCAGTGCCGTTCTACTGGCGTAGGGACAGCCGCAGGTACACTGGAAGGTCTTCCCACAGTCCTCTGCGTGTCTTTTCAAGTCCCACTCGGTACCGTACGAATTGCTGCACTTACTGCATTTATGCTTCTTCTCAGCGTGCATCTTCATAAAGTGCTAGAAGAACAGAGAAGGGGCTGCGGTTACCACGTGCTGCTTCTCCTTACCGCCTCTGCTGGGTGCAGAGTGGGACGTCTGCTCTAGAAACAATCCGCACAGCCAGACGTGCAGCCTTTCATGTACAAGTAAGTGCTACAGGGCAGGAATCTGTCTGTGCCAGGAGACCCTGGGGCAGCATTTCAGAGCCAATTTCCTGCTGTCTCAATTCCCCTCTCCTAGGAGGCAGCTTCCAGATGTTCTCCGAGGCTGCACAGGTGCTTCCTGGGAGAACAGCGCCTGTGTGCTTGCGTCTGTGACCTCTACAGGCTCACAGATCCACACAGGAGCATTTTCTCATTCTTGGTTGAACTAGACCAAGTCTGAAGTCTCTTCCTCTCCAAACTCACTTCTGGACGTTTTCCCCCAGAATAAGCCTTGTTTCTCTCCACTGGCATCACACCCATACACACACCATGGTCAACAGCTGGGAGAGGCCTGGCCATCTGCTCTCCAAAGAGCGTTCTGCTCAGTTCTCTGGTTACATCTGCTCAGTAATTAGAATGCACACTAGGTTTGGATCACATTTCATCCTCAGAGAAGTATATTTAAGTAAAATACCTGTTTTACAAGGGAAAATTGAGAAAATGGTCTGTCGGGGCCTCTGGGGCATCCTTCAATTGGACAACAGTAGAATTTCGGTACAGTTTTCAAATCTTTTCTTATTGTTGGATTTACTATGCCATCCTGCAAAAGGAAAATCAAATAATTATTTTCAAAAAAACCAACAGAACAGGCTGGTAATAGAAATAAGGAATAACTGAAAACAGGCACGAGGGATCTTTTTAGGGTGATGAGAATGTGCTAAAATTCAGTTGTGATGATGATTATACACCTCAGTAAAGCTAAACAATGACTGACTTACATGAAATGGGTGAATTTTACAGTGTGTAAATTATAGCACTATAAATCATTCAAAATTATCAAGAAACCCACTAAACTACGTTTTTAAAAAAAATCTTACTTCTATTTCTTTCTTTTTTTTCCCAAAGATTTATTTATTTATTTATTTATTTGAAGGTCAGAGTTACACAGAGAGAGGAGAGGCAGAGAAAGAGAGAGGTCTACCATTTGCTGGTTCACTCCTCAGATGGCTGCAATGGCTGGAGCTGCACTGATCTGAAGGCATGAGCCAGGAACTTCTTCCGGGTCTCCCACATGGGGGCAGGGGCCCAAGCACTTGGGCCATCTTCTACTGCTTTCCCAGGCCGTAGCAGAGAGCTGGATTGGAAGTGAAGCAGCCAGGATGTGAACTGGCGCCCATATGGGATGCCGGCGCTTCAGGCCAGGGTGTTAACCCACTGTGCCACAGCACTGGCCCTCTTAATTCTACTTCTTTAAAAGTGCTCCTCTGGGGGCCAGTGTTGTGGCACAGTGGGTTGGGCCACTGCCTGCGATGCCAGAATCCCACATGAGTGCTGGTTTGAGTCCTGCCTGCTTTACTTCCAATCTAGCTCCTGCTAGAGCTCCTGGGAAGCACTTGGGCCTCTGCCATGCGTGTGGGGGACCTGGATAGAGTTCCTGGTTCCCGACTTCAGCCTGGCCCATCCAGGATATAGAAGACTTTTTCTCTGTCTTTACCTCTAACTTTGCCTCTCAAATAAATAAATCTTTTTCTTTTTTTAAAGTTTTACTTATTTACTGAAAGGCAGAGTTACAGAGAGACAGAAGCAGAAGTACAGGCAGAGAGAGAGAGAGAGAGAGAGGTCGGTTGGTCTTCCATCTGCTGGTTCACTCCCCAGATGGCAGCAATGGCTGGCGCTGCCCCAATCTGAAGCCAGGAACCAGGAGCTCCTTCTGGGTCTCACACACTAGTTCAAGGGCCCAAGGTCTTGGGCCATCTTCAACTGCTTTCCCAGGTCATAGCAGAGAGCTGGACCAGAAGGGGAGGAGCCAGGACTCGAATCAGCGCCCATATGGGATGTCAGCACTGCAGGCAGCGGCTTTACCAGCTATGCCACAGCGCCAGCCCTGATAAATAAATCTTCGAAAGTTACTTGGTCTCAAGATCTGGGCATCATCTTTGATCTTCCCTTTTATTCCATCTTAGTCTGAGCACTTTACAAACTTGCTTTGACTGTGCCCCAGGGCCTTTTAGATACATAGCACTGTGACTTCCTGGATCACTGCACAGTCCCTATAGTTGCTAAAGCTACCTGGAGTAACTTTCACATGGCTGGGCTATGTTGAACCTGAACAGTCATTACAACGGCCGGTACTAACCACAGCTTTACTACATCCCAGGGGTTGTCCTAAGCACTTTATATACATATCAACTCAATTTTAATAACTTTGTTATTAAGTAGGCAATTGACTTTTTAGCTGGGAGTTTTAAAATACCAGGTGAGGGGCTGGTGCTGTGGCACAGTGGGTAGAGCTGCTGCCTGCATTGCCGGCATCCCATATGGGCACTGGTTTGAGTCCCGGCTGCTCTACTTCCCATCCAACTCTCTGCTATGGCCTGGGAAAGCAGTTGAAGATGGCCCAAGTCCTTGGACCCCTGCACCCAAGTGGGAGACCCGGAAGAAGCTCCTGGCTCCAGGCTTCAGATTCGTGCATCTCTAGCTGTTGTGGTGAACTGGGGAGTGAACAATCAGATGGAAGACCTCTCTCTCTGCTTCTCCTTCTCTCTGTGTAACTCTGACTTTCAAATAAATAAATAAATACTTAAAACAACAACAAAAAGCAACACTCAGGCCTGGACCCAATAGATATTTTA
This sequence comes from Oryctolagus cuniculus, assembly GCF_051225735.1. Classification (NCBI taxonomy): domain Eukaryota; kingdom Metazoa; phylum Chordata; class Mammalia; order Lagomorpha; family Leporidae; genus Oryctolagus; species Oryctolagus cuniculus. Next base: position 73,275,792 of record NC_142884.1, on the reverse strand, counting down.
ATGCAATCGCTTTTGGGTGGGAATCAGGGATCCATATTTGGATCATGGGGCGCAACTATGTCTAAGAACCAGTTGTTAAACTGTGGGCTTCGGACCTGGACTGCTGCAGTTTGAATTCTTCATTCTGCCACTCCAGCAAATGCACCTAATCACTCCGTCTCCTCATCTGTAAGGCAGCCATGATAACCATGCCTACTTTAGGGTGGTCTTGGGCATTCGGCTAACGCTTATAGACGGCTCATAGGACAGTGCTAATCACATAGTAAGCAGTTAGGGTTAGCTGTCTGTTCATTACTGTGGAGGTTCTGGTTTCTTATTTTGCTTCCTGCCAGCCACCTTCATGCTTCCTAAGCTGACACAGATGGGCACTGTGCAGGTCCTCCAAAGGGTAACCAGATGCCACTGTGTTCAAGTACCGGCCAGCTCTAATGACCAGTGATGCCGTCCCTAGTCACCAACCTAATTTCAGTGGCCAGTTCACTTAGTGTTTTCTTTTTTGTCATACTTTTAATTATAGTTTTTCTTACCTGACATTACCCGCAAAAGTGTGTTTGAGTAGATAAAGTAAAATGTGGGACAACTACTAAAAAAGAGTTTAAAATTAATCATTTGTCAAATTGCTCTCAGCCAGTGTGTATCCCAGGGAGATGTCTTCCTGATCTCTTCCTAGGCTGTCAAATGCTCCATAACCCTGACTGCATCATGACAAACTCAGGCTCACCTACATCTTGCACACTCTCAGATTCCTCCTGGCCTCCCGGGCTGCTGCTCCCTTCTCTTTCAATGCCTCCCACTAGCTTCCAGCCTTTCCCTGCCTGCTGCTTTCCCGATGCTCCTTAGGTTAAGTCCTCCTGACTGTTTGGACTTCTGGAAGCCTCTTACTCAATTTCCAGACCTCCCGTATCTTTTCCATGCACACTTTGCCAGCTTCATCTCTCTGATTTGTACTCGTCGCATCATTACCCCACCCAGGCACTTTCAACAGCACCTCAAGACCAGCAAGTCCAAGTTTCTCTAGCTAGGGACTCTCCAACCTCCTTCCCACACAACTTCTTCACACTTACCCCTCTCTTCTGCAATTCTGTGACACTTAATAGAACTCCAGGATGAGCATCACTTACCCAAAATGCTTGGCACGGGAAGTGTTTTGGATTTCGGACTATCTGCATAGACTTTACTGGCTGAGCATAATCCAGAAATCTAAAATGCTCAGATTTCAGACTTTGGTTAAGGATGCTCAACATGCACTTACCATGTACCAGAACTTTTCACAGGCTGAGATTTATTTGTATCTCCTGTTGCATTTGGGAGTGTTCTGCACAGAGTAAATGTTCAACACAATCTTGTGGCATTATACCAAATAAGCCAAAACTTAGGACCATGTGTGCAAAGAGACCACTGAGGACAAACTAGCCAACAGCCGCTGACCCTCCACACGCTCCTGCTCCCGAGGGCCACCTCTTCAGCTCGCCTCATCACAGCAGGGTCCATCCCAGTTTTTGGATGTTCTTCCTATTCCTGTCCTGAGACAACATACCGAAGGGTACACTGGGAAATAAGAAATGCCAATGGGACAGTAAACATGAATTGCATGAGAAAGTGGATTTGTTTTGTTTAAAAGTATTTGAGAGGCAGAGAGACAGAGAGCTCACATCCCTTCATGCACTTCCCAAATGTCTGCAATGGCCTACCAGGGACTGGAGCCAGCTACTCCATTCAGGCCTTCCACTTGGGTGGCAGGGACCCAATCACTTAAATCATTTCCTGACCAGGTCTGGTGCTGTGGCACAGTAGGTAAAGCCACCATCTGCAGCGCCGGCATCCAATATGGGTGCCAGTTCGAGTCTTGGCTGCTCCACTTCCAATCCAGCTTCCTGTTAATGCACCTGGGAAAGAAGTGAAAAATGGCCCAAGTCCTTGGGCTCCTGCACCCATGTGGGAGACTGGGATGAAGCTCCTGGCTCCTGGCTTTGACCTGGACCAGCCTGGCCATTTGGGGAATGAACCAGTGCTTGGAAGATCTCTCTCTGCCTCTGACTTTCCTTCTATGTAGCTGTTTCAAATAAATAAATAAATCTTAAAAACAAAAACAAAACCGATTATCTGTGCACATCAGCAGGAAGCTGGATTAAACCCAGGCACTTCCATATGGGGCAAAGGTGTGTTATCTGCCAGGTCAAACAAACCCCAGAAAGTGGTGTCTCGTTCTAAGTTCTATATACACTCATGAATAAAATTTACCACTTCTGTTCTGAATCACTGTGTGTATAGCTGAAAAAAATACACACAAAGATACCTCATGGGGTTGGCATTGTGGTGCAGTGAGCTAAGATTCTTCCTGCAATGCCAACGTGCCACATGGATGAGCTGTTCAAGTACTGGCTGCTCCGCTTCCGATCAGTATTCTGCTCCTGCACCTGGGAGGGCAGAAGACAGCCCAAATATTTGGGCCCTGCCACCCAAATAGGGACCTGATGGAGCTCCGGGCTCCCAATGGGCAATAATCCAGTAGGTTGAAGATCTCTTATCTCCACCTCCATCCCAAATAAATAAATAAATCTTCAAAAAAAAAAAAAAAAGATATTTCATGTTTCTGCAATTTTTTAAAAGATTTATTATTTATTTTAAAGTCAGAGTTACACAGAGAGAGGAGAGGCAGAGAGAGAGAGAGAGAGAGAGAGAGAGAGGTCTTCCATCTGATGGTTCACTCCCCAGTTGGCTGCAAGAGCCGCCGCTGCACCGATCTGAAACCAGGAGCCAGGAGCTTCTTTTGGGTCTCCCACACAGGTGCAGGGGCCCAAGCACTTGGGCCATCTTCAACTGCTTTCCCAGGCCAGAAGTGGAGCAGCCAGGTCTCGAACTGGTGCCCATATGGGCTGCCAGCGCTTCAGGCCAGGGCCTTAATCCACTGCGCCGCAGCGCTGGCCCCCTCTGCAACGTTTTAAGTGATAGAATTTAAAAGAGAGCTTTTGAGAGGAACCACCCAGAAGCAAGAAGGGAATACACACACACACACACACACACAGAAAGGAAGGTGAGTTAGAAGAACAGAGTGAAAAGGCAAGGACTTCAAGAAGTGTCGCAAGCACTGGAAGGAAAGGCAGCACAGCCACTTCTGCACCTGAAGGCATTCCCAGAGGGAAGCGGCCTGCTCTGCTCTCAGCAGTCTTTGCACAACAAGGTCTGTGGGGGCAACTTGGAGCCTTTCCTTTTCTTTTTAAAAGGAATGTTCTGGCAAATCATTAAAATCAAACCCCTGGACTGAACACAATGCAAAATCCTCTAAGCTATGTCTTAAAAAATACCGATGTTGCTTGGTGAGGTGAAGGGCCCTCCCGCCCCTCCACGGCTTTCAAAGCTGAGGAACAAAACCTCCAGCCATCAAGAAATGCCAACGACTCCCGCTCTTCCCTTCCCCGCACCACGACAGCCTTCATTCCAAACAGTCAGATTTCGTTTCTCCATGGGTCCTCTGTAGGTCAGGCTGGGCCAGATGTCCAAATTTCCAACAGGACGTGGAATTCAGACACAGAAACCCACATCCCATATGAAAGAAAGGCGACACACTCAGAACAGCTTCCAAGTCAAATCCCTGCTGACCCACCCTCCGTCAGAAGGGTTTGTGTTTTTTCCTTTTTTAACGAATTTATTTTACACCTATTACACTACACGGCTTGTTTTAAACACTGACATATATCTCCCTAGTAAGATAAAGAAAAAAAAAGTTTATCCTACCGAAAACAAGACATGCCATTTACTTTGTCTCCAAACATTACTGCACTTTGATTTTCAAACTTTAAGCACTCGTGAAGTCCTCTGCACGATAGTTCGCACAAACAGCACCTTTAAGCACTGCTGACTGGGCTCGAATTTTACAAGCATGGCCTGCATCAGCCGTAAGGGTGCAGCTGGAGGGCACTGCGGCCTCTCCAGGCTGCACAGTGAGAACCAAGTGTGGGGGAACTCGTGGCCCTTCCAGAGCCTGCCGATGTGCCTGTGCACTGGTTTGGTGATCCTCTGGGTGTCAGGCTTTCTCCTCTATCAGAGCCCCACAGTGGTGTCCACCTCATTCCTTGACAACACACTGCAGGTGTTGTGTCAACTTTAGCTATCTGACACCATGAAGGACAGGCTTGTGGATAGGCTGCCCCTTTAGGAACAGAGCACTTATGGCCATTACGGCACACACAAATCCTACATATGACATAACCTTGTTTGGCTGCGTATCCCAGTCTGCACACTGTTGGGCCAGGTGGTGTTAGGAGAGCCCCATGGAGTGCAGTGAGCTGGCGGTACTGCAGGCAATGGACCATCAGGAGAAAGCAGACCAGATCTGACTACTTCCCTCTGCATAGCTCCTGCATATATTCATATCCACCCATCCTGGCTTACCTCTGATGGCTGCTGGTCAGAAGGGAGAGGAAGGAGCCTCAGGTTTGTTAATAATTTATATTAGGATGGGAAAATCTGGTTCAAGCAGGGTAAATGTGGAAAAAGATCAGAATAACAAAAGAGCATACAGTAACAAATGGGAAACGGACTAAAAGATTTTCATAGTCCAGCAAATACAAAACTAGGGAAAGAAATCAGAATTCCACAAATAACTGTACCCCCAGACAACAAAAAGTCCCACTGAACACAAGCAAATTGGCTGACCAGATACACCTGGAGCAGCTTCAGGGCAGGAAGTAGGTGTGCACACAAGTGACCAATCACAGAGATTCTGGTTAGCACAGAGATGACTCTCAAAACCAAAGAGGGGGCTGGTGTGGTGGCGTAATGGGTAAAGCCACTGCCTGCACTGCTGGCATCCCATATGGGTGCTGGTTCAAGTCCCGGCTGCTCCACTTCCGATCCAGCTCTCTGCTGTGGCCTGGGAAAGCAGTGGAAGATGGTCCAGGTCCTCGGGCCCCTGCACCCATGTGGGAGACCCGGAAGAAGCTCCTTGCTTTGGATTGGCACAGCTCTGGCTGTTGTGGCCATCTGGGGAGTGAACCAGTAGATGGAGGACCTCTTTCTCTCTTCTCTGCCTTTCTGTAACTCTTCCTTTTAAATAAATAAACAAATCTTAAAAAAGAAAAAAAACACCAAAGGGGCTTTCCAGGCAGTCCTCGTCCCCATACCTCCCTCTTTTTTTTTTTTTTTTAAAGATTTATTTATTTATTTGAAATTCAGAGTTACACACAGAGAGAAGGAGAGGCAGAGAGAGAGAGAGAGAGAGAGAGGTCTTCCATCAGCTGGTTCACTCCTCACTTGGCCGGAGCTGCGCCATTTCGAAGCCAGGAGCCAGGAGCTTCTTCCGAGTCTCCCACATGGGTGCAGGGTCCCAAAGACTTGGGCCATCTTTTACTGCTTTCCCAGGCCTCAGTAGAGAGCTGGATCATTAGTGGAATAGCCAGGACTTGAACCAGCACCCACGCTGGATTCTGGCACTGCAGGCGGTGACCCTACACCTCCCTCCTTCTGAACACTTTGGTAACATCAAGGTCCAAGTGAGGTTTGAACTCAAGTGCCTTCTGTGCAGGTGGAGCGTGCCAACCCGCCATGCTGGGGCGCCAGCACACGCACACAGCTGTTTTGTCACGTGGGCCACTTTTCTTGTCCACCAAGACCCCAGATCTCAGAGGCTGCTGGGCTCCAGGCTTTGAAAGGCAGTACAAGACAAAGTGAGCCTGCCTGAGAAGAAAAACCAGTGGGGGCTCTAGTGGGCTTCGTCAATTCCTGCTCTAAAAGGTCGCCTGGGTGACTCCGGGAGGAACCTTAGTGTGCTGGGCTGTCTTCATCCGAGAGAGCTGAGAAAGGAATCTGATCTGGACCACGGGAACGACTTCACGCAGGTTCTCAGTGAACCCGAAAAGCGGCAGCCCAAGTCCAGCTTTCACCGTCCAAGTCTGCACCTGCTCAGAGTCCTCCTTAGGTCTCTTAGATCTTATATAGCTTCCCAGTGTCTGGCAAATTCCTGAACTTTGGCTGTTTTAAAAATATAACCAGAAATAAATCCATTGTATACCATCAAACCAGCCCTGGAGAGTGACGGCCCATTGACTGACAGGTGCTTAACGGTCCTGGCATAATACAGAGCTGCTCACAGAAACTCAGCAGAGAACAAAAGTTGTTAGCAAACGCTCGTTGGAGTGATGTTCAGCCAGCACGCAGGAGGGTTCTGCACGGACCGGCAGCTTCACCTTGGGCTCTGGTGTCTGCCACAGCAGGTGTCAGCGAGGGGGCAACGCTGCAGGTGGCTCATGGCTGGCACGTGCCAGCCACAGAGACCCCAGGGACCAGGCAGAATGAACCCCTACAAACCCATCTCTCACCCACCCAGTCAAGGCCCAGCTAAGGAAAGGAAGCATTTCAAAGAACTTAGCGTCAGAGAGAGAAGGGCAGACTGGAGACCACTCCAGGGCTGCACTCTGCGCTGGCACCAAGTCCCAAACGGGGACCAGCGCCGCCCACCTCCAGGGTCATCCCCCCCACTTCCCAGCTGCTCTTCCATCACAGCCTTGCTCCGCTGATGGCAACGCACGCGTGGGTCCCACTGGAGACCAAGGCAGTTTGCAAGGACACGCGGAGCACGCACTACTCCTGCGTCAAGGCGGACCGTGCAAAGCTCCACAAAGTTGCTGTGGGTGACATAAACGCTTTCGAATGATGTCACCGCTGGCACTGGGACTTCAGGTGCTGGGGGCCACTTCCTATTGTGAAGACTGAGACACTCTGATCAAACGGGTCCGCACAGCCCAGTTCTCCTCGGCTTCCCGCAGCCGTGCACCCCACACGGAAAACGCGTCCCCTCCTACACAAACACGGTGGGGGGGCTGTTGGCACGCCTGTCATGTTCACCCCGCGCTCCGTCTAGAGAAGACCCCCCCCCAACACCTCCCTTCGTCCACTGTCCTAGGCACAGCCGACCCCGACCAACGTCGCGAGGCTTGCAACTCGGTGTGTGCAGCTGGACCTGCGGCTGCTCTCGAACAAACGCGAGGGACCCAGAGGCGGCCCCGAGGGTGTGGAAAACACAGGGGCTTCCCCGCGAGGCCCGCGCACCGCCTCGGGGCTCCATCGTCTGTTTCCAGTCCTCCCCGCAAGGAGATGCCCCCGTCAGGACGCCGGGGCAGCGCCCGGGCACTGAACCCGGGGCCCGTGCGGGGCTGCGCGTCCGAGCCCCGCGCCCGGTGCGCGACACGGGGCTGCCCGGGTGCCTCTCGTCGCCCACTCCCGGCCCAGCCCCGACTCCCGCACCTGCCCGCCGCGCTCCGGCCCCGCGCCCCGCGCTTTGTTGCGCCAGGCCCGGCCGCCAGCCGCCGGCCGCACCCGCGTCGCCTCACCTGCAGGCGATGGCTCTTGACCAGGTGCATGTTGAGCGCGGGGCTGTTGGGCAGGATCTTACCGCAGCCGCGCACCGTGCACAGGATGTTGGTCCGCACCGCCCGGGACAGCTCGCTTACCGACGGCTGGATCAGCTCCCGGACCGGCGGCGCGGGGGCCGCGGGCGGCTGCCTCGACGCGGTGGGCCGCGGGCGGCTGCCCCTCAGGCGGGGCCCCGGGAACCCCCACGGGCCCGAGGCGGCGGCGGCTCCCCTCACGGCCGCTGGGACGGCCGGGGTGCCCGCCGCCAGTGCCGCGGGCCCCGCCGCCGCCGCCTCCGAGGCCGCCATAGCTCCCGCACGGCAGCGGAGCCCCGCTCGCAGGCACCGCCTCCGCCGCAGCCACTTCCGGCAGGGGGCGGGGCCGCCCGGCTCATTAGCATCCGGCCGGCCGGGCGGCCGCAGCGCCCCCTGCAGGCCGCCGAGAGCGCATTTTGACGGGAGCAGCCTCCAGGTGAGAACAGGTGGAAGATACTGGTCTCCATCCATCCATTCCTTGCATTTCTGGGAAATTGGCTCCAGGCAATAGATGGATAGAAGAAAAAAGCAATGCGTTCAGAAACTTTACTTCTCAAAGATTAGAAACAGTCCCAGTTTTCATGAGTAAGAAATAGTACACTGATTTCTGTATTTTTTGAACACTTGCCATGGACCAGGCTCCAGGGGGACACAGTCCACTATCTCATTTCCTCTTCAAAACAACCCAGCAGGCGTGTGCTGTAAATTCCGCCTCTTTGTATAGAAAAGGAGCATGCATTCCCTTTCTGCTTTGCTTCTAGAAGCTGCCTGCATCCCCTGGCTTACGCCTTTATCTCCAGGATCAGTAACAGCGAGCTGAGACGGTCTCATCCCATTACTGATTTCTCCAGCAGTCACGCCTCCCTCTGCCCTCTCTCCTCTCCACTCTTGAGGATCCTTGGGTTACAAGTCCAGTGGGTTATGATATGGACATATTTGTTGGGGGTGGGAGTTACTGTGCCTACCACAGGAGCCAATTCTGATTTAAAAAGTACTGTGGGCCACACAAAATATACCTATGGGGGGATGACACCCATGGGTCTGCCTGGGATTAATTTGGCTTAGCCACTTACTAGCCTAAGCCTTGGTATTCAGTAAAACAAAACAAAGTAGAACAACACACACACCCAAGTAATGCTAATAACATTGTTAGAAAAACAAGAGAATGCAGATGAAATATCTAGCATGGTACCAGCCACATAGTAAATGCTCAATAAACATTAACTATTATGTATTCTTGGAGACCTTACTGTACATGCAGTAAATTATTTTTTTTAAATGTATGTCTTTATTTATCTATACTTGAAAGGCAGCAACAAAGAGATCTTCCACTCACTGGCTTACTACCCAAATGCCTACAGCAGTCAGGGCTGGGCCAGGGCAAAGGTAGGAGCCTGGAATTCCACCTGGGTCTTCTCCATGGATGGCAGGGACCCAAGTACTTGAGCCATCACCTGCTGCCTCCCAGGATGCACGCTAGCAGGAAGCTGGACTAGAAGCAAAGGACCAGATCTCGACCCACATACTCCAGTGTGGGATAGGGGCATCATAAGCGGTCATTTCATGCACAATGCTTTGACTGTGAGGTCCTTAACTCTGCTTTTATTGCTGCTTCTGTTCCCAAGCTGCACTTGAATGTGACCATCAAGTCACTAACAAGTGTTCTGTGAGCCCTCAACTATTCTCTGTCTCTTTAAGCAGGAGCCTTTGTCTCGGGGGCCACCGGAGGCGCCACAAGTGGTACCATCATAGGCTGGATAATAAGACCAGTGTCTTTCTTTTTCTGGCTCCAGTTGTACATTCCTTCCAAGCAACAGAAACCTGCAGGGCCTCTCTGCAGACCCAAAGCAGGTATTCACATTCTGAGCAGAATACTTTCTAAGTGTGTGCACATGGGGAAAGATGCCCTAAACTGTGACTGTGGTCAAAAGGAAATTAGCATCAAGCCATTAACGTGTCAGTGCCTCACTCATTCTGGGATAACTGACATACCTGTGACATTTGTAAATTATACATCTAAAAACATACGATGTTTCACCTACGATCACCTACAACTTGTAGACACTAATGATGGCATTATAAAACATTGTTTTGCCCTCTTTTTTCAGACTGTACTTAGATATTCTGTATGTTAAAGCTCTTTTTGATTTTCATCAAAAGTAACTGATGTACAGTTTTTAAATATCTTTTAATTCACAAATTGTTTTCTCTGCTTTGGCCACGAAAAATGCCATGTAACATTTTTTCATCTTCTATCAACTAGAGAGGCACTTGTACATTTTTAAAATTTATTTTATTTTGTTAGAGGCAGAAATAGACAGCTTCCATCTGCTGGTTCACTTTCCAAATGCCAACAGTTGGAGACAGAAGTCAGGAGCCAGAAGCTCAATCCAGGTTGTCCACACGGGAGTGAAGGAACTTAAGCCATCACTGCTGTTTCTCCGTGTCTGCCTTAGCAAGAAGCTGGAGTCAGCTGCCAAATACTGAATCCAGGCATTTCATATGGAACGCAACTGTCTAATCTGACAACTGCTAGGCCAAATGCCCGCGCTCCTGGTACATTCTTACCAGTAATCCTATTCCTAGCTTCATTTGGTTCTTTTATTTCTTTTTTTGATTTCCCATCAGTGCAAATTACTTCTTCACTTTTTACTGTTTTAATTGTAACCTATCTTTTTTAAAAGATTTATTTGTTTATTTGAGAGGCAGAGAGAGAATCCATTTTTTTATAACCCCAAATCCTCTCTGGCGTAGCAGAGGGAACCAACTTTTAAATGTCATGATAAAAGGATATGCTATTTAGTGATGATCAACAAAGGATTTTCACCAACAGAAACAGATATAATAAGTTTTTAATATCTTTATTCACAAATGAGTATAATAATGGTCAGTTTGAACGTTACACATAATAAAATTATGAAAAGTTATATTTACAACAAAACAATGATTTTATATAACTCAATTATCAGATAAACAGCCTCTTGCAATAACAACTTCATGGGCCCAACTCTCCCCTCTGAACAGACTATGATTCTCCCAGAAGTTTAGTCAGGTGTAGTTTCTTGGTGTTTATTTATGTGATTCAAGGCCCATAAGAAAATCTGGACACTGGTATTTGAAACCAGACATGCCCAGGATAGAGAAGAGGCCGGAGTGGGAGAAAGGACACTGGACACTGCCAGCAGGCTCCACCACCGTGCCTCCTGCCTGACTCAGAGCATGCTGGTACTCGGGGTCAGGTCTGGAGCCATCGATATCCTGTGGAATCTCAAATGCCCACAGCTGCTATCCCTCACAGAACATGGCGGTGAGGAAACAGTCCCAACAATTATGTGAAGGTTTCTAAACTTTTAATATCAATAATTAATTTATAAAACACAAATTCATAGAAAGAAGCTGTACAAATTCATGGAAAGAAGCTCTCCAAATAGCCATTAACAAATACGTAGGTACTATGTGCAGTCAGGGAGCTGCTGCACTTACAAAACCACATGGATCTTATTTGTCTCTAATTTTAAAATAATTCATTCCCCTGCTGGGTATGCAAGTGAGCAGTGGAGAGAGTGGTGCATCTGCAATTCCTGAAATTTAAAAAAAAAAAAAAGAAAGAAAAAAATTAAAACAATCACAGGGCAAAGGATTGGAGTTAAGATTAGAGGGTGGATCATGGTTTTGCCTCCCATGAAAGAGCAGAAGCAGAATGTGCAAAAAGTGCATGAATATGCAAAAAAGGGCACAATGGGGTGGCATGCTGGAGTGACAGGAAAGCTCAGAGGCAGTTGCTGATTTTTCTAGTTTGTAAAATAAGCTGACCACTCACCGGCTGGTGCTAAGGATTTCAAAGCTTCCAAAAGATGTGGGCTGGAGAACTTTATCAGGCACCTCAGTGGTTCTTCCCTGTCAGCCAGGATGCCCCCATTTAAGTCACTTTTGAACTTCGTTTCGAGCTGTCAACAAAAATATTGACAAATTACTATTAAATATATCAGACTGGTGAAGGATGGTGAAGTCAGATTCTGCATTTCATTGTCATTCTTGTTTCATCAGTTATCCCACCTCCATTTCCAACCGCCCACCCCCACTGGGTTGTTTTAAAGCAAATCCAAGACACACAGCATTCTTTCTGTACACATTTCAGTTTGTACCTAGTGTGGGGAGCAACTGGGAGCAACTCGGACTAGACTAAGTTACTGGAATTTTTTTTTTTTTTTTTTTGACAGGCAGAGTGGACAGTGAGAGAGAGAGACAGAGAGAAAGGTCTTCCTTTTGCCGTTGGTTCACCCTCCAATGGCCGCCGCGGCCGGCGCGCTGCGGCCGGCGCACCACACCGATCCGATGGCAGGAGCCAGGAGCCAGGTGCTTTTCCTGGTCTCCCATGGGGTGCAGGGCCCAAGCACCTGGGCCATCCTCCACTGCACTCCCTAGCCACAGCAGAGGGCTGGCCTGGAAGAGGGGCAACCGGGACAGAATCCGGCGCCCCGACCGGGACTAGAACCTGGTGTGCCGGCGCCGCTAGGCGGAGGATTAGCCTATTGAGCCACGGCGCCGGCCAGTTACTGGAATTAAGACTTATTCTATGCATCTGCTCTCCCACAATATGGCGCTGGGAGAGGAGAAAACAGCTTCTACGCAGCTGCCTCTTGCCAACTTGAGTGATGACCTCCAGGAGCTGATCCTGCTCCTGATTGGAGGAGAGCAGCGTACTAGGCGTGTGGGCAGCCGAGTTGGGATTGGTGGAAGAGGACTATAAAGGAGGAGAGAGACAACATGCACCAGGAACATCTATCTGAAGGAACACCTGAGCAGCCCCCGAGAGAGCCGGCCGGCAGTGTGCCGCTCCCCCACGGAAGTGGGGAATGTGGCAGGGGGAACCGCCCTTCCACGGAGGTGGAAGGGACGGTAGCCAACCCGGGAAGAACCAGCAGCAAACCCGGGGAGGGCCGAGCAGGCAAAAGAACAGCGCAGGGTCCTGTGTCGTTCCTCCACGAAGAGGGGGAGCGACACCTAGGAGACTCAAAAGGACTCTCTTCAAAACTGAACCCCGGTAGCATGACCATACATTAGGAAAAACTGGTGTTTCTTTTGGATGTTCACTGTAATACTTTTGCAAGTTTTCTCCAAGTTTGACCTTCTTCAAAATAGAAAAGGTAGGGAAAAATTAGTACCAGCATGAATAAATGTGTACTTTAGCTTACACAATGGGGCCACTCTAAGATGTGTGGAAAGGGAAGTTTTGTGAATCAAATCTCCTGCAGCCTAGGTCAGCATCTGTCTAGCTTTGGTGTGCACCACTAGAGGGCTTGTGAAAACAGATCAGGGTACCAGGGCAGCCAAGAATCAGCGTTTCTTACCCATTTCCAAGCGCAGCTGATATTGCTAGTCCAAGGACCACGCTTTAAGAACCACTGTTCTGGATTATGAGCTGTTTAAAAGGACTGAGTTAAAACCTGCCATTAAGGGACTGCAGCTTTAGTGGTGTCACTCAACTTCTCCCACTACAAAGGAATCAAACCAAACAGGCTTGGGTCTAAGAAAGCAGATCAGTGCTGTAGCTTCAGGAAGACCAGCCAACATGAATTTTATTGGAGGGTTAGGAGGCAAGAGCAGGTTACAAGTGTGAGCATGGACTCGGATTAGGCTGATCATGGCACAAACTTCAAGTTCTTCTGTGAGTAACAATGGCTTGCATTATATACCTGAAGCCTGTTATCTGGACTTCCTGGAGGCTAGTGGCACACTTCAAAAACCAGCTAAGGTTGGAGTATTGTTGGGACTACTGGTTTTTTTCTATATGATGTCAACCAGATTACATGATGACTTTTTTACTAAACAAGGGTTTATGAGCACCTACTATGTGCAAACTACTGTTCTAGGTATAGATGAGCTAGAGAGGTAGAATGTACAACAGATCACACCCAATTATATACAACTGAGTTGATATGTGAGATGAAATGAAAAGGCAAACTCAAAATTTCAACAGGTCTTCTTTGCCAACAGGGGAACTTATCAATATAATAAAGAGATCTATTTAACTCACAAATCGATTATGAAATTGAAGTGATTGGGTAGGCGTTTGTGGTGTAGTGGTGAGCATAGCTGCCTTCCAAAACTGAAGTGATAAATGAAAAGAGAATAGTCTCTTAGACCTGTTTTCCACTTAAGGTTTTTGTTCCTATCATAAAACAACAATAACTTGTAGGTGAAATTTAGTCAACATCCTACCTTATACTGTGCAAATTCTAGTCGTGGTTGAGGGTAGTCTCCAAAAGTTTCTTGAGTTATTCTCTGTACTTTGTCTTTTTCTACTGCATTTTCATGAATGATCCTTGAATCTGCTACAGGTGGAAGATTTCACATGAAGCAGCCATTGGGAATATATTTCATCCTTAAAGTATCCTCTTTTTATTTCTAACTTTTCACAATTTTTGTTTAATTAAAAAATAACATCTAATGTTTCTTCTTTTGATTGCAGTGATTTCTTATTATAGAAAAGTTATAAAGAACAGGCTGATACAGAGAAAATAGAAGGGAACCATAATTCTACCAGCCAGCAATAAGCATTGTTAACATTTTAATGTGTTTCCATCTGGTTCTTACTACAGTGAATAATGATGCATACATATGCTTTTCTGTATTTTTTAAACTGGAATTACAAAATATACAACTTTGTATCCTGCCTTTTTAACATGAAATTAACAGCTGTTCTTATGCCATTTGAAAGTTATAAAAATGTTTGGCTTGTAACAGCTGTGCCATTTCCTTTTATTGCCAAATCTCCGTTAAGAGACAGCGAAGTTTTCATTTTTTATAAATTTATATTACACCCTACCTCTTTTCTGATCCATTATAGTAGTCTAATAGTCTATTATTTTGGGTTTTCCAGGGAGAACATCAAGTCACCTTTGAGTAGTAACGTGGTTATAATTCTGATGATTCTAGAGAGTAATTGATTCAATGCATTAAGAGACTGCCCAGATTTTAAATCTGGCTATGCCACTTTCTAGCTGTTTTACTTTGTGTAGAGTTGCCAAACCTCTCTGAAACTCACTTTTCTGCTGAACAGTGCTAATTCATGGAACTGCTGTGAAGATTATGGAAATAATACATAAAAACCAATTAGTGGGCTGGCGCTGTGGTGCAGTGGGTTAACACCCTGGCCTACAGTGCTGGCATCCCATATGGGCGCTGGTTCGAGACCTGGCTGCTCCACGTCCCATCCAGCTCTCTGCTATGGCCTGGGATAGCAGTGGAAGGTGGCCCAAGTCCCTGGGCCCCTGCACCTGCATGGGAGATCCGGAGGAAGCTCCTGGCTTCAGATTGGCACAGCTCCGTCACTGCAGCCAATTGGGGAGTGAACCATTGGATGGAAGACCTCTCTCTCTCCCTCTCTTTCCTCTCTCTGTGTAACTCTTTCAATTAAATAAATAAATCTTTAAAAAAAAAAAACAATTATTGTGATGCTCGGCACTAAAAAAACGCTCAACATCTATTAGCTAGCTTTGTTGTTGTTATTACATGCTATTCTAGAAAATTCTAAAGTAGACTTATAGTTGCCTAACTTCCCCCTTCATCAGATATTTAATTTTTTTTTCTGAAAGCAGTCAATAGTTTTGAATCAGAATTTTACTGTGTATGCATTCTACTGAGTGACAGAACTCTAAAAGTGATGCACTTCCCAACTTCAGTTTTGTTTTGAGACACACATACTGTTTATGTCCAGCCCAACGCTCCTTTCCTGTAGAGGTGCTGTAGGGTTGTGGATTTCAAAGTTCTAGGGAAAAAAAAAAAAAAAAACAAACAACTGAATGTTTTACTAATTTTAACACCTTGAAATGCAGATACTAATTGATTTTAGTACATTAAAGTATATGCCATATCTTTCTTTTTTCCAACAAAAGGATATTTAGGGTCACATCCTGGCTGAAATGAGCCTTTCCCAAGAACACAAGGTTGACAAGGGAATGTCCCATATTTGAACAACTCTGACCTTAGTTATAAAGACAGTTCTGCAGCTCCCTCCTGATGGCCTGGGAAAGCAGCGGAAGATGGCACAAGTACTTGCCCAGTACTTGGTCTCCTGCCACCCACATGGGAGACCCGGAAGAAGGTCCTCATTCCTGGCTTTGGCCTAGCCCAGCCCCAGCCGTTGTGGTCATTTCAAGAGTGAACCAGTGGATGGAAGATCTTTCTTTCTGTAACTCTGCCTTTCAAATAAAATGAATCCTTTTCTTTTTAAAAATGAAGGCAGATCTGTAAGAAGTACAGGTAGTGAGCACAAAACCTAGAGTGATCAAAGGCAATTTCTGCAATGTGGTGTCTCAGCTTTACAGCTCCAGCTCAGAACCTAAAATTCTCACCAAGATTCCTTGTGGAAAAGTTCTCTGACTCTAAATGGGAGTCTCTCAAACCTCTTCTGTGCCCTGCTAGAGCCACTGGTTTTTATAATTAGCTGCTTGACAATGGACACAACCCTTATATTGTAGCAGAACGGTTTCTATTTGGTGAGAAGGTGTGGGGAGGAGAAAACCATTCTCAAACTATTTTTTTAATATTTATTTATTTTATTTGAAAGTCAGAGTCACACAGAGAGAGAAGGGGAGAGGCAGAGAGAGAGAGGTCTTCCATCCGCTGGCCCAATCCCCAATTGGCTGCAACGGCTGTAGCTGCGCCGATCCGAAGCCAGGAGCCAGGAGCCAGGAGCTAGGAGCTTCCCCCAGGTCTCCCATGTGGGTGCAGGGGCCCAAGGACTTGGGCCATCTTGTACTGCTTTCCCAGGCCATAGCAGAGAGCTGGATCAGAAGTGGAGCAGCCAGGACCCAAACTGGTGCCCATATGGGCTGCCAGCACTTCAGGCCAGGGCGTTAACCCGCTATGCCACAGTGCCGGCCCCTCTAACTTCTTCTTCTTCTTCTTCTTTTTTTTTTTTTTGACAGGCAGAGTGGACAGTGAGAGAGAGACAGAGAGAAAGGTCTTCCTTTGCCGTTGGTTCACCCTCCAATGGCCGCCGTGGCCAGCATGCTACGGCCGGCGCACTGCACTGATCCAATGGCAGGAGCCAGGTACTTCTCCTGGTCTCCCATGGGGTGCAGGGCCCAAGCACTCGGGCCATCTTCCACTGCACTTCCTGGCCACAGCAGAGAGCTGGCCTGGAAGAGGGGCAACCGGGCAGAATCCGGCGCCCCGACCGGGACTAGAACCCGGTGTGCTGGTGCTGCAAGGCGGAGGATTAGCCTAGTGAGCCGTGGCGCCGGCTCTAACTTCTTAATGTTAGATTTTTTTCTTTAGAGTAACTTGTAGAGAGGTACCACTTCCTTCCACTTACAACAAACAAAAAACTTAAGTATAACATCTCTGAGGACTCAAAGATATACACAGAGCAAGAACAGACATTCGTCACGCATCGGAAAAAGACCCTGAGCCTATTAAAGATAGATTCATTTTATCATTAACGGGAACAAAAAATTAAGTATTACAAATAAATTGTGGGACTTATTAGACCAATGCTTTCTCCTTTTAATTCCAATCTCTATATCAACTGCTTGACTAATGGGACAAAAAATGAACCATACTTCTGTCTTATATATATATATATATAAATATATATATATATATTATTTGACAGGTAGAGTTATAGACAGTGAGAGAGAGAGACAGAGAGAAAGGTCTTCCTTCCATTGGTTCACCCCCCACAAATGGCCGCTACAGCCGGTGCTGCACCGATCCAAAGCCAGGAGCCAGGTGCTTCTTCCTGGTCTCCCATGCGGGTGCAGGGCCCAAGCACTCGGGCCATCTTCCACTGCCCTCCTGGGGCACAGCAGAGAGCTGGACTGGAAAAGGAGCAACCAGGACTAGAGCCCAGCACCCATATGGGATGCCAGTGCCACAGGCGGAGGATTAACCAAGTGAGCCATGGCACTGGCCCCTGTCTTATATGTATTTAAGTTCAAAGGATGATATCAAGTTAATCTAAACAGCAAACAAATCCCAACTAGAACTTCTGATTTAGAAACTTGGATCTATATAACCCAGACTCCAAAGACCCATGAGCAGTATAAAGCTGTTTTATAAAATTATAAAAAGATGACGGTGAGAAATTATTTTGTTTCCTTTCATGTTAACTAATGGAAGCTTTCTCCAATTCAGTAACATCTAAATTCATCTCCTCTTGTTGGGATGGACTTTCCTACCTGCTTGTCCAGCGCCTTCTAACTCCTGTGCAGAAGAGAAACCGAAGGCTCATCTTCACAGTCGCAGGCTTACCTGATTATACTGCTTGAAAACAATAGCCTTCAGAGAGTCTAGGTATCTGCTTCTCAGGTCCATCTTCACAATCTGATGGTGTTTGCTAGCGACTGTCAGGGCCTTCAAGTAAAAGTATGTGAGACTATTAGGATTACTGTCCCTGAGTTTCTAACAGTTGTCAAAATAAAATGTAGGAGCTGCAACTGGTGAGTAGCTCCCACTTAAGAGTGCAAGGAAATCCAAAAAATTTAATTTCCTGGTGTGTTAATTTAAAAATTAAAATACCCATTACTGTCATCAAGTCTCATAAATAGTCTTTTGTTTGTACCATTTTTAGAAAAGGGATTCTGTTTAAAGTTAGGAGTATAACAAAATCAAGCTCAGACTAGAAATAAACAATACTCAAGTTAGCATTGTAGAATACCAGTCACCTAATACTACAATGATACTGCCACACAACAATGAAAATATGGATGCTTCAGGGCAACAGAGAAAATAGTATGAATTAAATGCAATTTATAAAAGCTGCCTGTCATTTGGAAAACAAGTTAGAAGACTGGAACAGAACAGCAGAACAAGGTATTTACTTGGAACTAAAGGGAAGAGGTGCGCTTGCCTTAGGATATCCAACCGAAGTGAACATTAGCCTCTGATGTAAGGTTTAACCACCTGTGACAGTGTGCCTGGATGAATGACCACTACGCACCACAGAGCAAGTGACCCCAAATGTACAGAAGTGTTAAAGGCAAAGAGAAAAGAGCAGTCTTCTGCCATTTCAGAAAAACAACTTAAATGACAAGCAGGTACACCCAGTGGGACGCTGGCTTGCTTAGTCCACCACTCAGGAGTGCAAGATGCTTCACCCAGTTCTACCAGACACGGGTGGGCACAGCCAGGGTACATCTGCTCACCTACAACCATCTGAAGTGGTATCAACTGCAGGTGCCACTGTAGCTGTGAATGCTACGAGGGGAAGCAACAGTCACCAGGCCACTTGAGGGCTGGCTTATTTTGGGGAAAGATGCTAGGAAGCCTGTAACACCCAAGGCAGAACCATAAGCAGAAGAGAAGCTGTATCTTAGGTTAAAGCAGTCTTCTTGTATACAGTACACAGGGAAAACAGTTACAAATAAAAATAACGGTCATTATAGGAAAATACACAATCATAAACAACGTTATATGGAACCACATGGAGACGTTCTGTTAAGTTAAAGCAAATTATAGAAACATACGCACCAACCCAGTTTTTGTAATCAAACAACTCCTGAAAGCAAATGGCAATTTTTTGGGTGGATGGGATAGGGACAAAGATATGAAGTTTTAAAGACTAACTTTTTATTCTTAGAGACTTATGTATTCACTGCACTTTTCACATTAAGCACTTATTACTCCTAGATTAAAAGACAATAAAACATAGCTCCAAGCTAGTATCTTAGACCACACTCCCACTTGTGGGTAAGACCACTCTGCTCTTTTTCTTTCAGATGAGAATTAAATTGGTCTCTACATCAAATGCTTATTGAGTAAACTACAAACACTTTTAAGACAAGGATAATAAAATATTACAACCGATAATAATTGTTCCATACCTGACCCAGCAGGGGGATATTGCTCTTGAGCCTGGAGGAAGAAGTGAAGGCATAGGGAGTGTGGGAGTAGTACACCACGTAAGTAGGCTTGTACTGGTTTGGCTTAGTGTACTGCGTTCCCCAGGCGATTCGGATCCAGACTGCATTCTCCTCGGCATCTCTGAAGCTGACTGTCACCTTATTGAAAAGAAGATTTGAGCTTTCTCACAAAAATCTCATTGTGCCACCAGCTGCAGCTGCTTTTACAGGCAAACGATGTCACTAGAATCTCCCGGGCAGACTGCGATCCAGTAGTCTTTTCTCCTGCTTTTCATGACAGGGTTTTGGGACTCTTTGGGAAAATAACTGATTTTTAGAGAGAAAAGTACACGCCGTGCACAGTCTTTTATAAAGAAATATTTTTTGAAAAATAAATTTACTTATTTATTTGAAAGGCAGAGTGACAGAAAAAGATCTTCCTTCCACTGGCTCACTCCCTAAATGCCTGCAACAGCTGGGGCTGGGCCAGGCTGAAGTCAGGAGCCTGGAACTCCATCCAGGTCTCCATGTAGGTGGCCAAGAACTCAGGTACTCCGGCCATCCTCTGTTGCCTTCTCAGACACATCAGCAGAGAGATGGATCAGAACTGGAGCTCACTACAAACATCCCAAGTGACAGTCCAACCCACTGGGCCACAATGCCCACCCCTGTCCTGAAGGAATTATTATTTAAAAAAAACTTTATTAATTTGAAAGGCAGAGTAATAGAGAGAGGAAAGCCACAGACACACAAGGAGAGATCTCCTATCTGCTGGTTCACTCCCCTAATGGCCACCATGGCTGGGGCTGGGCCAGACCAAAGCCAGGAGTCAGGAACTCCATTCCAGTCTCCCACGTGGACCATCAACTGGACCATCGACTGCTGCCTTCCAAGGAGCATAAATAGGGAGTTGGATTAGAAGCAGAGCAGATGGGACTTGAACACGCACTCCAATAAAGGATGCTGGCACTGTAAGCACTGGCTTAACCCGCTGCACCACAACACAGGTGTCAGGAAATTTTTTTAAAAAGCTACAATCAAGTTATGAAATCAACACTTTCAGTAATTTCTCGGGCTTGTCCGGAAAACCATGTTTCCCTACATGTAAAGTTTATGAAGGAAAGCAGCCTTACCTAATATCTTTTCATTTTTAAAATACATTTATTTATTTGAAAGGCAGAGTTAAAGAGGCAGAGAGAGAGAGAGGTCTTCCTTCTACTGGAGAAAGAGAAAGAGAGAAAGAAAGAGAGAGAGAGAGAGAGAGAGAGAGAGAGATCTTCCTTCTACTGGTTCACTCCCCAGATGGCCACAACAGCCAGAGCTGGGCTAATCTGGAACCAGGAGGCTGGAGCTTCTTCCAGGTCTCCCACGTAGGTATAGGGGCCCAAGGACTTGGGCCATCTTCTACTGCTTCCCCAGGCCATACCAGAGCTGTATTGGAAGTAGAACAGCCAGGACTCAAACTGGTGCCCATGTGAGATACCAGCCCTGCAGGCGGTGGCTTTCTCCACTACACTACAGCATCGGCCCCTAGTGTCTGTTTTCTAATGAAGCCTTCCTAGCAAGCAGCATAGACCTAGCATGAACCATAAAGCTTCAATAACGGGCTCACAAATGTACTAATCCTAACCCTTCTGTGCACTTAGCTCAAAGCTAAAGGAATGTTATTTGGTGAGAATCTAGGAAGTTATACTTGGCTTTCAGTTCAAGGACAATATATAGGCCTTAGTTTTTGTTTTTGTTTTTTTATTTTTTATTTTAATTTTTCCCCCCAAGAAACCTTTTATTTAAGGAATACAAACTTCAAGCATTTCATAATACAGCCTTTCTACATCTGCAAATGTTTGACAGCTAGAGTGTCATTTAGCAGCCTGCACCCAGATTGTCAGCTCACCTTCCATGGAGCTTCCTCTTGGAGCTCTAACGATGGAAAGGAGGAACTTGAGACAGGTGCACTTGGCTTGCCGACATCTCTTTAGTTCCTCCCTCACAGAGCTCATTCTAGGAAAAGCAGGTTGGTGGCTCTACCTACTATCCAGCTACTTTTCCAAATGCCCTGGGTGCTACAGACAAGGAATCCTCCCAGGGGAGGGTGCAGAGGTGCAGAGCTGTCTTTCTCGAGGGAGCAGCACAGAGCTTGGCCCACATGAGGTGCCAAAGAGCTTGAATGGAAGGAGGCCTTCTTCTGGAGAGCTTCTACAAACACAAAAGCACCCGGAAGATCAAGGCTGCTCAAGAGCTGCGCTGATCGTCACCAGCACCACCAGCTGCACAGGACCATCTCACTTCAGCTCACTGAAGTTCAACAGGATTAGCGATGCCGCTGCTCCACCACACCAGCCACATCCACAGTGCTCAGCAGCTGCACGTGGACAGCAGCTGGCCTTCCAGACAAGGCTGACCCAGACACTCCTGTCACTGCACAGAGTGCTCCTGGGTGCTGCCGCTCCTAGGAAAGAAGCCTCTCGGGCCCTGAAAGGACAGGGAAGTTTCTAAAATGTTCAGAGTTTGCCTTTGACATGGAGAAGAATGGTATGGAATATTACTGATTGAAATTGTTACAGAAAAAAAACAAAACCAAGCGTAGCAGATTTTAAGTGCCAAGACGTCATTAAATTTGGATGAATTTTGTTCTTACATTTCTTAGTGCTCTCTGAAGAATTTTCTTAAATGAACTTTTGAACTGTTCTATATCAAACAGGTCGAGGTCTTCACCTGTCAGGATGAGAAGAAAAATTACGTAAACTATGTCTTCAATAAACACATTTGCCAGGAACCCTGGAGCCAGGTATTTTGTGTAAACCTGCAGCAATAACGACAGACTCATTTAAACGCTACAAGGACCTCTGAAATTTTCCATAGATGAATCAGAAATAACCATTTTCTTTGAAAGACAATTGACTGAAGAACATACTGCTATTTATTTTTAAAAACCCAAAATAGCAAATATGAATACTGAATTAAAATGGAAACATCCAATTAAAATATCCACCTAAAATGGAAAATATTACCTGGTCCTTTACTCATCTGATAAACATCCCAGATTTTCTGGTGCCGATGAACTTGAGTACCTGAGAGAGGGAGGAAGGGCTTACTCCTTAGTATCATGTCATTGAACTTTGAAGTAATGTGCTCATAAATATGTATTTCTAATAATGTAAACTCGCGAAAATAACAGTATTTGCATTAATTAGGTTATACAGATTTCTATTCAGAATATAAACCTGATATGTATTAAATTTACTCAAATAAAATTCTGATCAGTCCATTCACCCACCCTGCATAATATATAGTTCCATTTTAACATCTGTTCTTAATTTCTTTAAGATTTATTTATTTACCTGAGAGGCAGAGTTATAGAGAGTGGGACAGAGAGAAAGGTCTTCCATCCACTGGTTCACTCCCCAAATGGCCACAACGGTTGGAACTGAATGATCTGAAGCCAGGAGCTAAGAGCTTCTTCTGGGTCTCCCACACAGGTCCAGGGGCCCAGGGACTGCTTTCCCTGGCCATCGCAGGAAGTGGGATCAGAACTGGACCAGCTGGGACTCGAAATGGCGCCCATATGGGATGCTGGCAGATGCTTAACCTACTACACCACAGCGCTGGCTGCCATCTGTTCTTATTTTAGCTAGAGCACTGGTTCTGTTTCCACACAAGCCTACCCTACAGACTGGTGCGCTCCCCTGGCCTGACAGGGAGTGATGAGCTCCCAGTGACTGGTGTTCACACAGGCTGTTCCTGTGCCTGCAGCCTCTTCTCCCAGCCCCTTACACCCTGCCCCTTTCCCCGCTGTCTACTCAGTGGCCCACCCTGACCACTCTCCCCAGACGGCCCTGTCTTAGCTCCCTTCAGAGTACTCATCGCATCTGCCTACTTAGGTGTTCATTTTTTTTTTTTACCATTTAATTTTTAAAAATGTTTTATTTATTTTTTTAACTTTTATTTAATGAATATAAATTTCCAAAGTAAGCTTATGGATTACAATGGCTTCCCCCCATAACTTCCCTCCCACCCGCAACCCTCCCCTTTCCCTCTCCCTATCCCCTTCCATTCACATCAAGATTCATTTTCAATTCTCTTTATATACAGAAGATCAGTTTAGCATATATTAAGTATATTAAGTAGATTTCAACAGTTTGTACCCACATAGAAACAAAGTGAAAAATACTGTTTGAGTACTCGTTATAGCATTAAATCACAATGTACAGCACATTAAGGACAGAGATCCTACATGAGGAGTAAGTGCACAGTGACTCCTGTTGTTGACTTAACAATTTGACACTCATGTTTATGGCTTCAGTAATCACCCTAGGCTCTTGTCATGAGTTGCCAAGGCTATGGAAGCCTTTTGAGTTCACTGACTCTGATCATATTTAGACAAGGTCGTAGTTAAAGTAGAAGTTCTTTCCTCCCTTCAGAGAAAGGTACCTCCTTTTTTGAAGACCTGTTCTTTCCACTGGGATCTCACTCGCGGAGATCTTTCATTTAGGTGTTTGTTTGTTTGTTTGTTTTTTGCCAGAGTGTCTTGGCTTTCCATGCCTGAAATACTCTCATGGGCTTTTCAGCCAGATCCACGTGCCTTAAGGGCTGATTCTGAACACTTAGGTGTTCATTTAACTAGATTCTCACGGGAACCAAGGACCTGTTCACTGCTGTAGTCCCGGGTCTGAGCACTGCCTGGCATAAAGGTAGCACTCTGTATGTGGTATCTGCTGAAGGAAGGAATGAATACATGTACGCCACAGAGTAACAAAGTCCACAATATTCTGGAATAGAAACAGACCTTGAAGTTAGCAAGTTCAGGGCTGGTGGCATAGTACAGCAGATTAAGAGTCCTGGCTACCCCTCCCAATCCAGCTCCCTGCTAATGAACTTGGGAAAGTAGCAGGAGATGGTCCAAGTACTTGGGCCCCTGTCACCCATGTGCGAGACCTGGACTGAGTTCCAGGTTGCCGGTTTTAGCCTGGCATGGCTCCAGCCATTGCAGCCATCCGGGAAGTGAACCGTGGATGGAAGATCTGTCTCTCCCTCTTTGTAACTCCACCTTTCATTTATATTAAAAAAAAAAAAAATTAGAACCTTACTCCATCATCCTTCTAGCTTAAAATTGATCCTGTATTGACCTTTGGATCTCAGACCAGGTTTTCTATATCTCACAAAGAAGCACTTCAAGTTGGCCTCAAGTTGTCACACAGTTGGCACTTCTGGCTTTTCTTGTGCCTCCTGAGGTTCAGCACTTTTCCTTCTTTGGTGCTCAGGTGTCTAGCACCCTCGCCCCTCCACTTACGGCAACAGGCCTGACAATTCTTCATTGATTATCTGGTTTTGCCTAAAGTATGTGTAAGCAGGCACCGCATGATGCCCACTCAAGAGACAGCCTCCAGAGGTTTTGTTTTGTTTTCCCTCTGGTATTTACTCTTTTGGCTAATTGGTTTCTGCGACAAAAACAGAAATTAAATTTTTTATTGTTAATGATGACGCTCCTGGCTTCGGCCTAGCCCAGTGATGGCTGCTGTGGCCATCTAGGGAGTGAATCAGGAGGTGGAAGATCTCTTTCTCTGGCTCTCCATTTCCCTCTGTAACTTTCATAATATAAATAATAAATAAATAAATAAATAAATCTTTAACAAGAAGTTCATGAGGGACCAGCATTGTGGCACAGCAGGTTAAGCTGCTGCCTGCAACAATGACATCCCATATGAGCACCAGTTTTGAGTCCTAGCTGCTCCATTTCCAATCCTGCTTCCTGCTAATGTACCTGGGAAAGCAGCAGAAGATGGCCAAGTACTTGGGCCCTGCCAAGTTACAAGCTCCCGGCTTTGGCCCAGCCCTGGCTTTTGTGGTCATTTGGAGTGAACAAGCCAATGGAAGAACTTTCTCTGTCTCTGTAACTCTGCCTTTCAATTAAATAAATAAATCTTAATAAAATAAAAAAAAGTTTATGAAGTAATTGACAATGATTTACATATAAATAAAGACATTTGCTACCTTATATAGGACATGTCCTAGACTAGTCCAGGATATTTTTTTTTGACAGGCAGAGTGGACAGTGAGAGAGAGAGAAAGGTCTTCCTTCCGTTGGGTCACCCCCCTAAATGGCTGCCACAGCTGGCACACTGCGCCAATCCGAAGGCAGGAGCCAGGTGCTTCCTCCTGGTCTCCCATGGGGTGCAGGGCCCAAGCACTTGGGCCATCCTCCACTGCCTTCCCGGGACACAGCAGAGAGCTGGCCTGGAAGAGGAGCAACCAGGACTAGAACCTGGTGCCCATATGGGATGCCGGCACCGCAGGCGGAGGATTAACCTAGTGCGCCATGGCACTGGCCCAAGGACATGTCCTGGACTAGTCCATGATCTTTGTGACAAGCATGCTTCCCTGAAGTGTCCCCGTTACAGCAGGGGCTCTCCTCTCCCTCCAGTTCCAAGTACACTCACCCCAGCTGTCATGCGTGTTAAGCTCATACTATTATTATATCAATTTTCTTAGGGGAAGTTAAAGGCTTAGAAAGAAGATGCAACTTGGCAAAGGATGCAAGACTGGTAAACGACAGATGCCAGGTCTTCAAACCCTAAAATCCAAGCCTCACAGACAAAAAAACCTCTGAGGAAAGGGATTAGCTAAGTGTGAATAAAAATCACCAAAACTTACAAACGATGTCTAGAAGGGCCGCATCGCTGAGACTGGCACACTTCTCCTGAAAGAGAGGATAAACTATTTAGCATACGCGGTATACCACATGTACTGTCCCACTTAAGGCACGTTTTAGGCAAGGTCAGAGCGGACTATTAAATGCTCCGAGTGCTTCCTGACAAACTCTCTCAATCTACATTCTTGTAGCCAACAGACCTGCTGCTTCATGTCTCGGTCTAGGCACTCACAACCATTCTCTCATAATTTATTCATTTATCACTTTTTACTTTGCTTTTCAAAAATCGATCTTAGTGGGGGTAGTTAACATACATTAAACTGCAGACATTTCACATGGACAATTTGCTAGGTGTTGACTCAGGAATACACCCTCCATTCTTCTCTGCACCCCTCCATTCTTCTCGTGTCTCTTTATTATCCTCCCTTCCACCCTTCTTGGTTCCCATCTCATCGCATCCCCATCCCTGGTCCCAAGGCAACTGCTGATTTGCTTTTTGTCAGTACAGATCTGTTTGCATGCTTCATAGTTTTACATGACTGTTAATATAAGCCTACATTCTTTCACTGGGAAGGGGTCTGGCTTCTACCACTGAGCTTAATTATTTTGATATCAATCCCCCTTTTCCCACCTGTGAATTGTTACTTCTTTTTACTGCTGGGTAATATTCCACTGCATGGCTACTTCACAATTTGTTTGTCCTTCTACCCACTGATGGACATTTTGCTTATTTCCAGTTTGGGCTGGTATGAATAATGCGGCATTACCATCAGTGTCTGTGTCTTTGTGTGGATATGTTTTAATTGCTCTTGGCCGAATCTATGGTAAGCATACATTTTAACTGTTTAAGAAAGTGCCAGACTGATTTCCAAAGTGGCTGTCCAATTTTACCTTCCCACCAAAACAATATGAGAGTTCCAGTTTTTCCACATCTTGGCTACCACTAGGTATGGTCAGTCTAATAAGTGCATTAAATAAGTGTATTAGGATCTCTTATTATGGTTTTAATTTGCATTTTTCTTTTTCTGTTTTTAAAGATGTATTTATTTGAAAGGCAGAGTTACAGAGATGCGAAAGGCAGAGAGAGAGAGAGAGAGAGCGCCAAGCATGCGCTTCCATCCACTCCCCATATG
This sequence comes from Oryctolagus cuniculus, assembly GCF_051225735.1. Classification (NCBI taxonomy): domain Eukaryota; kingdom Metazoa; phylum Chordata; class Mammalia; order Lagomorpha; family Leporidae; genus Oryctolagus; species Oryctolagus cuniculus. Next base: position 73,248,776 of record NC_142884.1, on the reverse strand, counting down.
ACTTCAATGGTTAGGGTTGGGCCAGGCTGAAGCCAGTAGACTAGAACTGCATCTGAGCCTTTCACATGGGTGGCAGGGACCCAAGCCATTCCCTGCTGCTTTCCCAAGGTATATTAGCAGGGAGCTGTATAAGAAGCAAACCAGCTGGGACTTGAACTGGCAATCATACGGGATGCCGGTGTTGCAAGTGGTGGCTTAACCCACAGCACCACAACGTGGACCCCTTCATTTTTTTAACGCCTAAGGATTTTGAGCATTTTTTCACACTCTTATTTGTCATCATAAATCTTTTTTTGTGGGGAATGTGCATTCTATCACATCTTTTTTGCCTATTTAAAAAACTGGATTATTTTCTTATTATTAACTCCTAAGAATTAAAAAAAAAAAAAAACCACAGATACACACACACACACACACACACACTTATATATATACCAGGTACAAATTCTTTATCAGATAATTATTTGAAAATAGGTTCTACCAATCTGGCTCTTCTTTTCATTTTCTTAACAGTATCTTTCAAATAAAAGTACTAATTTTGCTAATGTACAATTTGTTAATCATTTTTTCTTCTATGAATGCTTTTAGCATTCAGCCTAAGAAACTTTTGCCTAGTTCAAGACCACAAAGATGTTCTTCTGTTTCTTTCTACACGTTTTATAGTTTTAGGTATTTTGTTTGGATTTTGAATCTACTTTAATTTTTTCCTTCCCTATAGTACAGAGGATGGTTTGAAATTCATTTTTTGGTAGTATATTTGGGCATCCAATTATTGCATCATCACTTGTTGAAAAGATTATCTTTTCTTCACAGAACTGCCCTTGGTAGCTTTGTCAAAAATCAGTTAACCACATATATGTGAGTCTCTATCTACCCTGTAATCTATTGCTTCATTCTATCTGATGCCAACACCCCCCTGTGTTGGTGACTCTTAACTGTGTAAGTCACCTTGAATACAGGAAGTCTGAGTTGTCTTTCATGTTTCCCAAAAGTCTTTTTAGCTATGCTGGGTCTTTTGCATTTGCACATATGAATTTGAAAATCAGCTTCTGAGGTTCTATAAAACAATCTGCTATAGTCTGAGTGGAGGTCGCACTGCAGTCACAGGTCAACCCGGGAAAGACTGCCATCCTAACAACGTCAGGCCTTCTGAACTTCCAGCGTGTGGACCTCTCTATTTAGATCTTGAATTCCTCTCAGCAGTGTTCTGTGGGTTCAGTTTATAGGTCCTACACATTTTTTGTTAGATGGATCTGTATGTATTTCACACTTTCTAATGCAATCATAAGTGACACACACACACACACACACACACACACATACGCATACAATTCCAATTTCTAACTGTTGTTGGCATAGAGATATTCAGTACTTTTATATACCGATATGGTATCTTACAATTTCGCTAAACTTATTAAGCCTAGCACCTTTTTTGGGAGAGTATAAATTCCATTAGACTTTTTGCCAGGCTTCTTTGGCCTGACTGCGCTGGCGAGAACTCCCAGTACAACCCCTACTAGGTGAGAGTGGACATCCTGGCTGCCCTCCCTTATGATCTTAAGAGATGGCATTCAATGCTGCATAGCAGGTATGATGCTAGTTCTAGGCTTTTTGTAAATAACTTCAATCATTTTGAGAGAGTTCCCTTCTATTCCTAGTTTTATACATTTTCTTTTATTTTTAAAGATCTATTTATTTATTTGAAAGGCAGAGTTACAGAAAGAGGGAGAGACAGAGAAAGAGATCTTCTATTCACTGGTTCACTCCCCAAATGGCTGCAAAGGCTGGGGTTGGGCATGGCCAAAGTCAGCTAGGTCAGGACAAAGCTTGGAGCCTGGAACTCCATCTGGGTCTCCCAACTAGGTACAAGAGCCTATAAGGATTTGGAATAAGGACTTGGGTCATCTTCTGCTGCTTTCCCATATGCATTACTAGGGAGCTGGATTGGAAGTGGGACAGTTGGAACTTGAATCTGGCATCGCAAGTGGCAGCTTAACCTGCTGTGCTACAACATGGGCTGCTGATAAATTTTCGTAAGGAATGGATGCTGGATTTCATCAAATTCTTTACTTGTAAGTGACGATCATATGTATTTTAAATTTGTTAATAGGATGATTTAAAATAATCAACTTTCAAATGTTAAGCCAATCTCACATTTCTAAGATGAACTGCAGTTGGTAATAATGTATTACTTTTTGAACATATTGGATTTAATTTGGCAGAATTTTGCTGAGAATAATTACATCAATGTTCCTAAGAAATATTGACCAGTAGTTTTCTTTAATGTCTACCTTGGTCTTGGTGTCAGGGGGAATACTGGTCCTGCAGAATGAGTTTAGAAGTATTGCTACTTCTAAACTGCTAGGACTTTTTAAAGCAGGGCTTTTAACCTTGGCAGGCAGTACTGACACTCGGGTCAAATAATTCTCCGATCTGGAGGGTTACCCTACGACATTAACATCCCTAGAACAAAATGCCTCTGTGTATCAGTTTTGCTGCAAACATAGTGCTTGGCTTAAAGATTAAAAAAAAAAAAAAAAAAAAAAAAGGCATCCCTAGCTTCTACCCAATAGCAGCTAGGGGCTGGCACTGTGATGTAGCAGGTAAAGCCACCACCTGCAGTGCCAGCATCCCATATGGACACCAGTTCGAGTCCTGGCTGCTCCACTTCCGATCCAGCTCTCTGCCACGGTCTGGGAAAGTAGCGGAAGATGGCCCAAGTCTTTGGCCCCTGCACCCACATGGGAGGAAGCTCCTGGCTCCTGGCTTCAGATTGGCGCAGCTTTGGCCATTATGGCCATCTGGGGAGTAAACCAGTGGATGGAAGACCTCTCTCTGTCTCTCTCTGCCTCTGCCTCACTGTAACTCTGTCTTTCAAATAAATGAATAAATCTTAAAAAAAATTCCCTTCTCTTCACTTTTCTACAAGATGGGTTAGAATAGAGTTGTTAGATTTTTTTACTTTCTTTGATTCTGTTTTCCAGCATCCTAAATTTTGTTGGTTATCTCTTAAATGCTATGGTCTCTTTCTCTCTGGCCTTAGATTTATGCTTCCAAAATACCCCCTTATTGTTAGGGTATTGGGTTTTGGCACAATGTAGCAAAAGATGCCTATTTAATCTGCCGTATTTTATAGGAAAATGTTGAACCATGGTTACAAATATAATGTAAAAAATTCAGATATCCCTATGTTCATCAAAAAAATAATCATTAAAAGAGTGATAAGGCAAACATACACTGGGAGAAAGAATTTATTTATCTGACAAAGGACTTATTCAGACCACATGAAGAACTATAACTCAGCAAGAAAAAAGATACTCCAACAGAAAAATGGACAAATGATTAAACAAATCAAAACAAAAAAGCAAATCCAGGGGCCGGGGCTGTGGTGTGGCAGGTAAGGCTACATCCTGCAGTGCTGGCATCCCATATGGGTGCCGCTTTGAGTCCTGGTTGCTCCACTTCTACTGTAGCTCCCTGCTATTGCCCGGGAAAGCAGAAGATAGCCCAAACACTTGGACTCCTGTGCCCACATGGGAGACCTGGAAGAAGCTCCTGGCTCCTGGCTTTGGATAAGCTCAGCTCTGGTCATTGCGGCCATTTAGAGAGTGAACCAGTGGATAGAAGATCTCTCTCTCACTCTCTTTCTCTCTGCCTCTCGAATAAATAAATAAATCTTAAAAAAAAGAGCATATCCAAATGACTAATAAACATAGTTCTTCACTTCATTTGGCATCAGGTAAATGCAAATCAAAACTACAGTAAAAATCTCTACAAACCTGGCAGAAGGCCACAATGAGAACACAAAGTACCAACTATGACAAGGATGTGGTTCTAAATTTTCACAGACTGCTGATGAGAGTGCAATTTTGTGCAACTCCTTGTGAAAATGGCTCGGTGTTTTGTACCAAAGCCTGATATACTCACACTCATGACCCAATGACTGCACTCAAACTGCTGGTGAGTATAAAGTGGAGAACTCTTTGTGTAATATACCAAAGCAAGATACATGCATGTCCTAGAAAGTAGTAATTTCACTCTTAGGTTTATATAAAACAAAAATGAGTATATATGTTCACTAAAACATAAGCCACATGATGTTCATATTATAATAGCCAAACACTTGAAACTACCAAAGTGCCCATCAAAGGTAGGGTGGATAAATGAATTACATATTTATACAATGGGATTAACAACCTCAATGAACAACCTACTACAAGCAACAATGTGGCTGAATATCAGCTCCATCTGCCTAAGTGAAAGAAGCAAGACATAAAAGAATATACAGTATGCTTCAACTTATACAAAGTAGAAAAGCAAAACTAATCTATGCTGCTAGAAGGCAGCGTAGTCGGTGTCCCTGGGAGTGAGGATCGTGCTTCTGGAACACGGGTGTGTTCAGTTGGGAGAATACACAAATCTAGACGTTCAGCTTTCTGTAAGGATTTTGTATGTATATAAAAATGGTATTTTTCACATGGAGCATGTGCAGCAGCATGTAGAGTGGGATTCTTCCCCACCATCATGTTCTCAGGCCAACCACGACTAACAACCTGGTTCTTTTTTTTTTTTTTTTTTGACAGGCAGAGTGGACAGTGAGAGAGAGAGAGACAGAGAGAAAGGTCTTCCTTTGCCGTTGGTTCACCCTCCAATGGCCACTGCGGCCGGCGCACTGCGGCTGGCGCACCGCGCTGATCCGATGGCAGGAGCCAGGTGCTTCTCCTGGTCTCCCATGGGGTGCAGGGCCCAAGCGCTTGAGCCATCCTCCACTGCACTCCCGGGCCACAGCAGAGAGCTGGCCTGGAAGAGGGGCAACCGGGACAGAATCCTGCGCCCCGACCGGGACTAGAACCTGGTGTGCCGGCGCCGCAAGGCGGAGGATTAGCCTAGTGAGCCGTGGCGCCGGCCTAACAACCTGGTTCTAATCCTTCTGGATTTCTACCCCAGCAGGGCTTTTAACCTTGGCAGGTAGTACTGACACTCGGGGTCAAATAATTCTCCGATCTGGAGGGTTACCCTACGACATTAACATCCCTACAAAGAAATGCCTCTGTGTATCAGTTTTGCTGCAAACATAGTGCTTTGCTTGAAGATTAAAAAAAAAAAATGGCATCCCTAGCCTCTACCCAATAGCAGCCCATAATACTCCAATCCTCTAGTTTTGACCAAATGCTATATGTCCTTCAGGCGACAAAATCACCCTGCAGGAAACTCACTGCTTTACATGTAAATACTGACACATATGCATGTGATACAGGTTCTGTCACCGTTGCATACAAAGACCCACTTTGTCCTTTTTAACTGCTGAAGAGTATTTTGTTATTGGAGAGATCATTGTTTATCCAGTGGCCTGCATATGGTTGCTTCCATTTTTTGTTTTTAAAACAATGCTAGTTCATATCTTTATATAAGTACTTATGTAAATATTTATAATGTATAATATGACTTATATATACCTCCTTTAAAAATATTTTTACTATAAATTATCAGAAGTGGAACTGCTAGTTCAAAAAATATACCAATATGAAAGTGAATGAGGAAACAGTATACCAAATATGGGAATTTTTGGTACCAGCAACTTTTCTGAGTCCAAAATAATTTTACAATAAAAAAGTAAATAAATACACACATGCAAAAAGTGTACTTTTCCCCTCACAACTTTGTCAACATGTATCAGTGTTACTATCTTTTATTTTTGACAATAGGTTAAAAAAATTGCAAAAAATACTGCTCTTTATTTTAACTTGTTTTGACCCTTTCTCTCCTCCCATAATATTCACTTTTTTTCCTCATTGACTTGTAACCATTCTTTGTAAGCTGAGTACCTAGCCCTCATCACTCAGTTCGGCAGCTGCCTTAAATCCCTTTTGGACTAAGAAAAGGGAGAAAGACAAAGCCAAAGGGCTAGCATGTTGTTCAAGGTTCACCATACCTCACACAGCAGAACCACACTTTGAGCAAGAGAGTCCTTTCTCTGCCGCAAGTTTAACGTCTGCAGTTGACTTTCAGACAAAAAATTCCAGGCTTCGAGGACTGTCATCATTTCAGACATGGGGATTTTCAAGATGGTCCTCCTGATAAACTCAGCAATAGTTTCATCCATCCCTGTGGCACTTTGACAAAACAAAACAGCACAACACGGAATTGACAAAATGCAAAAGTTTAATGCAACTATTAATTTTTCAAAATCCTATTTTCAGCTTTAAAGGCCAAACGTGGAAATGTTTACCTTTTTTCCCTCCACTGTGCAAACAGTGCGTTGGCATAAGGATTTAATTTTCTCCTTAAGCTGTTTATTAAGGCATGTGTTAGAATTGTTTTACTTATTTATTTTTAAAATCAGTGCTATTTCTTTCTTGGCTATGTAAATCATCCATGTATTCACTGATTCATGCAACTCCTTACAAAGCACCCATGCATGCTAGGCAATTTTCTAGGCACTTGGGATAGTTCGATCTTTAACGCAAAAGACAAAAATCCCTGACAGGATGGAGCACTCGTTCTACTAGGAAAAGACAGACAACAGGAACATCACAAAATATGTTAAAAGTGATTAGTGCTGGACAGGAAATGGCACAGACAGGCCGATGCGGAGGGGCAGAGAATCAGGCGTCACCGCAGGGCATCTGAGATAATCCGGGGAGCAAGTCCCCTGGTGGGCACAGTCCACTAGGGCCTCCAAGGACGACGGGACAGGAAGCGGCCTGGGTCAGGGAGGGGTACCTCGGTGGGGGAAGACTGACAGGAAGGGGAGCAGCAGACACGGAGAGAGGCGACAGCAGAGCACTGCTTTTACTCTCAGAGGTGACGCTGACTCCTCGCGCTTCGGTTTCCACCACGATTCTCCGGTCTCCTGCGCTCAGGCAGGGGCGGAGCAGGCCTGGGCAGAGCTGAGACACGACGGGCAGGCGTCGCGGCACAGCAGGTGCAGCAGCCCGCCTGGGACACCCACAGCCCACGGCAGCCCGAGCGCAGTCCCTCCTGCTGAGGTGCCTGGGGGCGCCTGGGCCCCTGCTGAGGTGCCTGGGGGCGCCTGGGCCCCTGCCACCCACGTGGGGGCCGACGCAGCCCGGATCCGGGCTTCCGCTCTGCCCAACCCGCTTGTGGCCATGTGGGGGAGCGAACCAGTGACGGGAGACCCCTGTCTCCCCTTGCCTTGCAAGTAAGTCAATCTCAGGGAGACGAGGAGCCAAGGCGGAGGGAGTGGTACACTGCTGAGAGAAGGCCCACGGGACTTCCTGATGGATGAAACGTGGGGTGTAAGAGAGGAACCAAAGACGACATCAAGGTTTTCTGGCTGCGCCTGTCAGCCGCGATGGGAGAGCCAGAAGAAACCCCGAAAACCCCGAATTCCATTCTGGATCTGTAAGCCTCAAGTGCACACGCTGAACACACGGCGGGATCCGCGAGTCCTGAGGCAAAGCAGGCGCTCTAGACAGGTTTTGTTGAATGAACTCATGACCAAAAAGAAAAAGAAAACCGTTTCAAGTAACGTCCCTGCAGACGCTGCTGAAGAGGCTGCACGGACGCCGCCGCTCAGCGCCCTGAAGACGCAGCCGTCCATCACGTGACCGCGCGGCACCGCTCCCGCGCAGACGGGTCCCTGACGTAAGGCCACGCCCCCGGCCGGCGGAGATGACGTCACGACCAGGCGTCCCCGGCCCCAGCCCCTCAGCCTCAGTCCCCCTCCCCCGAGCCGGGAACCGAGCGCCGATCCTACGACTTGAGACCCGCGGGAGTCGCGAGACAGTCGCCCTACAGGCTTCCTCCGGGCTCTCACCGCCCTCCGGGCCCCGATCCCTGGCCGCCAGGGGCTCCCTTACCGGCCCACATCTCCAGCCGTCTCTCTCCGCCGCGGGTGTTCCCGCCCGAGGTGCCTTCAAAGCTTCCAATTGCAGTGCGCGCCGCTTCCAAGCCCCGCCCCCGGAGCGTGCACTTTGCATTGTGTTCCGAGTACGGGGGAGTGCGTGTGACGGCGAAACGCCGAGTCCCAGCGCTACTAGTTTTCATACAGGAGACCGTTTGAGTAAACGTGTGCTCGGTTGGTCGCCGAGACTACTTTGTTGGTTCATTTTGCTATTAAGGCGGTGCGTGTCTCACGGGCTCTGCTCGCTCTCCCCTCGAGCGCTCGAAAGTGGGCTGGTCTGGGCGGGGCGGCGCATGCGCCCCAGGGGCGGCGGGCGGGGCGGCGTGAGGGCGGTCGGCTGTGGAGGGCTCCGGAGCCACAGTTGTCTCCGGGAGCCTGCGCGCTTTGGGCTCCCGGCCGGTCAGCCTTTGGGTCGGGGTTTTCGTCCGTGACTCCCGTTTCAGCTCTGCGGGTGCGGCCGCGAGTCGGGTGAGTCTCAGGGGTCCGGGGCGTTCTGGGGAGCTGAGTCTTCCTGGGCTCCCCGCAGGCCGCGGGGCACCCTCGTCCCCCTGCTGCACTTGTCCGCGGCGCCATGTCCTGACAGGACTGCTGCTGGCCCCAGCAGCCGAGCCGGCGCGCTGGGCAGGACTGGGGGGCGGCTGGGGGGGCTGGGGTGTGTCCTGAGGCCTCTCGGTGGGGCCAAGCAATTGACCGGCAGCGGGCTCCGGGCGTCCCGCGCTGCCTGTGCCCGGGGGCGGGCTCTGCCTCGCCTGGGCTTTGGCTTCCTCGCGGTTGCGACGGAGAAGTGAAGCCCGGACCAGTGTGGGCATGGCGAGCGCGCTCGCTGTAGGTCACGCCGATTTCCTGGGACTTAGCGCGTAGGACGGAGGGGCCCTGTTGGAGCGCATCTCCGCCACCGGCGGGTTTTCATTCACTTGTGTTGTGCGTTCCCGTTCGTACGCTTTGCGAAGGATGTAGAGATTTAGATTTTTTTTTTTTAATATTGAGTCTAAAGATGTTCGTTCTTGTATTTTTACCTCAAGGAGGTTTTTTATTTATTTATTTATTTGGTAGTCCAAGTACATCCAAATTTCGGAAACCTTCATTTAAGCTACACGCATGGGAATTTGGGTTGGTAAAGGAATTTCGTTGTGATCGTCAGGATCTGTTAGGCCGTTGGACATAAATTGCTGACCCCAAATCTGGTGGAATTCATGCTGCCCCAGCAGTCTCCTTTTCCAGCTCCCCACCTGGGACATTCCAAACCTCCAGAACAGATCTTCTAAGTGAGCCGATGGGTCGGCAGTCGCCACATGGGGCTTTCGAACTTCCTTTCTGTGGCTGCAAACAACCCCTCTCCTGCCAATAGCTTGAAAGGGCCGCTCTGGCGGGATGCAGTCTTATTTGAGACCCTGCTATGCTGGCCTCCTAAAATCAAAGGCTTTTCTTCCTTGACCAGTTGTCTCTGTGCCTTCGGTCGGAAGAAGTTCCGACCAACATCTTAAACCTAACCTTTTAGTGCCAAAACCCAGAAAGGTGATTTAGAGGTGATTGATGGGAAATCACCTCTCCATTGCCCGTTTGACGTCATTTCTGGGACATTAGGTGAGTGCTCTTGAGTCTTCTCTGAAGGACCTTGTATTACCCTCATCCTGCCTCAGAAATCCCAGCAGTAGGTTAGGGTCCTTCCTCTAGCCTTGGGTACAATTCCTCTCTGGCCAGCCCTCTCTGACGCCCCTGGAGTTAAAGAGATGGTCTCATTGTTTCAGGGTGGAGTGAGGGATCCAGGGACACTTGCCTGTCACCCGTTTTCTGCTCTCTGGAATTGCCTCCACTCCGTTTCCATATGGGGAACACACCCTGGAGACCCCTGAGGGTTCACTGCTTAGGTGGCTTCTCCATAACCTTAAGACCCTATATGCAGGGAAAGAAATTAAGCCAGAGACTGACCTTTCACTGCAATTCAGTTTAGCTACAATATAGATTAGATAATGATAGTCAGTGGTCCAAAAATGGGTCCTTCGACCCAATATTCACTGTGACTTGAAAGTCATCAATTGTAATGGGTGTGGTTTGAGATTCCCTACAGTTGGACATCTTCTCTCTTAGTCTTGGGTTTCCTATCAGATTCTCCTTATGGAAAAAAATCAGACCTAATCTCTGAGTTTCTGAAATCTGAGCCTGACTTTGACCTTGCCACCTCCTCCTTAATACCCTTTTGCCCTCCATCTCCTCCTTAATACCCTCAGTACCTGGCCACGCTGCGGCTCTCTAGGCTAATCTCCACCTGCAGCACCAGCATCCCAGGTTCTAGTCCCGGTTGAGGTGCTGGATTCTGTCCTGGTTGCTCCTCTTCCAGTCCAGCTCTCTGCTGTGGCCCGGGAAGGCAGTGGAGGATGGCCCAAGTGCTTGGGCCCCTGCACCCGCATGGGAGACCAGGAGGAAGCACCTGGCTCCTGGCTTCGGATCAGCACAGAACGCCAGCCGTGGCAACCAATGGAGGGAAGATCTTTCTCTCTGTCCCTCTCTCTCACTGTCTAACTCTGCCTGTGCAAAAAAAAAAAAAAAAAAAAAAAAAAAAGAATCCCTCAGTACCCTCTGAGGAACCTTACTTTCCCCCAGCTACCTTCTCTTCTTTTACTATCTGTTCGTACTCCCAACAGCTGCCCCAAGCTGCTCATACCCCACTACCCATTCCCATCCTGTCCCTCCAAGGGCTGGCTGGTGCTCAAGGTATTGTTCATGTCCATGTTCCTTTCTTTCTAATCTGGCCGAAATTGAAAACCATCTAGGCTAATCCTCCGCCTTGCGGCGCCGGCACACAGGGTTCTAGTCCCGGTCGGGGCGCCGGATTCTGTCCCGGTTGCCCCTCTTCCAGGCCAGCTCTCTGCTGTGGCCAGGGAGTGCAGTGGAGGATGGCCCAAGTCCTTGGGCCCTGCACCCCATGGGAGACCAGGATAAGTACCTGGTTCCTGCCATCGGATCAGCGCGGTGTGCTGGCCACAGTGCGCCGGCCACGGCGGCCATTGGAGGGTGAACCAACGGCAAAGGAAGACCTTTGTGTCTGTCTCTCTCTCTCACCGTCCACTCTGCCTGTCAAAAAATAAATAAATAGCCGGCGCCGCAGCTCACTAGGCTAATCCTCCGCCTTGCGGTGTCAGCACACTGGGTTCTAGTCCCGGTTGGGGCGCTGGATTCTGTCCCGGTTGCCCCTCTTCCAGGCCAGCTCTCTGCTGTGGCCCGGGAGTGCAGTGGAGGATGGCCCAAGTGCTTGGGCCCTGCACCCCATGGGAGACCAGGAAAAGCACCTGGCTCCTGCCATCGGATCGGCGCGGTGCGCCGGTTGCAGCGCTCCGGCCACGGCGGCCATTGGAGGGTGAACCAACGGCAAAGGAAGACCTTTGTGTCTGTCTCTCTCTCACCGTCCACTCTGCCTGTCAAAAAAAAAAAAAAAAAAGAAAGAAAGAAAGAAAGAAGAAAACCATCTGAGTTGCTGTACCATGGATCCCACTCAAATACACCAAGGAATTCCTATAGCTTACCCACTTAAGACCTCAGCTACCAAGATGTTTATGTCATTATTTCGTTTTCCACGAAATCTGAAGAAAAGACGTGTATCTGGGTTGCTACCACAACCTTTGTCAACTCCTTACACATACAGTGATACCCTGCATGAACAGATGCTTTTCTTCCCATGACCCCAGATGGAATTAACAGTCTGATTCTATTTAGAACATGTGGCTCATTTCTTAAGCTGAGAATGAAAATGCTAGCCTTAAGGCTGTAAATTATGATGAAATTCAAGAAGTGAGCCAAAAAACTGATGAAAGTCTTGGAGTTTTTATGAGCTAACTCAGAAAACCTCGTCAAATACACCAACTTCAATCCAGAGACAGAGGCAGGAGGACTCTAACTGCAGTCATTTTATTTCATAGGCATCCACAGGTATCCGAAAAAAGCTCCAAAAATTGAAAGATGGCCCCAGGTACCTGAAAAGAAGCTCGTAAAAACTGCCTTCAGGGTCTTTAATAATAGGAGCTCAGAAACTAAAACAAGATCAGGCTCAATATCACCTGCTTGCCTCTGCACTTCACGGGGGCCAAAAAAGAACCCCTGGCTGAAACCCTTCACGACCTCCCAGTCTTTGCTTCAGATGTGGCAAGGAAGGACTTTGGGTGAAACTGCCCCAATCTCTGAGCTCCCAAAGTCATGCCTGGTGTGTGGGATCAGGGGATTCTGGAAGCTGGGTCACTCCTTCCAACCTCCAACCTGAGCCTAGGATTACTCCTTTCTGACCTCCTTTGACTAGCCACGGAGGACTGAGAAGGCCCAGGTTGGAAGGCCCCCACCTTCACCTTCACCATCAGCATCACCATCACGATCACCATCACGAATGTCCCTAGGTTTGTGTCAAGGTAGCAGCTAAGCTGATCTCTTGATTCTTGGATACAGGAGCAGCTTACTCAGTCTTGGAAGCACATGCAGAGTCTTTAGTCCCTTCGTTTTTGTTATGGGGGTCTTACTGTCTTTATACCCCAGCACCCTCTCCACTATATAGATGATCTGCCTTCTTCCAAATATTCATAAAAATTCTACTGATTGGTTCTTCATAGATATCCACAAACATCTTATTTTTTTTTAAGATTTATTTATTTATTTGAAAATTATAGAGAGAAGGAAAGGCAGAGAGAGAGAGGGAGAGAGAGCGAGCTTCTATCCACCAACATCTTATTTTTTTATGAACGTAAATTGTTAGGTGTTACCCAGGTTACGCTAACAACCCCTCCCCCCTCAACAACCACTCAAGTGCCACATTGGCAAGTACTCTCAATGCCTGGGAAAATGAACCAGGAACAAATCAGGCACTTAAGCATTTAAACATGTTTTCCATCCATGTGACAACTTGCTGACATGAACAGGGGATCTTTTTCCTTTGTGGGACCAACACTTATCTCTGCCTCTCCAACAACTGGACTGGAACTTGCTCTCTTGTTTTCCTGTCCCCCAGTGTTAGTGTTCCTCAATAACAGATCTCTGCTTGTTCCTCTAACCGCAAGTATTTACTATGAAGGAGCTGTCCTCTTAATACCGCTTTTGATCAGCCTAGGAATTGCTGCCAGAGTGGGCACTGGCGTAGGTGTGTTTGCTACACTCATTTCCTATTACCAAGATAAATAAGAAAGTTGAGATGAAATATCGCCGAACCTTTTTAGGGTTTAAGACTAAGTGCACTCCTTGGCAGCAGTCAAGTGGGGCTTGTACCTGTTAACAGTGGAGAAAGGTGGGTTCCTGTTTATTTCTAAAGGAAGAGTGTTGTTTATGTGTCATCCAGTCTAGTCTCATTAGTGACTCTGTTCAAGCTGGTGGATGGGGCATCCAGAATTTGGTAGCAGGTGTCTGACCCTTGGAGCGGCTAGTTTAAAAAATCCTGGCTACCTTGGCCTGTGCCCTTTATTGCTTCTCATAACAGTTTTTCTTTTATCTCTAGGACCATGCCTCTGGTTGCTAAATCGACTTGTTCACTTAATCCAAAACCTCACTCAAACCCGGGTTGACATTTTCCTGCTGAGGGATGTCCAGTATCATCCACTGAAGTACTTAGTTCCAGTTCTGGGACACAGAGGAACTTTCCTTTAACCACGCCCCCTCTCACACTGCCCTTGTCTCCATTTCCTGTTTTCCCCTCCCCCAAGAACCTTTCTACATAAAAGCAAAAGTTTTCTCTCTGTTTATATGTATGTATTAAGATGCTGGATTTGTCAGGATCTGTTAGGCCAGTTGGGTGTAAATAGTTAACAGTAAACCTGGTGGAATTTTTACTGTCCCACCAGCGGCAGCCTTCACAGGCTTCCCACCTGGGACATTCCGGACTGCCAGAGGAATACAGTGTCGCTGAGCAGCTGCACATACAGTTTCCCCTAATGGAGATCAGTAGTTACCAAACTGGCACCCCTGCCCAGGAGGTAGCTGAAAAGGAGGGCCTTGCCTGCTGCCCAGGAGGCCTGAAGTGCTACCTCAGACTCTGCTGTGCTGATCTCCTAAAATGAGTCTTCTGCTTTGACTGGTGGTCTCCTCACCTTCTTGAGACCAACATCTTAAACCTAAATGATATCCTTTGTATCTCCTTTGCTGTACAGGCAGGCTTTTACTTAGTTGATTTAAAATGAGCTGCCTTCCCTCCCTTTTTTCCTGTGCTGGTGTTGACTAATTCTGTCTCTAATTATAAATTCAACATTCAGCAAGCATTATTGGATACTCACTATGTGCATTTATAAGAAATTCCCCTCAGCCTTTCATTCTTTGAGATGTGTGGACTAATATTTTCTCTGGAATTTACGTGATTTGGTAGAGTACTCATCGTGTAGTAAGTATTGTAAATGTTTTTAGAGAAAGCTAGTTGGGCCCATTCCTTGAGAAGCTATTCAGACGAAGTTAGAGTAATTAAGCCCCTTTTCCCAGGTAGCTCCATAGTTGCCCTGGGTAGCAATGTGGCATAACAGCCTCTGTTCTGGGAGTGCAAGTCACTTAACAGCTTGTTTACATTTGGTCAGTTTACCACTGTGATAAGTGGATAGGGTATGCAGTCCCCTGCTTGTCTGCCACCTCAGCTGCAGTATGGCTTGTAGTTTGAAATATTTGGAAAATACTAATTTAAGTAATACTAAGGCTTCCTGAAATGAAGACTTAAAAAAAAGTGTTTGCAGAGTAGATGTTTGTCATAGTGGTTGATGCCCTGCTTGAGATGCCTGCGTCCCTTAGGAGCAGAGTGTCTGGATTCCAGTCTGCCCTCTGCTCTCCATTCCTGCTTCCTGCTGCGTGCACCCTGGGAGGTGAAAGGTGATGGTGTAGTAGTTGGATTCCTTTGTCCCACAGAGATAAAGATGGAGTTCTAGGCTCCTGACCAGCCTGGCCCAACCCTTCCTGTTTGAGGACATTTGGGGCATTTGGGAAGTGAACCAGTGGATGGAAGATCTCTTTATATGTGTTTCTGTCTTTCAAATTTTAAAAATAAAGATAAGCTAAGTGACATTAAAATAGAGTTTCCCTCTGTGAGTATAAATCTGTTGAACTGCATTTTTAGAATGCTTGTTCCTTTTGCTAGAGTTAGTAAGCTATTTGCTCCTGATACATTTATTTTCTAAAACTGTGCCACCTGCTGGTGGAAATTTGTTGTCATAATACCTCAGGAAAAATTTAACTCTGTGGAGGTAGTAGATCACGGTGAAGGTAAGAATAAAATAATACTATAACTTTTACATCTTCAGTGAGAGTTCCCTGCTGCTTCTGCCTTCCCAGCCTACCCTCACAGAAAAGTTAAAATTGCTTTGTTAGAGGCATGTTAGCCAGATAACAAAACCTCGTGTTTTCATAGCCGAAAATGTTGCTAAGCGTGTCAGTAACCTGTTCTGGTATCATTGTATGCATACTTGAGGAAGTGGATGGGGCCGGCGTGGGGAGGGAGGTATAACTCCAACCAGTTTACCTTTCTGATGCTTTCTAAATGCCAGTGTGGAGTTGGGACTGAAATTTTGTATTTACAGGATTTTCTTCAGCTTGTAAAAAATATTTTGAGTTTGTAATAGTGTTGTAGGAATAGCCTTTTAAAGATGACTACTGGTGGGACTGAAGTTTTGTGTTTAATGATGATTTGAATGGAGTTTTTGGTCTCCTCCACTCCCTAGCAAACAAATTGCTTCAGCAGTGCTGCTGATGTTCACAATATCATTGGTACTGCATTTTGAAATTGTTTTCTGTGTTAGTAGTAGCAAGTGTTTATCCTTTGGGTCTGCATTTCGTTTTGGGAGAATAGCTTAAAATAATTTAATTGTGAACATAAAATTGAAAA
The DNA here is from genome assembly GCF_051225735.1 of Oryctolagus cuniculus. NCBI lineage: Eukaryota > Metazoa > Chordata > Mammalia > Lagomorpha > Leporidae > Oryctolagus > Oryctolagus cuniculus. Next base: position 73,233,084 of record NC_142884.1, on the reverse strand, counting down.
GATACTTAAGAGTGTATTGCAAGAATATATGTCACCTTTAATTGATGCAGCCAGTCTCTGGGCAGGTGGCAGCAGATAACTTAGAGCTTCACTCAGTGGCTGGTTTTGTGTCGGACGGCTCCGTGAAGATGACGTCTGTCCTTGCAACTTCCACCCTTTGGTTTCAGTTCTGTTCTCAGACACAGTACAGTAAATTCAGTTCAGTCTTTCCCTTTGTGCAACAGAGAATTTCAGTCATACAAATACTCCTTTACATAATGTCACCCTCATTGTTTACTGTTGTAGGTACTTTCACATATTTTATTATAAACCCGTGAGATAGAGGTCAAGAGCTAATTCCATTTGGAAGAATATTCTTAGGTTTCAGATTAGTAACCAAAGTAATGGAACCTGGGAATAGCCAAGTCCACAACTTTTTCCCTTCCAAGCGACATCTTTTCTTTTCAAATACATTGTTTGTCTTAACCAGTGTGTTTCTTTGTTGTATCTCCTCTGTTGTGTGCTTCTCTAACTTAGTAATATTTTCAGTTTCACCAGTGGTTTTTTGTGTAAATTTAGTAGTATCAGACCTGTTTCTATCCCTAAATACTCCCTCCAGGAATATTCAAATTTTTAGTATTCTTAATGTGTTTACCAGTGTAGAGTACAATATTGTTCTTTATATTGGTATAGTCAGAACCTGTTATTTCTAATAATACAGTATAATACCACCTGGACTTCTTGGGGACTTGGGTCTAGAATTAGTGCCTGTTATAACTGTGGCCAACCAGAGGTTCCTTGAGAAATAGTTTCTTCTCTGAATTTATTTCATTCACAAACTGATGCAAAGGCAGGTCTTCCTATTTTAAACATGGGGAAGGTCTGTTGTGGTGAGAGATTATGTTGAATAGTAACTCTGTCGCCTTTTGCGTGACCTGGTGCTTGCTTTCTGTATGAAAATGTGGAAATGCATATTTTGACCTTCAAAAGGGAAGTTTTAATGGTTCAAGTGAATTTAAAAATATACTCACAAAACAGAAAAGTATACGCACTTCATAGGGTTGTTGAGTTATAAGACTTGTGCCCAGTTTGCGTTGTTTAATAATTTTAAAAACTAATAATGTTGATACCTTTATATGACTTTGAAAAAATTTTAAAAACAAGAATGGTGAGTATATATTTAGCTTTTCCTTGATTTGTAAAAAATAGTATAATATTACTGGAATATTGGAATATATAATTATAATTATAATATCACTGGAATACTGGAATAGGAAGATAACTACTGGAAGAAATCAGCAAGGATTTAAATGCCATTGTTTTAAAATCATGTTTTATATATATTTTAAGATTTTATTTATTTATTTGAGAGGTAAAATTCAGAGAGAGGGAGAGACATAAAGGTCTTCCATCCACTGGTTTACTCCCCAAATGGCCACAGTGAGTAGAGCTGAGCTGATATGAAGCCAGGTGCCAGGAGCTTCTTCCAGTTCTCCCACACGGGTGCAAGGGCCCAAGGACTTCGGCCATCTTCCACTGCTTTCCCAGACCATAAGCAGAGAGCTGGAGCAGAAGAGGAGCAGCTGGGACACAAACTGGCACCCATATGGGACACTGGCACTGCAGGCTGAGGCTTAGCATAGTATGCCACAGCACTGTCTCCATACTTTGTATGTTGCACCCAAGAGGACAGCAGTACATCTGTGTATGCACCAATATTTAGGCAAAACTAAATGACATAGGGTAACTGGAAGAGAGCATAGGTGAAGGCCTAATGGAGGGAAATGGAAGGAAGAGAATATCTAGTTAAAAACAGAGTGGAGGAAAGAAAGGAATGATTACTAAAGAAGGGAATCTGTTCAGAGTTTAGGTTAAGTAATAGTTTTTTACCAAGAAAAATAGGAAGGAGAAACTAAACCAGTTTATTCTGTGAACTAGTTGTTTAGGGTGAGAAATTAAAAGAACTCCATAAATGTGTGCAATTATTGTTTGTCAATTTAGAATAAAGTAGAAGGGAAGACTTATTCTTCTAAAGTAGAATACATATTTAAGTAAATTTTTGTTGTGGAGTACGAAAGTAGAAATCATTGTATGTATTTGTTTGTTTATAATGTGCATGCATATATTCTCTATCAGCCAAACATCTTCTCAAGTTAAATGTTCCTTGATTTTTTATGAGTGTATGTCTAGATAAACCCATCATAAGTTGAAAATATCATAAATCAAAAATACATTTAATAAACTTGACCTACCAAACATCGTAAATCAGTCTAGTCTACCTTAAACATGCTCAGAACAGTTATATTAACCTACAGTTCAGCAAAATCATCTAACAAAGCCTATTTTATAATAAATAATTGAATATCTCATGAACACACAGAGGTGGGCACTTTGTAGATATGATGATATGCAAAAATATATTTATTTATATGTAAATATATCCAGAAAACACTGGCAGTGCAGGCCACTGCGGCACACAGCACACAGTTGTTTCCTCTCATGGTTCAGTGGCTGAGGAGGACCTGCCACTCGTATTTGCTGCCCAGCGTCAAGAGACTCTACTTCATAGTGCTAGGCCAAGAGAAGGTCAGAATTTGAAGTATAGTTACGACTGAATGTATATCGCTTTTGCACCACTGTGAACTGAAGTACTGTGAGTAGGACCACCCTACTCAGGGATCATGTGTATTTATTTTGCCAATTAAAGAGGTCATTTCTATATAACACGAGCTTGCTTCTGAACTACAAATACACAAATTTAGGGCTGGTTGATAAAAAACATGTTAAAATATTTTGTCAAATACATTTACAAAATAAAATGTCAAAGACATTTTCTAGGTGGCTAAATTGGTGTACATCTTTCAGAAACAGATGGCTTGTATACATAAATGTAGGTGTATAATATTGGTAGATGCATAATGTTAGATGACAAGTGGCTGAAATATATGAAATTTCATTTTTTGGAGGCTAAAAAGTTGTGTCATTGAAAAAAACCTTGTAGTTGGTGACAGGCAAATGAAACTTGAACTTGGCTGCATTTCCTTTTTCCAATTCAAATAAATACAGCCTGATTTGTAATCTTCAGCTTTGGTGTAGTTTTAGTAGTTACTTAATGTAACAGTGATCTGGTTGAAGTTGCAGTCTAAAATAGCTGCTATGCTTTGATCTCTAATTATTTATTCAGATTTATTAAAATTTTTATTTACTGGAATGAGATGGACAGTTTTGAGTTTCTTGGAACTTTCACACAGCTTTATTTGAGGTAGTTTACATACCATAAAATGCACCATTGTAAGTGAATTCAGTGATGCTAATATATTTGTATAATTGTGCAGTTATACAGTTCAGTTCAGTTATAGAACATTTTTGTCATCTGAAAAAATTCTTTGGTTTCCAGTCACAGATTAATCTCCCTTCTTGTCTTCAGTTCTAGGCAACCAAAGATCTGCTTTCTGTTTTTTTTTCTGCCTTTTCTAGACATTACATATAAATTGAATAAAATCATATATAGCATCTTGCATTTGGCTTCTTTGGTTTAGCTTTGGGCTTTTAATATTTATTAGTGTTATAGCATGCATCAATAATTCATTCCCTTTAATTGCTAAATAGTATTCCTTTAGGTAGCTATACCATATTTTGTGTATTCATTTACCCAGTTAAGGGATGTTTGGATTGTTTCCAGTATTGGCTGTTGTGAATAGTAGTGCTATGAATATTTACATACATGCCTTTGTATGGATTAATGTTTTTGTTTCTCTTGGATAGATTCCCAAGAATGCAAAAAGTCTCGTAGGAAGTTTTTATTTCACTTCCTATTTTCTTTATTTTCACTTTAAGCAATTGCTAAATTGTTCTCCGTAGTGTCTTTACGATTATACATTCCCAGTAGCATTGCATGAAATCCAGTTTCTTCACATCCTAACCAATGCTTGATATTGTCTGACTTTTTGATTACAGACCGTCCCCGACTTACAATGGTTCATCATAAGATTTCTCAACTTTACAATGGTGCGAAAGTGATATGCATTCAGTAGAAACCCTGCATCGAATTGGGATCTTTCCCTGGGGCTAGTGATGTGTGGTACAATACTGTGTCGATGCTGGGCAATGGCAGTGAGCCATAGCTCCTTGTCAGCCACACAATCACGAGGGTAAGCAACTGACACTCTGCAGTGTATTGTGTTGCCAGCATCTTTGGATATCGTGTTCTGTGTTTGTGCATCCCATCATGTCTTCAAAACGCCTGTCTTTATCTTCTGCTTCTGGCGGAAAGAAGAAGAGGAAGGCAATTACTCTTGAGATGAAACTCAAGATAATTGCCCAGCATGAAGGTGGCAAGCCAGTGATGGTCATTGCACGTGAGTCAGGACTTTCGCAATCCACGGTCTCAACCATTTTAAAGGATAAGAAGCGAATCAGTGATGCAGTGAAGTCATCAGCATCAATTAAGTCCACTGTCATCACGAAGAAAAGAGCTGGGCCAATTGATGATATGGAAAAATTACTTGTTGCATGGATGGAAGAGCAGACACAGAAGCGCATACCACTTAGCCTGCTGACAATCCAGGCTAAGGCAAGAAGTCTTTTCAATATGCTGAAAGAGCGTGCTGATGACCCTACCTACACACAGATGTTTACAGCAAGTCATGGGTGGTTCCAACGCTTTAAAAAGCGTCATAATTTTCATACAGTGAAGGTCAGTGATGAAGCAGCAAATGCTGATATTGAATGTGCTGAGGCTTTTAAGGAGGAACTGCATAGGATAATTATGGCTGAAAAATATTTACCAGAACAGATATTTAATGTTGATGAGACAAGCCTGTTCTGGAAACGTATGCTGGAGTGCACATACATTCATCAAGAGTCCAAGACAATACCAGGATTCAGAGACCGTGTAACTCTGCTTTTGGGTGGAAATGTTGCAGGATTTAAATTAAAGCCTTTTCTAATCTACCACTCAGAGAATCCCAGAGCATTCAAGAATGTGAGCAAGCACATGCTTCCTGTTTATTATCGACATAACAAGAAGGCGTGGATGACATCAGCATTGTTTGAAGACTGGTTTTTGAACTGTTTCATTCCACAGACAAGAGAATATTTTAGGCAAAACAACATCCCATTCAAGATTCTTCTGATTTTAGACAATGTTCCAGGACATCCACAACACATTGGCGACATGCATCCTGCTGTAAAAATGGTGTATTTGCCACTGAACACAACCACACTCATTCAACCAATGGATCAAGGAGCAATCGCTGCATTCAAAGCATATTATTTACGCCGGACTTTTATGCAGGCTGTTGAAGCAACTGAATCTGGACAAACACTCCGAGAATTTTGGAAAGGTTTTAACATTCTAAATGCTGTTCAGAACATTGCTGCAGCATGGGAAGAAGTCACGCAGCAGTGCATGAATGGCGTTTGGAAGAAAGTGTTGAAGACATATGTGAACACATTCAAAGGCTTTAACAAAGATCCTGCTGTTGATGACATAGTGAGTAATAAGATATTAGTGCTTGGGAAACAGCTAGAATTGGACATTGATGAAGAGGATATACATGAACTTGTTGGCATTGAGACTGAAGAGATTTCTGATGAGGAGCTGATTGAACTGGAGGAAGAAAGAAGTAAAGAAGCTGAAGCAGAGAAAGGAGTGATACCTGAGGCGCCAAAAGAGTTCACAACGAAGAAACTGGCCGAGGCATTTGCTACTATCAACAGTGGCTTACGGATGTTAGAAGAAATGGACGTCAGTTACGAGAGATTTGCAAGAGCAGACAGGCAGATACAGGATGCTCTTGCTTGCTATAGAGAAATATATAATGAAAAGAAGAGACAAAGTATACAATCAAACCATGATATCTTGAAAAACATTGTGTCTGCTAAACCATCAACAGTTGTCCAAGCTCCAGTGTCTTCTACAAGCTATACTCTAACCTCATCGGAAAAGAGAGAAATTGATGACCCTGTTGCTGTAGCGTCCACATCATCCAGCAATTAATTTTAATTCAGTGTGTTAAACGTTCTTCAGGCCCAGTGTACTTTCAGCTGTGTACGTTCATGGTGAGTACACATTCAACCATTCTGTTTTTCACTTTCACTTAAGTATTCAATAAATCACACAAGATATTCAGTACTTTAGAAAATAGGCTTTGTGTTAGATGATTTACCGAACTGTGCGCTGATACATCTGTTCTGAGTGTGTTTAAGGTAGGCTAGGCTAAGCTATGATGTTTGGTGGGTTAGGTGAGTGCATTTTTGACTTAGGATATTTTTCATTTACATTGGGTTTATCTACAAGTAGCTAAATCAGAATTCCAGGAGGATCTGTTGTAGCTCTTCTGATAGGTATGATGGTATCTCATTGTAGTTTAGTTTGTATTTCCTACAGACTAAAAGTGTTGAGCATCCTTTTCTGTGTTTAACTACTCCTGTGACTTCTTTAGTGAAATATCTGTTCAAACCTTTTGCCCATTTTCTGGATCTGCTTTACAAATTAGATGATCTTGTTGAGTTGTAGGCATTCTTTGTGTATTTTTTTTTTTTTTTAAGATTCATTTTATTTATTTGAATGACAGAGTTACAGAGAGACGCAGAGACAGAGAGAGGTCTTCCATCCACTGGTTCACTCCCCAAATGGCTGCAATGGCTGGAGCTGTGCCGATCTGGAGACAGGAGCCCCCTTGCGGTCTCCCATGTGGGTGCAGGGGCCCAAGGACTTGGGCCATACTCTACTAGATCAGAAGAGGAGCAGCTGGGAGTAGAACCGGCGCCCATATGGGATTCTGGCACTTCAGGCCAGGGCTTTAACCTGCGCCACAGCTCCAGCCCCACTTTTTGTATTCTAAATACAGTCCCACAAATCCTTCATCACATGTTACTTGCAGATATCTTCTAGTCTATCTTTTTAAAATGTATTTTATTTTTTAGAGCAGTTTTAGGTTTGTAGCAAAATTGAGCAGAAAATGCACAGAGATTTCATATGCTTCCTGCAACCTGCCTTGCGTAACTGAGTCAAAGTAGTATATTTATTTTAGTTGGTGACATTGCTACATCATTATCACCCAAAATGTGACTTGTCTTCATTTGCTTTGTGGTGTTTTTGAGGTGCACAGTATTTTAATTTTGGTGAAGTAAAATTTTTGTGTATGTTGTGCTTTCGATATATCTAATAAATAATTCCTGACACAATATATACATGTAATGAAATATTACATAGTACCCTTTAATATGCACAATTTTTATATGTCTTTGTTAAAAAAAAATAAAAACAATGCTTTGACCAACCTGAGGTCATGATTTTCATCTGTTTTCTTTCTCTTTTCAGTCATGGAAAAACACATAAAATTTACCATCTTAACTATTTTTTTTTAAAAGATTTATTTATTTATTTGAAAGGCAGAGTTACAGAGAGGCAGAGGCAGAGAGAGAGGTCTTTCATCTGCTGGTTCACTCCCTAGATGGCTGCAACAACCAGAGCTATGCTACTCCGAAGCTAGGAGCTTTCTCTGGGTCTCCCACACGAGTGTAGGGGCCCAAGGACTTGGGCCACACTTCACTGTTTTCCCAGGCCATAGCAGAGAGCTGGACTGGAAGTAGAGCAGCCAGGACTCGAACTGACACCCATATGGGATGCCAGTGCTGCCGACCAGGGCTTTAACCCACTGTGCCACAATGCTGGCCCCGATCTTTTTTTTTTTTTAAGATTTATTTATTTATTTGAAAGTCAGAGTTACACAGAGAGAGAAGGAGAGGCAGAGAGAAAGAGAGAGGCCTTCCATCCGCTGGTTCACTCCCAAATTGACCACAATGGCTTGAGCTGCACCAATCTGGAGCCAGGAGCCAGAAGCTTCTTCTGGGTCTCCCACGTGGGTCCAGGGGTCCAGGGACTTGGGCCATCTTCTAATGCTTTTTCAGGCCATAGCAGAGAGGTGGATTGGAAGAGGGGCAGCTGGGACTAGAATTGGCACCCATATGGGATGCCGGCATTGCTAGCAGCAGCTTTACCCACTATGCCACAGCGCCTTTACCCCCTTGCCCCCTGCATCTTAACTATTTTCCAAGCATATGATTAGTTCTCGGTTTACATTCATAATGTATACCCATCACCACCATCCATCTCCAGAATTTTTTTCATCTTGTAAAACTGAAACTCTTTATCCATTAAACAATAACTCCTCATTCTGCTCCTCCCTACAGCCTTGACAACCATCATCCACTTTCTTTAAATTTTAACTACTCGAAGTACCTCATGTAAGTGATAATCATACAGTATTTATCTCTTTGTTCCTGGCTTATTTCATTAAGCATAATGTCCTCAAAGTTCATCTGTGTTGTAGATGTTAGAATTTCCTTTTTAAACTCCGAGTAATACTCCACTGTACTTTTATGTGTACTTACTCATTTATCTGTTGAGGACACTTGAGTTGCTTGTTTTAGTTGTTATGAATAATATGCTACAAATATAGGTGTATACATTTCTCTATGAGACCTTTTAAAAAATCTTTTGGGTATATTCCCAGAAATAGAATTGCTAGATTTTGTGGTAATTCCATTTTAATATTTTTAAAACATGAGAGGCAGAGAGAGACTAAGCAGGCTCCCATCTGCTGGCTCATTCGAAATGTCTGCAATGGCCAGGCCTGGGTCAGGCCAAAGGCAGGAGCTCGGAATTCAGTCCAGATCTCTAAAAAACTCAACTGCTTGAGACATCACCCGCGCCTTCCTAGGGTACTCATTAGCTGGAAATTAAAATCAGGAGTGGAGCTGGGACTTTGAATCCAGGCCCTCTGATATGAGATGTGAATGTCCCAAGCTAGCGCTGTTCCAGATGCCTGCCCTCTGTTTTTAATTTTTTAATGAACTGCTATACCATTTTCCATAGCCAGTGTGCCATTTTACAGTCCCACGAGAGTGCAAAGGATTCTAATTTTTCTGCATCCTTTCTAGCACTTGTTTTCTGTTTTGGAATAGTAGCCATCCTAATGTATGTGAGGTGGTTCCTATTATCTCTTTGAGTTTTTAAAAGAGTAAAACGTGCTTGCAGTGCGGCATAGTAGGCTAAGCCTCTGCCTGCGGTGCTGGTACCCATCATGGGCAGCTGTTCGCATCCCAGTTTCTCCCTTTCCAATCTGGCTCTCTGCTAATGGCCTGGGAAAGCAGCAGAGGATGGCCCAGGTGCTTGGGTCCCTGTAGTCATGTGGGGGACCCAAGAGAAGCTCCTGATCTGGCTTCGGTCTGGCCTAGCTCCAGCCGTTTTGGCCTTTTAGGGAGTGAACCAGTGGATGGAATCCCTTTCTGTCTTTCTCTCCCTCTCTCTCTGTAGCTATACCTCTCAAATAAATAAAATTATTAAAAAAAAAAAAGAGTAAAACAGTTAATTGGTTCTTCCGGTGATCTTGTTGGAGTTAGAATAGGTTAAAAAAAAATGTGACCAGCACTACATAAATAAAAGACACCTTCAAGTTATGTTTTCCCTTTAATCTTGGCTATTCATTTCTTTGTTAATGAGTCTATTCAGCTTAATTTTCAGGATTTCAGCCTACTGTTTGCAGTGTCATAATTCATTTTATGGATGTATGTGCTAAATTTAGAAAAAGTTTTTTGCATTTTCTTATTTCACTTCACTGTTTAGTTAGGTTTTCTCAGCCAGATCTTCAGAAAGTGCACTAATTTATACAAATGGGAAACTGACTAGTGGCCCTTCAATACTGTCAGAGACATGAGAGTATTTTAGAAAGTTTGCAAATAAATGAAGTTAAAAAGTTTGAGTTTATTTTGATGTGAAATTTTTTTTTGAAATCCATGCAGAGCTTTGTCATAACATACATTTCCCATGTATTATGAAAACAGATTTTTTCCACTGAAATAAACTCATACTTTTAACTTCATGTTTCTATGAACTTTTTGAACTTCCCTCATACATTTTAAAAGAATTAGTAAACCAGTTCTTTTATCTAATAAAATTTCATCTAAACAACTGAGTTGTACTCAGTTTCAGGAATGTGGGAAAATTTTGGAAGATTTATTAATAGGCAGTCTGTTTCTGCTTGAGCATTTATTTCCAGGATTGGCTCTCTTGAGTGCTTGCTTTTCTACTTCTGAAACTGCAAGCTTTCTAAACACCACTGATAATTTGCTGAATATGTTTAGTCCTTGAATACAGAAGCTGAGATTCAAGTTAATAATTTGACTGAAGTCACACAACCGGTTAATGGTTAATATTATCTTCTGATAAAGCTCATTGCCGGTTCTTACCAAAAATACTTTTAGGTGGGGCCGGCGCTGTGGCGCAGCGGGTTAATGCCCTGGCCTGAAGCACCAGCAGTTCCAATGGACGCCGGTTCGAGACCCGGCTGCTCCACTTCCAGTCCTGCTTTCTGCTCTGGCCTGGGAAAGCAGTAGAAGGTGGCCCAACTCCTTGGGCCTCTGCACCTGCGTGAGAGACCCGGAAGAAGCTCCTGGCTCCTGGCTTCAGATCCACGCCGCTCTGGCCATTGCAGCCAATTGGGGAGTGAACCATCGGGTGGAAGGCTGCTCTCTCTCTCTCTGCCTCTCCTCTCTCTATGTAACTCTGACTTTCAAATAAATAAATAAATATTAAAAAATACTTTTGGGTCATATTAATATGCACATATAGGACACTCTTGTATTTACAGGTTGCACTGCTTCTTTTTGCAGGTCGCACGGCTGTCATCCATCTCCTTCCTGAAGATGCATCCTGATTTATCTCCACACTTGCACACTGAGGAATGCAACATCTTAATTAACTTGCTTAAGGAATGTCACAAAAATGTAAGAGTTCAGAACAATGACCATAAAGCAAAATGAAACTTAGGGATAGCACACTAATGTAAAATGTTTTCTCCAGTAAGGGAATGATGATGTATTAGTAATGGGTCTAAGATTAGTAAAGGTTAGCAACTGATGTGTGTGTGACTTTTCAGAAGCCAGCTTTTATGATCATTAAAAATCAAGCTTCAGCCAGTGCTGTGGCTCACTTGGCTAATCCTCTGCCTGCGGTGCCGGCACCCCAGGTTCTAGTACCGGTTGGGGCACCGGATTCTGTCCCAGTTGCTCCTCTTCCAGTCCAGTTCTCTGCTGTGGCACGGGAAGGCAGTGGAGGTTGGCACAAGTGCTTGGGCCCTGCACCCGTGTGGGAGACCAGGAGCAAGCACCTGGCTCCTGGCTTCGGATTGGTGCAGCGCCGGCTGTAGCGACTATAGCAGCCATTTTGGGGGTGAACCAATGGAAAGGAAGACCTTTCTCTCTGTCTCTCTCTCTCTCACTAACTCTGCCTGTCCAAAAAAAAAAAAAAAAAAAAAAATCAAGTTTCAAAGTTAGGGGATTTCAGAAATGGTATGTAGCTGTTGGAATCCATGTTCTTAAAATAAGATGGTTTCCTTTCCTAATTATAGGGTGCTAAGAACAATTATGTTCAGCTATGACTCTTCTGATCATACTGAATGATTCTAAGATTATTTGTTCCTTGCTACCATTCTTTGTTAAATGGTAATTGAAACATATAATTAAATGTTAACTAGATTTAATTTACAATTTGTCTAATCTGATGGATTTATTTGTTAATGTAATGGAAATAAAATTCCATGATTAAAATAGAAAAGCAGACCATAGTTGGAATGCATTAAATCAAACTGATATTTTTATAGAAGTTGAATATTTAGCTTTTTTTTTTTTTTCCATATATTTGGTGCATGGCAAGTTGTTGTAAGCAGCATTGTTGTCTTTTAACATGGCATGGTACACTATTTTCCTCATGATACTCATGAACTGTAGAGATATCAAACTATAATAAGTGTCACTTAAATGGGTAAAATTTAAAGACAGTAAGGGAGTAAATAATACTAAACAACCTGTAAAGTCATATATTTTTAATGGTTCAAGAAGGTTTTCAATGACATATGAGGGTACAGTAAGGAGTTCATGGAAAATGGAATTAAAAGCTGAATTTATTTTGGTGTAAAAATGTAAAATCCATTTATGTGATATGTCTTCAAAATATTCTTGGAAAATACACAGCTTATGAAATTTATGTGTGGATTTCAAATTTTCTTTGCACCAAAATAAACTTACCTCTTAGTTCCATTTTCCACAAATTTTCTGAAGTTCCCTCATATACTTCAAACAAATTACTTTACTGTACATTTAGATTAAGAATTGGGGAGGCCTGGCACTGTGGTATATCAGGAAAAGCCAGGACCTCTAGTGCTGGCATCCCTGTGGGATCTGGATTGGGTCCTGGCTGCTTTGCTTCTGATCCAGCTCCCTGCTTGTGTGCTTGGGAAAGTACAGGAAGACAACCCAAGTCTTTTGGCTGCTGCACCTGTGTGGGAGACCTGGATAAAGCTCCTGGCTCCTGGCTTCAGCCTGGTGCAGCCATGCTGTTGTGGCCATTTGGGGAGTGAACCAGGGGATAGAAGAGCTGTCTCTTTACCTCTGCTTTTGCCTCTCCTTCTCTGTAACTCTGGCTTACAAATAAAAAAAATAAATCTTAATAAAAAAGAAAAAAGAATTGGGAACTGTTGTTACATGCCTCCTACTGACTGACTGAACTGAAAAATGAGCCAGACTGTGTTAGTAAAACACAACTTAATTTTTTTTAAGTAAAATGTTTACTTTTCAAAGAGTGGCAGCTGATTAATTGTACTGACAATGCAAAATTTTTCAGTTCTGTATGTGGTCAGTTATAGGTACAGACAGAAAAGGAGTGAGGATCTGACAGAAAGACACAATGGAGAGAAAGAAATTTTGTAGAATCATATTTCAGTCTTGCCATTGAGGATTTTGCCAATATAATCCTTTAAAGTGTATTTTGTTTTTCATAATGCTAGACATAAATAAGGATATTTTCATATTTATTTCCTATTAAATTAAGTGAAAGGTAAGCATTTCTCAATTTTTGCTTTGAAGTAAAGTTTGTCACTTGTACGTATTTGTATATTGCCTTAATTGGAATCTATGACGCATTATGTGTTTTTTCCCTTTCGAAGCTTTTCTTATAATAAAGAGACCTCTCAAATCACTGGAACTAAAGATAGACTTCTAAAAAATTTAATGTTATTGAAGTATACTTAAATTTAATAAAATGTATTTATATTAAGTGTGTCTTTTGGTGAGTTTTTGACAGTTGTAAACGCTTACCATCACGTCTGAGATTTAAAACATTTCTCTTCAAAAAGTTCTTTGTGTCCCTAACCCTTACTTCTTAGCCTTGGTGACCACTGAAATACTTTTTGTTAATACAGATAAGTTTTGCTGTTCTAGAGTTTGTTGTACGTGAACTCTACATTGTATATTCTTGTATCTTGCTGTACATATTTTTTGAGGTCCATACATGTTATTCATTTTTATTTCTGAGAAGAATACCATTGTGTGGATATAGCACCATTTCTTTGGCTGTTGTTGGTGGACATTAAGGTTCTTTGTAGTTGTGCTATTATGAATAAAGCTGCTAAGGATATTTATGTACAAGTATTTGTGTGGACATCTTTTTATTTCTCTAGGAATGAAATGCTTAGGTCATGGGGTAAGTAGATGTTTAACTTCCTAAGAAACTGCCAAACTGGTTTCCATTCAGTATTATTGTGCTTTCCTACCCTCTCTCCACCCTCAGTAGTACTTGCTATCATAAATCTTTTAAACGTTATTCATTCTATGGGTACATACTCATAATAGTGATTCATTTTTGGTTTTAAATTATATTCCCCCGGTTGCTAATGATTTTGGACATCTTTTTATGTGCTTACAGGCTGTACATATATAATCTTTAGTGTACATTTACAAATGGGGTTGTTTGTCTTATGATTGAGTTATTAGAACTATTTTTATTGTTTGGTGTATACATCTGTGTCTGATAACTATGTTGTGAGTATTTTCTCTTGGTCTGTGCCATTTTTTGTCATTTTCAAAGAGCAGCTTATAAGTTTGGTGAGGTCCTTTTATTTTTCCTTTTTGGTTTGTCTTTCTTTTTCCAAGGATCTTTTGTGTATAGCTTGGTCAGTGTTTTCTACTAGAGTCAGATGTTTTAGCTTTTATATTTAGGTCTGTGGTTGATTTCAAATTAATTTTTGTAAATGTGTGAGGTGTGAGTTGAGATTTGTGTTCTTTGTGGGTAGACAGTTGCTTCAACACCATTTGTTTAAGAGACTATACTTTCCCCACCATCTTACCTCAGTTCTGTTCCATCAAATTTGTATGTTTGTTCTTAACAGTACCACTCTTGTCTTGATTACTCTCACTTTTTAATAAGACTTTTTAGAGTTAGTAGCCCAACTACACTTTAGTAGCCCAACTACTAAAGTGTGATTCTTCTGGATTCTCTACTTAGTGACTTGAGTGAGATCTCTACTATGTCTTGGAAGAACTCTTTTCACCTCCAGCCTTTGTGAGCTCTCTGTGTTTGTCAGCTGATAGTTATTAAAGTTGTTCTTGTGAGTAACATGGGCTTTGTGAAGTTTGATCCAGAACCTATGTGGATGAATGCTAGTGTGGTCAATGACTCAAGGCAACCCCAAAATAATTTTTTGTGCCTTTTTTTTTTTTTAAAGGATTTATTTAGTTGGAAGGCAGAGTTAGAGAGAGAGGGAGAGACAGATCTTCCATATGCTGGTTTACTCCCGAAATGTCTGACTGGGGCTGAGCCAGGCTGAAGCCAGGAGCCTGGAAATTTATTCATGTCTCCCACATGGGTGGCAGGAGCCCAAGCACTTGGCCATCATCCACTGCTTTCCAGGGTGCCTTATCATGGAACTGTAACTGGAAGTAGAGCAGCTGAGATTCAAACCGGCGCTCATATGAGATGCTAGTGTTACAGGAGGCAGCTTAATCCGCTGTGCTACAGTACTGTCCCCAGTTTCTTTCGCTGTGTATCGCTACCCCCACACCTGCCTTAACCGTAACATCTGCTGCTTCAGCTCAGTGAGATCACTGTTCCTTTCTTGAGTTCTCTTTCCCTGCAGGTTTCCTGTGGTTTGTAAATGCCTTGATAGAAAGCTGTTTGTGAACTTAGGACTCACCTTGTTTTGTTTCCTCCACTTAGGTATCATAGGCCTGCACAGTCTGTTGTCCCGTGTCTGAGAATAGTTCCTCCATGTATTTGTCCTGTTTTCTAGTTGTTGGTGGGCAGGGGAAGGCGAGGCTGCTTATTTAGTTATTCCTGCATGGCCAGAGGCAGAAGATTCAAAGATGGATTTTTAGATTAATGGCACTAGGATAATTAAATAGCTATCTGGAAAAAGTTAAAATGATGCCTATACCTTATACCATACATGTGAATTAACTTGATTAACTTCGAATGGATCAGACATCCAAGTGTCAAAAATGAAGCCATACAAATAACTTAAGAAAACATTAGTAAATTCCTGTATAACTCATGTGTAGAGAAAGACTATCTAGCAAGGCAAAAGTGATCAGTTTGTTTTTTTGGACCATCTTCTGCTTTCTCAGGCTGTAGCAGAGAAGTTAAGTCGGAAGTGGAGCAGCTGGGACTCGAACCGGTGGCCATATGGGATACTGGCACTGCAGGTAGTGGTTTTACCCGCTTTGCCACAGTGCCAGCCCCAATTTGTTTTGTTTTTTTAAAGAATCACATACTTTTTGGAATAAAGGTTTTATTTTTTTAGGGGCTAGCGCTGTGGCCTAAGGGTAAAGCCGCCACCTACAGTGCCGACATCCCATATGGGCGCTGGTTCATATCTAGGCTGCTCCACTTCCAATTCAGCTCTCTGAGATGACCTGGGAAAGCAGTAGAAGACGGCCCAAATCCTTAGGCCCCAGTACCCATGTGGGAGACCTGGAAGAAGCTCCTGGCTCCTGGCTTCAGATCAGCTCAGCTCCGGCCATTGTGTTCAACTGGAGAATGAACCAGTGAATGGAAGACACCTCTCTCTCTTTCTCTGTCTCTCTCTTTCTGTCTCTGTCTCTCTCTGCCTCACTTTCTCTCTGTGTGTAACTCCGCCTTTCAAATAAATAAATATTCAAATAAATAAATAAATATTTATTTGAAAGGTGGAGTTAGAGAGAGCGAGAGACAGAGAAATCTTCTATTTGCTAGTTTACTCCCCAAATGACTGCAACAGATGGAGTTGGGCTGATCTGAAGCTAAGAGTCAGGAGCTTCTTCCAGGTCTCCCCTTTGGGTGCATGGGCCCAAGCACTTGGACCATCTTCTGTTGTATTCCCAGGTATATTAGCAGGGAGCTGGATTAGAAGTGGAGCAGCTGGGACTTGAACTGGCACCTGTATGGAATGCTGGCTTACAGGCAGAGGCTACACCACAGTGCCAGCCCCAAAAGTGATCAGTTTGATTGCATTAGAAATACAAAGGCATTTTTTAAACTGATAGACTGTGTCAGTAATATATAAGACAGTGTATTGAGATGATCGCCCTATGGATGATAAAGCTAGGCCCTTTAAAAGTTGAGCAGTAGAAGAGGTCAAAAATAAGAATGAGCAAAAGTGACAATTTACAAAGAAAAGATGGCCTTTAAGCACGTGAAAAAATGTTCTACCGCATTCAATAAAGAAATGCAAAGTAAATACACCGAAATATTATCCCTTATCCTCAGATTGACGAAACTAAACAGGATGAATTTACATTCTATTTTGTTCTAGGTTTATTTATTAATTTGAAAGGCAAAGTTACAGAGAGGCAGAGAGAGATCAATCTTCCATCTGCTGGTTCACTCTGCAAATGGCCACAACATCCGGAGCTGAGCTGATCTGAAGCTGGGAGCCAGAAGCTTCTTCTGGGTCTTCCACATGGGTGCAGGGGCCCAAGCACCTGAGCCATCTTCTACTGCTTTTCCTAGACCGCAGCAGAGAGCTAGATCTGAAGAGGAGGAGCTGGGACTAGAACTAGTGCCCACATGGGATGCTGGTGCCACAGGCAAGGGTTAGCCTGTACCAGTTCTAGTCCCAGTTGGGCCGGCCCCTTGAATATATATTCTGTTAGCAAAGCTGTGGGAGAGGGAACCCTGACTCAGACGTTCTCAGTGAGACTGCATATTGGCACAGCTTTCACAGAGGGAGAGTGGCAGTGTGTAGCAAAACTGCAGTGTATTTGCCTTTTGATCTGTAAGTCTCACTACTTGTGATTTGTCTTAGCATAACTCCCAAACAGTATGAAAATACATATGCACACAAGTCATTAATTGTAGCTTTGTTTGCAAATGTTTGATGTTGAAAACAACCTTTCCCAGCATGAAATGTTAAATAACCTATGGTACATCCACACAATACAGTTCTGGACAGTTGATTTTTAAGAACAGTTTTAGATTTATAGACAAATTGTGAAGGTGGTACACCCTTCCCATATACCCTACTCCTAGAGTCCCCTATCATTAACATCTTACATGAGTAAAGAGCATTTATTTCATCTAATGAACCAATACTAATACACTGTCATTAGTTAAAATGAATGGTTTGTTCAGCTTAGGTGTTTCTTCAATGTCCATCCTGTTAACAGGGTTCCATTCAGGATACCACCTGACACTTAGCTGTGCAGGGTCCTCTTGGATACTTACTCTGTTCTCTTCTTGAGATCCCTTTCCCTGCTGTGTGATTTGTAAATTGCTTCGATAGAAATCTGGCTGAACACAGGGCTCAGCTTCTTTGTTTGATTTTTGCAGACCTGGAGAGTGTTGAACCCTATGGGTCAGGTATTTGTAGAATGCCCCGCTATCTGAATTTGTCTCATGTGCTCTCTATTTGCCTAGCATAATGTGTTTTGGGGAGAGAGACCACAGAAGTAAAATACCACATTCAGTACCTCATATTAAGGCTAAGTACTGTCAACATGGCTTATCGTTGTTGGTACTGACCTTGGTCACCTGGCTGGGTTGGGAGGTGTGTCTATATTTGAAAGTTTTCTCTGTTTTGAAGTTAACCCATGGAATTCTGTGGGGACTTGTCTCTTTCTCGTTTGCTTACTTATATCAATGTGTTCTCATGCATGTTTGTTTCGTACTTTGGATTATAATCCTACACTTTGTTTTATTGCTTAAATTGTTCCAGTTTGGCTATTGGGAGTCTTGGTTGGCTCCTGTGTACAGCTCTTTTTTTTTTTTTTTAATTTGACAGATAAACAGAGAGACAGAGAAAGGTCTTGCTTCTGTTGGTTCACTCCCCACATGGCCGCCACGGCCGGCGCTGCACCAGTCCGAAGCCAGGAGCCAGGTGCTTCCTCCTGGTCTCCCATGCGGGTGCACTTGGGCCATCCTCCACTGCCCTCCTGGGCCACAGCAGAGAGCTGGACTGGAAGAGGAGCAAGGAGCAACCGGGACTAGAACCTGGCTGTGTACAGCTCTTTAAAGCAGAAAGTTTCTGTGGTCTGACAGGGAATAACTTTCAGGATACAGTTAGTGAAAAGAATGAAAATGCAAGAGTGTTTATAATGCTCTAGCTTCTGTGTTTTAAAAAACAGGAAAAGATAAGAAAAACCTACTTGTATTTCCTCAATTGTACAAAAGGAAGCAAGTTAAACAATAAATGAGCCACATTACTTTCTAATCAATGGGTAGGAGCAAGGGGAAGAGGAAGAAGGGAGTGACACTTTTCCCATTATATTTGTGTAGTGTTTACTGTTTGAATTTTGTTGATGTTTTCACATGTTAAAAAAAAGATGGGCCGGCACCGCGGCTCACTAGGCTAATCCTCCTCCTTGTGGCACCGGCACACCGGGTTCTAGTCCCCGTCGGGGCGTCAGATTCTGTCCCGGTTACCCCTCTTCCAGGCCAGCTCTCTGCTGTGGCCCGGGAGTGCAGTGGAGGATGGCCCAAGTCCTTGGGCCCTGCACCCGCATGGGGGACCAGGAGAAGCACCTGGCTCCTGCCTTCGGATCAGCGCGGTGCGCTGGCCGCAGTGCACCAGCCGCACGGCCATTGGAGGGTGAACCAATGGCAAAGGAAGACCTTTCTCTCTGTCTCTCTCTCATTGTCCACTCTGCCTGTCCAAAAAAAAGGAAAAAAAACTCAAAAATGGGCTATAAACAAAACCAAATGAACCTAACTCTATTTGTAGTGAGTTTTCTAATCATATTAAAAGAAAAAATGAACTAACGCAAGTAATTTGAACATAGGCCAAAGAGAAAAAGAGCTATTAGATTTTGGGTATGTAACGGCATGGATTAGCGATTTTTAATCTGGTTTCTGTGTATTACAGGGTTGAACAAACAAGAAATTTGTATTGTAGGTGATAGGTTTCTCACTGTTGTAAATATGAAAGAGGAAAGGCAAGTTTATTAGAATTTGAGGTGTCTTTGTGAACTCATGGTTTTTCATATTAAGATGTAGAGTCTGTGTGTGTTTGTGTTCAAAAAGTTCATGGAAAATATGTATTGAAAAATTGGCATGTACACAAAATTTTTACACAAAAAAACCTTTTAATTCCATTCAATTCCATTTTCAACAAACTTTTTGAATATGTGTATATGTATGTGTGTATGTCTGTTTTCTCCAGTAGTGATAATCATACCTATACCCAGACTTTGGCTTCTAAATACCAAACCATTCTCTGGTAAAGAGAAGTAGGGATCCTTGAAGAAAGAGTAGAATCTAGAGCTGGAGTTGGGAAAGAGTAAGAAACTAAAACATCTTGTAACAGAAATAAGACATTAAAGAATGATAGGGAGTCTCAAAAACTTGGGGGCTGGCTTAAGGGACTCCTGCTGGCCAAAAATGGGTCAGAACATCAAAGTAATGAGAATAACAGATTGAATCAAAATCTGTGTGTTCAAACTCATAAAAATACATAAGTGGACAAAATGGGAAATTTTTTTCAGAAAGCCAACTAATAAATTCAAAAAGGAATGTTGAAATTAGAAAGCCATTCATTATTTCATAACCATTGTGGCAATAATTCAATCAAGAATCATTAATACATCCTGATACTCATGGATGAAAAGTTCAAGGAATAATAGGATAATTGTATGCTCTCAAATTGTCTCTCTGTATTAATAATTACAGAGAAAACTAATCGCTGTAGAGTGGAGGATCTTGGCAGTCGCTCCTTGCCCAGGCAGTCGTAGTTAACACCAGTAAGGGGACAAGCTATCATGTGCCTCTTGCTGTGATACAATTGAGATTACGTCCATGATATTAAAATCAAATTGTCTGAATTATGTGAAGAAACCATGCAAACCCATATGAGGAAAATTCTGCAAAATGACTGACCTGTACTCTTAATATGTCAAGGTAATGAAAAAGAGACGAGCTTTTTCAGACCAAGACCAAAGATAGCTCAGTACAGTGATGATTCTGGATTGGACCATCGACCAGGAAAAAAACTGTTTTTCTCTTGCATAAAGATATTATTAAGCCAGCTGCTGAAATCTGAATAATCTTCTATTAGGTTAGATGTTATTCTTATATTAGATAACAGTAATATTAGTCTATTAGATTAGATGTTATTCTTATATTAATGTTAATTTCCTGATTTCAGTCACTGTATTGGAGATTTGTTTTAGTCCTGGCTTTTGTAGGAAAGCTGTTTATAGTCAAAGGAATGTAAATCTGCAACTTAATTGGTAGGTTCAGAAGAAAAACTTGGGTATGTATGTAAGAGAACCAGACAGATGTCAAGTGGTAACATTTGGGAATTCTTTATACTGCTTCTACACCATTCTGTAAGTTTGGGATTGACTAAGAAAGTTTTAAAATATGCTTCTACTTTATCAGCCCAGAAAATAGTTCAGGGACATCTTATTTATCCTGTGTCACCAAGAGATGTTTTACCTAAGTAATCTTTCTGAATATTTGTGCTTTTAAAGCATTGATTTTATCAGGAGGGCACAGCCTTTGATTTTGTTTGTAAACATTGTATTGAACCACACAGAAAAGAAAAGTGCACACATCTTAAATACCTGACATAATGAATTCTCACATTCACATACCCATTTTCCCAGCACCTTGGCTATGCAACATCATCACCTTGTGTTTTTTGCCAGTCACTGCCCTCTAAGGACAGCCAATGGCTATTATAACTCTTAACAGTAGAGTTTAAGGCTTTTTTTTTTTTTTTTAAACAAAAAGGATTTATTCATTTGAAAGTCAGAGTTACACAGATAGAGGAGAGGCAGGGAGAGAGAGAGAGGTCTTCCATCCGATGATGGTTCACTCCCCAATTGGCTGCAATGGCCGGCGCTGCACTGATCCAAAGCCAGGAGCCAGGAGCTTCTTCTGAGTCTCCCATGTGGGTGCAGGGTCCCAAGGACTTGGGCATCCTCCACTGCTCTCCCAGGCCACAGCAGAGAGCTGGATCGGAAGTGAAGCAGCTGGGTCCGGCATCCATATGGGATGCCAGTGCTTCAGGCCAGGGCATTAACCCATGGCACCACAGCGCTGTGGGTTGATTTTTTTTTTTTTCTTGAAAGGCAGAGAAACAGGGAGTGTGGGTAGAAGGGGGAGATTTTCAATTCACTGGTTCCCTCCCCAGATGGCCACAAAAGCCAGGGCTGAACTAGACCGAAGCCAGGAGCCAGAATTCCATCCTGGTCTGCTGTGTGGGTGGCAGGTGCCCAACTACCTGGACCATCTTTTGTTGTCTTCCTAGATGCTCTAGCAGGCAGCTGGATGGGATGCAGAGCAGCCAGGACTTGAACTGGCGCCCTGTTTCAGGACGCTGGTGGCACTTAACATGCTGCACCAGAATTCCGGCCCTGAGCGTTTAGTTTCACCTGATTTTGTGTTTGACACAAATGGAAATGTAGCATATGCACACGTCTGCAAAAATTTTTGATAAAATAGACTTTCAACCTATTTTCTTGAATTCTCTGAGCATGGTAAATAACACAAACTTAAAACCTCACTTGTTTAATGGATAAAGTAAATGGATTAAATTACCTTAGTTTGAATTTTTGTGTGATTCTGCTTTTAATCTTTTTTGTTGATTAGGTCGTCACTGTGAATGCCCCTCTTTGCTGGAATGCTGCCCTGCTCTCCGGCCCTCTTGAACTACATGACCACTTTACCTCCACATAGCTCCAGCTGGCTGTGCTTTGATTGTTCTTCTGTGGCCTTTGTAGCCAAGAGGCCAGCTCCGTAGCCATCAGTATCTATGTGCTACTTCTGATCTACTGGCCTAGTTTGCCTACATTTGTCAGAAAACCTCAGATTATCTAAGTTAGAATACAGAATTTAGAGCAGCTGTTTTTTTTAAAGCTATGGAAACTTGTTATGTATTTTTTTCTGTTTTATAAAGTAATACATATCATTGTAGATAGTATAAAAGCCTGGGCAAGTATAATACAAATAAAAAATACCTTTTATTCTGTCTCCCAGAGATCAGTTGAGTTTATACAGCATTTTTTAAAAAAATATTTTTAAGATTTATGTTACTTTTTTTGAAAGAGTTACAGAGAGGCAGAGACAGAGAGAGAGAGAGAGAGAGAGTCTTCTATCCGCTGGTTCACTCCCCAAATGGGTTCAATGGCCAGAGCTGAGCCGATCCGAAGCCAGGAGCTTCTCCTGGGTCTCCCACGTGGGTGCAGGGGCCCAAAGACTTGGGCCATCTTCTACTGCTTTCCCAGGCCATAGCAGAGAGTTGGATTGGAAGAGGAGCAGCCAGGACTACAACTGGCGCCCATATGGGATGCTGGCGCTTCAGGCCAGGGCGTTAACCCACTGCGCCACAGCACTGGCCCCTATGATGGGTCATCTTCCACTGCTTTCCCGGGCCAAAGCGGAGACTGGATAGGAGAGAAGCAACCAGGACTCAACCAGTGCCTACATGGATGCCGGCAGTGCAGGTGACGGCCCTTATTTATTTTGAGAGGTAGAGTTACAGAGAGAGCGAGAGACAGAGAGGTCTTCCATCTGCTGGTTGATTCCTTCAGTGGCCGCAGCAGCCGGAGCTGGACTGTTCCGAAGCCAGAGCCAGGAGCCAGAAGCTTCTTCTGGGTCTCCCACATAGGTGCAGGGATGCAAGCACTTGGGCTATCTTCCACTGCTTTTCCAGGCTATTGCAGAGAGCTGGATCAGAAAAGGAGCAGCCGGGACTCAAACCAGCGCCCATATGGGATGCTGGTGTTACAGGTGGAGGCTTTAGTCTACTGTACCACAGCACCAGCCCCCTCCAGCATTTTTTTTAATATTTTCACTTTTTCTTTTTTGTTAATTTTTTCTAAGATTATGTTTTTTTTTTCTTTTTACTTCCTTATTTATTTTATTTGAAAGTCAGAGTTACACAGAAAGAGGAAAGGCAGAGAGAGGTCTTCCATCTGATGGTTCACTCCCCAGTTGGCCACAATGGCTGGCGCTGGGCCAATCTGAAGCCAGGAGCCAGGAGCTTCTTCCAGGTCTCCCACACAGGTGCAGGGCCCCAAGGACTTGGGCCATCTTCTACTGCTTTCCCAGGCCATAGCAGAGAGCCGAATCGGAAGTGGAGCATCTGGGTCTCGAACTGGCACCCATATGGGAAGTGGGTGCTTCAGTCCAGGGTGTTAACCCGCTGTGCCCAGCGCTGGCCCCATATCTTCATTTTTTCCTTTGTCTTCTTCCTATTAGTAGCATTTTAAAATGCCCACATCTTTTCTGCCCTGAGAAAATTAATACATAAATCCCTTCCCATGTTCCCAGCCTTCTAAAATTGTTTGTTTGCCTTTCAGAGCAAACTGTTGAAAGATTACTTGTTTTCTCCTCTTTTCAAGTTTGGCTTCTACCTTTACTGGGGTCCTAAAATGGCCAGTGGGGACGGGAATTTGGCATACAGTTTAGATACCACTTGAGATGCCACTATTGCATATTGGAGTGTGTGGGTTCGAGTCCCAGCTCCGTTCGTGATTTTAGCTTCCTGCTATTGCACACCCTGCAAAGCAGCAGGTGTCCTGCTACCCCAGAATTTGGTTTCCAGGTCCTGGCTTTGGCCTGGTTCAGCTCTAATTGTGCAGGTATTTGGAGAGTTAACCAGCAGATGAGAGATCTCTGTGTGTGTTTCTCTCTCTGCCTCCCTCCCTCCCTGCCTTTAGTCTTTAAGATAACTAACATGACATCAGTCTGACGGTATTGTTGCTCCATTGAGTGGGCATTTTCAGTTGTTAGCTCACTTTTCTCCCAGGCAGTGTTTGATTCCTTCTCAAGACAGGATTCCACAAACTTCTCCTATAGCCTTCTTTTCCCTGGTTCTCCCCATGTTCCTTTGGCCACTCTTCAGCTTCCTTGGCAGGATCCTTTCTAAGCCTGTTTTTCAGGCTACACCTTCCTGGAAAAATTCGTTTGTTGCTACGGTGGTTTCCGTAATTCAGATCTCCTTATCTCTGGCTCAGGTTTCTGAGTTCCAAGTCTGTTTATCTCAATTACATAGTTCCACAAATAAACTCAACACGTCCAGGCTCAACTTCTGTCTATCATATCTTTGTATGAGAGAGAGAGAGAGAGAGAAGGAGGGGGAGAGAGAAAGGTCTCATCTGCTGGCTTACTTCCCAAATGCCTGGAGCAAGAACTTATTCCTGGGTTTCTGCTCAATCCAGGCCTTAAGCAGGAACCCAGCTACTTGAGCCATCACTGCTACCCTAGGGTCTCCAAAGTAGGAAGTTGGAGTCAGGCTCTGGAGGCCTGTGTTGAGCTGGTATCCAACCAGAGGCTACAATGTGGAATGCAGGCATCCTAACCAATAGGGCAAATTCCCACCATTATGTCTTTTTAAAAACCTCTTCTTTCTATTTTAGTGGATGAAATTTACTTGTGTGAGCCAGAGACCAGGGTCATCTTTAATTCCTGATGTGTGAGCACTCACCAAGGGCCCTCCTTTCTCTGTTCATCACTCTATTGCCAATGCCTCTAATGTAGTCCAAGCCAAGGGTATCCATCTCAGGCCACCTGTAAATGACTTCCATCTGGTTTCCTGACCATTTTGTCCTCTTTGTCCAAATCTACTCTCCACACTGCATCTAGAGTGATCTTTGAAAAGTAAGTTTAATCAATCATTGCTCCTCTTAAATGGCCTTCTTGGGCCTATAGAGAAAAAAAAATCTAGACTTATTTGTTTGAAAGGCAGAGTGACAAAGAGATATATCTTCTGTCCACTGGTTCACTTCCTGAGCCACTGCAACAGCTGAACTGGGGCAGGCTGAAAGCAGGAGTCAGAAACTCCATCTAGGTCTCCTACCAATGTGGCAGGAACCCAAGTACTTGGACCTTTATCTACTGCCTCCCAGATGCGTGAGCAGGAAGCTGGATTGGAAGTAGAGGCTGGACTGCATCCCAGGTACTCCTGTAAGGGACGTGGGTATTCCAAATGGTGGCTTAACATGCTGCGTACAACCCCCACCCCAGACAGAAATTTAAATTCCTTGCTTTGTGTTTCAAAGTCTTAACAAAACTGGTCCCATCAGAGCTCCTTAGCCTTCACCACTCTCCCACTACTCCCTCCCTGTTATTCCTGTGTGCTTTCCTACAGCCACCCTGGGGACATTGTTTCTCCCCTCTGTACTTGCTTTTTCCTTTGCAGAACCTAGAACATTTCTCACTGTTTCCACTTAGATTTGCTAAACCAGGCTGTACCTTTTCCTGAGGTTTTCCTCAGCCTGATTGGCCATTTCATCCCTCTTTCCTGGCGTGGCTTCTTTTGGCACAGTCGCTCCGTCTTTCACAGCGCCATGTCTGATACATTTCCTACTGCATGGCAGGTATTCTCACTCTTCTTGGTCTTGGGATTCCTTTACTCTCTTAAGCATTGTTAAGGACCCCAAAGAGCTTTTGTTTATGTTGGTGATACCTACTAATACTGGGTGAATTATAAATGAAAGCTGAGCAATTTTAAAAGTGAATCTATTTTAATTAATGTTGACATTTTTCGTAATTATTTTATTTCTCAAAATGGAAAAACAGTGAAAAGAATGGCCTAGCTTTTGCATCTTGGCAGTTGTCTCTTATGTCCAAATAAATAGAAGACAGCTGTGATCTCATAGCTGCCTCTCCTTTCAGTTGTGATATTACGCTTCAGGTAGCCTCTGGAAAAGTCTACTGGACTCATCCGAGAAGAAATTAAACTCAACGAATGAGGCCTTTGACTTAGTGGGAAAGTAGTTTTCACTGTGCGCATCCCCTGAAAAGGTCTTAGGAACCTGTAAGGGTCCTGATCTACACCACTGCTTTATGGCAGTGCCTTCACTAGTGTTTCCCCCGACTGTGCCGTGAGAGTAAGGCCCAGGTCCACCTTGCTCACGTTGCGTTGCTAGCAGCTGGGACAGTGTTCTCCAAGGGAAGGGCTCACTGGTATCCAGTGATCAGATGCTCAGCTGGTTTGGTTCCCTGGGCAGCAGGCGGTGGAAACTTCTGCCTAGTGTGCATAAGAGAATTTCAACCCACAGGCATTTCTTGTATCAGTTTGTTTCACTGGGGCACTTTGGGTTAAACATATTTTACATAATGGCACAAATGCATAAATTTTTTTTTTTTTTTTTTTTTTTTTTTTTTTTTTTTTTTTTTTTTTTTACAGGCAGAGTGGACAGTGAGAGAGAGAGAGAGAAAGGTCTTCCTTTTGCCGTTGGTTCACCCTCCAATGGCCGCCATGGCTGGCACGCTGCGGCCTGTGCACCGCACTGATCCGATGGCAGGAGCCAGGTACTTATCCTGGTCTCCCATGGGGTGCAGGGCCCAAGCACTTGGGCCATCCTCCACTGCACTCCCTGGCCACAGCAGAGAGCTGGCCTGGAAGAGGGGCAACCGGGACAGAATCTGACGCCCCGACCAGGACTAGAACCTGGTGTGCCAGCGCTGCTAGGCAGAGGATTAGCCTATTGAGCCGCGGCGTTGGCCATAATTCTTTTTTAAAGATTTATTTATTTACCTAAGAGGCATAGTTACAGAGAGAGAAAGGGAGAGGCAGAGACAGAGAAGTCTTCATCCACTGGTTCACTCTCCAAGTGGACACAACAGCTGGAGCTGAGCCAGTCCAGAGCCAGGAGCCAGGATCTTACTCTGTGTCTCCCATGTCAGTGCAGGGGCCCAAGCACCATCTACTGCTTCTTTCCCAAGCCATCAGCAGGGAGCTGGATCAAAAGTGGAACAGCCAGGACTCAAACCGGCGCCCATATGGGATGCCAGCAGCACAGGTGGATGCTTAACCTACTACACCACAGTGCTGGCCCCACAAAAGTGTAATTCTCATTTGAGATTCATTAATGTTGAGGATAAAGGAAATATTTAGTTTAGATATATGGGTGTGGGATTATATGGATAACAGTAAACTGTGAGATCCTGTCCTGCATCCTAAAAATCTAATTCTTCTGTTCTCTCTGCTCAACTAGGAGGAGTCAACATTGCATTGTCTCTGTTTTAAAAGAAGTAGTTTAGGAAAAATACATAAGAAACATTTATACTTGAAAAGGCCATTAGGTAAGAAATAGGAGATCTTTATCTTAAATGCATGTCAGGAAGACTAACCATTTATTTAATGTGAGCCTGAAAAATGCTTTTCTAAGGTAGCAGTAAAGTGCAAAAAAAAGAAATAGCACGAGGCATAGGTTACTGGTTATGTGTTTTGTGGTTTCCATGAAAGCCATAATTAGGAAGGAAAGGAAAAAGTATATCTATTAGAACTATGACTTCAGCATTTGTGGCATGTCATTATAGCAGATCACCATGCTCTCCTGCTTGCCCTTAAAAATCATGAAGGGCACATGCACTAATTATGTTCCCACTAAAATTCAGGTTCTAGCTTCTGGCTTCATCTTAACCTGCTTTAGAGCACTCATTCTTTTTGCTGTGATGGTAAGATAGTCATTGCACTTGGAATCGCTGGGAGACTTAGTTTTGTTTTTTCAACAAAGCTGACTTCAACTTCGGAAACAGATTTTCTGTATTGTGAGCTAGTGGCTTACATCTGTGGTCTGGACAGGCCGTCTGTTGGTAGCGCTGTGTGTCTGCTGATGCTTTGGGCGCAAATGAGAAAACAACTGTGGTACCAAGCATCTTATTAAACAACCTTGTTTATAGGATCAAGTTTTTGCTAGTGATATATGGGGCCACGTTGCAGATTGCTACAACTAGCCATAATAGCTTTTAACATGCTTCTTTCTGCTGTGTCTCTGTGACGTGTTAGTGGTTTAGTAAGCCTCTCTTTTTATCCAGGAAAAGGTGTTGATTTCTGTTTCTACCTATAGAGCATTTAATCCTCAGTTTTAGGAAGGACCAGAATAAGGCTGTTTATTTTTATGTTTTGATTTTATTTTTATGTTATGATTTAACTGTTATTTGCTTACTAACAAAGTGCCACAGTGAACTCATTCTCATAGGAATAGGTACTTAAATTCTGTGTGCCAGGGGTGTTGGCATATTTTGGGATGAAATATTTTACCCTTTTTCTTCCTTCTAGCACAACATTCTGAAATTTTTTGGTCATTGCAACGATCTTGATCGGGAAATGAGAAAATGTTTGAAGAATGAGGTAAGAAAAATGTTGAAGGATGGAAATAGCTGAACAAAACATTTTTGAATGTTACATATATTGTTGCCATTATTAAAAATCTACTCTCCCACAATTTTAGTATAACAGAGAATTGACACCTCCCCTCTCATCTGTCTCTACCTCTATCTTCATCTCCATCTAATCTCCCTCTAAAACCAAGAGGAATTAAAGCTTTTTCTGGGGACAGTTTGAGAACATCACTGTTCTTTTGCTGTGTACTCAAATGATGAAAACTTCCTTGTTATAGTCATGGTAACTCATCCTGATGAACTTTAAGCTTTGGAAAATTGAATCTCTGGTCAGCAGATGTATGTGAATGAGTTGCTAGCTCATTAGCAGGTGACAATCTCTCTGGGCCTCAGTTTCCTTATATAAAATAGGGAGGCTAGACTTAGGCTCTTCCCAGCTTTCATGGTGTAAATGTGGTTGTGGTTTAATAGTTTAAATTTGCTGTGTGCACTTGGTAGGGATTTAGTTTGATTTGTTTGGGAAGACTGTCAGCTCCTGAATATGGCTGTAGGCTATGGCTTAGACTCAGGCAAATGGCCAGGTGCCTGGTTCTTTTTTTCCAGGTACTGCTAACCAAGCAGAATGCATATTAAACTTTTGAAAGGAAATGTAATTTCATTTCTCTTTCTTTGCATCAGTTTATTCTGTGTCCAGAGCCTTTTAAAAATATGTGAAGACCAAGAAGAGAGAAAAACACTTAGAATATATCATGTCTAAAAGGCTGAATTCCATTTTTCTTCTTCTGCATTTTGGATTTTTTTTTTTTGTTAGTCTTGGATTGAAAGGCTTAAGTATGGAATTTGATGTTGTCCAAAATCTTCCTATATTTTGTGTGTTTTCCACTGTGAGGCTTTCTTTTTCTCCCTGGAATCCCTTTCCAGTGTGATGCTTATCTTTACTGTTTGAAGGACTCTGGAGTTCTGTGAAATGTGTGCCTGCATTAGTATGATTTTTGGAAACAGTTTTTCTTCACATATGAAGACTAGAAACTAAACCCAGGGCCGTGTTCCTGTTAGTAAGGAAAGTAAGCTTATGACAAAATAAAACCCATACTGTTTTATTTGATATAGCTGTTTGTTTATTGGTTTGCCACATGCTTTTGGTTGTATAAGATAGCTTTTCTCCTATATTGACATTTTTTCCCTCATATAGTTCAGTAATTTTGCTATTGCTTTGGTGATTAGATCTTCGTAGGAGATTTTCTCTCTAGCTGGTCCCGAGCTCCGTTAGTGACTATTTGGTACAATGTTGTAGATATTTTAATTTTGTCTGAGTTTGTTTTTGTTTTCATACAGATTTGCTTGTTTTCTCCATGACTTATTTTCTAGGTCCTCTTTGTAGTTTTTTTATTGCTTCATTATCTCTTTCATAAATTTTTCTTTTCTTTTCTATTATTTGAGAGGTAGATTTACAGACAGTGAGAGGGAGAGACAGAGGGAAACGTTTTCCATCCACTGGTTCACTCCCTAAATGGCCACAATGGCCGGAGCTGAGCTGAACTGAAGCCAGAAGCCAGGAGCTTCTTCCAGGTCTCCACATGGGTGCAGGGGCCCAAGGACTTGGGGCATCTTCTACTGCTTTCCCAGGCCATAGCAGAGAGCTGGATTGGAAGAGGAGCAGCTGGGACTTGAACCAGTGTCCTTATGGGATGCTGGCTATGCAGGCAGGGGATTAACCTACTGTACCACGGCGCCAGCCTCCATGAATGTTTTTCTTTCTGTTCTTTCACTCTAATCCTCTGAGCCTGTGCTCATTTATTTCCCTTCCACTCCTAAATACTTGATTCAGAAATTTTCCTTCTGCTCCCTCCTTCCTTTCTCATCAGAATCCTTCATTCCATGAGGGTTTGGCCACTTTTTTCCAAGCCTCTCTGTGAGCCATATCCCTTCTTTTTTTCTTCATATTGAAATAATCATTAGTATTACTTCTGCAGCATCCTTGTTTTTGTCCTCTTAGTTGGTTTGTTTTTTGGTTAGTTGACTTTCCATTCCATCTGTATTGTTGGGTGGCGTTTTGTCAGTAACTTTATGTTCAGCCTTTTTTTTTCTTTTAAAATTCCGGGACCTTCGTGAATTCCTTTGGAGATGGCTTCACATATATTTTGTTGGCCTGCTGTAAAGTATTATCTTCAGAAAACTTACCTTTATGATCCTCCTCCCAGCCTGATTGCCGGGGGCCATCCAGGATAAGTGATTAAAGATAGAGCCCTGATGGTCTCATGTGTCTCTCCGTGTTCTAGGGTAGTGTTTTGGGTCTATTCGTGCCAACACTCTTTTTTTTTTTTTTTTTTTTAAATTATTTTTGACAGGCAGAGTGGACAGTGAGAGAGAGAGACAGAGAGAGAAAGGTCTTCCTTTGCCGTTGGTTCACCCTCCAATGGCCGCCGCTGCAGCCGGCACACCGCGCTGATCCGATGGCAGGAGCCAGGAGCCAGGTGCTTCTCCTGGTCTCCCATGGGGTGCAGGGCCCAAGCACCTGGGCCATCCTCCACTGCACTCCCTGGCCATAGCAGAGAGCTGGCCTGGAAGAGGGGCAACCGGGACAGAATCCGGCGCCCCGACCGGGACTAGAACCCGGTGTGCCGGCGCCGCAAGGTGGAGGATTAGCCTATTGAGCCACGGCGCCGGCCCGTGCCAACACTCTTAGGAGGAAATTTAATGTATGACAGATACTAAGAATGATTTGAGTTGAAGGGACATGATGACTCATCTGTAATTGAAAGTAGCTTTTTGATATGAGAGAAAAAAAAAAGTTTGAAAACTATCATTCCTAAAGATTTGTAGCATCCTCAACTTTTGACCTAGAAAAACTTCTTAAAGATTAACCAGCCCGATTCGTTATATGAAGTTACTGGCCCATGAGAGTAAAGAAAACTCAGTCTCGAATCTCCACACAGTTCAGCCTCAGGGGTAGGGGAAGACGTTCCAGTTAAGTTCCTGCCACTAATCTTTCTTCTCTGTGACTTTTGTTTCTCCAGCTCCTAAAAGACATTGATGGTCAAATGTTCACATACTCTTGGCTTCTTCTAGTTGAATTTTTTTAAAAAAGATTTATTTATTTATTTATTAACTTGAAAGGCATAGTTACAGAGACAGAGAGATCTTCCATTTGCTGGCTCAGTCCCCAAATGGCCACAAAGGCTAGGGCTGGCCAGCTAAGGCTGAAGCCAGGAGCCAGGAGCTTTTTCCAGGTCTCCTACATGGGTGCAGGGATCCAAGAACTTGGGCCATCCTCTGCTGCTTTCCTAGGCACATCAGCAGGGAGCTGAATTGGAAGTGGAGCAGCCAGAACTCAAACTGGTGCCCAGATGCGATGCCAGTTTTGTAGGCAGCGGCTTTACCCACTACACCACAATGCTTGCCCCTCTGTTAGAATTTACTTTTCATCTTTTCCTTCTCTATCCAGGGGAAAACTTATCCGCCTTAAAATCTGTATTGGTGTGCATACTGTCAGCATATAAATATGTGCATGTATAAACACATTCAAATTTCTCTGCTTCAGACATAGATTAGTAACACTTTGAGGGAATCTGAGTGCTTTTTTTAAGTGCTAGACTCTGTGCTAACCTGCACTTAGAGCCAGTGGATATAGAAACCTAAGAGTTGAGGCAGAACCAGGTGTGAGGTCTGTTCTTGGTGAAACAGTCTTGGTTCAGCTGACTGTAAATTTCCATAGGAGCTGAGGATTATGTGGTTGCTAAGAGCCTTTGACTCTCATAAATACAGAAATATGATGTGACCAGGTCGTGAGGACTAGCCCACTGTAATCCATGTCTGTTAGACTACATTTAGAGCACTATGTTTGATGCTGTTTGGGATTTTTTATACGGAACATCAAAGTGCTTTCTAAAATAAAAGTCTTTTTATAGATAAACTGTCAGAAGACAAAAGCTGTGCTCTGTGGAACACTCATAGAAACCATCAGTGTTCAGCCTGAAAAGCAGAGAGTGAGTGGGTTCTCTGTAGTAAGGTAGTTTAAGATCTAGCAGGCAAGAAGACACACTTGTAGAAGACAATAGGAGATTTACAGGGAAATACTTTCTGATTCAATGTAAATGTTGGAACAAGAACACGCGATCTGTCATGGTAGTGGGCCCTTGTCACTAGAAGTGCTCAGCAGAGGCTGGGGGGCAGCTCATCCATTTTAGACAGTGATCGAATTCTTGTTTTGGGAGGAAATTGATTTGACAAATGTTTATCTGCCTATGAGGATGTAGATGCTGTATTATGCTGAATGAAGTGGTACTAGGTATCTGTCCTCTAAGGTCACTGTTGGCTATCTTAGGTTCAGTGAAATAAAAGACAAGAATTTTGTCCATGAAAACATTTATTATTTAACTTAACTGATGTAATGGTGATGTAATCTGCTGACTTTTCTCTCCCCCTCTTCCTTCCAGTATATGCAGAAGAGGATGAAGAGCAGGGAGCATGGCAATGCAATGAGAAAGAGACTTTCTAATGCTCCAGAGGAATCTGAAAAATAAATCTTGTTTTCACTGAATGCCTTGGCAGAGAGAAGACTTGAGACTCTGGTTTGAGAGCCAAAACAGTCCTGTCTCATTTGGTCTCAAGAATCCTCTGACTGGAAAGTGTCCTGTGGAAACGGAATCATGGAGAAACACGAAAACCTGGATTCTGAATATCTGTCGGGCAGAGTCTCCAGTACCATCTCTCTTCTCTTGACAAACCCAGCTTCCACCATGTTTCTTTCCTTTGTCTGCAGCCAGTTAATATTTGAGTAACTTATCTCCTTCAATAAAATACTTTGTTTGAATCATTGTTTCTCCTTTGTCTTGGACTCTCCTGGAATTAGGGCAAAATGGAGCTGTTTGGCTTCCCTTTTTCACAATATGGCAATTACGAAGCATAAACATTGAAGACACAAGCTGGAACAACAAGAATTTTGGTGGTAATCCTTGCCACACTGACTATATGAAAATGCTCCATGTTATTGTTTTTAAAGAGCTGTTTTCTAAAATATCGAATGTTTATATTAGCATTAATAAAACTGCATCTGGTTAGAATTTAAGTCTTGGACCATTTTGCTTCCCTGTTGGGTTGAGTGCGCCCACCTTGAGTGCCAGTTAATTCTTGGGCATCAAGCGAAGGCCTGAAAAGGCTCCTCCTCCTGTTAGCAGCTCCAGCAGTCATCTTTCCAGGATTCTTGCTGTCAGATGCTTCCAAGACCTGTGACCAGCAGTTCAGGACTTGGTCTTGTCACATAAGGTGTCAAGGTGTCAAAGGTCAGGCTGAATGGTGGGCTTCTTCAGGTGGGATTCTGTATGTAATGTCCAGCCTGAGGCCTCGTTGGTGTTGGTGTTTCACAAGGTATCTCCTCATTGAACACAGAAGCTGGACATTTGCTTAGCATGTCAGTTACAACAGACACGACCAGACACGAAGGGCTAGGGAGAACCATATTTGAGAGGTTGCTTCTGAGATAGGTTGTGGAGGATTTACTCAGTCTCCTTGAGGGTCACACTGTGTAGGTACACAAATGAGACATTTTACATTTAGAATCTTGTAGCAGACTGACAAGGTGACTGTTACATAGACAACCATAATCATGGAAGTGGCAGGATTAGGGAGATGTCATGGGAAACAGAAAGGTCATCCATGCCCAGCCCTTAGGAAGTAGGAGCCCTTCCAAGGAAGCAGCTTAGTTAGCAAAGGTGACCTTGGACAGTGAAATGGGATGCATTCTGGAACCTTCAGTTCATTTAATGTGGCTGGAATGTGGGAGCTGATGGAAGGAAACAGCTTTGAATCCCATTAGAATTGTATCTCAGATGCTGGGGTAAGCTGTTGTAGATTTTAAAGTGACAATTAGGGACTTAGGGTGAGGGCTGAGTTGGAAGGGTGATGATATTTCAATTCGTATTTTAGTAAGATTTTTCTGGCTGTATGTTGGGGGACAAATTGGAGGGGAAGGAAGATTACACCCCAGGGAGACCAATTTTAGGTTTTTAGATTTTTGTCCTAACTCAGGTGGCAAATGAGGGCCTGAGTTAAAGAAGTAGCTTTGGGTGTCAAAAGGACTGACTAAATTTGGGGCAATTTGAAGATGGAATCAATATGACAGAGTGTAGGGTTTCAGGAGGAATCTAGGGTGTCTCAGACATTTGATGTGCCCTTGAGGGGCAAGGAGTACTGGTGAGGTGACTTGGGTGCAGAAGATTCAGGTGGATGTCAGTTACAGGCTGCTGTGATCTGGAGCTCATGAGAGTTGCATAGGCTGGAATGAAATTGGAGGTGTCAGCATGCAGACGGCAGGCCAAGGTTGACAGCCCATCACGGGAGTTGTTTTATATAGCAAAGACTTTGGGGAGTGCTTCATTTTCTTTTACTTAAAGATTTACTTATGTGGCCAGCGCTGTGGTGCAGTGGGGTAAAGCCCTGCCTTCAGTGCTGGCATGCCATATGTATGCCAGTTTGAGTCCTGGCTGCTCCACTTCTGATCCAGCTCCCTGCTAAATGCACCTGGGAAAGCAGCAGAGGACAACCCAAGTCCTTGGGCCCTTGCACCCATGTGGGAGACCTGGAAGAAGCTCCTGGCTCCTGACTTCAGGTTGGCTCAACTCCAGCCATTGCGGCCATCTGAGGAGTGAAGCAGTGGACAGAAGACCTTTCTCTGTCTCTACCTCCGTAACTCTTTCAAATAAATAAAATAAATCTTAAAAAAAGATTATTTATTTGAAACTCAGTTATAGGGAAGGAGAAGCAGAGAGAGAGAGGTATCTTCCATCTACTGGTTTACTCACCAAATGGCTGCAACAGCCGGGGCTGTGCGAGGCCCTTCATCTGGGTCTCCCATGTGAGTGTAGGGCCCAAGAATGTGGGCCATCTTCTAGTGCTTTTCCCAAGCATGTTAGCAGAGAGCTGGCTCGGAATTGGAGCAGCCGGGACTTGAACCGGTGCTTATATGGGATGCTGGCTCTGCAGACGGTGGCTTTACCTGCTATGCCACAGTGCTGGTCCCGGTCACTTCATTTTCTAAGAATTATATAAGTCATATGTGAGTACCTCTCTTATGGGACACTCAAATGACTTACAGGTTTTACAGAACAAAAGATAAGTATCATCCTTCAATCCTTGTACCACTTGACCCTTCAGAAGTATCTACAACTGGCAGTTATGTGGGTCTTCTATGTATTTACATGAAATATTTAGGGGTAGGAGAAGGCACCTGGTTATATATGGGGGAAGAAGCAGACCAAGAAGTAGACGGGGAACCGTTACAGAGCACTGTGCCACGAATGTCACAGAGGCAGTGGTGTCATGGATCAAAGTAAAGCCCGAGGTGCCAGTTGATTCGGTTCCTCTGTCATCTGTCGTTTGGGTGATGTGGGAAGGGAAGCTGGAGGGTGCTGGCTCATTTGGAAAGCTTGTCTCCGTAGGGAAGGGCAGTGTAAGGTGAGGAGGGTCTTCTTGCCAAGTCAGAAGTCAGAAATGTTGGTGACATGTGGGAATGGGTGTGTATCCAAAAAAGTGCCAGAAAAGAGAGAGGGTTAATTTATAGCTAAAGATGCGCAAGGTGATGAGATTCACTGCCCATGCTGACCGTGATTTATTTTACTCTGCAAATCAGAAATTGAAAATTTGCAGCACCATGGAGGATGTAGTCTTTGCAGAGAGCAGCAAATACTTGTGCAGGAAGCAGTGCTGTTTGTTCCACAACGAAGCAGCAGCACCACGTCTGTTTCTTGTTCTCTGGGGACCAGACTATCGGACACACTAATCTGGCCACCTATGGCCAGGGATACTTTGGTGGATCTTTAATAACTAGATTGGCTCTCAGAACACACACACACACACACACACACACACACCAAGAAGGCACTAATTTATAGTGTTTGCCATCTTCCATGTTGTAAATACTCCCAGTGTGACAGACGTCACTGCGGGTGGACTTGGGAAGAGCTGTGTGCACCGGGCTGGGAGGAACTTTGTATCAGTGGGTTTCCCACTGAGCCACCTTTCCCAGCTGCGGCCCTTTGTCAGTTGAAAGTACCTGGAACCTGCAGTCGCGCTACAGTGAGACTTCCGTGACAGCAGCTCAGATCCCGGCCACTGGAATTCTAACAGGCTCCTGGGCAGTTCACTTTGTCCAAGAGTGAATAACTGTGCCGCCGGGAGGGTGTAGGAAGCAAACGAAGC
Source organism: Oryctolagus cuniculus (assembly GCF_051225735.1). Lineage (NCBI taxonomy): Eukaryota > Metazoa > Chordata > Mammalia > Lagomorpha > Leporidae > Oryctolagus > Oryctolagus cuniculus. Next base: position 73,196,519 of record NC_142884.1, on the reverse strand, counting down.
CTCTGACGTGATGGTTGGATTCGAAGCCTGGAGCAGGGCACGGGAGTTCAGATGCCTCTTGTCCCCAGCACTGTTTGCTGCAGTCACCATACCTTGTCAGTTATCCCAGGGACTGTTTGAAATTGCAAAGACAGGCGTGGGTTGTCTATAAGTTGTTACCTAGCTGTGTGACTTCTGCCATGGTGCTCAGCCTCTCTGGACTTGAGCTCTTTACTTCTGATATGAGGAGGTTGGGTTCAATTACTTGCTTACCCTTGTGTCCATAAGACATCAGGCTTGAGCACTAAATTTGTGGGAGCCAATGTTTTGCTGTACAAAATTCTGTGACTATGAGAGCAGTTTGGCTTGGGGTTTTTGTTTTGTGTTGATTTCCATCCCATTTGGGTCTCAGCTTCCTGTCCTCAGATCGCCTAGTCCTGGTTGTAAGGAGCCACCTTCACTGATAAGAATATATTACCTTGATTATTGAGTATCAGGAGTGTTGAGGTTCAATCAAGGGTCCAAGAGCAGAAACTGCTCTTCTTGCTGTAGTCTGAGCCCCCTCCCCAAATAACGCTCAGTTGCCAGGAAGCCCTACCCCACCTCCCAACACGCTGCCTTTTTTTTTTTTTTTTTAACATTTTATAGTTTTTTTTTTTTTTTTTTTTTGACAGCTAGAGTTAGACAGTGAGAGAGGGAGAGAAAAAGGTCTTCCTTCCGTTGGTTCACTTCCAAAATGGCCACTACAGCCGGAGCTACGCCTATCCGAAGGCAGGAGCCAGGTGCTTCCTCCTGGTATCCCATGCGGGTGCAGGCGCCCAAGCACTTGGGCCATCCTCCACTGCCCTCCCGGGCCACAGCAGAGCAGGACTGAAAGAGGAACAGCCAGGACTAGAACCCAGTGCCTATATGGGATGCCGGCAACACAGGTGGAGGATTAGCCAAGTGAGCCACGGCGCCGGCCCCATGCTGCCTTTAATGTAAGATCTTCGCTGAGCCTTCCAGCTGTTCCTGATCCTTACGAGATAACGTACACAAGATAACACACGTGTGAGCCCCATCGACCATTCCCATTCCCTCTAGGAAGGGAGTGCGAGAAAGAGAAAAAGCTGTGGAGCTGGCCAGAGAGAGCAAAGGCGAGGGGGGAGTGAGATACGGAGACAGGTGGGACCTGTAGCAAGTAGTAGAAAGCCATTAAGTTTCAAGGGATTGGTTATGATCTACTTGTTTATGTTGTATAAGGATCTTTCTGGTTACTGGGTGAAGAATGGTTATGGTTAAACTGATTGAACCCAGTGACAGTAGCTGTCACATAGGGTTACAGTGAGGATTTGTTGAGTTGTATGGAACAGCAAGTTATCTGACACAAAGGAAGGGCCTGTCAACCTTTTTATTCTTCTACCCAAAGGGGACTGTTGGAAGCATTCCCCTCCCTTTGGTAGAATGCCCTGGATCACTTGGGGATGGTCTCTTTCAGGCAGGATCCCAGCTGAGAGGGGAGTGGCAGGGGATGAGGGGCCCGGTATGAGGCTGAAGGAAAGGCCAGGCTGCTATGACCCCTGGAACTCATTCCAACTCACCCCTTCCCTGGCTCCCTGAACAGCCTGCCTTTCCATAAAGGAAGCCTGTCCTGGGGGTGGTTGTAGCTCCTTCCATTTTCAGAACACCTCTGGCTTGTATCACATCTCCGGTCTCACTGATTGCCTGCTCTACTGTGGACCAGTGTTTCTCCTCTCTAGAGCAAGCACGCTTTCTTCCTGAGAGGTTCCAGCTTGCAGAGCCTCAGAGGCTGGAGAGAAACTGGCTGCCTTGTGGCCTGTATCAAGCACCTGGTGCCGTGCTGGGTGCTGGTGATAGTGGTGAGAGAGATGGATGTGGTGCAGGTGAGAGAAGGGAAGGCTGAGGCCCTTAGAGAGTTGAGCTCGCCTCTGAAGGCATCTGGCAGGATGCAAGGTAGGGGCTAGATTTACTTCACTTGTCAACTGCTGTCCCTTTGGATCATAAGGGGCCGTCTTTTGGAAGTTGAAGAGCTCCGGCCAAGGCTTTTCTGAGAAATCTAATTTTGCAAAATGCTGTGAGCCCTGATGCTCTGGTCACAGCAAATTCATTACTGCTTTATTGCAAGAAGCGCTACATGATTTTACTTAAGAGTGAGGATAGAAAGTTGAGCTATTTCTGACCTTTCATAAATGGAGTTTAAAATCAGGTTAATCTCCATGGAGTTTTAAGCCCAAAGTAGTGAGTCAGTTTTCCAGAGAAAGAGCTTGTGTTGAACCAAATAAGAAATCATGCCACCGACTTGCCTAATGGACACAGCAGAGATCACTCTGCTTAGCAAAACCACACGACCCACGGTACTCAGGGCGTTGCTGTGTCTACCACATCCTGAAATCGAAGCTGGCGACCTTTAGATGGGAGTACATCACGGGGTCATGGTATGCGCAAGTCCTACAGTAATCTGTGATCTCCAGGAGATCACTTGAGGAGGTCCATACATCCTGAAGAGTAGCAAGGGAGATAAAGGGGGCTGTATGGGAGTGGCTTCCTGCCTCAGTGCCGTCAGGGATGGAGCAGGTGGCCCGACTGCGGGCCTGAGGGGCACTCCCCTCTCAGCTCAAGTCTGATCTCCCAGCAGCTGACGCCACGGGAAGACAGGAGACTGACAGTAAGGTTGACAACAGGGAGGGGGGAGCAGGGAGCAAGGGGGCTGAGTGGCTCCCACGGATAGGGTAGAAGCTGGCTCCATGTGTACACCTCTGAGACAAGACAGGCGGAGACAGCGCCTTGGGAGGGAACTACTTTTCTGCTAAAATCACCACTTTGAAAAAAAACGAAGTGTTTCAAGTTTTGTAGAAAGGTGTACAGACGAATGTGAACACCTGCATAGCTGCTGTCCAGCCTCATTAACATTGTCACGCTTGTCTCAAGCCTTTTAGGAACAAACACGCTACAAATGTAGGTGAGACCTCCTGTCTCTCGCCCTAGCCCATTTCCTTTTCTGCTTTTACAGAGCTAACTATGACCCTGACTGGGATGCATTTCATTCTCAAGTGTGATTTCATGCTTCTCATTTGTACGTCAGTGTCCATGAGCTGTGTGTTATTTTACGCGTCTAAACATCTTGCTGAGAGGCATCATATGTTACACACACCTGTAGCTTACTCTTTTCCATAAAAATTAGGTTGATGAAGGAAACCCTTGTTTATTTGTTTCGACCATGGTATAGTATTCCATTGCATGACAGTTCCACAGTTTCTTTATGCATTTTCCTATTGGTGGTCACTTAGAAATCTAGTATTTTAAAAAAGATTTATGTATTTATTTGAGAGGCAGAGCCACGAGGGGGGCGAATAGAGAAAGGAGAGAGAGAGAGAGAGGGAGGGAGATAGAGAGGTAGAAATATCTTCTATCTGTTGTTCATTCCCCAAATGGCTGCAACAAGTATGACTGAGTCAAGCTAAAGTCAGGAGCCAGGAACTCCATCCGGTCTCGCACAAGGGTGGTAGGGGCCCAAGTTCTTGAGCCATCATCTGCTGCATTCCAGACACATTAGCAAGAAGCTGGATCAGAAGCAGAGCAGCCAGGACTTGAACTGGTGCTCTGGTCTGGGATGTCGGCATCGTAAGTGGTGGCTTAACCCACTGTGCCACAACACTGGCCCTGGATATGTAGTTTCTGCTGCTGTAAACTGCTTCGGTGAGTGTTTTTGCACATCTTGTACAAATTGGGAAAGTGTCTCTAAGGAATAGCCTAGGGTTTTAATTGTGGATTGTAAGGTATGCATCTCAAACTTACTGGAAGTTGCAAAGTCACACCTCATGATTTTAGATTATTAATACTTCTTAATGATGTTAAGCTTTTCTGTCTGTAAACATAATTTATCTTGCAGCTTATTCAGGTCTTTCATGTTTTTAAATAAAATTTCATGATCTTAAAATAATGATCTTATACCTCTTGCTAGATTCGTTCATAAGTGCTGTTTTTAAAATTACATGTTCTAATTTCTTATTACAGATATATAGAAACATAATTAATCTCTGTGTATTGATGTGCTATCCAGGAAGCTTGCTGAACTTTCTTATTAATTCTGATGGTCTATATTATCTTAGGTTTTTTTCCTGTGTAGGCAGTCGTGCCACTACTGTGTAGGAACAGTATTGCATTACTTCTTCCTTTCCAATGCTTATGCTTCCTGTTCTAATTAGGACACCCAGCACAGTGTTTAAGAGAAGCCACAGAGTTCTCTTGTTATGGACACGAAGTCCTAACATTTCACTGATAAGGAGCAAGGGCGCAGTAGGTGTTTAGAAGACACCTGTGCCTGGTTGAGGACACTCCTTTCCCTGGTTGACCTTGTAGATAAACCTCAGTTCTACTTCCTTCTAATGAGCAGCAGCTGGACAGCCAAACCCCGTGTTTCTCAGCTCCCTTCAAGACACGAGCAGGTGTCCACTAGACAGGGAGGTTTGAGTTAGGAGCTGACCTAAGTGGAGGGAGAGGCAGGCCGGGAAGCATCCACTCTGCTGGTGCGATCATGGTGGAGGCCGGGCGGCTGTAGGGCCAGCCCGTGCAGCTGCAGTTTCCACGAGTCCTGCAGGGAGCTTCCCAAGTGCCGCGTAGCTTTGGGAATCATTCCTCAAGTTTCCTCACCCCTCGTGGGTTAGGGTAAACGATTTAATGCTGTAGGAAGTAGCTTTCTGCCCCTGCCCACTCCGCTCCCCCTTCCACCTTCATTATCTGCACAACCAGTGAGCACCTGCTTAGTACTTCCCACGGTCTGCTGTTGGCACTCCCCTGGCTGTTGTGGCTGCAGCTCTCCAGCAGGTACCTCCGGAAGGTACCGGGCCGGTATGCCCTGGGTTTTGCACGTTGGTAACAGTCTGTGCCCGTGCAGTTTTTGCACTTGGAGGAGGAGTCTCGATGGGGACACTTCCACCCCTCACAGGTCCCTCCATTCTGTGGCTTTGGTCCTTTCTGAGATTGTTGTGGATTTATTTTTCCTTCCCACCTTCATTTGTCTCCGCCCGTGCTGTCCTTATCCTGCTCCTTACAGTTCCTCAGTGTGGGGGTCTTGTCCCCTACGGGAACCCTAGAGCGTGGCTGTTGGGAGCTCCTGGGGCTCCAGTCCCTTCAGACCTTCCTGCTGGGGGCCCCCATTACTCGCCCGCTGCTGACGTGGCTATCTCTTCCCAGCCTGCACTGCTCTTCTCAGACGTGCGCCAGGCTCTGCAGTGAGAGTGTCTGTGGGCTGTGTGGGGCCCGCCTGGCGCTGGGGGGTCAGGTGCCTGGGGCTTCTCTGAGCTGCTTTCCACAGGGAGGCTGATGCCTGGCACATCTCGTGGCTCTTGGTTTCTGCTCACATACTTGTGTTTTGGGATTTGTGGATCTCACCTGGTTTTGTTACAAGTCTGTAACATTTTTGGTTTTGCTATCCAGTTTCTCTATTTATTTTTGTTTTTCTTTTTATTTTTTTTCCCCTCTGTTTTTATTGTGGAGCTTCGGAAATACCCAAAGCCTATGCTTCCACACCACACTCATCTTTTTCCCACCACTAACTTTGACATGTACCCTTGAGTTAAAGGTTGGGGTGCATGTCTCTCTTCGCTCTTCCTGAATACTTTATTTTTTAAAGATTTATTTTTATTTATTTGAAAGAGTTACAGAGAAAAGTAGAGCCAGAGACAGAAAGGTCTTGCATCTGCTGGTTTACTCCCCAAATGACTGCAATGGCTAGAGCTGAGCTGATGCGAAGCCAGGAGCTTCTTCCGGGTCTCCCAAGTGGGTGCAGGGGTTCAAGGACCTGGACCATTTTCTACTGCTTTCCCAGGCTGTAGCAGAGAGCTAGAAATGGAAGTGGAGCAGCCGGGACTTGAAGTGGTGCTACAGGCCAGGACTGTAAGCCACTGGGCCACAGTGCCGGCCGGCCGAGTACTTAGACTTCCTTTCCATACCTTACTATTTCCTGTTTCAGAGACGTCTCCTTCCTTTTTAATCTCTCAGCATGGAGATTGTTTTTGTCCATAAATTCAGTATTTTTAGGGTCTCTTCTAGGTTTAATTACTCTGTTTCTGGAAAAAACAAAAACAATTTAGCAGTTATTTTAGTCAAGGTCGAATAGTTGTAAACTTTCAGGATTTGTCTGAAAATGTTTAATTCTGTCCTCCCCTGGTGTGTTATTTTAGCTGTCTGTATGAAAGTATAGACTGCCATTTTCTCTCATTTGCAAGAAATTGTCTTCTGGCGTTTCGGAAAGTCTGTTGTCAGTCTAACTATTGCCTCTAATTATTTGAAGGCAACCTGCCCTTTCTGTGGTTACTTTGTGGGTCTCTCTGGCTTAAGCACTCCGTAGTTTGATCACCACAGCCTGGGTGTAGGATATTTTATCATGATTACAAGTCACTCCCCATTCTCCTCCACCTATTCAGCCCTCACAACCACTGATTTATATTCTGTCTGTATGGATTTGCCTGTTGTCGACATTGTGCATGGAAACACACGATGTGCCCTTTAAATCAAGTGTGTATATCAGAAAGTGGTGGGAAAGAAGGGTGTGACCGTGGAAGCACAGTTTTGGGGTCTTTACTAATCCCCACATAAACACAGAGAAACTAGATAGCAAACCCCCCCAAAAAACTATAGACAATGTTTATAACAAAACTAGGTGATGTTTTGTGTTTAACTCTGGCTGGGTGTAATGTGTGTGTGGTTCATTTGTATTGCAGTATGAATCAGCACTTCATTCCCATTTATTGCTGAATAATAGGGAAAATTCTTCCTTGAAGGAGCCAAGATAACAAATATAAGAAAACAGGTAGAGTCAGTAAAGCAGTATTTTGCAGCCCCTAACACAATAATAGATCGGTGATGTTTACAATTACCAGTGGGTGTTTGAAAGCATTAGGTGGGAGAGAATGTTGATGGGGAAGCTATAAAGTGGATGAATCAGACCATTGAACCTTGAGCCCACTGATCCATCTTGAAATTCATGAATCATTAAAAGTGAGACTACTGTATATTACGGGCTCTCTAAAAAAATCCTATGAAAGACTTTTATATTTTCCAGAATCTAATCAAGCCTCGAGTTAACTTCCAGTTAACAGGAACCCAGAGTCAGAGGAACAGGTTACACAGCCACCACAGAAATCCAAACATGTGACCGTCTATAGGACAAATGACCCAATGGCCTTAGCAAAGAAAGGACACAGAAAAGAGGGAGGGGAACTGCTTTAGGTTAAAAGACATGAGAAACTTCACCAAATGCAGTGTATGAATTTTGCATGGATTCTGATCAGAACAAACAGACTAAAGAAAAGACATATTTGAGACAGTTGGAGAAATTTGAGGATGATTGAGTTTCAGATGATGTTAAGAAATAACTGTAATTTTGTTAAGTGTGATAATGGCATTATGATTATGTTTCAAAGAACATTCTTATCAGTTAAAGATGCACTGAAGTATTTACAGGGGAGATGATAGCTGTGTGGGATTTACTTTAAAGTACCAGCAAACAAAGTGGGTGTAGGGAGAATTCAATGAAATAAGATTAGCCACAAGTTGACAGCTGTTGAAACTGGATGTTAGGTTCATCTCCTCTTTAGTGAATGCTTGAAATTTTCCAATTTTTTTAAAGAGTCTTAGGTCCTTAGAGTCACAAAGAAATTTCACAGAGATACAATTTGTCAGAAATGTGTACTTTGCTCAGAAAAATACTCAGACTGATGATTCTTCTTTGCTCAAGTGTGGAAGATGTATGTTGGTCTTGTTGATTGATGAGTTCTAGAATTTTCTACTAAAGACAAAGGGAAGGCTTTCAAAAGAAGGCAAGTGTTGGCAATAGAAATGCCAGGAGTGAAGCAAGAGTAGTATCAGAACATGAAACATGTGTGACCACATGTATGCCAGGAGTGGAGTAAGAATAGTATTAGAACATGAAACATGTGTGCCCACATGGAAATGCCAGGAGTGGAGCAGGAATAGGATCAGAACATGAAACATGTGTGCCCACATGGAAATGCCAGGAGTAGAGTAAGAATAGGATCAGAACATGAAACATGTGTGCCCACATGGAAATACCAGGAGTGGAGCAAGAATAGGATCAGAACATGAAACATGTGTGCCCACATGGAAATGCCAGGAGTGGAGCTGGAACGCAATCAAAAGATGAAGCATATGTGCCCACCTACAGATGTGTGCTTAAAGGTTTTTTTCCCCAGGCCTCCATTTCTGTGACAAATTCTCATGAGTGTTCACTGTGTACTTTGCACTTCTTTCAAAGGCAAAATCCTGCCATGGTTAGTAGTTCGGAATGGGACAGACCTATCTGTCACCCATAAACTACAGTGATGGGGGAATAATTTACCTAAACTTTTGGAACCTTGATTTCTTCAACTGTGTAATGGGCATAGTTAATTACCCACTTGATGAGTTGTGGGAGGATGAAATGACCCTGTTTTGCATGTGGCGAGGTTTAAGTGGTCATTTACTTGGCAGACTGAGTGTCCATTGCATCCTAGGTGGTGAGTGTATGGGAAATCCAGAAACCCATGCACAGGGTCACAAGAAGACGGGTGCCTCTTGGCTCCTTACACGCTACACTCAGCAGTGATCCGCAGCCTCCTGTTTTGCTATGAGGGCTCATTCCCCTCAGTGAATTTGTACAACATTCCTGTTTCCTGCAGGTGCCTGCTCAGAGCTGCAGTTCCAAATATTTGTCTCTTTTCCCTTTGGACTTCATTGTTCTGCTCATCCTCCCACCAAGGGAAGACAGTGAGATGTGAAAACCAGGCTACAGGTCTTTTCACTGGGTGGGGAAGGCACTGCCAGATGCCAGCTGGGCCACACAGGTGAGTAGGTTTCTGCCATGTGCTTGAGAGAGAGCCTGAGTGTACCTGAGTGTGCCATAAGCAAGGAGGTGTAAAAAAAAAAAAAAAAAGGAGGTGGAGGTGTAAAAGGCACACTTCTGGGTCAGACCCTTTCACTAGAGTTTGGCTTCGCACATATCTTTGGAAAGTCATCTCACTTCGTAGATCCTCAGTTTTCTCATCTGTAACGTGGAAGTCTCTGCTTTCCCAGTTGTGTGGGTCAGAGGAGACCATGGTGTTGTGTTTGAGCAATGGAAGGGCATGCAAGTCTTGGCTGAGGTTTTCTGGAGAGAGTGCGTCAGGCTCCTGTTGGCATCCCAAGAAGCCCTCCTGTCAGAACAAGCTGGGAGTGGCCCCTGATGGGTTCTAGATGCCGAGTGGCTTTGGCAGCTCTGTAGGCTCTCCTGAGGCAAGAGCTAGGTCTAGGAGGGGCTTGCCCCTGTACCTTTGTTTTCTTTTTAATTAGTTAATTTGAAAGCAGCGTTCGAGAGAGAGAGGTATCTTCTATCTGATGGTTTATTCCCCAAATGGCTGCAACAGCCAGGGCTGGGCAAGACTGAAGCTGGGAGCCTGGAACTCCACTTGGGTCCCCCATGTGGGTGCAGGGGCCCAAGTCCTCAGAGCCACCCTCTGCTGCATTTCCAGGCACATTAGCAGGGAGCTGGACCAGAAGTGGAGTAGCTGGGACTCCAAGCGGTGCCAATGCAGGATGCCAGCATCACAGGCAGTACTTAACCTACCATGCCACAACATGGTCCCTCACCACTGTGTCTTGTTATCCTCTCTGTGCTACTCCTGGGCCCAGCCAACCAAGTGTCACAGGTCCACACTGCAGTATCCCTCAAGGAAGGCAGGAAAGCCCTAGTCAGCACAGAGAAGCCGAGAGGGTCATGGCCCTGGCACCTTCATAAAAGTCCTTACTGGGATCCGAAGTCATGCCAGCCAGTATTCCTGGTGTTTGGATATGTTATGAACAAACCAGTCATGGAGTTGGTAAGCAGGGAGGAAGTCCCCTAGGCATTGCCTGTGTTCGGTCCAGCCAAGGTCTCTGGAACCTCATCAGCGATGGCGATGTCTGCATGCCTGGGTCATGCAGTGCTTAGCAGCCATGCACACTGCTGAGTAAGGGCTCCCTTTGCGTCTTCCCAATGGCAGATGAGGGACTGCATTTTTAATTTTATTTAATTTTAATTAAGTGTAAATAGCTATATGCAACTGGTAACCACCATATTGGATGGTATTGGACAGTGCTGCAAACATTCTGAGAAGGTCAGAGGGTCACCTAGCAGGCCAGAGGCTTGACCATCTCCTTGAGAAAGAGCTCTGAGGCTCTAAAGATCTGTCCCAGCTCTGTCTCTCACTGTGTGTGGACTTTTGATTTTTTAAAGATTTATTTATTTATTTGAGAGGTAGAGTTACAGGCAGAGAGAGAAAGGTCTTCCATCTGCTGGTTCACTCCCCAGATGGCCGCAACGGCCAGAGCTGGGCCGATCCGGAGCCAGGAGCTTCCTCCTGGACTCCCACATGGGTGCAGGGACCCAAGCACTTGGGCTATCTTCTACTGCTTTCCCAGGCCACAGCAGAGAGCTGGGTTGGAAAAGGAACATCTGGGATCCTAACCAGCACCCATATGAGATGCCGACGCCACAGGTGGAAGCTGAGCCTACAATGCCACAGCACTGGCCCCTTTAATTTTTGTTTTCTTATTAGAGACAGAGAGAGAGAGAGAGAGAGAGAAAGAGCTCCCACCTCTGGTTCATTTCTCAGATGCTCACAGCCACCAGAAATGGAGCTGGGAACTCAGCCCAGGTCTTCCACAGGGTTGGCAGGACCACAGTTACTTGAGCCATCACTGCTGCCTCCCAGGGTCCACATTAGCAGGAAACTGGAGTCAGGAGCCGAGGCTGAGTATCGAACCCAAGTACTCTGATAAGGCACACGGGCATCTTAATTGCTAGACCATGTGCACTAACTACAACACTTGGCCTCCCCTCTGTTTAATTTCTCGATTGACCTGTAACACGGGAACAAAGGGAGGCTTGCATTAAATTCTTTTCACTACTAAATTCTTGACTCTATTGTGATTTGCTTTTTATTTGAGAGATTATTAGTTTCCTGTGACTACTGTAACAGAGTACCATAAATGTGGTTGGCGGAAAACAAACCAAAAAAAAAAAAATGTGTCTTTCAGTTTTGAGAGTCAGAAATGTGAAACTATTTTCTTGGGCTGAAATTGTGGTGTCAGCCAGGCAGTGCGCCCTGTGGGTCCTCTAGGGAAGAATCCGTTCTTCACCTGTCCCAGCTTCTGGGGGGCTTCCAGGTGCCTTGGCTTGTGGCCCCATCCCTCCCCCGTTTGCCTCTGTGGCCACGTGGGCTTGTCCTCTTCTTTGTTTGATCTCTCTCATAAGGACACTTGTGATGGCATTTGGAGCCCCTCTGTGTAATCCAGGATAATCTGCCCATCTCAGAATTTTTGATTTATTGACACCTGCAAGATCTTTTTCCCATATATGGTAACATGAGCAAGTCCTAGAGTTAAGACCTGGTGTCTTCGAGCTCATGATTCAACCTGCTACATCACAGAGGATTTATTTATGGTGGAATTGCTTTAGTTCAAATGCTGTGGCTATGTCATCAGGTGTGTGGGAGTTGCTGTCTGCCCACCAGGCTTTCCCAGAAAGAATTTTCTCTATGTTCTGAATGGGCCCTGAGTTTGGGGTGGGGGAGACCACTCATTTCCCTGTTCCAACAAGAATTACTTTGATTTGTTGCGGTCCATTCATCTTCACTAAAAGGTTGATTAACTTGTGAATGTGCCCCAAAACCTCATCTACCAGACTTGAAATATTCCCCACCTCTCCCCAATCTCCAACGTGTGTTTCCATGTGTGTCGCACGTGCAGTTGAAGTCAGCACGTGCTGAGAGGAGGAAGCATTCCTTTGATCAGCTGGGTAGTGAGGTTTCTTCGGTCGGGCCCTCAGAAATTTGAAAATAGGGAGGCTTGGGCCTGATGCAGCCCAGGAGCAGCTCTGACTCTGACTCTGCGTGTCACGTGGTGCTGTCGCCTCGCCAGGCCTGAGAGCAGCGGAGGGGCAGCAGGTGTGGTAAACATTGCTAGAAGCTTCCCCGTTGCAGCAGAAAACGGATGCCAAGTGTTTTCATCAATATCGATGTTCAAGTTATTGCAATGTTGTGGGGCTGGCGAGAGAGCAGTGGGGGAAAGTGTCCTTGAAGATTTGAGTGAGGGGTGTGTTACCTGAAAGACTTTGATTTTTGCAGAAGAGGTCTAAAAATGTAATTTACAGTGTGAGTCACAACATTGTCTTACTCAACCAGGGGACCAGATGACTTAGAGGCAGAATACAATGACTTCATTTGCGTCTCTTAAGAACACGATGTTCTTTCCGTCTGCGCCTGTCCTTGGTTGAAAGGCTGAACATCTGGTCTGTTCCCCAAGGTGGCCAGTGGCTTTATTTCAGGCCGTTTGTCTGGGGTTACTTTTCAAAGAATTAATAATGATAAAAATGCGTGTGCATTAAGTGCCAGGCACTGTACCTGTGCTTTACTTCATTATCTCAGTTAATCCTGATGTTACCCTGTAGGGTTAAGTATCATTATCCCCATCTGGTAGATGGGCAAGCTGAGGTTTGGAGAAGTTTCGCCACTTGCCCAGAGTCTCTTAGCTGTAGATGTCAGAACTGAGGTTTGAACCCAGAGCCCAGCCCTTGATCATGGGCCCTCCCCTCTGATTAAGACTGAGCACACTGGCCTCTTCTTTCTTGAAAGCCCGTGTCACTAACTGCTCTGGTGAGTTTTGTATGAGGCTTTGGCTGCTTTGCAGCCTGTGAGCTCTAATGTAATTTTTAAACTGTGATTCTGTCTCCTGCAACCCCCTCATTTTTCTGAATGGGAGGTGAGGCAGGGTTCGATAGCTTCCCAGGAAGAGACCAATTAAGGTGCCCACATCTAGAGAAAGATCTCCCCGGCTTTCTCACAGGGATGTTTTTCCATCGGAATCCTGTTGTGGTTTTGACTGATGAGTTGACACTTTGTTTTCAAAATGTGCTTGTGGCTTCCACTTGAGTTCTATGAGCTGGTGCAGAGACCACTGGACAAGTATTTGCCAAGCTCAACAAGTATTTGCTCCCAGTGTGCACCTGGGCCAGCGCTACTGTCAGGGAAACCTGTGTGGACATGTCTGGCCTCCCAGAACCCAGCGTTTCTGGTGAAGCTCTCCTGTCTTGGACTTTGAGACACTCAACTGATGGGGCTGCCAGCCTTGGAATGCGACCCTCCAAAACTATCAGTTGAAATAAATCTGCTTGCTTCATAGATAGCTCCTCTCAAGTATTCACTACAGTGGTGAAAATCTAACACAGCAGTCACCATCCAATCAGCCACAACAGTTACTCTTTGTTGTGATTTTTTTCTTTTCTTTTTTTTCTTCTTCTTCTTTTTTTTTTTTTTTTTGACAGGCAGAGTGGACAGTGAGAGAGAGAGAGACAGAGAGAGAAAGGTCTTCCTTTGCCGTTGGTTCACCCTCCAATGGCCGCCGCGGCCTGTGCGCTGCGGCCGGCACACCACGCTGATCCGATAGCAGGAGCCAGGTACTTATCCTGGTCTCCCGTGGGGTGCAGGGCCCAAGCACTTGGGCCATCCTCCACTGCACTCCCTGGCCACAGCAGAGAGCTGGCCTGGAAGAGGGGCAACCGGGACAGAATCTGGCGCCCCGACCGGGACTAGAACCTGGTGTGCTGGCGCTGCAGGCGGAGGATTAGCCTATTGAGCCGCGGCGCCGGCCTCTTTTTTTTTCATTAATATAAACAGAATAGACTTCATGTATTTCATTGGTACAATTCTAAGAAGATGAGAATATATTCCTCCCTCCCTCCATCCATCTGCCCATCCATCCTTCCTTCCTTCTTTTTTTAATTTTTGCAAAAATGTAACTTTACTCAATTCTACAATCATAGGCTTAATGCACCACTAATCATAATTTCAACAAGCAAAAAGTAGAAAGACCATAGTTCTACAGGAGTATAAACAAAGGCTAAAACAAACAATCAAATCACGAGATGTCTGTTTTCATTCCTATACATTTTTTGTGTGCTATATTAACTACCAGATATTGGAGGAAGCATATGATATTGTCTTTTGGGGACTGGCTTATTTCACTAAGCACAATAGTTTCCAGTTGAATCATTTTGCTGCAAAAGACAGGATTTCATTCTTTTTTATGGCCGGGTAATATTCCATTGTATGTGTATATGTGTGTATGTGTGTGTGTGTGTGTGTGTGTATAATCACATTTTCTTTATCCAGTCATCAGTTGATGGTCATCTGGGTTGATTCCATGTCTGTTGTGAATGAGCTGCAATAAACATGGGGGTACTAATAACCATGCCAATTTCATTTCATTTGGGTAAGTTTCCAGGCGTAGGATGGCTGGGTCATAGGGTAGATCTGTTTTCAGGTTTTGGAGGGATCTCCATACTCTCTTCCATAATGGCTGCACTGCTTGACATTCCCACCAGCAATATGTTAGGGTACTCTTTTCCATACATCCTTGCCAGGATTTATTATTTTTTTGATTTTTAGGTGGTAGCCATTCTAACTGGGGTGAGGTGGAATTTCATTGCATTTCACTGATGGCTAGTGATCCCGAGCAATTTTTCATGTGTCTGTTGGCCCTTTGTATTTCATCCTTTGAAAAATGCCTGTTCATGCCCATTCGTTATGATTTTACAGCACAAACAGATAACATGGTTCTATTTTAAACCTAAAAAGTGGTCCCTGGCAATAAAAAATAGGAGTTAGTACATCAGGTACATCAGTGTTTACCAGGGCCCTGCAGAAAGCATTAGGCCTTCTCTTACCCAGTTTGGGTAACTGCTTAGTTAACACTTGAGAGAACATTTTTTAAAAAAAGATTTTCAGAGAGGAAATGGAGTGCATGATGTGAATATTGGACGGCGTGCCCTCGGTGGTGGAAGTTCCTAGATCCCTGGGAGGGAGGCAGTGTTCAGCCTTAGAGGTGTCCCAGGATGAATGTTGACAAAGGCCCAGCATGAGGTGCATGGGTGCCAGAAAAGAAAAAATAAGCATACAGTTAGCACAGAGCAGATGAGTGTGAGAAGGGAAAGACTATTCATGTTTTGAGGTCATTTAATTTCCTGAGAGGTGGGAGACAGGTTTCGGAGCTGTGGACACTGAGAAAGAAAGGACATTGGATTTGGAATCAGATAACCCAGTTTATGCTTCTGACGTATTTCCCTGTGATCTTGGGGGATATAATGTTGCTCTCCTTGAATTTCCCCTACATTATAGGAAATCTGTACATCCTGACACAGGGTTAGCTCATAAAAATGGGGGTGATGATACATATCTCTCAGGATTGCTCCAGGGATGATTTGATTTATTTTTTGTCAGAGTACCTTATCAGCCGAGTGCATCCAGATTTGTACCTTACCCAACAAGCCCAAAAGAAAGTCATAACAAGGTGTACAGTAGGGTAGAGTTTGGAAGTTGAGTCCTGCCAAGTTACAGACTTGGCAAACACATTGGGCTTTCCAGGTTGGGGCTCAGAGAATTTCTGTGGAGTGAGAGTGTGAACTAGAAACGTCTTCAGGGACTGACGATTGAAAACCCTACAGTTAGGC
The DNA here is from genome assembly GCF_051225735.1 of Oryctolagus cuniculus. Taxonomy (NCBI): domain Eukaryota; kingdom Metazoa; phylum Chordata; class Mammalia; order Lagomorpha; family Leporidae; genus Oryctolagus; species Oryctolagus cuniculus. The sequence goes on along the minus strand of NC_142884.1, from coordinate 73,181,020 downwards.
TTTCAGTCATCCTCTCTCTATGGCTCCAACTTGAAATAGAAAGATCAAGATATGTAAACTGGAATTTTTTTAAATTAATTTATTTGAAAGGTAGAGTTATAGATAGAGATGGTGAGTCAGAGAGAAATCTTACATCCACTGGTTCCTTCCTCAAATGGCTGCAATGGACAAAGTGGGCCGATTTGAAGCTAAGAGCCAGGAGCTTCTTCTGGGTCTCCCGTGTGGTAGCAGGAGCTCAAGGACTCGGGCCATCCTCTGCTGCTTTCTGAGGTGCATTATCAGGGAGCTGTATTGGAAGTGGAGCAACCAGGACTTGAACTGGCACCCATATAGGATTCTGGCACTGCAGGTAGTGGCCGAACCCCCTATGCCACAGCACTGGCCCAACTGGGATTATTTTCCAACCATGATAGAATAACCAACGTGGATCATGTCTCCCAATGCAAATAACTAGAAACATGGACAAACTGTTTTTTTTTTTTAAAGACTTATTTATTTGAAAGGAACAGAGAGAGAGAGAGAGAGAGAGAGAGAGATCTCATCCACTGGTTCACTCCCCAAATGGCTACAATGGCTGGGACTGGGCCAAACTGCAGCCAGGAGCTAGGAGCTTCTTCCAGGTCTGTCACATGGGTATAGGGCCTGAGTATTGGTCCATCTTCCACTGCTTTCCCAGGCACTTTAGCCGGTAGCTGGATTGGAGGTGGAGCAGCTGGGGCTCAAACCATGGGATGTCGGTGTCACAGGCAATGCTGGCCGAGGGTGACCCTTTTTAAAGACAGTTGAAAACAGATATCGCAGGGCTATGGGCCCTGGGGAAAGCTACGTGCAGGCAGGAGGTGATGCCCCTAGTTGTTCTCCTGGGCCAGGTACAATGTTCCAGCTGCAGCCGGAGCTGTGATTTGAGGAGAGGGTGGTGGTTCCACTGACAGAAAAGGCAGAGATGAGAGGTCGGAACAACAGAAGAAGCTAGGCTCTGTGGGGCAGGAGAGGGGGGCCATGTACAGAGCTGTGTGCAGAGGACCCCTCTGAGTGTGGATGAGAGATGCTTGTGCCCACAGGGTAACCTGAGGCTGACCAGAGAGTTCCTGCTCTGGGGTTGAGCGGAGTGCACTTAGGTTCCTGAGGGTGGGCAGTGCTAGGGACGAACGGTGCTGGGCACACTGGATTTTCAGCCCTATGAGAGGGGAGAGAGCTCATGATTGGCTTGTTAATATTCCTGGTGTGCAACTGAGAAGCCAGAAAGTCCACATCTTGGGACTAAGAACCGTGCCCTCAAGCAGGGCTTCTCAGCCTTGGTACTACTGAGATTTGGAGAAGAGAGTTCTTGGTTGCACTTTAAAATTCAGGAACATTTCTGGCTTCCATGCACTGGATGCCAGACATTGCCAGATGCCCCCTGTGGGCAGAATCACCTCAGATGAGAACCACTGCTAAGGCTTACTTTGTACCTTGGCAAACAAACCCGAAGTAAAGGTATGAAAAGGTATGCAGTGAGGGCAGAATTCAGAAATTACAAGGGTTGGGAAACATACTGGGCCTCCCAGAAATCCTTACTAACAAATCATAGGACTACACCTACACAAGTTCAAAATGATTAGCCAGTAACTACAGAGAATCAATACCTTTCAGGAGAAAACAACAAAATCCAGACACGTATACTATATACTATATATGTACTGTTGTACCCTACCGTGTACTCATCACAAAACCAAATTTTCTTTTTCATTTTAAAATATTTATTTATTTATTTTGAAAGTCAGAGTTAGAGGGAGAGACAGAAGCACACTCACCAGAGAAAGATCTTCCATCCCCTGACTCACTCCCCAGATGGCCACAAGCCCAGCACTGGGCCAGTCCAATACCAGGAGCCAGGAGCTTCTTCCATGTCTCCCTCATGGGTACAGGGGCCCAAATGCTTGGGACATCTTCCACTGCTTTTCCCAGGTCACTTGCAAGATGCTGGACTGGAAGTGGAGCAGCCGGGGCCTGAACCACACAAAGCCAAGTTTTCTATCAAGAAACACTAGACGTAACAAGGAAACAGAAAAGTATACTCTTAAGTTGAGAAAATAACAGACAGTGGAAACTAAAACCAAGATGTTCCAGAAATTGGACTTACGAAATTTAAACCTTAAGGCAGCTATTGTAATCTATCAGTGAATTAAAGGAATAAACAAAGAGGTTGAGTGAATTAAAGGAATAAACAAAGAGGTTGTCTTGACAAAGAAATAGAAACTAAAAAAAAAAATCAAATGCAAATTCTAGAAGTGAAAAGTAAAAATGAAAATAGCTGGAGGTATTTAATAGTTGATTTGAGATGGCAGGAGACAGGGCCAGGGAACCCACAGGCACATCAGTAAAATTACCTAATCTGAAGAACATAGAGAAAAGATTTAGAAAAATGAACATAGCCTAAGGACATTTGGGAAAATATCAAATAGTTTTGTGTGTGTGTGTGTGTGTGTGTGTAGACTCCCAGAAGGAAAAAAAATGATATGATGCAAATAATATAGTTGAATAAATATTAGCCTAAAACCATCCCAATTTGATGAAAAATATCAATTTACAGGTATAAGAAGTAGTTGAATCCAAGGAGGATAAATGTAAGGAGAACTACATTTAGGTCATCCTAGTCAAACAACTGAAAATAAATAAAATAAAGAAATAAAGAGAAAAATCTTAAACCAGCTACAGCAAAAAAGATGCATTATATACTGAGGAACAAAGATTGAATGCAGCTGACTTTTCATCAGAAACCATTAGATCAGAAGACAACTAGTTACATAGGTACTTCAAAAAGTTCATGGAAAAACTGGAACAAAAGATGAGTTTACCTTTGTCCAAAAGTTTTGAAATCCATGCATATGAGAAGTCTTCAAAAACTTCATGAAGAACTCATATTGTGAAAAAAAATATGCATGGATTTCAAAAATTTTGTACCCAAATAAACTTACTTTTCAATTCCGTTTCCTGTGAACATGAAGTACCCTCATAACATCTTTAGATTACTTAAGGAAAATAATTCTCAACTAGGAATTTTTAAGTTTTTAAAAATTTTATTTGTTATACAAGTTTCATATATATAGATTTAGGAACATAACGATAATTTCTTCTCTACCCTCCTTCCTGCCCATCCATGCTCCAATCCTTCTGCCCCTTTCCTCTCACATCTCCACTATTAATTTTTACAAAAACCTCTCTTCAGTTTACTTAATGATCATATAGTTAATTCTACATCAAGTAAAATAGTTCAACAAATAGTATGAAAAAAACCACTGTTCCTCAACAGAAGAGACAAAGGCTGAAAACAATCATCAAATATCAAAATGTCCATTTCACTCCAATACATTGTATTTTAAGTATTCTATTAGATATGTGGAATCAGGGAAAACATATGGTATCTGTCTTTTTGGGACTGGCTTATTTCACTAAGTATAATAGTTTCCAGTTGCATCCACCTTGTTGCAAAAGATAGCATTTTTTTTTTACAGCTGAGTAGTAATCCATAGATTATGTACACCATAATTTCTTTATCTAGCCAACAGTTGATGGACATCTGGGTTGATTCCATTTGTTAGCTATTGTGAATTATGCTGCAATGAACATGGCGGTCCAGACAACTCTTTCAGATGCTGATTTCTTTTGGTTTGGGTAAATCTCCAACAGTGGGATGGCTGGATCATATAGTGGGTCTATAATCAGATTTGGTATCTCCATACTATCTTCCACAGTGGCTGGACTGATTTACATTCCCACCAACAGTTGTTTATGGTATCTTTTCCCCCACATCCTTGCCAGCATTTGTTGTTTGGTGATTTCTGTATGAGAGCATTCTAACTGGAGTGAGGTGAAACTTCATTGTGGTTTTGATTTATATTTCCTTGATGGCTAATGAGCCTGAGCATTTTTTCAAGTGTCTGTTGGCCATCTGAATTTCCTGTCTTGTTCAAGTCCTTTGCCCATTTCTTACCTGGATTGTTTGTTTTGTTGTTGTGGAATGTCTTGAACTCTTTATAGATTCTGGAAGTTAGCCCTTTATCAGTTGCATAGTTTGCAAATATTTTCGCTCATTCTGTCAGTTGCCTCTTTACTTTGCTGAGTGTTTCTTCTGCAGTGCAAAAGCTTCTCAGCTCGACGTAATCCCATCTGTCAATTTTGGCTTTGATTGTCTGTGTTTCTGGGGTATTTTCCAAGAAGTCTTTGCCTATGCCAATGTCTTACAGAGATTCTGCAATATTCTGTAGTAATTTGATGGAATCAACTGAGAATTTTATATCCTGTGAAAACATCCTCTGAAAAGGAGGCCTAGAGAATTCACAGTCAGTAGACCTGAATTATAAGAAATGCTAAAGACGTAGGAAAATGATACTTGCTGGTCATTTAGATCTTCAGGAAGAAATGAAGAGCAGCTGAAATGCTTAATAGGTGGATAATTGTAAGACACTTTGTGCTCATTCTTTTTGTTATTAATATATATAAAACATTGTTTTCATTTTTCTCTAAAAGACATTTTTTTAAAAAACAGTGCAAGGTGAAGTTTATTCTCTGTGTAGAAGTGATATTTCAGCAATTGCACAAAGGATGAGGGTGAGCAAATAAACTGGAGTATATTGTTGTATATGTTTGAAGTGCAAAATGTACAGCAGTAATTATGATTAGCATTTGATAAGTTTAAGTTCATTTTGCAAGCTCTGGATCAATCACTAAATGATAAAAAACAAATGAGCATGCCCCAAAGAGGTATAGGTAAGAAGCTAATAGAGACAATAAAATGCAATACTTAAAAACATTCAATTAACCTAAAAGAAGTCAGGCATGGAGCAAAAAGGAAATAAAACAGAGAAGCAAAAGGATAAACAGGTATCAAGTTATATGCTTCAAATCATTCATATCAGTAATTATAATAAATGTAAATGGATTAAATATCCTAATTTAAAAATAAGAGACTATTTTAGGACCCAGTATACAAAAGATGCATTTTAAATATTGACATGGAGGGCCGGTGCTGTGGCATAGTGGGTAAAGCAGCCACCTGCAGTGCCAGCATTCCATCTGGGTGCTGGTTTGAATTCCAGCTGCTCCACTTCTGATCCAGCTCTCTGCTATGGCCTGGGAAAGTAGTAGAAGATGGCTCCTGCATCTATGTGGGAGACCTGGAAGAAGCTCCTGGCTTCTGGATTTGGATCAGCACAACTCCCACTGTTGCAGCCATTTGGGGAGTGAACCAGTAGATGGAAGACCTCTCTCTCTCTCTCTGCCTCTTCCTCTCTTTAACTTGCCTTTGAAATAAATAAATAAGAATCTTTAAAAAAATATTGACATGAGTGAGCATTTAGCCAACAGTGAAGATGCTAGTTGAGATGATTGCATCCCATAGCAGAGTGCGTGGGTTCTATACCCCGCTCCAGCTCCTTACTGCAGCTTCCTGCTAATGTGGACCTGGGAGGCAGCAGTGACAGAATAAATAATCAAGTTCTTGCCTCTCATTTAGGAGACTTGGATTGAGTTCCTAGCTCCCAGCTTTGGCCCCAACCCAGCCCTGCTGTTTCAGGCATTGTGGGGTGAGCCACACATGAGAGCTCTATCTATCCATCTCTCACTCTCTAGCTTTATCTTTCTGCCTCTCAAATAACTAAATAAAAATTTTAAAACATGGATAAGTTGATACCAAAAAGAATTTTAAATGAAAAAGACAAAAATTAAATAGGCAGAGGCCTTTACTCCTAGTGAAAAGCAAAATAAGAAACAGGAAGATGTTTAAAAAACCACCTTAAGGGGAGCCAAGATGGCAGAATAATGAGGGCGCTCACCAATAGTCCGGGAAAAGATAGTTTAATAAAAGTGGAGTTACTGTATCCTCAGGAAAAGGCTCAGGAAAAAATTGCAGAGGAAACTCTTTCAGATCTAGTGGATGTGACACAGAGGACCTACGGGGAGAGCAAGGTTGCCCACCGCGTGGAAGCCCAGCCGCAGAGTCTGCGTGCCAGCGCTGGAAGGGGAGGTGAGACAAAAACCTTGGTAACCTGAGACATTGGCAGGAAAAGGCAGAAAGAGCCTAGAGGGAATGAGGCCTGAAGCCCCACTAGGGAAAGTTCACCAGGCTGACTGGAGGAGAGAAAAAAAAACGAATAAATAAGGGGATCCAGCACGGACACTAGCCTCTCTCTCCACTCACCTTACAAAGCCAAGCAAGACAAAGACCATGCGCCATTTTACGTATGTAAAGTGGCGCCTGCCATTAGCCAAACAGAAAAACCTGACTCTGGTGGGGAGAAATAACAGGAGGTTAGGACCTAGTGAAAGTGTGGTGCTAACGAACTGAGACTGTGAAAATCTGAGGTGGGGGTGAGAGAACTCACCGCGTACACAAACTTGGTAACCTTGGCAACCCAGTGAGAGACTGTGGAGAAATTTGAGACCACACTGAGGGCTGCATAAACTCTTTGTGTGGTCCCAGGGGTAGAGCAGATGAATACCCACAGGGGCCAGATTTCATACATCAGCTACCCTCAATTCCACTCAGCTGTGTGTAATTACATCCCAATTGAGTCAAAAAAAAAAGAGAGAGAGAGAGAGAGAGTGATTGAGAGAACAATCTGGGTGAGTCACCTTTGGCACACCCTTAACCCTGAAGAACCAAACAGAGCTCTCTGGCCACACCCATCACAGCCTCTAAGGATCCATCAAAAGCAGACAGTCCACTTTATAGAGTCATAGTATAATAAGAAAAAGCACCACAGCGAAGAAACCAAAGATTATCTCCACAATGTCAAACAAACGCAGAAACCGAGGTAACAAGAACAAGGAAGACACTATGATGCCCCCAAATGAAAAAGACACCCCAATTCAAGATTATGAAGATGATGAGATAGAAGAAATGCAAGAAGCGGATCTCAAAAAATTGATAAGAACATTAAGAAGTTCTCAAAACCAAATCCTTGAACTACAGAAATCCTTAATAGACAAGATAGAAAATCTCTCTAGTGAAAATGAATTATTAAGGAGGAATCAAAATGAAATGAAACAACTAGTAGAACATGAAACTGTGATAGTGATGAGAAATCATAATGAAATGAATAATTCAATAGATCAAATGACAAACACATTAGAAAGCCTTAAAAACAGAATGGGTGAAGCAGAAGAGAGAATATCAGACTTAGAAGACAGAGCACAGATATAGCCCAGGTACTAAGAGAGAAAAACTGCCAGCCCAGAATATTATATCCTGCAAAGCTCTCATTTGTGAATGAAGGTGAAATAAAGAATTTTCATAGCAAACAGAAATTGAAAGAATTTGTCGCCACTCGTCCAACCCTGCAAAAGATGCTTAAAGATGTGTTGCACACAGAAACACGGTCATCAATATGAAAGAAGGTAACGGAAGGAAACCTCACAGCAAAAGATCACAGGAAGTTCAAAACATATATTAGAAAATATCTTTGGCAAATGGCAGGGCAAAGTTACCACTTATCAATAGTCACATTGAACGTGAATGGCCTGAACTGTCCAGTTAAAAGACACAGATTGGCTGATTGGGTTAAGGAACAAAACCCATCTATTTGCTGCTTACAAGAAACACATCTTTCCAACAAAGATGCATACAGACTGAAAGTGAAAGGCTGGAAAAAGATATACCATGCCAACAGAAATGAAAAAAGAGCGGGTGTAGCCATCTTAATATTGGACAACATAAACTTTAACACAAAAACTGTTAAGAGAGACAAAGAGGGGCACTATATAATGATTAAGGGTTCAATTCAACAGGAAGATGTAACTATTATAAATGTATATGCACCTAATTACAGGGCACCAGTTTATTTAAAAGATTTGTTAAGGGACTTAAAGGGAGACTTACACCTCAATACAACAGTACTGGGGGAATTCAATACTCCACTCTCAGAAATAGACAGATCAACAGGATAGAAGATCAACAAGGAGACAGTAGATTTAAATGACACTCTAACCCAAATGAATCTAACAGATATCTACAGAACTTTTCATCCTACACATAAAGCATTTACATTCTTCTCAGCAGTACATGGAACCTTCTCTAGGATTGACCACATACTAGGCCATAAAGCAAGTCTCAGCAAATTCAAAAGAATTAGAATCATACCATGCAGCTTCTCAGACCATAAAGGAATGAAGTTGGAAATTAGCAACTCAGGAATCCCTAGAGCATACGCAAACACATGGAGATTGAACAACATGCTCCTGAATGAACAATGGGTCATAGGAGAAATCAAAAGAGAAATCAAAAACTTTCTGGAAGTAAATGAGGATAACAGCACAACATACCAAAACTTATGGGATACAGCAAAAGCAGTGTTAAGAGGAAAGTTTATATCAATAGGTGCCTACATCAAGAAACTGGAAAGGCACCAAATAGATGAGCTTTTAATGCATCTCAAGGATGTAGAAAATCTGCAGCAAACCAGACCCAAATCTAGTAGGAGAAGAGAAATAATTAAAATAAGAGAAGAAATCAATGGGGTTGAATCAAAAAAAATTTACAAAAAATCAGCCAAACGAGGAGCTTGTTTTTTGAAAAAATAAACAAAATTGACACCCCATTGGCCCAACTAACTAAAAAAAGAAGAGAAAAGACCCAAATCAATAAAATCAGAGATGAAAAAGGAAACGTAACAACAGACACCACATAAATAAAAGAATCATCAGAAATTACTACAAGGACTTGTATGCCAGCAAACAGGGAAACCTATCAGAAATGGATAGATTCCTGGACACATGCAACCTACCTAAATTGAACCAGGAAGACATCGAAAACCTAAACAGACCCATAACTGAGACAGAAATTGAAACAGTAATAAAGGCCCTCCCAACAAAGAAAAGCCCAGGACCAGATGGATTCACTGCTGAATTCTACCAGACATTTAAAGAAGAACTGACTCCATTTCTTCTCAAACTATTCAGAACAATCGAAAAAGAGGGAATCCTCCCAAATTCTTTCTATGAAGCCAGCATCACCTTAATTCCTAAGCCGGAAAAAGATGCAGCATTGAAAGAGAATTACAGACCAATATCCCTGATGAACATATGTGCAAAAATCCTCAATAAAATTCTGGCCAATAGAATGCAACAACACATCAGAAAGATCATCTACCCAGACCAAGTGGGATTTATCCCTGGTATGCAGGGATGGTTCAATGTGCACAAAACAATCAATGTGATACACCACATTAACAGACTGCAGGAAAAAAACCATATGATTATCTCAATAGATGCAGAGAAAGCATTTGATGGAATACAACACCCTTTCATGATGAAAACTCTAAGCAAACTGGGTATGGAAGGAACATTCCTCAATACAATCAAAGCAATCTATGAAAAACCCACAGCCAACATCCTATTGAATGGGGAAAAGTTGGAAGCATTTCCACTGAGATCTGGTACCAGACAGGGATGCCCACTCTCACCACTGCTATTCAATATAGTTCTGGAAGTTCTAGCCAGAGCTATTAGGCAAGAAAAAGAAATTAAAGGGATACAAATTGGGAAGGAAGAACTCAAACTATCTCTCTTTGCAGATGATATGATTCTTTACTTAGGGGACCCAAAGAACTCTACTAAGAGACTATTGGAGCTCATAGAAGAGTTTGGCAAAGTAGCAGGATATAAAATCAATGCACAAACATCAACAGCCTTTGTATACACAGGCAATGCCATGGCTGAGGAAGAACTTCTAAGATCAATCCCATTCTCAATAGCTACAAAAACAATCAAATACCTTGGAATAAACTTAACCAAGGACGTTAAAGATCTCTACAATGAAAATTACAAAACCTTAAAGAAAGAAATAGAAGAGGATACCAAAAAGTGGAAAAATCTTCCATGCTCATGGATTGGAAGAATCAACATCATCAAAATGTACATTCTCCCAAAAGCAATTTATAGATTCAATGCGATACCAATCAAAATACCAAAGACATTCTTCTCAGATCTGGAAAAAATGGTGCTTAAATTCATATGGAGGCACAGGAGACCTTGAATAGCTAAAGCTATCTTGTACAACAAAAACAAAGCCAGAGGCATCACAATACCAGATTTCAGGACATACTACAGGGCAGTTGTTATCAAAACAGCATGGTACTGGTACAGAAACAGATGGCTAGACAAATGGGACAGAATTGAAACACCAGAAACCAACCCAAACATCTACAGCCAACTTATATTTGATCAAGGATCCCAAACCAATCCCTGGAGTAAGGACAGTCTATTCAATAAATGGTGCTGGGAAAATTGGATTTCCACGTGTGGAATCATGAAGCAAGACCCCTACCTTTCACCTTACACAAAAATTCACTCAACATGGATTAAAGACTTAAATCTATGACCTGACACCATCAAATTATTAGAGAGCATTGGAGAAACCTTGCAAGATATAGGTACTGGCAAAGACTTATTGAAAAAGAGCCCAGAAGCATGGGCAGTCAAAGCCAAAATTAACATTTGGGATTGCATCAAATTGAGAAGTTTCTTACTTCAAAAGATACAGTGAGGAAAGTGAAGAAGCAAACGACAGAATGGGAAAAAATATTCGCAAACTATGCAGAATCTACAAAGAAATCAAGAAACTCCACAACATCAAAACAAACAACCCACTTAAGAGATGGGCAAAGGACCTCAATAGACATTTTTCAAAAGAGGAAATCCAAAGGGCCAACAGACACATGAAAAAATGTTTAAGATCACTAGCAATCAGGGAAATGCAAATCAAAACCACAATGAGGTTTCACCTCATCCCGGTTAGAATGGCTCACATTCAGAAATCTACCAACAATAGATGCTGGAGAGGATGTGGGGAAAAAGGGACACTAACCCACTGTTGGTGGGAATGCAAACTGGTTAAGCCACTATGGAAGTCAGTCTGGAGATTCCTCAGAAACCTGAAGATAACCCTACCATACAACCCAGCCATCCCACTCCTTGGAATTTACCCAAAGGAAATTAAATTGGCAAACAAACAAGCTGTCTGCACATTAATGTTTATTGCAGCTCAATTCACAATAGTTAAGACCTGGAACCAACCCAAATGCCCATCAACGGTAGACTGGATAAAGAAATTATGGGACATGTACTCTATAGAATACTATTCAGCAGTCAAAAACAATGAAATCCGGTCATTTGCAACAAGATGGAGGAATCTGGAAAACATTATGCTGAGTGAATTAAGCCAGCCCCAAAGGGACAAATATCATATGTTTTCCCTGATCGGCGACAACTAGATTGGCGACAACTAACTGAGCACCAAAGGGGAAACTTGTTGAAGTGAAATGGACACTATGAGAAACAGTGACTTGATCAGCTCTTGTCCTGACTGTTGATGTACAATGTAATACTTTATCCATTTTAGTATTTTTTTTTGTTCTAGTACTATTGGTTGAACTCTGTGATTAACACACAATTATTCTTAGGTGTTTAAATTTTAACTGAAAAGTGATCCCTGTTAAATGTAAGAGTGGGAATAAGAGAGGGAGGAGATGTACAATTTGGGACATGCTCAATCGGACTTGCCCCAAATGGTGGAGTTAGAAACGTGCCAGGGGATTCCAATACAATCCCATCAAGGTGGCATGTACCAATGTCATCTCACTAGTCCAAGTGATCAACTTCAGTTTGCAATTAATCACACTGATATTTCTAAGAGTCAAAGGGATCACACAAACAAGCCTAGTGCATGCTAATACTAACCTATAGAATAAATAAAGGGGAGAGCGATCCAACATGGGAAGTGGGATACACAGCAGACTCATAGAAGGGCAGATGTCCTAAACAGCACTCTGGCCTCAGAATCTGCTCTTAAGGCATTCGTATCTGGCTGAAGAGCCCATGAGAGTATTTTAGGCGTAGAAAGCCAAGACACTCTGGGAAAAAAAAAAAAAGAAGACCTAAATGAAAGATCTCTGCAAGTGAGATCCCAGTGGAAAGAATGGGGCCATCAAAGAAGGAGGTACCTTTCTCTGAAGGGAGGAGAGAACTTCCATTTTGACTATGACCCTGTCGGAATAAGATCGAAGTCGGTGAACCCAAAAGGCTTCCATAGTCTTGGCAACTCATGACTAGAGCCTAGGGAGATTACTGACGCCGTAAACAAGAGTGTCAAATTGTTAAGTCAACAACAGGAGTCACTGTGTACTTACTTCTCATGTGGGATCTGTCCTTAATGTGTTGTCCAATGTGAAGTAATGCCATAACTAGTACTGAAACAGTATTTTTACACTTTGTGTTTCTGTGTGGGTGCAAACTGATGAAATCTTTACTCAATATATACTGAATAGATCTTCTGTATATAAAGATAATTGAAAATGAATCTTGATGTGAATGGAATGGGAGAGGGAGCGAGAGATGGAGGGGTGCAAGTGGGAGGGAAATCATGTGTGGGGGGGAAGCCAATGTAATCTATAAACTGTACTTTGGAAATTTGTATTTACTAAATAAAAAAATAAATAAAAAACCACCTTAAGTATTGTGCCAAAGGCGATTAATGAAGATTCTGACCTGTGAAACAAGAAGCAGCTAAGAAAAGGGACGATCAGAGAACAAAGAGCTCTTGGAAATTGTGCATGGGATATCTGAAATCAGAAATTCAAAATATTGGAAGATAAACTGTAGGACATCTACGAGAAAGAAGAATAATACAAAGACCAACAAATGGATATCATGAGAAAAAACACAAGCGATACAGAGAAGTAATACACAAAGTGCAACATCTCACTCATATGAGAATTAAACAGAAAAATTTAGAGTAAAGAGAGGGGAGGCATTTGTCACAGAATCACAGGCAAGCGTTTCGCAGAGCCTAGGAAACTGCCCAAACTGAGCAGACTGACCACATGAAGGACAAGGGGACCAAAAAGACATTTGCCTATAGGAGAGGTGAATTCCAGAACACTGGGAATGCAGAGCTTTCTCATTCATTAAGTACGTAATGAGGCTGTGAAATGCCAGTCACCCTTCCCGGATGTGGCAAGTGTAACATTGAGCAAGGCAAGCAGACCCTTCCTCTAGGGGATTGAACTCTGGAGAAGGAGGCGGCCAACAGTAAGGGACCTCGTGAGCCAGTGATGTCATTGCTGGCGGTGAAGTCAGTGGTGCACCCTGAAACATGCAGCTGCGATGGAGTGGGTGTTTATTTAGGGAAAGCCTTTGGGAGGAAGTGTCGTGGTGCAGAGGTCTGAATGATAAGAAGTCGTCACATTGGAAAGGATTCTAGGGAGAGGCAAGTGTGTGTGGCAAAGGTGAGGCTGGTGTTTTTGAAGAACAGGAAAGCCTGAGCCTGGGAAGGGATGAGCAGGATGAAGGTCACAGACCCCGTTCTCAGCTCCATTAGGGAAACCTTTTCTCCATTGTTTGTCCTGCTGTATTCTTAGATGTGTTCGACCAGAAAATCCTGTTGGTCTTTGCTTGCAAGAGAGAAGAGCCAGCCATGTTTCCTTCATTGCAGGTTTCTAGTGGTTATCACGAGATGCTGAATTAATTACCTGAAATCTTTCCTCCTGTGCATCAGTCTATACTAACACACAGATTTACTGTTAACGTTACTCAGGTAAATCCAAGGGCATAACACAGACCATGTCATATTACAGCAGCAGCAGCAACAGCAAAACACAATTGTGTAGCTAGAAGCAAAAATAATTCCAAGCCTCATATATAGTCCTCTAATAATGATAAAGGAAATGAAATTCACAACCCGTAGCCGCTACTCCTTGAAATCCCTGTGGTGGTTTAAAAATATGTCCACACACTCCACCTCCAAGGGGGCACACTGTTTTCCTTCCCCCTGCAGTGAGCAGAGCACAGCGGGAGGGACTGTGCATGGTTTCCAAGGCTTGGTCACTGATGGCCTTCAACATCCTCCTAGCTCTCTTGCGCATTTGCTCTGGGGAAGCTGCCCATCCTGCCATTGAAGTCACCTACTTGGCCCCATGGAGAGTGCTGATGGGGAAGAAGGGAGGCCTCCTGCTGGGAGCCATGTGCATGGGCCATCTTGAGAGACCTTCCAGCCCATCAGGTTCCAGCGGACTTCGGTGCTGGCTGGCATCTCACCTGGAGCCTCACGAGAGAACTTGAGCCAGAATAATCCAGCTGTGTCAGGCAGCTCTGCAACATGATCACAACGTCCCTGAGGCTCAGCAGATTTATAAAGAAGACAGGTTTAGTTAGCTCACTCTTCTGGAGGTACAAGAGCCTGCATTTGGTGATTGCTTTCTTGACGGCAGAGTCCCAAAGTGGCTCAGAGCATCATACGGTAAGACGCAGGGAGCGTGTGTGGTGGTGTGCTGTGGTTTCTGTCTTTTATAAAGCCGCTCGTATTTAGTCATGAGTGATTCAGGGCCCCTCTGTGGCCCTATCTAACCCTAATCATCTCACGTGGGCCCTACTTATAAACCCTTAAGTTAAGTTTCCCCCCTCTTATTAACTCACAGCAGCGATTAAATTTTAACAGGTGAACTTGGGGTGAGGGGATGCTCTGACCATAGAACCAGCAAGGTCTCCACTGAAACAGTGAGGTCATAAATGTGTGAGGTTTTAAGCTACAAAATTCGGAGGGGGGGGGTCATGGTTTATGCTGCGATAGATTCAGTCTCCTTCCCCAGTTTGTCTCAGTCACCACCTCTCTCAGCAGCTCCAGAAATCTCTCAGCCTATTGTTTATTCTTCGCTGTTTATACAAATTTACAAATACCACTGCCTCCCCCTTTTCTGCTTCTCTCTCTCTCTTTCCTTTATTCTTTGTTTATTTGTTCTTGTTTATCTTCTGTTCAGTATGTTCCATTGCAAATCTCTATTCCTGTTTCTCTGGTTCTTCCCACACTGGTCAGCTGTATTTCCTCTAATAAAACCCAAAAGTGGAAGACAGTGTGGGAGAAGGGGCAGGAGGAGGAGAGGAAGACCAAGAAAGACCACAGAGAAGAGGAGAAAGCCACAACACTTGTGTATCCATCCTTTTTTCACTCTGTTCCCTTAATACTTTATAACTAACATTGCTATTATTGGCTCACTATATACCAAACCTTGTACTTAGCCTTTGGATGTGTCTCATCCCAGTGAGGTAGATGTTGTTATTATCTCATTTTCAAGAAAAAAATTGAAGCACAGAGAAGTTAAATTACTTGCCCACAGTTGTAGAGCTTTCTTTCTTTTTTTAAGATTTATTTATTTGAAAGTCAGAGTTACACATGAGAGAGAAGGAGAGGCAGAGAGAGAGATCTTCAATCTACTGGTTCACTCTCCAGATGGCCGCAAGGTCCAGAGCTGTGTCGATCCAAAGTCAGGAGCGTCCTCTAGGTCTCCCATGTAGGTGCAGGGGCCCAAGGACTTGGGCCATCTTCTATTGCTTTCCCAGGCCATAGCAGAGAGCTGGATGGGAAGTGGAGCAGCCGGGTCTCGAATCGGTGCCCATATAGGATGCTGGCACTGCAGGCTGCTCCTTTACCTGCTACACCACAGTGCCGTCAAATTCAGGGCCAAGGCTCAGAGACTCATGCAACTCCGAAGCCCGGGGCTTCACTCCCTAAGCAGACTGCATCAGATTGGCCTCAAACTGGCTCAAACTCATGTTCGCCTCTTACAGCTCCACAGGGCTAACTTCTTAAAGACTCACTGCCAGCTGATACACATCGAAGCCCATGTTGCCTCATCTTCTCTCTTGGGCCAGAAAGAAGTCCAGGATCTTCCGGATCCTGAGCTCATGGTGGCCTTTCCTTTTCTCCAACTTCAGACGCAATCTACAACTGGAAGATTCCAGGACTGCCTGGATCTTGGAAGTGAAGTCTAATTTTCCTACCAAAAAAAAAAAAAAAAAGCCAGAAAATAAAATCAACCAAGGAAATGATTGTCCCAATTATTGCATTCTTATCTGTCCATTGTTGCTGTATACGGCAGGACCATTTGCCCTACAGGATTGAGATCAGACACTTGGGCGCGTCATCAAACATGCACACAGGAGGAGGTCTGGCACTGAGAAGCTGTTGCCTCTGCTGCTGTCTCGGGTTTCAGGAAGGGCACAAGTCTTTTTAAAAAATGCTTATTTTTATAATGATGAAAGTGGCACAGTAACACAATAGGAAGCAGAAGGGGAAATTACATATAACCCTGTGCCCTGAGACAATAGCAATTCTTGCCATACACTCATCAGGTGTATCTGAGGGGTCATTGTATTCTGATCTTTGGTTAGGTCTCTGGGATCTGTGTATTGAAAGCTCTAGTTCTTGGGACTGTTTCTGCCACTGGAACCTGGCCTGTGTTTGTCCAGTTCAAAAGTCTGGGAGCTTTCTGTCCTCCTCACATCAGCCCTGCTGGAGGGCTCCCTGGGATGAAAGACGGACTTGTCCGATGTGCCCTTGGCCCAGCACTTGTTTGTTTCCGGTATGACTGATGTGTTATTGTTTGCAACTGTCTTCTCCCTCCCTCTGAGGGTTTTGTACATCCACGCCCTTTGCCGTGTGACTTCCAGGAGTGATTCCAGTAAGCAAGATCTATTTCTTCCAGGAGTTATTCCAGTAGGTGGAATGTATTGGCAGCTGTGGCCATGTGACTCACTGTGGCCAATGGAGTGTGAGTGGACTTGATTTATGCTCCAGTGAGCAGACGTGTTCAATGAGATTGCATAGTTTGCCTGGCCCCTTGCCGTCCTGCCTTGTGTTGTGAGAGCCACTCGTCCCAGATGGTGGCTGTTCTTTCAGCCCCAGTCCTGGAGTAAGAAGACACATGGAGCAGAACTGAGCAGAGATATAAACCCAGGTGCAAGAAACCCTCGGAAACCTTTGTTGTTGTCAAGCACAGAGGCTTGAGGGTTGTTTGTTACAATATACTGACTGGGGCCGGTGCCGTGGCTCACTTGGTTAATCCTCCGCCTGTGGCACTGGCATCCCATATGGGAGCCGGGTTCTAGTCCTGGTTGCTCCTCTTCCAGTGCAGCTCTCTGCTGTGGCCCAGGAGTGCAGTGGAGGATGGCCCAAGTGCTTGGGCCCTGCACCCGCATGGGAGACCAGGAGAAATCACCTGGTTCCTGGCTTCAGATCGGTGCAGCGCCAGCCGTGCCGGCCATTTGGGGGGTGAACCAACAGAAGGAAGACCTTTCTCTCTGTCTTTCTCACTGTCTAACTCTGTCAAATTAAAAAAAAATTTAAAAAATTAAAAAAAATATATACTGACTGATACCTCGGTTCTCTAGGTATACTAGGAGGGGTCCTTGCATCTTTTGGGCAAACGCATCCCTCTCAGGGTATCTGAACTGCTTCCCTCCCCAAACTGAGATGTAAGCTTACCACTTGCACTGACAGGGTCCACATACTGACACAGGCTTTCGTCATGTTGACGGAGCGTCATGCACACACTGTGGCGGCTAAGGTGGAGCCCTGCCTCCTGTTCTCTGCCACTCACCTCTGTGTGACGTGGGCAGTGTACCTACTGTTTTGTGCTCTGTTTCCTTCATTCTGGTAAGAAGGATAGATTTCATCTCAGAGTGTTCACATGAGGAGTAAATGCAACCCAAAGTTGCTACGACTTTTATTCTGCTCCCATCCACTCACGGACCCTCCCTGTCCGGGAGGTGATGAGGGAAGTTTGCAAAATGGAAGGAAGACCCTCTGGAACCAGAACTGGGGGTCCAATGCCACTGGGGCTCCTGCTGCCCACGTGTCATCTCTGCTGGTGTTCTGACTTACTCTATTCCTCTGTCGTGGACGTGAACTCGAGGCAAAGGGCCTTCCACACTGCCTGCATTTATAGCAATCCAGGGAAGAGCTCTGCTGGCCCGACTAGGGTCAAATTTCCATCCCTAAATCAATCTCTCCATCCAGGGGGACAGCCCAGGCAGCTGTCCTCAGCAGTCAGGGATGCAGATACAGTGTGACGCTGGAGACATGTGGAGGGGTACCAGGACAGCAGCACAATACCCAAAGTGACAACGAAGACCAGCAGGTAGCTTAGATAGGGTTTAGGGTACTTGGGGACAGCATGACAAACACAAGGTCTTAGAAGGAGGCAGCTGTGTGACCCTGAGACTTCTTCACGTTACTAAACCTTGATTTTCTGACATAAAAATGGAGACAGCTATTTCTCCCTCGCAATTTGGTTATGATGATGAAATCACATGGAAGCACCTGGACCTGATGCCCGACCGATACTTGTTACTGTTTCCCGGGTTCTGCCACGCGTGGGGCTGCCTGGATGTCCTATGTTCCTCCTCTTCCCTGATTACTTTGCAAAGACAAATACAGCTCTCACATGGATCCAAGTGCCCCCATCAGTAGCTCACTGTGCTTTAGCTCACTGTGATAGCCCAGGCCGTCGAGGGGTGGTGTCCTGGAATGTAACTGGTGGCTTTAAACATGATTTCTCAGCTAGGATACCTGAGACACTTATCCGTTGCATTTGCAATTCCTGACCTGCCTGTGCATAAAGCTCCACCCGCATCATGGCAATTGCTTTTTTAAGTACCTATTATTTTTATTTATACCAACAATCCACAGCACGGTTCTTCAGGCAGTGGGCAGAGGGCCAAGCTATTTCGTAGGAAATATGCCAGAAAGGTGGCTTTTCCCCACAGAGGTCTCGGGGCTTCAGCGACCACGATGCCACAAATTGCTCATGTCGGGGCTGGGGTTTGGATACAGGGGGTTGCCTGCTGTGCAGAGGCATCTTGCTGCCCCTTCAAAGCAGTGCAATCACGTGAATACTCCAAGCTCCTCACTGAGCACACCTGTGTGCTACCTGCCGGGCCCAGCCCTCTCACAGGCATTGATCTATGTATAACCTTGGGGCGTAGATGGCATTTTCTCCATGTTAAAAATGAGAAAAATGGGGCTCTCACCCAAGGGCACGGCGTGGCACGTGGCAGGGCCTGTCTACAGCGCTGGGGCCCCTTTCCGTCTTGCCACGTGTCCGGGAGGACAGGGAGCGTGAGAGCGCACCAGGCACTGCAGCACCCCGCGGCCGTGGGTCTGTCCCTGCGCCTCTGCAAGGGCGCCCCTCCCGGTTCCGCTCCCCGCACCCCGGAGAGCAGGAGGATGCCGGAGGTAGGGCCGCCGGCTCCGCCGCTGTGCCGCACGAAACTCGCAGGTCGGCTTCCGAGAAGCCCGGCCCAGCCCAGCGTCTGCGGAGGGGTTGGCCCCTTTCCTTTCACGGAGGAAGCTGGCGGCTCCGGGCGCGCCCTGGGCCAGGGTGGCGGGCTCCCTGCGAGTCCACACCCTCGGCGTCCCGAGGCTCGGGCTTGGCCGCGCCGCGGCTCCGGCGCAAACCAGAGGGCCCTGCAAAAAGTAGGTCAGGCTCCCGCGAGGCGGCGCTTCCTGCTGCTCCCGGCCGCCTCGGGGTCTCCCTGCCCGGCGCAGCCTCTGCTGCCCAGCACCTCGCACCCTCCACTCCACCTTCCTGGCTCGGCCCCTCTCCGTTAACCTCCTGGCACAGTCCTCCTCTCGGAAGCTAATAGTACAGCCCATCTGTTGGCTTTTTAAAGAGGTAAGTGCTTGTTCTAAAGAAGTCAAAACAGGCGGAAAAGTTCCCACGTGAAAAGACCAAAAAAAAAAAAAAAAAAAAAAAATCCCGCCCTTCAGATTTAGCGCTGGACAGACACTGCTCAGATACGTTTTCAGGTGCAGATGCAGTGAGGGAGAGGCAAGCCTTTCAGAAAAATGAGGCTTTAAAATAGAAGCCTTTTTTTTTTAACTTAAAAGTGTTCATTTTCATAATCTGATTTTATTTGAATTCAATAAAAGAAACTATAGTGAAATGGAAAGAATTATTGAATTTTAAAGGTGTTTTTACTACAAGAGATTTAATAAAAGATTTCTTTAAGAAAGGAGGGAAGGAGGGGGATGGGGGAGAGAGGACAGAGAGAGAGGAGAGGGAGAGGGAGAGGGAGAGTTAGAGCTGAAGTCGTAGATTTTCAAAAGCTGCATCAGTCTAATTAATTCCTGCGATGAAAAGTGGGAGCATTAACACTTACACATTTCCCCCTATCACTTCTCCTTTTGTTTTCTGATTTTTAAAGGTGATACTATGATGGTTTTAGTTTTCCAGGTTTACCACATCCATATTCATCAGTTATAGAAATCCAGCTCCCATGGTTCTTCACCGGTAGCTCTGTGCTTAAGTAGACTCGGTGCTCATCACCACTCCTTTCTGCAAGTCTTTCGCATTCCTGAGCTGTTTATACTGGGTCATCTCAATTGTCTGGATTTCATTTTGAAGTCACTGTTTCAGGAACCGCTGAGGAGAGGCCGTCGTTGGGTCACAGTGGGTTAGGCTGCTGCGCCGAGTCCCGGCTTCTCCTCGGCTTCTGACCCAGCTCTGCTGCTGCATCCCAGGACACAGCAGGTGAGGACTCAGCTGCTTGGGTTCCTGCCTCCCACGTGGGAGACCTGGATGGAGTTCCTGTCTCCTGGTTTTGGCATGGCCCAGCCCTGGCTGATGTGGACATTTGGGGAATGAACCAGCGGATTCTTTCTCTCTGCTACTCTACCTTTCAAATGAATGGATGAATGAATTGGGAGCTCTGTATTCCTTGAACAGCATGGATTCGATATAATCGCCTCAAGATACACATTCTTTAATATAGCATTTGGTGGACATTAGTCTATTGTCATATCTTTCTCTGTTTCTGGAAAATTATTTGTAGTATGCCTTTAAGTATACCTTCTGTTCCTTTGTTGGATTATCTATTTAAGCAATCAAATATCTATACATTGGAAACTTTTGTCTTCTTATTTTTTTAAAGTTTCATTTATTTTACATGAAAGTCAGTTACACACACACATACACACAAAGAGAGAGAGGTTTTCCATCTGCTGGTTCACTCCCCAATTGGCCGCAAGGGCCAGAGCTCCACTGATCTGAAATCAGGAGCCAGGAGTTTCTTCCAGGTCTCCTGTGTGGGACTTGGGCCATCTTCTACTGCTTTCCCAGCCCATAGCAGAGAGCTGGATCCGAAGTGGAGCAGCTGGCTCTTGAACCGGTGCCCATATGGGATGCTGGCACTATAGGCAGCAGCTTTTACCCACTAAGCCACAGCACTGGCCCCCTTTTGTCTTCTATCTCTATTAACTTCTCTCTAATAGTTTTTAATATCTATCACTTTTTAAAAAAGATTTATTTGGTAGGCAGAGTTACAGAGAGAGAGAGAGAGAGAGAGAGAGAGAGAGATCCAGAGTAAGAGAGACAGAGATCTTGCAGCCACTGGTTCACTCCCCAAGTGGCCACCATGGCCAAGGCTGTATTTGAGAGGCAGAATTACATACGAGAGAGAAGAAGAGACAGAGAGAAAGATCTTGCATCAACTGGTTCTCCCCAAATGGCTGCAAAGGCTGAAGCTGGGCAGGTCCGAAACCAGGAGCCAGGAGCTTCTTCTGTGTCTCCCACGGGGGTGCGGGGGCCCAAGCACTTGGGCCATCTTCCCTTGCTTTCCCAGGCCATAGCAGAGAGCTGGATCAGAAGAGGAGCAGCTGAGACACAAAGCAGCGCCCATATGGGATGCCGGCACCATAGGTGGAGGCTTAGCTTACAATGCCACAGTGCTGGTTCCGTGGATTTTCCATTTCTCGTCCTCTTGCTCATGCTTTGGCAGACTCTGACCAGACATTCTCTTTTTAATTACGTGGTGTGGATGACTTCTTGACTCTTCCCACTCTGTCTAAAACCACATCGTTTGCGCCACAAGCTGTGTCGTGAGTAGGTCTGTTGTATTCTATCCTGTTGTCTGCAGCCTGGGGGAATGGTGGGTGAAGGGAGAGTGATCTATAATGCTGTCTTAGGGCAAGGTGCGCACTACTCAGCTGGGGGTGGGTGGGATATACAGCTACTGGGGATATGGGGGCGGTAGCTTCCTGTTTTGCTCTCCATTGGCATCTAGGTTTAGAGCCTTCGTGTATGTCTGTTCATCTTTATCTGTCGTGTCTTGCCTTCTCCCGCCTTCCCAGCAGCACTTTATTCTAGAGGAAAGGACAGTGATTGAGGAGATAGGAGACAGCTCTGGAGTCTCTTGGTTTGTGGGAAGGACTTCTGGGGGCAGAGGGTAGGCGGGGAGCCAGGCTGTGTTGTACCTCCCACTTTCCTCCAGAGTCCCTGCCTCCCTCTTTCCATTAGTTTACACCTTTGGTTGTCGCTACTGACAACTTTTGTTTTGCTGATTTAACAGTTTCTCTTTTTGTGTTAGGTGTTGAGGCTGGGAAATCTTGGGATGTGATTTCACTCACCATCTTAACCTCTTAACCTGGTATTTCTGAAGTTACGCTCTTTCCATGAAGCCCGCATTGCCTAAGGCCCACACTTCAGTTTAAAAAATCCTTCTGACCCTTGTTCATAATTATTCATGTATCATTCATTCACGCATTCATTCAACATTCATATTAAAGACCCTGTGATCATTGACTTCCAAACTGCATAGACCGTGTATCCCCATATTAAATTGTTTAGTGGAATTGAGAATACTGTCACATCATGTAGGAACTACCAAAAACCCAGATAAATTGAGAAAAAAATTTAAGTTGTTAAAAGGTAGCCCAGGAAATAAATTAAATTGCAAATATATTCTTTCAATTAAAAAGTCTTCTATCAAGGTTACTTTAGAACCAATTGATCTCTCTCTCTGTGTCTCTCTCTCTGTCTCTCTCTCTCTCTCATACACACACACACACACACACTCTGGAAACCCCCCTGAAGTTGTTTAAAACTTTATGTCATCAGCCCTGCTACTAGCCTTCCAACTTCCTTTTGAGTTCTTCCTTTAAGTGTTTGCTATTTCATGGTAACGGCAGCCTTTTGCTTGTTTGGCACCTTATGGTTTAGAAGGTGTTTCCCTGGGGCATCCTGGTGCAGAGGGTTACACTGCCACCTGTGACGCCAGCATCCCCTACCAGAGTGCAGGTCCGAGTTCCGACTGCTCCGCTTCTGATCCAGCTTTCTTGCTACTGCACCTGGGAAAGCAGCAGATGGTGGCTTAAGTGCTTGGGCCCCTGATACCCATGTAGGAGACCAGGAAGGAGCTCCTGGCTCCTGGCTTCTGCATGGCCCAGACCTGGCTGTTGTGGCCACTGGGGAGTAAAGTAACAGAGAGGAGATTCTCTTTCTCTCTCTCCCCCTTCCCCCAGTCTGTTGCTCTGTCTTTCAAATGAATATATAATATAATAAATAATAGGTATTTCTTTTTTTCCCCTTATTTACCTCAGTTTATAAATGAAGAAACTAGGCTTAGAGCGTGTGACTTTTATAGGAGTAGAGAACCATTTTTCTGTCAAGGACCTTTTGGATATTTATAACATTATTCATGAGTCTCACAAAATTATCAGCTTAAAATTCACACGCTGTAGATGCCCTGGATTTCAGAGTCCCGCCTGCGGTTGCCTTGGCAGGACCAGATCATCTGGTTGTGCTTACCTTATATTGTCCTTGGGTGTTTGCCCCCAGCTTCCAGCCCCAAGGAATTCCATACAACCCCTTGACTTGTTTGCCAAATGGTAGAAGCTTCTGCTATCTTGAAATCCAGGAGATATTTTATTTACAGAGAATCAAGTTTAGTTCTTGCTCATGATAGAAATTGTACTTAGAATTGTTTTTACTGAATAATATGTCAATAGCATTTTTAACAACAATCTCAGTCTTTCAGGTATTATTTTTCATGGGTAGGTCATGATTTATAATGTAATACTCCTCATGTTGAACGTTTAGTTTCTGGTTGTTATTTTTCTGTAAAAGCTGGCAATGCCATGGCCTATTTCTTACATACTGGAATCATTTCCTTAGGATATGTTTCCAGGAGTGACATTACTGGAAATGTTTTTTAATATTGCTTTCCAAGGAGGTCATCTTAATTTATAATGGTACCTGAGATCCTTATTTTACTCCAGCTTGGCCCATATTAGCTATTGTTTATTTGGGGAAATTTTGCCAAATTGGGCAAGTTTGAAATGATCTGTCAAGGTTGCTTTAGCCTACATTAAAATTCAATAGCAGGGACTTTTCCCTATCCCTTTTTTATCATTTTTATTGACCCATATAAATTATCTGTTTATATTCTTCCCTATGTATTGATTGAGTCTTGAAGTGTCCTTATAAATCTAAAATACCTCAAGGTTTGAAATATTTCATCTAAATACTTCCTTCTGTCTCTTTCACACATAAGGCTTTTAAAGATGGAAGTACAATTAGCATATAACAAAAATTCTCCCTTTGAGGGGTTTTGACAAATGCATACAGTCAGGACTACTGCGTTTCCCGAAGTTCCCTCCTTCCCTTCATCCCTGAGCCCCACACCCTAGGGCCACTGGCCTGTTTTTTGCCTCATGGTCTTGCCTCTCCCCGAGTGTCCTTTGAGCCTCACTGCTTTCCCTGGGCTGGCCGTGCGCTCTGTCCCGCCTGCCTGGTTATTTCTTGTTGCTGAGTTGTCGTTCATTGCGTGGCCACAACACACAGCGTTTATCCCCTTCTTTGCCTCAACCTTTCTATTTTTGGTGTTGTGATATCTCCGTTTCTAAGTTTTAAATTTTAAATATGTATGTTTGCCAGCCACTGTTTTCCTTTGCAGTCACTTCTGAGACTATTTTACATAGGCAATTCTGTTCCCAGAAGCCCAGTCCACATGTTTGTCCGTTGTCCATCACAGAGTGCCTGCAGTTTGCAAACACCTCATCCCCTGCCCCTGGGGCCACCTTCTGTAAAGTGGCAAGATCCTGAGGGCTCCCTTGCTGTGAGCTCTGATCTTAGTGGAATTTTAATTGGTAGTGGCAGAAATGAAGATGCTGAAAATAAATGTGTTGTCCCAGAGGCAAAGATGAATGCCAGGTACGGCAGGGGTGCAGCGCTGCTGAGAGGGGAAGCAGCAAGGTGGCATCTCCGGGGACTGGGAGACTGCAGTGAACAGTGCCTTAAATTCAAGTAAGTAGTTTATCTTGACACGTTCGTTGAATGCTCCATTGTTCAGGCATTCTCCTTGGCAACTTCTTTTAAAAAAAAAAAAAGTATTTTGGGGATTAGTGTTGAGGTGTAGCAGGTTAAACCACCACCTTTGATGCTGGCATCCGTATGAGCTCTGGTTCGTGTCCCGATTGCTCCACTTCTGATCCAGCACCCTGCTGATGTGCCTGGGAAAGCAGCAGAAGGTGGCCCAAGTGCTTGGGCCCCTGCACCCACATGGGAGACCTGGATGAAGCTAATGGTTCCTGGCTTTGGCCTGGCCCAGCTCCAACTGTTGCGGCAATTTGAGGAGTGAACCAGCAGATAGGAGGTTTTTCTCTCTGTCTCTCCCTCCCTCCCTCTTTCTCTGTATCTCTGACTTTCAAATAAAAAAAAGTATTCTTATTTATTTGAAAGGCAGAGAGAGAAAGAGAAACAGACACTCCTCAAATGCCTGCAGTAACTGGGACTGGGCCAGGCCAAAGCCAGGAGCGAGAGCTCAGTACAGGTCTCCCACGTGGGTGGCAGGGATCTGACTACTTGAACCATCACCTGCTGATTCCCAGGGTGTACATTAGCAGGAAGCTGGGCTCAGTAACAGAACTAGATCTTGAACTCAGGCACTGCAGTGTAGAATGAGTGTCTCGTGCAGCCTTTTAACCAGTGAGCCAAACACCTGTCCCCTTGGCAATTTCTGAATGTGGCTGAGAGAGTAATGTCAGCCCCAGTCCACTATTAGAGCAGAGCTTGCATAGCTTCCTTGGAGATCCTGGGGAGAACCAGAGTGTTCCTGAGACCCGATATGCATGGGGATTTTACCCTCCAGGAAGGGAACATGTGACAGAGCGTCTGGGGAGGGGTTTCCAGATCCTGGGGATTCACCTTGGTTTGAAGCATTTGCCTTTTACCATGGTGTAGGCTACTAGCACAACATCACTAAACGCAGAGTTGGAGTCAGCTCTGGTTCGCTAGCTGAGCATGCGTTGGATCCAGCACGCCTCTGAGCCCACCCACCAAAGCTTCCTGAGTCCCCGTATTGTAACAGCTGCCCTGGCTTCCCCCCAGTACCTTCCCTTGCCATCTCCATCACCTTGACAGTGCATTAAGGGAAGACACAAGCTGGAGAATTCTGTTTCCAGTGTCTATGGGGGCCTTGTCTCGGTCTTTGATTCTTCATTCAAATAGAATTTCTTTAATATCAGCTCTGTAAGAAGAACAGTTGTGCTTGCCATGACTTCAACAGTGATAGCCAAGGTCCTTGCTCTCAGAGTTTGTAGTCTTGTGGTGGAGACACAGCAACACCCAACAACAACAATCAACTAAGATACCAGGAACAAGAGGTATTCAGAGAATTTAAGCAACATTGAAGTGCTGGAGTTCTAGGCAGCTGCTTTAGATAGACGGTCAAGGAAGACTTCCTCCAGATGAGAAGGTGACGTTTAAACTGGGACAAGGAAGAAAACAAGCAGAGATCTTGTTTGATCTGTCACTCCCTTTACTCCTTACCCTCACTGGGTTTTCTTTGTAGCACTCAGCTACCTGCTTGTTGCTTGTACCCGTTGTACTTGGCAGAGTGCCTAGCCCCTAGTTGGCACTTGTGAATATTGAATGGGTAAATAACTGAAAACAATTTGCAATCTTTTCCCAGAACCCTAGGTATCGACCTCAACATGACTTAAAGTACTTGCCTTCTCCAAATCAGTTAGACTAGGATTCTGATGAGAGGGATGGGGACTCTAAGATGAGCAAAGACATCCTAAAGCAATTAGCTGTTGGTAGTCAAGACGTCTTCATGTAGATGTAGGGCCATTCACAGTCCTCTTCCTTGAGAGGACAGACAGCTGGAGGAGAGTATAGATTTGTGTTTTCTCCACTAGAGTTCATGCCAATGCTGCTTGAATGATACTTGTTTCCATTTTGTTTGAAAGGCAGAGAGGGAGGAGGAGAGAGGGAGGGAGAAGGTCACACACACACACACACACACACACACACAGAGAGGAAAAGAGAGAGAGAGATCTTCAGTTCTCTGGTTCACTCCCCAGATGCCCACAACAGCTGGGGTTAGGCCAGGCTTAAGGAGCTCACGAGGCAGGAAGTCAATCCAGGTCTCCCTCCTCCATGGGAGGCAGAGACCCAGGTACTTGAGCCATCACGTCTACATCTCAAGATGCGTGTTAGGAGGAAGCTGAAATCAAAAGCAGAGCCAGGACTCAAACCCAGGTACTGCAATTCAAGATGTGGACATCCTAAGGGGCATTTTGACTGTTGTTCCGAATGCCAACCTCAAATAATAGATATTAAAAAATTCATGTTATCATTATCAGATCTTCACATCATTAAAACATAGGGCCTTGGGAACAAGCAGATTCCTCTGGATTTTTTCTTAAACCTTCATAGGTTTCTTTCCTAGCCGTGGGGGTAAGTGGTGTTAACTGGCTTTACCTGGGCACTTCCTGGGGAGGGCTAAGAAATCTGTAATGCTGCATCACTAACCTATGAATACTGGAGACTGCTTTACTAGGTTTAGTTTCCATTCAGCTACAGAACTTCTGAGTGTGATGCATCACCTTAGATTTCCTCTGGAGAGGATGGTCCTGAATGGAACACTGGGATCCAAGGCAGCTCTTAACCTTCGCTAAGACATTTCTTCAGCAAAGCTTTCTGTGAACTCCTGGTCCGTGTCATCATCTTTATGTTTGTGGCCTTCTAAAATGAAGTCCTTTTATTCCAACCACCTATCTCAGTGTATAATTATGTGTTCGCTTGTATGGTGTTCTGATTAATTCCTGTTGTCACCATTAGACTGTGAGTATAACTTCTATGAGAGCGAAAGCCGTGTCTGTTTTTGTTAACATAGGACCCTCAGAACACAGTGCCCAATAATATTTATTACATGCATGGATGAATGAATTCATAGATGGGCAGGGGGATGGATGGATAGATGGACAGAAAGAAGGCTGAGTACATGGATGGTAGATGGGTAATGAACTGATGAACTGACAAAGTTTTGGTCAGTTTTCTGATGCTATAAAGGCATGTATCACACAGACACATTCTGGAAGCCAACCATGTTCCTCTCAGGAAGGCAGGTAGTGATTTGGGGGCAACAGAGCCACCTGAAAGCTTCTGGCCACAGCATTCAGGATGCCGAAGATCTGAATGAAAAGTAACCCCAAGCCTGAGCTGTGGCTGCGGAAATGACCAGGTGCTCTGTGTGGAGTTAGTGGATTCTGGAGGGTCTGCCTTTGGTTCACTTGGCCAAGGCTGGAAGAGCTGGGCTCATCCTATTGGGGGTCCTCTCCTAAGATCAGAGTGGGTGGGGGAGGCGGGGAGATTCAGGGGAACAGACGTGAGAAAAGTCCTTGCTACAAGAAGCTGCCACTACCTGGGCTGCTGTCTGAGCGAAACGCGGGCGAATCTGGTGGGTGTACCTCGTGAGCTCGGACAGCTCGCCACACCTTTGGCCTTTCTTTGTCACATGCCTGGTGGCATCAGCAGATGGGTCTTAAGCCAGCTGTGGAGTTTGGGTCTTGTTTTTGTGGTTGGTTAGTTTCATCCTAGCCTGAGCGACACTGGCTTGGAGCAATGCTTTCTGAGCCCCCTGGATTGAAGCCTCAGGGACCTTGGGACTTGGGTCCTGGGATAAAAGCAGTGGGAATGTGCTTGTGTTGGCAGATGCCAGAGAACACAGAAACCCAGCACCTGTGTGAAGCCACAACGTAAGTTTATTTTTTTTTTTGGATGTTGGTATGATAGTATGGATGATGGTAGACAAGACAGCTAATTGTTTAACTTTCTCACTTTGTAATCATTTGCTTCAGAATTAAGACCCAGAATCCAAAACCCTCTATCTAAGCAGAAAAACAGCTAATTAGTAATGTGGAGTAGTTTGATAGGGACAAATACCTTGCAAGCAACCTGGAAACCAGCCACAAAGGACAGAAGCACAGTCTGCATTCACCTCCCACTGGTCAGCTCCAGATGGACAGCCCCTAGGAGCCAGGACCTCCATGTGTCAAAGAGTGAGCTCACCACATTCCCTGGTGTCCCCTCTCTTAGCGGCTGACACCTCACTTATTTGTGTTGGAAAACCATGAGTCACCTTCAACTTCCTCTTCCTCACACATGTGATCAGTCAGTGAGATCTGCTGATTCTACCTCCCTGGTGTCGCTGGGCTCTGTCCCTCATTCCTCTCTTATCTTCCAGCGTCTCAGGCCAGGCACGGTGAGTCCAGAGTTCTCCATACTGGTCTGCCTGCCTGCATGATGGCCGCTTCTCAAATCCCATCGTACCACAGGCCACGGGTGTTCTACAGTCTCTTCAATACAAGCCCTGCACCGTCTCTCCTTTGTGTGTTAGCCCAGCTCTGTCTCCTGGCTTTCCCTTCTTAGCGATCTAGACTCCTTCAGTGCCTCCCATGTGTGGGCCACTCTCTGCACTTCCCATCCAGACCAGTCCCCTGCCCCTTGTTCTCATTACTTGGCAAATCCCTACCCTTCCGTTAGGTCTAGTTAGGAATCACTCTTAGGTCCTCAAAGCTGGCTGGGCTGGGGACTTCCCGTATGTCCCATGGTGAGTCAGAGGGCAGGTGTCCATTTGTGTTGGAATTGCCTCTTTATTGTTGCAGCTTCATTACCGAATGCTGGGCCTGGCACTTGTGGGAGGTACTTAGTAAATGCTTGCACAGTGAAGGAATGAACAAAAACAAGAGAGAGACTGGCTTGGCACAGAAGAGGCATATTAAGATCTGATAGAGGGGCCAATGCTGTGGTGCAGTTCAAGCCTCCACTTGCAGCGCTGGCATCCCATATGGGCGCCAGTTCATGTCCCACCTCCTCCACTTCCAATCCAGCTCCGTGCTAATGGCCTGGGAAAGCAGCAGAAGATGCCCCAAGTGCTTGGGCCCCTGCACCCACATGGGAGACCTGGATGAAGCTCCTGGCTCTGGCTTTGGCTTGGCCTGACCCTGGCCATTATGGCCATTTGGGGAGTGAACCAGCAGATGGAAGCTTCTCTCTCTGTCTCTCTTTGTGTCTCTCTGTGTGTATCTCTCTATGTCTCCCTCTCTCTCTCTGTAATTGCCTTTCAAATAAATAAAAGAATATTTAAAAAAAGATCTGATAGATTACCAGCATGTAGTAAGGAGAAATTATTACTTTCTGGATAATGAGATGGTGAGTCATTTTAATTTCCTCCTCTATACTCTTACCTTTCTCTCCTCCTGCTTTTGGTTTGTGCATTACCTAAGATTTCTACAATCAGTGCCTATTTACTTTATAACCATATGAGAAAAACAGCTTGTTTGTTTTATTGCCACAAAGAATGAATTTTGCATCCTGGGTTTTGAATTTGGCATCACAAGGGTGAGATGCTGAGCCCAGTTCTGTTTCCTGAAGGCCAGTGGCAGTCCTTCATCCTGGCCTTGTTTTGCTCTTGCTACGTTCCAGCATTGCAGGCATTTTTAGCCAATTAAGACAGATGTATGGAAATGAAATGGCCAAAAACAAGTCTCTAGAGGGCTGAAAGTAGGCAAAATGGCAAACAACATTTAAAAGGAAGCAGGAGCACTCTGAAGGGACTAAATGCTACACTTCATGGGAGAGTGAATGAATTTTGACAAATGCTTGTTACAGATATGAAACTAAGGTGGACGTGTCCTTGGATGAATAGGCCAGACATGCTCAAGACTAGAATTTGGGATGTGCCTCTCCCCTTGTGTGCTGTGCTGGGCGGTGGGGCGAGTGTGTTGTGTTCTATTAGTTCTGCAGGGTCCTTTACAGTGGGCTGCCACTGCCCAGGCACAAGGGGCCTCCTGCCTGCAGGTGGAGCTCTTCTCCAAGTCAGTTTTCTGGGCGTGGGGTGGGCTTTTGAAAAGAGCAGGCTGGGGTGCTGTCTCAGGGAGGCCAGAAGGAGCACCTGTTTGATCTCTAGGCCCTGTTCTTTTGGGTCGAGACTTCCAGGAAACGGGTTTCACCCTGCTTCCTCCTGTAGCAAATTCATTTTCTACACAGCCGTTTGCTCTGGTTCCCTAATGCTGCATAACACATTCGCTGAACTTGGTGGTGTTGCATGCATTTTTTTTTTAATGTTTATGGTTCTGGAGACAGCAGGACAGCTTGTCTCTGTCCCCCAGTGTGTGGGGCTGCACAGCTTAGGGGCTGGAGTCATCCACAGGCTTCTTGACCTGTTGTCTGGTGGTGGGTGTCTCCTGTTGCCTAGAGGCGGGGGCTCAGCTCCTCTCCATGTGAGTTCATCCAGGCTTCCTCTCCTCGTGGTGGCTGTTTTCTCCAGAGCCAGCATTCCAGAAGGAACCAGTGTCCTCCGGATGACCAGTCCCTGGGAGTCCCTGGGAGTTGCAGAGCAGCCCTTCCACTGGGAAGACCGATGGCAGGCTCTGCCATGATCCAGGTGGCTGGCCACGAGAGCCCTCCTCTCCGTGGGAGAAGCAGGTCCCACGCAGAGCATGTGGGCTGGGAGGCATTGTGGCCATTCAGGAACTCCCCTGCTCAGAGGCCTGTGATGACATTTCATTACACACTCGGGATAAAACCCCAGCTCTGTGTCACGTGGTCTGGCATCCCTCTCCCCTACACTCTGGCCTACTCCCCAGGGCTCTAACACATGCAGGTCCTCCACTCAGGGCCTTCACACAAGATCCCCTTGCCCCGTGCCATCTTCCTCCATCTTTGCAAGGCCAGCTCCTCCTTGGAAGTCTGAAATTAAAGGGTCTTCCCTGCCCACTCTACATCAACTCGGATATTTTCTATCACCACATTATCTTCATTCTCTTTATTATGCTCTATACTCTGGGATTATGTACTGAGTATAAGACCTATGTCTGTCTTATTCAAACCATACCCCGTTGCCTGGTGCAGTGCATGGCACATGCCATTCACCCAACAGAAGCATGTTATGTGCAACAGGTGCACCAAGGAGCTCCCATGGAGAGACTGGCAGAGAGTGGCTTCCAGGGCTGACCTCCAGCCCCATATGAGGACATTTCCAGTGAGCCCCTGTGTTTAGTTCCCTTTGCTCCCTTTGAGGGTTCATAAACCTGGACTTCATGCTCTAGCTTGAACTAGCTGGGCTAAGGGGCCTTAGAAAGGAGAGGCCAGGAGGGTATGGAGTGGGAAGTAATGCCCCCTCGCAGCCAGCATGCCAGTGGCCAGGACAGAGCCCAAAGGAAGAGCAGCTGCCTTTCCCCACGTGGGGATGTGTTGAGATTCGCTTGCATTTCTACCCTGGGGGAGCCTGGGTTTTACTGGAGTTAGTGAAGACCGCATTTTAATGCAGTCGGCAATGCAGGGAAAGAACCCGCCACACACATGTGCTTACAAAGACCTGTCATTGTCAGGTAGAGAATGCTTCAGATGTTACATGTGACTTTCAGGTCGCTGCCAGCAGGTGGACTGACTTAGGGCAACTGTGACTTGGCTTTGGTTTATAACTGTTGTTAATTAAAACCATATAATTATGCCCTGATCTTCTTGCTAATTATCTCCCCTTCACTCACTCTGCTCTGGCCCCTTTGGCCTCTTGGCTGATTTTCAAAGCTCTGCAGAATGTTCCTACCCCAGGGCCTTTGAATTTACTCTTCCCCTGTGCCCAAGGCACCCCTTCAACTCCTCAGGTCTTTGTTTGGAGAATGTTTCTGTGAGCCCCTCTCCACCCTTCTACTTAAAATTGCAGCTTTCTATGGCAGGCAAGTCCTCCCTCCTAAGAACTTAGATCATTTTAATATGTAGTAATAGTCACTATACACACACACACACACACACATACTTTTTGCTAATTGTCTGACTTCTCCCACCAGACCCTACACCCTAGGAGGGAAGGATTTTGTGCCCCCTTCCTTCACTGTGGACTCCTAGCTCCTACACTAGTGCCTGGATGGTGATGGGGACTCAGTACATCCTTATTACTTGAATGAATGCACAGTTCCACTAAAAAATATCGGTACCAGCAGCCTCTGAGCTATTTCTTCCTGTCTGTTTTATAGAACAGAAACCGAGGCTCAGAGAGCTCAAGCATCCTAGCCAGGGTTGCGCAGCTCCTCCTGGCTGAGTTTGAGGTAGAATCCAAGTGAGGTCCTTTGTCCTGCATTCTCTCCTATTGAGGCAAACACCCCGAAGGGACCCAGCCCCACTTCACAGCCGGGGGGAGGACACGCAGGGTCAGGGAGAAGCAGAAATCTTATTCTAAGGTTGGAAAATGGTGTCTGGGCAGAGAGCTCACGGGTGTGTGGACTGCTCTGCAGGTGCCCGTGTCACTCTGGGGGAGGTGCTGATGTGTTGTTCCCAGAGGCTGCAAACAAGAAGAAGCTGACATGGGCTTCAGGATCCTTTTTCCTGAGGCAGCCTGGCAAAAGCTGGGAGTAACCGCGCTGCCCGCTGACACATTTCCTGGAGAAATGACATTCCTTTCTTTCTTTATTTGAAAGGCAGAGTGACATGGTGGGGTAGGGCGGGGGGGTGGGGGTGGGGGTGCGGATCTCATCCTCTGACTCCCTCCCCACCACCTCCCAGGTCTGAATTAGCGGGAAGCTGGAGTCGGGAGCTGGAGCTAGGATTGAACTGAGGCTCTGTGATGTGGGACGTGGGTCTCCCAGTTGACATCTTAGCCACTAGCTCAAACGATTGCTCCCAATTATATAATTATGTTTAAGTACAGACACTGTTCTTTTTTTGTCTTCTGTCTTTCCTTTTCTTCCCCCCAGCATCTCTTACTTTGGGTTTCTCTTACCAGCCACTCTAGGTTTACGTCGTCCGGCTTGATAAGAATCTTAATCAATGCTTGCCCAGAAATGTTGCAGAACAAAACACCTCCAAACGCAGTGACATAAGAGGTATGCGGTTTTCTAGCTCATAGCCGCTGATGGCTGAGGCTGCTCTGCTCCGGGCTGGGGCTTGGCTGGACTCGGTTCTTGGCTGCAGTGGGGAGTCAAGTCTGTGTCACACATTTCCATAAACTCCTGGATCAGCGTCTGCCCACACAATCGTCTGCTGGCATGTGGAGGGAGCCCGAGTGGAAACTGCACTTGGAATTGACACAGTGTCACTGCTGACCACACCCCAGTGGCCCAAACATGTCATCCCCAGGTGACATCAGTGCTGCCTGCCACTTTTGCGCACTGCAAGGTGACAAGCAGGAGAGAGGCAAGGACTCAGCATGGCCATCTACTATCCATCAGTAAGCAGAGCAGAAAGAGAGAGACTCCTGTCCAGTGCTTCCAGGAATGATCTGGGGTGACTTTCCATTGACTGAACTGGGCTCACACCCTTGACTAGATCATCAAGGCTTGGGACAGGAAACGCAGTGGTTGGTCAGGCTCACCTCATGTGCTCCCACGTGGAAATGGCCAGTGGGCTATGCGTTACCATCTCTTAAGCCACTGGATGGAGACTCAGAAGGAGGTGTCCTTTTGAAGGAAAGTTGGGGTTGCTGTTACTTCGGTGCTGGGAAATCCAGGTCACAAGGTTTTCTTTTTTCTAAGATTTGGTAACAGCCCAGGCTAAGACAGGCTGAAGCTGGGAGCCTGGGAACTCCATCTGAATTCTTCCACGTGGGTGGCAGGGCTCCAACCACTTGAGCCATCTTCTGCTGCTTTTCCAGGCACCTTAGCAGGGAACTGGATTGAAAGTGTATCGGCCAGGACTCAAATTGGCGCTCACAGCAGGGGATGCTGGCATCACAGGCAGAAGCTTAAACCACTACACCACAATGCTGGCCCCAAGTCATAAGTTTTTGTTTTTCCTTAAAGATTTATTTATTTATATGAAAGGAAGAGTTACAGAGAGAAAGAGAGAGAGAGATCCTCCATCTGCTGGTTTACTCCCCAAAATGGCCTCAATGGCCTGAGCTGGGCCAAGCTGAATGCAGGAGCCAGGAACTCCATCCTGGTCTCCTGTGTAGGTAGCAGGGGTCCAGGTACTCAGGCCATCTTTCACTGCTTTCTCAGGTGCATTAGCAGGGAGCTGGGCCAGAATTGGAGCAGCCAGTACTCCAACTGGTGTTCAAAAGGGATACAAGCATTGCAGGTGGTGGTTTAACCCACCATGCCACAGCTCCACTCCCAAGTAGCAAGTTTTTAACCCCAGGTTGTTTGAGGAATCAAGCAATGGCAGTCTTGGAACACAGTGTGTGGCCTGGAACAGAAGCTGTGGCACTTGTCTTGGGGTCTGAAAGCAGATCCTTGTCCAGGAAGAAGGAAGGCCCATGGAGTATCTCGACTGTCAGCCCGGCCCTCTGGTGGGCTGTGAGCCGCAGGGCAGGGCTGCCGCCCCAGCAGCTCTTGGGGAGAAGCTGTTACTTTTTCTAGCTCATGGAGGCTGCCATATTCCTTGGCTTGTGGCTTGCTTTTGTTGTCAACAAAACACCTCTGACTCCACGCCTCTTTCTCTGATTGCTTCTCTCTTCCATCTAAAAAGAATATTTATTTATTTGAGAAAGAGAGGCAGAGGGAGAGAGAACACACTCTCATCTACGGATTCACTCTCCAGATCCCCACAATGGCCAGGATTGGGCCAGGCCAAAGCAGGAGGTAGAACCACAAGTCTCCCCCACGGGAAGCATGGACCAGGGTGAGCATTAGCAGGAAGCTGGCATCAGAGCAGAGCCTGGACTCAAACCCAGGCCCTCTGATGTGGAATCCAAGTCTTAGCTGGCTGCCCACCTCTTGCATTCTGAAGACCTCCTGACAGACTGAGTCCACCCGGACAGTACAGGATGGTAAGGTTCTGACCAGCAGCCCTCCTTCCTCCTGGCCATGGAAGGGAACATGCTGACGGGTCCTGGAGACTAGGACATAGCTATATCTGGGAGGCCATTCTTCTGTTCCCACAGGTAGAAAGTATAATTGGTGGTACCTTAAGTGGGGTCATTGGGCAGGTATTCCATGGTGGACAAATCCATAAACCCCTCTTGGATGGGATGGGGGCAGAGCAGTTTCCCCAGGAAATGGTGGGTGGGCAGGCAGGAGGAGCATCTGTCCACTTCCTGTAATCGTGGCGGTCTGAGCAGCCTCATAAGCATCCGTTGATACTGAAGAGGACTCTGTTGTGCCCATTAAAGAAGCTTTTTTATTTTATTTTTAAAATTTTATTATTTTTTTGAAGGAGTTACAGAGAGAGAAGGAGAGACAGAGATCTTCCATCCACTGGTTCACTCTCCAAATGGCCACACAGTCTGGGCTGGGCCAGGCTGAAGCCAAGAGCCAGGAGCTTCATCCTTGTCTATCATGTGGGTGCAGGAGCCCAAGTACTTGGAGCATCTTCTGGTGCTTTCCCAGGCATGTTAGCAGGGAGCTGGATCAGAAGTGGAGCAGCCGGGACTTGAACTGGCACCGATATGGGATGCTGGCATTGCAGGTGGCAGCTTAACCCACTGAGCCACAGTGCCAGCCCCTCCCTGAAAAAGCTGCTTTGAATGAAGACTTCTGATTCCCAGGTGGAAGGGGCAGACTTCCCCACCGTCAAGATGAATTCTATGTGTTGTCTCTTTCTCTGGGGAAACCCGAGTGTCACCTAGCTGCACAGAGCATTGGCCTGACAGCAGGAGCCCGGCCCGGCTGCCATCCACTGCCGGGCGTGGTTTTGAAGGCTGCGTCTGGTGCTGGTGTTCTAGGACTTTTCAGCCTCTCTCTTGTGGTGTCACAGAGAAACCACTGGAAAGGGAGGAGCCAGCATGAGAGTAGTGTGTGGCTTTCCACGTGGGGCACTGGGCCCTTTCAGTTGGAGGCATTTCTTCCCCATCACGACAGAGGGAGCTGGGCCCTAGTCCTTCAGAGCAGCACCTTTTACCCATCGCATACAAAAGCAAGTGAGATGCCATGGAACTGGCTGGAAGCCCAGCGCTGACCACTGACCGAGGTCACGCGGGGGAGTGGATGTTGCAGCTTCCCTACAATCCTTTTCTGGTCTGGTCTGCACCCAGGCAGGGAGAGGCAGCCTCTGAGCCCTGTGCAGCTTTGTGTCTTGACCTTTACTTGCCTGCGCTGGCATCTGAGACCCTTGGGCTCGTGTGACTGCTCTGATGTAGAGATGAAGCTCTGCAGTGGGTTTGGATCGTGGTGGACAATGACCTTGATGGTCCGGAGCCTGGCTGCAGGACTGACATGCGTGCTCACCAGGCTAGTACAAGCCCAGCTCTCATTTCTGGTGTGTGGAGCTGGTGAGTGGTCCGCAGGCTAGGGGGCATGTACGTGAGCACAGCTACATTAGGATCTCCCCACCCTTGAGTCTAAACCCTGGGGAGAATAATAACCGTGGGAAATAGAAGCAAAAAATGAAATATTTCTTTCAGAGAAGCTGAAAGCCATTACCACAGCCCACTTGGGTTATTTATAGAAAAACTATTTGGCTAGAACACTTAAGAACATGGTTGGTAGAACGTCTTCTTCAAGATGAACACATTGTGTGCAATCCGAGAGTGTTTTGAACCTCATACCTAGAAAACTCCAGGAAAAACAGAAACAAGAACAAGCCACAAAGATTGAGAGGCGTGTAGGGCTAGTTAGAAAGGTGGATGATGGCATTAGACATGTCACTTTGTATATATCTTGAAATCTTGTCCCGGATTCTGTTTATCTTAGTAAGGATGACTTTGGTTTGTTTTAATAAAAAAATGAAGACTTGCGTATTGTATCTAACTGGTACCTTTCTGTTTCACTTCTTCCTTTCACTCCAACACACCCCTTTCTCTATTTGCTGTGACCTGTGAGATGCTTGTTACTTCAAAATGGGTGTGGCAAGAAGGCCACAGAAGGGTGGGCGTTTAACCGAGTGGTTAAGATGCCCACGTCCCATATGGGAGTACCGGTATTGGACTCCCAGCTCTGGCTCCTGAATGCAGCTTCCCAATAATGCAGATCTTGGGAGGCAGTGGTGATGACTCAAATGGTTAGATTCCTGCCACTCATGTGGGAAACCTGGATTGATTTCCTAGCTCCTAGCTTTGGCCTGGCCTAACCCTCACCATTATGGCATTTGGGGAATGATTCTGTTGTCTGTCTCTCCGTCTTCCAAGTAAATAAATAAAAATTTTACCAAGAGAAGGCTACAGCAGCTTACTTGAATGTATGTCCACTTAGTGTGTGAGGCTTTGCTTTCCTAAGCAAATATCACCTCAAATAGAGGTGGTGGTTGTGCTGTAAAAGGTTAGCTTTAGGGGCTGGTGCTATGGCGCAGTGGGTTAAGGCCCTGGCCTGTGGTACCAGCATCCCATATGGGCATAGGTTTGTGTCCCGGCTGCTCCACTTCCAACCTGGCTCTCTGCTGTGGCCTGGGAAAGCAATGGAAGATGGCCCAACTCCTTGGGCCCCTGCGCCCACATGGGAGACCCAGAAGAAGCTCCTGGCTCCTGGCTTCGGATTGGCCCAGCTCCAGCCATTGTGGCCATTTGGGGAGTGAACCAGTGGCTGGAAGATCTCTCTCTCTCTCTCTCTCTCTCTCTCTCCATCTGTCTCTCCGTGGCCTGCCTTTCAAATAAGTAAATAAGTAAGTAAAGATTAAGTTTACTTTTTTTTATTTAATGGAATAAAATAAAATTTAGTAGAATAGAAAACTGAGTGTAAAAGTGAATTAAAACTCTCTTGTGTCAGAGCAGGCCTGTGACATAGTGAGCTAAGCCACTGCTTCGGACATCTGTATCCCATAACTGGAACTGAGTCATCTCTGTCTTCTGATCTGACGTCCTACAGTTGCACCTGGGAGGTAGCCGATGATGGCTCAAGTACTTGGGTTCCTGTCACCTGGCACAGATGGAGTTACTGGCTTCAGCCTGGCCTACCCTGGCTGTTGTAGACATTTGGGGAGTGTATCAGAGAGGCAAGATATTTCTTTCTCTCTCATAAATAAAAATGAATAAATAAACATTTAAAAAGCTTATCTCTGTAGTTCAAACTAAGATTTCCTGATTGATTCATATGAGTACAAGTCATCTGGGAGCTTAATAAAAATACAGATGTTTGGCATTTTTTTTACAAGATTGATTTATTTATTTGAAAGGCAGAGTTACAGAGAGGCATAGAGGAGAGGGAGAGGGAGAGGGAGAGAGAGAGAGAGAGAGAGATAGGTCTTCCATCCACTAGCTCACTCCCCAAATGGCCTCAATGGCTGGAGCTGGGCCGCTCTGAAGCCAGCCAGGAGTCAGGAGCTTCTTCTGAGTCTCCCACTTGGGTGCAGGGGCCCAAGGACTTGGGCCATCTTCTACTGCTTTCGTAGGCCATAGCAGAGAGCTGGATAGGAAGTGGAGCAGCTGGGACTTACACTGGCACCCATATGGGATGCCGGCGCTGCAGGTGGCAGCTTTATCTGCTACACCTCAGCGCTGGCCCCAAGATGTCTGGTTTTTACCCCTGGAAATTCTAATTTAGTGGCACCTGGGTGAGGCCCAGGGCTCTGTGTGCCTGCTGGGTTTGGAAACTGCAGGCTTACATTGTTGACAGTGTCCAGGTGGCACAGCGGTGCTGCAGGAGGGTCAGGAGAGGCCACAGCATCCTGGACTCCAGCCCTGAGGTCGTATCTGCAAGATGTAGGGATGTTCCTGATGGAGACCAGCAGCATGGGAAAGGAAGCAGGTAGCTGGGAGGGATTCTGTGATGGTAACAGGGCTGCGGCGTGCAGTGCAGTGGTTCTGGGTGTGTCTGGGGGCATCCGCAGAAGGGCTTAGTGTGTGAATAGCAGGTACATGAAGAGGAGCCATCCTCACCAAGGTGGGAGGTGTCAAGCAATCCTTCTGGGGCTTGACTAGAACCGACAGGCAGAGGAATGCAAATTCTCTCTCTCTCTCTCAAAAGCTTTATATATCTGAAAGTCAGAATTGAGAGAGAGAGAGAGAGAGAGAGAGAGAGAGAGATCTGTCATTTGCTGATTTCCTCCCCCAAATGTCCCCAACAGCCAGGGCTGGGCCAGGCCAAAGCCAGGAGCAGGAACTCCATCAGGATCTCACATGTGTGTGGCAGTGACAACTACTTGAGCCATCACAGGCTGCCTCCCACGTGCAGTTGCAGGAAGCTGAATCAGAAGTGTGGAGTAGTCTGGACTTGAACCAGGCACTCTGAGGTGTGATGAGGGCTTGCTAAGTGGTGGCTTAACCCACTTTGCCATAACTGCTATCCCTCTCTCCTCCTTTTTTTTTTTTTAAGATTATTTATTTATTTATTTATTTGAGAGGTAAAGTTACAGATAGAGAGAGGGAAAGACAGAGAGAAAGGTCTTCCATTTGCTAGTTTACTCCCCAATAGGCCACAATGGTCAGAGCTAAGCCCAAATGAAGCTGAGAGCCAGGAGCTTCTTCCAAGTCTTCCACGCGGGTGCAGGAGAACAAACACCTGGGCCATCTTCTACTGTTTTCCTAGGCTATAGCAGAGAGAGAGAGTGGAAGACAGCAGCTGGGACATGAACCGGCACACATATGGGATGCCGAAGCCACAGGGGGAGACTTAGGCTACTATGCCATAGCGCCAGCCCCAACTCCCTCTTCTTGAGCTGAGATGTCCATCCGCTCTTAGATACCAGAGCTCCCAGTTCTCAAACCCCCAGGCACTGAGACTTACACTGGTACCCCCTGCATGGCCCCCTCCATTCCCAGGCCTTTATCCCCAGGGTGACAGTCACACCATTGGCTGTCCTGGTTGTCAGGCTTTTGGAGGCAGACGGCAGATTGTGGGACTTTTTGGCCCCCATAATAATCTGAGCTAGTTCCCACGGTGAGTTTCTGTTTCTTTTTCTCTATATGTTCTATTGGGTTGGTTCCTCCTGGAAACCTTACCTCGTGCAAGCTCCCTCTGGGAGGTGTCACGTGGCTTGCAGATGGTCCAGGTGGAGACGGCGCATGGGCAGGCAGGAACAGGAGCCTGGAGCTCTGGGAGTCTTGAACTCACAGATGCTGTGAGAGGCTGAATGGTGTCAGCCCATCAGGGGCCTGACTGTGTAACAGACCAAGGGAGACAGGCAGGTGAAATCACACATCTCGGACTCAAGAGGTAGAAGGTAAATCACAAGAAGTGATGGAGACACAGAGACTGAGACAGGAATCCTGAATGCCCTTCAAAGGGGAAGCTTCAAAAGCTCTCAGAGAGAAGAAAGCAGTCTGAAAGAGATTCACAGTGATCTGGCTGTGGGTACGGGCAGAGGCAATTGCATGGCATTGTGAGGGGGTTGAAAGAGGTTGCTCTAGGGTTGTAAAATACTGAGCTAGTTTATAGTGGGGAAGGAGAGGGGGATATCGTAGATGTAGAACAGAGAAAATAATTGGGAGGGGGGATGCTGTGGCACAGTGGATTAAAGCCCTGGCCTGAAGTGCCAGCATCCCATGTGGGTGCTGGTTCTAGTCCTGGCTGCTCCTCTTCCAATCCAGCTCTCTGCTATGGCCTGGAAAAGCAGTAGATGATAGCCCAAGTCCTTGGGCCCCTGCACCCATGTGGGAGACCAGGAAGAAGCTCCTGGCTTTGGATTGGCTCAGCTCTGGCCATTGCGGACATCTGTGGAGTGAACCAGTAGATGGAAGACCTCTCTCTGTTTCTACTTCTCTCTTTAACTCTGCCTTTCAAACAAATAAATCTTCAAAAAAAAAAAAAATTGGGGGATGGTGTTTTCCAGGTGATTTAAATGAGGACTCTAATGGAAAATAATCTAGTTCAAATGGGTTAAGGCATTTTAATAAAGGGAATATTCTTAGATTTGCAGTTGGGGTAAGAGATTGTGCCAGGGATGTTGAGGCACCCACAGACTAGCGCCAGCTGGAAGCTGTTCCTGTGGTGGTCTGTTGGGTGGGAGCAGGAACTGGGTACTGGCACCAGTGCAAGCTGGAGCCTTGGAGTAGACTGAGAGGAGCTGTGGTCCTGGAGGAATGCAGCCACAGGGTATCGATTCTGTGAGGGATGATGCAGTCCATGGGGCAGCTTCCAGCCACAATGGGACAGAGGAGGGTGAAGCGTTGTTCCGCTTCATCTCTTTCCTGCATCCCCAGGCCAGGTGTTTGAGTAGGGCTCATCTCTCTCTGGCGGGCATGAGGTCTAGATCTGCTGCCAGTCAGCATAGCTCTAGCCTCCTGGCCACTTGATTGGCTGAAGGATAGTGGTGTGACCCAAGCTGGTTCCCGATAAGGGTAGAACCCAGGATTTTCCCAGGAGAGAATCTCTCTCTCTCTCTCTTTCTCTCCGCCCTTCCTTTTTTTTTTTTTTTTTTTCTGGACTTGAACCTAGGGCAGGGGAAATCTGTCAGAGCTGCAGCTAGCACAGCAGAGGAAAAAGGCAGAGAGAAGCTGGTGACCTTGTTCAAGTCCCAGAATCCAGCCACGCCTCAGCTGGCTGTAGCCCTGATCTCTCTGTTCCATGTCATGAAGTCCACCTCTTGGCTTGACTATTTTGAGTTAAGGCCTTTGCTTAGGGCCAACCCTGCTCCTCCCTTGGTCTCTTTTGATCCCATTGTACATTGAACATTTCCTTGCCTGTGGCTTCAGTGCTTTTGTAATTTATCAAAGAGGACTATAGACACAGGTGACAGGTCACTCACGACAGGTTTTCTGGGTGGTGAAACCTGTACTGAAAATAGGATACTTTGTGTTCTTCCATTTGAAATACTTCACTGTTAACTCACACAGGGAGGCTTTGGCCCCTACATTTGTAGGGGTGTGACATTGCACTAAAGACCCGAGAAGAAATTACCCTTTTTTTTGGAGTGGATAAATATAGAACCATCCACCATCCACCATCAGAAACCAGTATGCTAGATAAATGTACTCTTTTAAGAAAAGAAAATGATTTTCCGTACAATTATACCAAACCAACTATCATTTTACAATGTTTTACTCTTTGCAGAGATTTTCATGTGTATCATCTGTTGAGCCAACTCAGGTTAAAATCACCCCACAACATGGGTGGATATCATGGCCCCCATGTATGCACCTGGAAATTGGAGTCCTAGAAGGTTAAAACAGCTTGCTCCTGTTCTGTAGCCAGTGAGGGTCAGAGAGGGGATTGGAACTCAGGTCTCTGATTTCAGAGCACATGCAGTTCACATCGCATCACAGCACACTGGCAGAGTGGGAACGTTTGTGTCTGTGAGGTGGATTTGGGCTCAGTGTCTGTTTTGTACTCTTCGCTGCCAGGCCATCTTCATGGTTTCCTGGGTCTGTTGAATAAAGGCCACAGACAAATCAGAGTGGCCCTTGTGGAAAGCAGCATCAAGAGTTAAGGAGTCACAACTTGGTCTGCCTCCCTCACATCTCGCCAAGTCCTGTTGATTCTGTTATAGGTAAGGAGACAGGGATTTGAGAAAGAGCCAGGAGGAACTATGTCACTGCACCCTCCCCAGGGCTACCTCTAAAATACCTCC
Source organism: Oryctolagus cuniculus (assembly GCF_051225735.1). NCBI lineage: Eukaryota > Metazoa > Chordata > Mammalia > Lagomorpha > Leporidae > Oryctolagus > Oryctolagus cuniculus. Next base: position 73,137,773 of record NC_142884.1, on the reverse strand, counting down.
CATGGCCAACAACCCTGAATCACTCTCATAGCAAAGCTGCTACCTAGAACTGGAGCTGGCTGAAAACATCCAACATGGTGACACCGTGGCAATCTATGGTTTATTATATCCGTATAATAAAATTACCATGGCTGACAATTCCACTCCCATCATGCAGCTAATGGTATGATACTTCCCAGTCTTCCTGAAAAGACCATGGAAATCCTCACTCTTTCTTGGAAAAGTCCGCCCAAAGCACCACCCCCTGTGCCTCCGGATCATGTAAAGGGATGGCCCCACACGTTGTGGTTCATGGCTTCCTCTAGAGCATGCTTGCACTCCTTGGGAGAGTATGTTCTTTCTCTTTGCCAATAAATCTTAGTCCTCTGCTAACATCTCTCTACATCTCATTGTTGAATTCTGTCACGTATGGAGATCTGAACCCGCACCCCTCTGGCTTCCCAACTGTCCTGCTTCCTACACAGCCCTCAGATCCATTTATTTTGCTACTTCTCCCAGCTCCCTTTCCTGTTTGCCTGAACTAACACTATCACTTCCTCACAAGTCTCTTGGCTTCCACTCTTGTCAACTCCAGCCCATTCTTTGTGGTGCATGGGGGTGAAAGAGATCAAAGTCAGATTGTATCCTTTCTCGACTTAAGACCTTTCAATGATCCAGCTTCTCTCAGGTTAAAAATCAAAACCTCACAAGGCTTTTGAGGCCATCTGTGGTCTGGCCCTTCTGGCCTGCAGGAAGGGGCTGGCACTGAACTGTGCTGTGCTCAGTCGCGGGGAGGAGTAACCTGGAGAAAACCAGCCTGGGTATGAATATCAATCACCTGGGTTCCCACAGTGGGAAGTCTGAGCAGCGCATTTCCACAGGTGCCATACCCTAAATCTCATATTGGTCCTCACCCTGGATGCCTGGATAGAGAAATGTGTTTAAATAAAGTGTTGAGAGAATGAGTAGTGGAGAGGGGGAAGACATCTGATCTCTCCCAGGAGAGAATTTGGTATTTTTAGGACTTACTCATGTGGAGCAGACATATGGAATACCTGTCTTGCCAGCAGGTACCCAAGGTTTGTCTAAATCTGGAACACTAAGCTGATGGTTTTGCAGTAGGTCACAGATTTGTGGCTATTCACCAAGATAGTGACAGTGATTACCTGTGAGCAAAACGGGAGTATTGGAATCATTCCTGCATTTTCTCCTTTAAAACAAAGGAAGAAGGTACACAGTGTCTTCAAGACCTGCCCCTGTAGCTAGTCCAGGCATGGGAGAGAAGGCTTAGGGTCAGAATGATCACTCATTCACTGCCCACTTGTGTTCACGCTGTACCAGGTGCCTGCAGAATGTTCCAGAAATCCTTCATTTGTACCTTCAGACTGGCGCTCTATCCTGCCCACCTCACTATGGCCCCAGAGGGCTGAATTGTGTGGGCAGCACCAGGTTACAGTGCTCTCTGGCTTCTGGCTGAGCTTGGCCAATGCAGGGGTCCTAGCAGGAGATGGGAAGGAAGGAGGGAACACAGTCAGGCACCTGCCCCTCTGGCTTCTGCCCCGTGTGGCTGCCCTGCACCTCCGTGATAGGATCAGGAGGGGCTGATTCTACACAGTCCTTTCCTGTGTGACTTCCCTGACTGGCTGCTGCCCTCCTCTCCCCTAGGGTGGTGAGTCCAGGGTTACTGCCCCTGCACCCAGCCCTCCTCTGCTTATCTGCTTGGGTGTGTCACCAGTCTCCTGTGAGGTCTGGGCGTGATAAAGGAGCAACAGCAGGGCAGACTTGGTCTGTCTGTGGTGATAGACATTGCCTTGATCATCTCGGGCTGACAGAACGAAGCGCTGTGGGCTGGGCGACTGAAGCCAGGGGAATTCATTTCTCCTGGTTCTGAAGGCTGGCAGGGCCCTGATCGCGGTGAGGGCGCTCTCTCTTCCTTGCAGATGGTCACCTTCTTGCTGTGTTCTCACCTGGTGGAAAGAGAAAGGGAGACAGCACGTTTGTGAGCAAGTTCTCTGTTGTGCCTTCTTGAAGGCTGTTAACCCCAGCGGGAAAACACCCTGCCCCCCTCATTACCTCATGTAAACCTAGTCACCGCCCACAGGTCTCCTCTCCAAATGCCATCATGTTGGGGGTTAGAGATTTCAGCATTTTAATTTGTGGAAGGGAATGCAATTTAGCCCATAACAGACATCCAACAAGGTATTCCACGGACATTTATAATTATGATTCAGTAGAATCGGCAATGGAAGTGTGCTTGTCTGAGAAGGCTCCCCAAGGAGGTGACTTGTTTCTTGTTCATTGTGCTGGCCTCAGAAACAGCCCCCAGAGAGCCCAGAGGTGGGAAGGAGCGTGGGCCGTTCCAGGAACTAAGGGGAAACTGGGAGTCGGGAGGATAGCAGGGAGGAGGCTCTGGGGGTGGGGAGGATGCTGGGGTGGGGCACTTCTCCCCGATGGGAAGGGTGGCTGCCGCGGAAGAGAGGCTCAGCTCTATAGATCCCCTCGCGGGGTTAGCCGTCTTCACCTGGCCATTCCCTCCTTGACCCCCGAGGCTGGAAGGTCATTGAAGTCACTGTTTCATTCTTGTTTGATCTGGTCATGCAAATCCGTCTATCTCTTCTCTTTCTATTCTGTAAAGAACAGGCTTCAGGATGAGGGATGCTGGTCGAAGCATACAAAGTTTTGGCTTTGCAGGGTGAGTCAGTGCTAGAAATCTAAGGTCCAGTATGATGAATATAGTTATATTTAATATAGAGCTCACAGTATAGTAGGGTGGGTGTTCAGACCTCTCTGGACCCCCAGGGTGGGATGTCTCAATGAACTTCTCATCATAGCCCCACTTTGGGGTCCATGACACAGCCTTGATCTTTTTTTTTTTTTTTAATATTTATTTATTTACTTGAAAGAGTTACAGAGAGGCATAGGTGGTGGGGGGAGAGAGAGAGACACTGAATTGTATACTTGCAGATTGCTAACACAGTTCTTACCACATGCAAAATAATTGTAAAGCGATGGATACATTAATTAGCTCAATGGTGATAATCCTTTCCCAATGAATATCTATAGCAAAAAAATCACATTGTGTGCCTTAAATATATATGGTTTTTGTCAATCATACTTCAGTAAACATGGGGGGAGGAAAGAAAATTGAGAATAATTATGCTAAAAAAAAGAGTTAAGAGAGAGAGGCAGAAAACAGGCTTCAAAGAGGTCCCCCGCCTAGGTCCTCTGCTGATCTTGATGAGGACACATGTGCAGAGCCCTGGCTGGGCCAAGGCATAGTCCCCAGGTGCTAGTGCTGAGTAAGGGCTGGGCCCTGCCCTGTGCTCCCCCGCTTTGTCTGGATTAACACTTTGTGAGCCCCAGGGCATGAGGGTCTTGGTGGCTCAGAGGCAGAGTCGGCCTAATACACAGAGGGCTGGTTATTAAAGGGTCCCAGATGCCAAGGCACGCAAGACAGAGAGCACTTGGCAGGACACTGTGGAATCTCATTTATTGGATCCATTATCTGAATTAGGAACAATTTGAAATGACAACCACGAGATAGAAATAAAAGATAAGAGTATTTTCCATCTTCCTTACTCCTGCTTGTCTGTGTTGTGGGCATTGTGAGGGCCTCGTCTACCTCCCCGCATCTTTCAGAATCATTTAATTAAATTTAATTAGTTCTTCTGGACCCCAGAAAAGGAGGAAGGGAGCCGGCATTTACTGTGTGCAAGGCACTGCGTTATGCATTTTAAGCCAGAAGCCACACACAGCGGTTCAGTTTCTCATTTAATCCTCCTAGCAGCCTCACACAGAAGATGCTATCATCCATATTCTATAGACAGAAGCTTAGCAAGACCGGATAACTTAACTCTAGTTTCTCAGTCCGTCCGTCCGTCCATCCCTCCATCCATCCATCCGCCAGCTGTTCAGCAATTACTCTTGATTATGTTTCACGTGCTCTGTGCTCGGCACTTGGGGTATCATTGAAGCAGGAGATGCTTAGCCTTCTGCTCTCATGGAGCTCACAGTATAGTAGGGTGGGTGTACAGACCTCTCTGGACCCCCAGGGTGGGATGTCTCAATGAACTTCTCATCATAGCCCCACTTTGGGGTCCATGACACAGCCTTGATCTTTTCTTTTTTTTTTTTTTTTTTAAGATTTATTTATTTATCTTAAAGTCAGAGTTACAGAGAGGTAGAGGCAGAGGGAGGGAGGAAAAAGAGAGAGAGAGAGAGAGAGAAAGTCCTCCATCTGCTGGTTCACTCCCTGAATGGCTGCAATGGCCAGAACTAAGCCAATTTGAAGCCAGGGGCCAGGAGCTTCTTCTGGGTCTCCCACATGGGTGCAGGGGCCCAAGGACTTGGGCCATCTTCCACTGCTTTCCCAGGCCATAGCAGAGAGCTGGATAGGAAGTGGAGTAGCTGGGACTAGAAGCTGTACCCATATGGGATGCCGGTACCACAGGTGGAGGCTTTACCTGCTGTGCCACAGCGCCAGTCCCAACACAGCCTTGATCTGGACTTGCATGCCTGGAGGAAGTTGGGACTTCTCAGTGGCACATGAGCTACCCTCAGCCCTCCAAAGGGAACTTGTTTTAGGTTCAGTAGCCGTCTCTCCTGCCTGAGACAGAGGTTTCCTGGGTATAGACTTTTAGCTAACAGTCCTGGGTAAACTAGGATAATTGGTTACCATAGTTCATTGATTTTTTTGAAAAAAATTATTTACTTTCATTTCAATGGAAGTGAGTGATTGAGAGAGAGAGGGAGGTCTATCTTCCATCCACTTGTTCACTCCCCAGAGGCCCATAACATCTGGGGTTGGCCTAGGTTGAAACCATGAGCCTGGAAGCCAATCTGAATCTCCCACATGCATGGTGGGGACATAAGTGCTTGAGCCATCACCTGCTGCCTCCCAGTGTCTGCATTAGCAGGAAGCTGGATTGTAAGTGGAGTAGTTAGGACTTGAAGCAAGCAACTGCAGTATGGGATGCAGTCACTCCAAGTGATGACGTAGCCACTGTGACACATGCGCACTCCAGTTAGCTGATTCTTAACTAGCAGCTGACTTTGCTCACCCAAACCCCCAGGAACATCTGGCAATGTCTGGAGATACAGCTGGGGGTGGGGGTGGGCTAGGATCATTTAGTGGATAGGGGCCAAGAATGCCGCTAAACCTCCTATAGCACACACGACAGTCCCCAGCACAACGAGCTGTCCAGTGGTACTAAGGATCAGACACTCAGGTTGTTTGTAGGGCGAATGAAGGGTGAGTATCTAACGGGTTCATGGGTTGATCTAGAAGGACAGGAACTGAATGCTGTGTATGCTCACCACCAGTTACCAGGGAGCTTAGACCCTACTGTGTTCATGACTCATGGTTCTGCTGAGTCATCATTGCTCAGCTTTGCTCGGTCATCAGAATCGCTTGGAAAATCTGTTCACAGTCAAGGTTCTAAAGACCATTACAGTTGCTGCGAAATCAGACTCCTGGGAACCTGCATTTCTGTCCTGCACGTTTGGGAACCACTGTGCTGAGTCCTGACAGCCCCTCGAAGCCGAGGAGGCGGAGGGCTCCCTGTGCAGCCTGGTGTTGTCCACTTCGGGGGTGGCTCCGTCACACGGTGGGCAGTGCTTGTGTTGCTGGTCAGGTACTCACAGTGTTGCCCAGGAGTTGCTCAGCCGTGGGAGGCTAATTGGCTGTCTGCTCTGTGAAGTCAGCCTGTAGCTGGAAGGATTTCTGGAAGGATCATAAGTTTAGGGGTAAAGAAAGTTTTTATGGCAGTGTCAGCTAGTTAGGAAGGGTCTGAAGAATATTTTGATATGGGTATAAGTAGAATATTTAAATTCTTTGGACAGTTAACTTAGTAATTCTGCTTCTAGAAATCAATCATAAGAAAATACTTAGGATTTATAGAACAAGATTTATAGATGAAAGTATTATAGCAAAGATTTATAGAACAAAGTATTCACTGAGCATGTGTCATTCCACTCCTTAAATATATGTTGAGTGTTTTTACAGCAACAGACTGTACTATAGGTGTGAGTGTGCAGTGTTAATCTTAAATGCTGTGGAGCCTATAGTCTAGTGTGGAGGCATTGCTCTTGTTAATGGCACTATTATTGCCATAGTGGGACACAAATGAGTGTATAAATAGTAGTAGTAGAAATCCTAGGCTCAGACAGCATCAAACCAGTGGTTGACCAACTTGAAAAGCCAACCAAAGTGGAGAACCAGGGCACCTCTCTCATGGCAAGCCTGCATGGAGGCAGACGTGTGTAGGCTCATTAGGTAATATCAGAGCTTCAGTGGGCATCCTCAGAGTGACTTATGGAAGGGAGGAAGATATTGCTCAGCCTGGAGGGTCACTAGGTGGAGAGGGTTACAGGTTCTGCGTGTGAAGTAAGTGCTCTCAATGTCCTGCTAGCTTGGCCTCACCGTTCTAATACATGCCAGCAGCATGCAACTGCCAAACCCATGCTTTTGCACCAAAAGGCCTACGCTAGCCCATGCGCAGGGGGTGGTCAGCATGAAAGTGTGCCTGGTGTCCGGGGCAGCATTCAGCCAACTGTGGGTGGGAATTGCAGGATAACTCCCCTGGCTTCCTTACCTCTCCCTTTCCCTCTCAGGTGGGAAACTCTGATGTATGTTTTGTGTTGTTTCCCAGTGGACTTGAGCCCAGTACCCATGGCTATGCCTGCTTATTAGCATTGGCTGCCTTCAATTCCCTAACTCATTTCCGCACTCCCCTACAGAGTCTCCTCCAAAACTACTTGTGCTCAAATTCTTAAGGTCTGCTTCCACTGGAGCCCAATTACCTTTAGAAAATCTATCATGGTGGCCGGCGCTGCAGCTCACTAGGCTAATCCTCCGCCTGCAGAGCTGGCATCCCGGGTTCTAGTCCCAATCAGGGCACCGGATTCTGTCCCAGTTGCTCCTCTTCCAGTCCAGCTCTCTGCTGTGGCCCGGGAGTACAGTGGAGGATGGCCCAGGTGCTTGGGCCCTGCACCCGCATGGGAGACCAGGAGAAGCACCTGGCTCCTGGCTTCGGATTGGTGCAGTGTGCTGGCCACAACACACTAGCCGTAGCAGCCACTTAGGGGGTGAACCAACGGCAAAGGAAGACCTTTCTCTCTGTCTCCCTCTCTCTCTCTCTCTCTCACTGTCTTACTCTGCCTGTCAAAAAAAAAATCTATCATGGTCAGTTTTATTTAAAAGGTAACAGTGGAATGGCCACTTGGAAACTGCTCCTCTTCCACATTTCCGGCCCCCAAACTCAGTGCTGGGGTCCCACTGTGTGGCAGACAGTAGATAATGTGAGAGAAGGCAGCCTCAGGATTGGGAGCAGCTGTTCATACAGAAGCTGCCTCTGGGTGGCCACAGGTGCCCACAAATTTGCCCAAATGGACTTAAGAAAGGACTGGAGGTGTTGATGTAAGACCTGGAAGGGAGAGGAGAAATAGCCGGGCTGGGCTGGGACTCCTTTGACCTTGGCTCTGACAGAGAGGAGCCTTTTCAGTTGATTGTACACTGTGCACATGATTGTACACTCTGGATTTTTCAGCATCATTGAGTGAGGGTTCGTGGAGACAGGTGGTGAGATTCCAGGCCTAGAGCCGTTCAGTGGTGGGATTGAAAACTGGAGCTGGTATTTACTAACTCCATGACCTTGCATGATTTCATTAGTCCTTTGCCTCATGTGATTGTCATAAAAATTAAATAATAAAATGCACATAGAATGGTGTGTGCTGAACTTGACACGCCACATAATGTACAAGGGTACTTCAGAAAGTTTCTGGACAAATGTAATTAAAAGATATTTTGGTGCAAAGCAAAAGTTTGAAATCCATGCACTGTATTTTCATAATGCACATTTTTTTCCCAGTGAAACTTTTGAAGACCCCGGTAAATGTAAATGTAGCAAATAAGACATTTGGCTATGTGTGTGCATGTGTGTATCTGAAATATAACTTTGTAGCTTGCATTTGGCCACAAAGCCTGGGAAGTGTGGTTGGTTCATTCTCCCAAGTATTTGTCTGCAAAGAAGTAAGATTCATGAATGAATATGGGAGAAAAGCTCTGTTCAAAATACGTGTTAATGTGGACATTTTCAAGTCTAGAAAGAATAACATAAAGAACCCTGGAGTATCCATCGTCTAGCTCCAGGAGTTAACCAGCATCTTGCCAATCTTGTTTTTCTGCCCATCCCCCAACATTTTTTTTGAGGGGGCCCTGGAGTGTTTTGGCATAAATTCCAGGCAACACGTCATTTCAGATGTCATCCCCACTGTAAAGGAGTTAGCCGCGTTCGTCTTCACGCAGGGCTGAGGGTGCTCTTGGCGGGTCCATGGGGACCCTCATTGGCAGGGGCTGCGGGATCGTGTGTGTCCCTTTCACAGCTCAGGGACAGGCATCCTTGCTCCGAGGGATGATGTCTTCCCCGTGGCTGTGTTCACAGCGCTGGTGTCGAGGCTGGATCTCATTTATATCCAGGTGCCTGCACTGCCTTTCTAGACTTATCTGGCGAAATTCATGCCGAGCGCCTGTCTCGTCTCAGGGAAGGCGCTGCTGCCTCCACATTTCACAATAAGTATCTTTTTAAACAGCCTGGTGTTCAGGCTCATTTCTCATTTCCAAGGAGGCTTTTGACTGATGACCCAAAGAATCGCTTCCCTGTGACTGACAGGGCAATGCAGTATCGCAGCCTTGCCTGTTCTGTCCCCCCGGGAGGCCAGGCCAGAGCTGTGACTGCAAGTGCTACGGGCTGCTCCTGACAGAGGCATTGACCCCCACCCCCACCCCCAGCCTCTGCTTGTTTTCCTCTGCCCGCCTCGGGCTGCTCCGGGCAGGCCAGCTCCATTGTGGGGATGCTCCAATGGGACGCACTTTCTTAGCCATCAATGACGAAGGCTTCCAAGGGGAAGGTGAAGTAAGGCTCAGCGAATGTCCTGGCTGTTGTCTGTAGGCAGCCCTCAAAGGCGTACTTTAATAAATAACTTGAACTCTACTGGATACGGTCTCTAAGAGGGGCTGCGGTTAGAATACTCCTTTGTCATGGAGCCCCTGAACTATCAGGCAGGCGCTCTTTGTGCCACTCCTTCTAACACATTGATCATAATTTAAAGAAAAAGTGCTCCATCCCACATGATATGCAATTCTCAGATACACGTGTTGAGTTGCAGGGACCTTAATGAAGTTGACATTCTGTAGACATTTAATTCCACATCCAGGAAGCTTACATTCCAAGTTACATTCTAAAATGCTGCATTTTCTAGACATTTAATTACACATCCATTAACTTGGTGTTTTTTGGAGGTAGGATTTTTAGCTTCCCAGTCTGAGTTATATGTGTAGGCTCTTGGCAAGCATCTCAGCTCAGGTTATTCACCCTCACTGACCCATGACTCTGCCATCCTGCTGCTTAACCTGAGATGCTCCCTCAGGTCCCAGGCGTCCTCGCCCATGTGCAGTCTCAGTCAGTCAAGTGTACACAGAGAGAGCACGGCTTCTACTGTGCAAATAGAGAAAGAACAGAGTCCCAGCCTTATTCATCTAACAGTCCTTGGTCTCCACAGTGGGGTCTGGAGTTTGTAAGGAGACCCACAGCTTCTGCTGAGGGCATTGTTTATCATTGCAAAATGTGCTCTGGAGAGATGCTTACTGGGGACAGTAATTACTATTTTTTAGTCTGCTCAGGTTGTCTTCTTTTCTTTTTAATAACATAGCATCAGGATTGAGAGCATAGCCTGGGAGCCAGGCTGCCTGGCTTTAAGTCCCTGTTCTAAAGCAGATGGAGGCCCGAGTCTGTGAATATATGAAAAACCATCAAATTGTGCACTTTAAATGGGTGAATTGTATGGGATATGGATTACACCTCATCAAAGCAGCACAAAAATCCTGGCTCTACCACTCCTTAGTCAGTGACCTTGGGCAAGTTACTGATCCCATTGGAAACTCACTTTCTGCTCTTTGAAGAGGAAGATAATCACATAGCCACACACAGGGTGGCTTGGAACAAGACATTGGGTGTCTCCCAGTTGTAGAGGCTGGAAGTTCGACTTTAAGGTGTCAAGTGGACCCTGCCCTCCGGGAAGGCTCTAGAAAGACATCTGCTCCTTGCCTCGGGCCCAGCTTCTGGTGGTTGCTGACAGTCCTTGTCATTCTCTGCCTCTGTCACCATGTAGCCTTCTTCCCTGGTTCTGAACATCTCTCTCCTTGTAAGGATTAAGGCCCTCCTGTATTCAGAATGACCTCATATTAATTGTATCACATTGGCGAAGATCCTGTGTCCAAATAAGATTGTGTTAACATGAATGTGGATGTGAATTTGGGGGTGAGGGTGGGACTGTCCATCCAGTGCATTCCCTACAGCCTGCTTCCTCCTAAATTCTCCCACCATGAGACAATCAAGTCTTCTTAACCTCCCAGGTGGGTTTACAGTAGGTTTTTATTCACTTGTGAGCAAGAATAAGCTAAAACAGGGGCAAAGCCATCTTTTATTCAAAGGAACAGAATGGGAGATCCATGGCCAGGGTCAGTGTGAGAACCCTGCAGACCTTGGTGCTGCCCAGGTTAGCATAGTTCTGTGTCATAGAAAAACCAAGGTTGCAGTCCAGGTAACTCTCTACAGTGGCCAAGCAACCTGGCCTCTGCTTTCAAGACAACCTGGGAAGGCTTTCTTGTCTTTCTAAGTGTGCAGCGTCCAGCTGGGAGTGATCACGGTATGGGTCTTCCGTGATCCGTGATGTCTCAGGCTCTCTAACCTCCTCCATCTCAGGAGTCGGTCAATAGGAACTAGAAGTGCCTTTTACAAGAGGTGTTCAGCTTTGTGGCTGAGGCTGCAAGGAGGTTCCTAGAGGCTCTGATTTCTCCACTCTGAGATTCATCACCAGCTCTCTCCTAGGGCGGACAGTTTGGTTCTGACTGTGGTGGCTTGTTGTGGGATGAATTAAATCTCCCCAAATTAATGTGTGGAAGTTATAATCTCCTGGACCTTAAAACATGATTGTATTTGGAACTAGTCTTTGAAAAGGGATTATATTAAAATGAGGCCATCAGAGTGGGCCCTACTCCAGCGTGACTGGTGTCCTCATTAAGAGGAATTAGGACACAGACAACACCCAGCACAGAAGAAAGGCCACTTGGGGATGCGGGGAGACGACACCATCTGCAAGCCAAGGTGAGAGGCCTCAGATGAAACCTTGCTAGCACCTTGATCTTGGACTTCCAGCCTCCAGCATGGAGGTTGAAGTGGTTGAAGCCACTGGATCCATGGTGCTTCCTCATGGCTGCCCCAGCAGCCATGTTCTGATATCAGCACTTGCTCTGATAAAGGACTCTGCCCGAATCGCTTTGCCCAGGACCCGTCCCCTGTTTTAGTCCACTGTTTCCATTCCTCTCCCAGGGGCTGGCATCTGAACTTCACCATGGTGGTGGCCTGCTTCTCTGCACCCACTTTCCGGAAGCCAGTTCGCGGGATTCACGTGCATCCTGGCTGCAGTTTCTTGCTGTGCCACTTTGTGGGCTTTCCCACATTGTCCATTGTCTTTCTCCTGGAAAACCTCCCTTCTCTCATTCCAGGTGTTTTTAGGGGGGTCGTCAATCATAGCAGCTGCCTTCCCTCCAGTGAGCCAATCATCAGACTCACTCCATTCTTCTTGACCTAGAAACGTTTTGAAAGGAGACTCTGATGCTTTTGATGGCCAAGGTAGGGGGAGAGGAAGTTGAAGATGATACCTGGTACTCTGGCTGGGGCATCAGTCTGATTGTGACACTGGGACACGGAAGGATAAACACATCTGGGGAGACAGTGATGAGTTGGGAGTCTCCACATGTAAGTGGTGAGCTGAGGACAGCGATGACAAGGAGACCTTGGAGGTAGGGAGATCAGGGAGATCACTGATATGATAGGAGGGAAACAATGCTGTGAACCAAGCGGCTCACTAGGCTAATCCTCCGCCTTGTGGCGCCGGCACACCCGGTTCTAGTCTCGGTCGGGGCGCTGGATTCTGTCCCGGTTGGCCCTCTTCCAGGCCAGCTCTCTGCTGTGGCCAGGGAGTGCAGTGGAGGATGGCCCAGGTGCTTGGGCCCTGCACCCATGGGAGACCAGGATAAGTACCTGGCTCCAGCGCAGTGCGCCGGCAGCAGCGCACCAGCCACGGTGGCCATTGGAGGGTGAACCAACGGCAAAGGAAGACCTTTCTCTCTGTCTCTCTCTCTCACTGTCCACTCTGCCTGTCAAAAATTAAAAAAAAAAAAAAGTGAAGGGAAGGGGAGAGAGAGGCAGAAGAAAGAAGGCAGCAGGTGGATGGTGGAAAGGAGAGCCAGGGGTCCCTGTCAGCCTGGGGATTCCATGTGGAGCAACCAGGTGAGAATTCTGCAGAAGGAGAGGGAAAGAAATCTTAGCAACAAGATAGCAATTTTTAAGGTTCTTGCTTTGCCCCCTTCCCACCTAAACTGCCAGTGCCTCTCCCAAATGTACACACTTTTTTGCACGTGTGTTTTGCTTTTTAAAAGAACTCAAGGCAGGGTCTTCCTGTAGCTCTTTCCTGCCCAGCGGTGGTGTCCAGCCTGTGATGCAGCCCAGGCACCGGGGAGGCCTCTGCCGACAGATGGGTTTCACTTGTGCTGTTCAACAGAGGTGCACAGCACACATTTGTTGATCGACTGCTTGTCTCAAAAAAAGGTTCTCCTATAAGAAGTCCCTGAATGTGCCAGCTTCCAGTGCAGTCCAGTGGCCTGGCCTTCAAAAGTAGCGCACACATTGCCCATTGCTGATTTGAGACCATAGTAAAAGAATTGGCTGTACTCAAAGATACAAGGCTCACTGAGCAGTTTGAGAAAACATTTTTATTTTCCGCCGGCCAAGTTTCTCTTCTGCTCATAGTTGTTACTCAGGACCTAGAAGTGGCCAGTGCCCCATGGAATGATGCTGTCTGAATTCCTTCCTATTTACTGCCTGCCCCCACCCCCACCCCCCACCTACCTATCACTGCCTGGAGACTTGAGCTTCCCAGGAGCCTCTGCAGGACAGTCCTTGCTGCACCAGCCTCCTGCCACATCCCAGCTCAGAGCCTCATCCCATCCGATGCAGGCCCAGAGCTGGATGGCAGCCAATCGTAGCCATGAATATTGGCACCGGGCTTAAATCCACACTGGAGTTCCGTCTGCCGGCAGTGGGTCCAGTCTCGTCTTCCTGTTCTGACTTCTTGCTCTGCTCTGGCTCATGTGCGCATGGAGATTTCTTGGTCCAAACCATGCTCCAGACAGCTTGGATTTGCATTACTGAATGCGCACTTAGCTCTGAGGATACGGACTATGGAAACGTTGTCTGTAAATTAATTTTTCTTCTGTATGTAGGTTTGCTTGATCCTTTATCATATGCAGCCCCACTTTAAGTAATTCCAGAATGCTCTTTTCCTTGTCTTTGAGTAGAAGTGACTACTTGTCTGGTTGCCCAGATCTGGCTGGGAGCAGGGCCAAGATTCCCATCTTATGTACACCACACAGTGCCTACACCCCTCTGAAAGCCTTTCAAAACCCCTGACTCATCCTTTTTATCACGGTCATTCATTCATTCCAATGCAGGGTGCTAAGGAAGGGCCCGATCTTGAAAAAGAGATGATTGCCCTGCCATTCTGGAGCTTGGAGTCCAGGGGGGGATATAAATAAGTAAGTAATGCAATCCATTGATGTAACAGGAAAAGGCGGGGACGTGGAAGAGGGACACCTAATCCAGACATAGAAACCCAGGAACAATTCCAGGAAGAAATCCGTAGCCATGGGGCCTTCACAATGTTGAGGTTTGGTGAGAAGTTGGCATTGACTGTGGCCCTGAGCTGCACCGTGCGTCCATCCTACAGGCAAATGGAGTAATGGCACCAGACACAAGAACAGCGAAAGACATTGACTCTGTGGTTTTCCCATTTCTTCCTACAAAATCTCTTCCTTGGCAGCTTTAAAAAGGGAATTTCAGTGAATTGCTTTCTGCTCCTTCACTCGCAGAGTCTGTGCTTTGTGGAGCCATGGCTTTTGGATTCAGCGTCCCAATGGATGACCCTATCATCCTCCCCAGAGCTCCAGCCAGCACCCTTGCAATGGCGGCATCAGCCGAAGCCCCACTCTCTGGACACTGACTGGTAGCTCCTATGGGATGAGTTCCTTGGAAGTGTGGGCTGAGTGTTGGGAAAAAAGAGAAAAGAGCACCTCTTCTTCTGCATGAGTGTGCGTGAAGACAAAGAAGCCGGCAACTTTGGGAAGTTTAGATGAGTTGGAGTTCTTTCAGGGTCCTAACAGTAAATAACATTGGCTTATGGCTTACTCAGTGCTGGGAAATGAGTTCTCGCTACCTACAGCCTCACTTCCTCTTCACAGCCGGCGTAGACAGTGGGTACTGCTGGCTCCTAGGATATAGATGGGGATGACAAGGTGTAGGGAGGTGGAAGAGAGAATTCAGGGGGCCAGCACTGTGGCATAGTGGATAAAACTGCCATCTGCAGTGCCGGCATCTCATATGGGCACCAGTTTGAGTCCCAGCTGCTTCACTTCCAATCCAGTTCTCTGCTATGGCTTGGGAAAGCAGTAGAAGATGGCTCAAGTCCTTGGGCCCCTGCACCCATGTGGGAAGACCTGGAGGAAGCTCCTGGCTTCAGATCAGTGAAACTCCGGCCTATGTAGCCAAGTGGGGAGTGAACCAGTGGATGGAAGACCTCTCTCTCTCTGCCTCTCCTTCTCTCTCTATGTGACTCTGACTTTCAAATAAATAAATCTTTAAAGCAAGCAAGCAAGCAAGCAAGCATTCTTCCCCAGCCACAGCTGGGGACAAAGGGCTGTGTCAGGCTGTGACCTGACTCTGTGTGCCTTGTGATCCTCTCAGGGACGTGGGGCCCTCTGAACCCCTGCATCCTTCTCTTTTGTGTGTGAACACACATGTACCATGTAGGATAATGAGATGTGGGAAGTCTTGGTCAAGAAGATTATGAAAATCCTTTTAGAGACAGATCTGGAAAAGAAGACCATTGACATTTTTTTTTTTTAAAGATTTATTTATTTATTTGAAAGGCAGAGTTATGGAGAGGCAGAGGCAGAGGCAGAGAGAGAAAGGTCTTCCATCTGCTAGTTCACTCCCCAAATGGCCACAATGGCTGGAGCTGGGCCAGTCTGAAGCCAGGAGCCAGGAGCTCCTTCCAGGTCTCCCATATGGGTGCACAGGCCCAAGAACGTGGGCCGTCTTCTAGTGCTTTCCTAGGCCATAGCAGAGAGCTGGTTTGGAAGTGGAACAGAGACTTGAACCAGTGCCCATATGGGATGCTGGCACTACAGGTGGCAGCTTTACTGGCTACGCCACAGCACCAGCCCCACCATTGACCTTGTAGACTTTCTCTTGGATCCTTGTTTTCTGCTGCTGAGAGTTTTCTTTGACCTGAGAGGAGCTGGGGACACTAAGGGGCTCCTCCGAGCTTCCACCCAGGGCCAAGAGGACCTGTTCCACTCTGTGGGTAGCAGTAGGCAGAGGGGAAAGTGAAACGAAGATGATTTGATCACTCTCTGTGTGATCACAGGAGCCAGTTCCTCTCTCTTCCACGGTCTTCAGGGGACGTGGGTTCTGGTCATCGCGAGGAACAGCCTGTATGGGTTTTACCCAGCAGGATGTTAGCAGCCACATTCTGTGTGGATATTCAGAATATTTCTGTGATGCTTGCTGGGCAGATGAAACAGATCAATGAGGATGCATCTGGTTAAAGGGATGACCTTGCGGGAAAGCTTACAATGACAAACATTAATAGCATGTGCTGGCTCATTTTAAATGAGGTGCTTATTCTCGTATTTAGTAATTAATATCATTAGGCTATTAGGAAATCTAGGAGCTAGACAGTAAAGCTCCCAGGATGAAAGACTCACTTCATGTTCCAAAGAAATTTGGAGAGTGGAAGAAATGTTGAATTTAAAAGATAATTTCAGTAAGGCGTGATTAATCCCAAAAAAGAAGTAACAGGTGTTAATAGAGCACCTGCAAGGGAGGTGGAACCCGAGGGGGGAGGGGCTGTGCTCCCTGCTTCTCCCCAGGCGCTTGTGGCTCCTGACCAATTTGTTGAGAGGGGAATGGTTTTGAGTAAAAGAATGTCGATGTCGGGGTTGGCATTTTGTTGTAGCAGGTTGAGCTGCTGCCTGCAATGCCAGCATCCCATATGGGCACCAGTTCATGTTTTGGTGCTCCATTTCTGATCCAGCTGTCTGCTAATGTGTCTGGGAAAGCGGTGGGAAATGGTCCAAGTGTTTGGGCTCTTGCCACCATCTGGGAGACCTGGAAGAAGCTCCTGGATCTTGGCTTTGGCCTGGCCATTGTGGCCATCTGGGGAGTGAGCCAGTGGATGGAAGACCTCCCTCTCCCTCCCCCTCCCCCTCTCTTTCTCTCTCTCTCTCTCTCTCCCTCCCTCCCTCCATCCCTCCCTCCCTCCCTCCCTCCCTCCCTCTCTCTCTGACTTTCAAACAGATAATTTTTTTTAAAGAATGCCAATATCAGTGTTGCTTGGGGTGGGAGGACTGCACTCAAGTGCTGTGCTTGGTCATAATTTGACAGCTGAAAGCATTGACTGCACATGGCACGGCTGATAGTGAATATTAAAGTGATTTTGCAGGTGACCACTGAGTGGGAGAACTCATGGTCACCACGAGGACAGCTGTGTGCGTTTGTTCTGCAGGGAAGCAGGCACTGTGCAGAGAACTCTGCATCTCTTCTTTCATTTATTACCTAACTAATCTTCATCCCCAGAACTTGAGAAAGTTAGGAAAACTGCCTTGCGATAAGGTTAAAGGGTGGTGGAGCTTCAAGCTTTTGTGTCTCTAAGACTCGAGTTGTTTCCACTCCAGACAGGTGGACAGAGACGGACAGTCTGTGCGCACGCATATGCAGTTGGGCCTCATAGAGTGTGCTCACCTTATTTCATTCTCCCCTCTGCTCACTCCTACACCCACATGGGACAGGTTCTCTTGCCTGTGGGTGGAAGCTCCAATGGAACCTGTAGCTTTTCCTTAACCCCCAGATCATAGAAATACTCTGTCCGTTTCATGTTCCAAAGGAATGTCATTTCAGTATTGGTCTACCATGCACAGTGCAAGGATCCAAACTCTGGACCCCCATAAACCAAGAACTTCTGCCCTGCTCTCTCCTACTGGGCTGCTGCTTGTGGGAGCCTGGCCGTAGGAGAAGGTGAGCTTCACTCTGTTCTCTGCCTTATGCCTCCCTGTGTGCTGAGCAGTGTCTGGTCCCTACAGTGCCCAAGTAGCAGAGGGAGGGAGAAGAGTCTTATTTGTCAGGTCCTGTTTGGAGCCTGCCACCATGTCACATGGTAGCATACAGTGAATATAATTTTAGCTGTAAAATATGGTGGATGGGTTTCTTTCTGGAGACATGAGGTCACTGGGAGGTACTCAATGATGGTTAGAACTCAGCAAGCCCTTCTTCTGTACGTGGCCAACACATTCACACCAGAGGGGCCTGCTGTCCGTTCCTCCCACTTCACTGGTAAAGAAGCTGAGGCTCTGAGAGATGGGCAGCTGGTCGAGGTCACATGGGTTCATGAAGTGGGTTTGAACAGAGTTCGATCTCAGAACCCACTCTCCTAGCTGCTGTGCTGGATGAAGCTGGATGCCTATCAGAAGGGAACCTTACTATCTTCACCACCTTGACCATGTGCCCCCTCTCTTATCCCAGGAAGTGTTACCACACTGGAGGGCATTTCGCTTCAATAGCTTGCGTCGAAGTAAATCTAATCAAAATGTATGCCTTGAAAAAAAATTTCTGAAATTGATTATAATTTGTGATTATAAAGGGATCTCTTGTGTTTGAAAATAATCAACTCAATTGAATGTTATGTGAAGAATTAGGAAAACAAAGCAATTCTCAAGGGAGCTAATTTGTATAACTAGAAAACTTGTCAAGAGAATTATTTCTTGCATTGCATGATACTTGGCAACGTTTTTCACATAGCCGGATTTGAAACCGGGAGTCATTTGTTGTAGGATATAGTGCACCCTCTCTTCTGTGCAGCCTGCAGGGAGGGAAGAGATCACTGCTGACGACTTTTACATGTGAGGCTCTTACTTCCCTTACTGCAATTTGTTCCTTTCCCAATGTCTTAGTTCAGTTGGTACTCCCAGGGGCATTGAAACACAGATAACACATTTTTCCAAACAACTTTCAGCTCAAGATACCAGGCATTTTGGAGTGGGCACCTTGTGTGTACCGCTCTCCATCCCAGTTACCCAACCTTTCTCTCTATGGCATCCATCATGATTGTCTCTCCTTGTTCAGTTCCTGTTCATCTTCCTAGACCCACAGATTGTCACCCACTCCTGGAAGTAAGTGCCACAGCCAGATGGACTCTCTGCCTCTTACACACTGTAGAGAATTCTATAATTTACATTTTAAAGAAGTTTGTTTATTTGAAAGACAGTTACAAGACAGAGGGAGAAAGAGAGAGAGCAATCTTTCTTATTCCACTAGTACAACAAAGCAACCAGCAGGGCTTGTCCAGGCTGAAGCCAGAAGCCTGGAACTCCATCTGGGTCTCCCAAATGAGTGTCAGGAACCCAAGTACTTGGGCCTTCTTCCCCTGCTTTCGCAGGCACATTAGTAGGGAGCTGGATTGGAAGCAGAGCAGCTGGGACTTAAATTTCACTCATAGGGGATGCCAGCATTGTAGGCGGTGGCTTAACAGCCCTGTAACTTACATTTTACCTTGTTTAGGGTTGCTTATATTTTTTTAAAGTTTTAATTTATTTATTTGAAAGTTAGAAGTACAGAGAGAGGGAGAGGGAGAGAGAGAGAGATCTTCCATCCGCTGGTTCACTCCCCAAATGGCCCCTATGGCAGGGGCTGTGCCAGGCTGAAGCCATGAGCTTCTTCTGAGTATCCTTCATGGGTGCAGGGGCCCAAAGACTTGGGTCACCTTCTGCTGCCTTCCCTGGTGCATTAGCAGGGTGCTGGGTTGGAAGTGGAGCAGCCGGGACTCAAACCAGCTCCCAAGTGGGATGCCAGCATGGCAAGTGGCAGCTCAACTTGTTATGCCACAGCGATGGCCCCAGGGTTGCTTATCTTTGTGCCATTGCCCCAATAAATGTTCCTATTTAGTAGGTAGCATTGCTTAGCCCTGGTGCAGTGGTTGCCAAACTGTGCACAGTGGGGATAAATCCAGCCTGTGACCTGTGTTTGTGCAGCTCTTGGGATGAGAATAGTTTTTTTTTTCCTTCATATTTTTTTCTAAACATTTTTTTTAATTTTCAATTATCTTTATATACAGAAGATCAATTTAGTGTATGTTAAGTAAAGATTACCACATTTTGCTCCCACACAGAAACATAAAGTGTAAAATACTATTTGAGTACTAGTTATAGCATTAAACACCTAAGAGTAATTGTGTATTAATTACAGAGCTCAACCAATAGTTTTAAGTAGAATATAAAATGCATCTTTTGCATTGTTGTGGCTTCCCCCCGACCTCCCTCCCTCCCGTGGCCCTCCCCTCACCCACTTCCTCTCCCCTCCCCCCCCTTCATCACGTTTCATTTTCCGTTACCTTCATATACTGAAGATCAATTTAGTATATACTAAGCAGGGATTTCAACAGGTTGCACTCACACAACCAAACCAGGTATAGGGTATTGTTCGACTAGTAGTGTTGTATTTGAGTTTCATAGATAAACATATTAAGGACAGAGATCCTGCGAGGGGAGCATGAACCCAGTGACTCCCGTTGTTTATTTAACAATTGGCACTCTTATTTATGACGTCAGCAATCACCCGAGACTCTTGCTATGAGCTGTCTAGGCTATGGAAGCCCCTTGAGTTCACCAACTCTGAATTTGTTTAGTCAAGGCCATATCACAGTGGAGGTTCCTTCCTCCCTTCAGAGAAAGGCGCCTCTCTCCTTGATGGCCTGATCCTTCTTCTGGAGTATTGTTCACCAGGATCCTTCATTTAGATTGTTTTTTGCCACCATGTCATGGCTTTCCATGCCTGAGAGACTCTCATGGACCTTTTAGTCAGATCCGAATGTCCCAAGGGTTGATTTTGAGACAGGAGTGCTGTTTTGGGCATTTGCCATTCTATGAGTCTGCTGTGTGACCTGCTTCCCCCGCAGGATCATTCTCTCCCTTTTGATTCTATCTTTCATTATTTGCTTACACTGGTCTTATTTGTGTAATCTCTTCAACACTTACCCTGTCTTTTGGATCAGTTGTGTATTTATATTTGTCTCTTTACCAAGTGTGCTGGCATTGGTACCTGCCTCCTTGGTAAGATTGAGTTGAAATCCCCTGGCACATTTCCAGATCCACCATTGGAAGTAGGTCTGAGTGAGTATGTGCCGTCCTATATATCTCCTCCCTCTCTTATTCCCACTCCCATGTTCCACAAAGATCAATTTCCTATTAATTTTTAAACGCTTAAGAATGGTTGTGCATTGATTACAGAGTTCAACCAGTGGTCTTGTGTAGAGCATACCAAGCAACAACAACAACAACAAAAATACTAAAGGAACAAAATAGTAAGTTTTTCCTCAACAGTCTAGACAAGGGCTGCTCATGTCATTGTCTCTCATAGTGTCCATTTCACTTCAATGGGTATCATTTTAGGTGCTCGTTTAGTTGCTATCGATCAGGGAGAACATATGATATTTGTCCCTTTTGGACTGGCTTATTTCACTCAGCATGATGTTTTCCAGCTTCCTCCATTTTGTTGTGAATGCCCGGATTTTGTTGTTTTTTACTGCTGTATAGTGTTCCATAGAGTACATATCCCATAGTTTCTTTATCCAGTCATCCGTTGATGGACATTTAGGTTGATTCCATGTCTTAGCTATTGTGAATTGAGCTGCAACAAATATTGAGGTGCAAATGGCTTTTTTCACCCCTTTAGTTCCATTTGGGTATATTCCAAGGAGTGGGATGGCTGGGTCCTGTGGTAGTGCTATGTTCAGGTTTCTGAGGACTCTCCAGACTGTCTTCCATAGTGGCTTTACCAGCTTGCATTCCCACCAACAGTGGATTAGTGTCCCCTTTTCTCCACATCCTTGCCAGCATCTGTTGTTGGTTGATTTCTGTATGTAAGCCAATCTAACCGGAGTGAGGTGGTATCTCATTGTGGTTTTGATCTGCATTTCCCTGATGGCTAGGGATCCTGAGCATTTTTTCATGTGCCTGTTGGCCATTTGGATTTCCTCTTTTGAAAAATGCCTGTTAAGGTCCTTGGCCCATTTTTTTATTGGGTTGTTTGTTTTGATTCTGTGGTGTTTTTTGATCATTGTGTAGATTCTAGTTGTTAATCCTTTATCTGTTGTGTAGTTTGCGAATAACGTCTCCCATTCTGTTGGTTGCCTCTTCGCTTTCCTGACTGTTTCCTTTGCTGTTAAGAAACTCTTCAATTTTAGGTAATCCCATTTGTTTATTTTATCTTTGATTACCCGTGCCTGTGGGGTCTTCTCCAGGAATTATTCGCCTATTCCGATATCTTGGAGGGTTTCCCCTATGCTCTCAATTAGTTTCATGGTGTCGTGGCGCAACTCTAGTTCTTTGATCCATGTTGAGTGGATTTTTGTATAAGGTGTAAGGTAGGGGTCTTGCTTCATACTGCAGCATGTGGACATCCAGTTTTCCCAGCACCATTTGTTGAAGAGGCTGTCCTTGTTCCAGGGGTTGGTTTTAGGTCCTTTGTCAAATATGAGTTGGTTATAGATGTTTGGATTGATCTCCGGTGTTTCTATTCTGTTCCATTGGTCTATCCATCTGTTTTTGTACCAGTACCAGGCTGTTTTGATTATAACTGCCCTGTAGTATGCTTTTTTTTTTATTTTTTTTTTATTTTTTTTACTTTTATTTAATGAATATAAATTTCCAAAGTACAGCTTATGGATTACAATGGCTTTTCCCCCTCCACCATAACTTCCCTCCCACCCGCAACCCTCCCCTCTCCCACTCTCTCTCCCCTTCCATTCACATCAAGATTCATTTTCAATTCTCATTATATACAGAAGGTCAATTTAGTATATATTAAGTAAAGATTTCAACAGTTTGCACCCACACAGAAACACAAAGTGAAAAATACTGTTTGAGTACTAGTTATAGCATTAATTCACAATGTACAGCACATTAAGGACAGAGATCCTACATGAGGAGTAAGTGCACAGTGACTCCTATTGTTGACTTAACAAATTGACACTCTTGTTTATGACATCAGTAATCACCCTAGGCTCTTGTCATGAGTTACCAAGGCTATGGAGGCCTTTTGAGTTCGCCGACTCTGAGTCATTTAAATAAAGCTATTAGAAAAGTATAGAGTAAAATTATTTGTCAGTGCCTCCCAATTACATATTACATTTTAAACTAGAAAGGAGGCTCATAAAACCTTGGAAAGGTAAGGGGGTTTAAAATTGGAACTGAGATTTTCCACTATTTGTCATATGCGGATTCATCCCATCCTTACTACTCTGAACAGAAGGTTGGTTCTCTTAAATTTCAGGATCACAATATGTTTTATCATGAGTTGCTTAATAAAAGAATATTATTTGTAACTAAACTAACTGATGGAGTCTAAATAATTTTGTTAAATAAACTATATGCTTTTGAGACTTGAAAATTGTTCAGGGTTCCAGCCAATTAAAAGAACAAATGACAGAAAAATAGGCCTGTAGTATGCTTTGAAGTCTGGAATTGTGATGCCTCCGGCCTTGTTTTTATTGTAAAGGATTGCTTTAGCTATTCTGGGTCTCCTGTTTCTCCATACGAATTTCAGCATCGTTTTTTCTAGGTCTTTGAAGAATGACTTTGGTATTTTGATTGGTATTGCATTGAACTTGTAAATTGCTTTTGGGAGAATGGACATTTTGATGATATTGATTCTTCCAATCCATGAGCATGGTAGGTTTTTCCATTTTTTTGTGTTGTCTTCTATTTCTTTCTTTAGTGTTTTGTAATTTTCATCATAGAGGTCTTTGACCTCCTTGGTTAAATTTATTCCAAGGTACTTTATTGTTTTTGTGGCTATTGTGAATGGGATTGATCTTAGTAGTTCTTCCTCGGCCCTGGCATTGTCTGTGTATACAAAGGCTGTTGATTTCTGAGCGTTGACTTTGTATCCTGCTACTTTACCAAACTCTTCTATGAGTTTCAGTAGCCTCTTATAGGAGTTTATTGGGTCCTCTATATATAGTATCATGTCATCTGCAAACAGGGATAGTTTGACTTCCTCCTTTCCCATTTGTATCCCTTTAATTTCTTTTTCTTGCCTGATGGCTCTGGCTAAGACTTCTAGGACTATATTGAATAGCAATGGTGAGAGTGGGCATCCCTGTCTGGTGCCAGTTCTCAATGGAAATGCCTCCAACTTTTCCCCATTCAATATGATGCTGGCCTTTGGTTTATCATAGATTGCCTTAATTGTGTTGAGGAATGTTCCTTCTAACCCCAATTTGCTTAGGGTTTTCATCATGAAGGGGTGTTGTATTTTGTCAAATACTTTCTCTGCATCTATTGAGATAACCATATGATTTTTGTTTCTCAATTTGTTAATGTGCTGGATTACGTTGATTGACTTTCGAATATTGAACCATCCCTGCATACCAGGGATAAATCCCACTTGGTCTGGGTGAATGATCTTTCTGATGTGTAGTTGGATTTGGTTTGCCAGAATTTTATTGAGTATTTTTGCATCTATGTTCATCAGGGAGATAGGTCTGTAGTTTTCTTTCTCTGCTGTGTCTTTTCCGGGTTTAGGAATTAAGGTGATATTGGCTTCGTAGAAGGAATTTGGGAGGATTCCCTCTCTTTCAATCGTTTGGAATAATTTGAGAAGAACTGGGGTTAGTTGTTCTCTAAATGCCTGGTAAAATTCGGCAGTGAAGCCATCCGGTCCTGGGCTCTTCTTTTTCGGTAGTGCGTTTATTACTGATTCAATTTCTTCCATGGTTATGGGTCTGTTTTCTAAACATTTTTTAATGGTTGGGGGAAAAAAGCCAAAAACAATTTTGTGACCAATGACAATGATGTAAAATTCAGATTTCATTGCTCATAGTTTAAATTTTACTGGAAAACAGCCATGCTTATTGTTTATGTATTGTCTGTGGCCACTTTTGTGCTCCAATAGCAGTGTTGAGTAGCTGCAACACAGACCATCTGGCTGCAAAGCCTAAAACATTTTCTCTCTGGTCCTTTACAGAAAACATTGGTTAACCTGTGTAGTTGAGCAGGGTTCTCAAATTTTATCTTTCTCAGAATAATGTAGAGGGCTCATTAAAAACAAGTTGGGGGGCAGGTGCTGTGGTGTAGCAGATAAAGTTGCTGTCTGCAGTGCCGGCATCCCATATGGGCACCAGTTCGAGTTCCGGCTGCTCCACTTCCAATCCAACTCTCTGCTATGGCCTGGGAAAGCAGTGGAAGCTGGCCCAAGTCTTTGGGCCCCTGTATCTGCATGGGAGACCCAGAAGAAGCTCCTGGCTTCGGATCGGCGCAGCTGTGGCCATTGCAGCCATCTGGGGGAGTGAACCAGCAGATGGAAGACCTCCCTCTGCCTCTGCCTCTCTGTAACTCTGCCTTTCAGATAAATAAATATTAAAAAATAATTGGTGGGTCCCTCCCTTATAGCCTTATAGCCTGTGGTTCATTCTGGAGACCTGCGGTGGGCCCTGAGAACTGGCACATCCAACATGTTCCCAGGTGAGGCTGCTGGCTGGCATCCATACTGTGGGATTCACTGGTCCATGCAGTCGCAGATAAAGCTGTAGCTAGTTTCTAATTAATCAGCCTCTGAATCCGAATCTCAGTGTTGTCATCTGAGAAATGGGACTACTGACACCTTTGTCAAATCGCTGAAGATTCAGGAGATAACATTCTGAACATTTGTGGATTATGTAGGAGAAACTCAATTAATTTCTTTCTCTCTGTCCTTCCACTGTTTTTTTTTTTTTTTTTTTTTTTAATATGATCTGTCCTCTCTGAAACTCGTGTTGGAATTTGATCCCCACCATGAAGTAATAAACGATGGAAACTTAAACCTGACAGCGGTGTACAGAGGTGAGGCCTTTGGGAGCTGAGTGGGATTAGATGAAGCCATTAGAGTGGAGCCCCCGTGATTCAGTCCTGATGGCTTTATAAAAAAAAAGGGGGGAAGGAAATCAGAAAACACAAATGCATTCACATGCATGCACACGCACAGGCGTCTGGTCTCCCGGTGCGAGGGCCTTTGCTGTCTGGGGACTCTGCCAGCAAGAAGGCCCTTCCCCGGGGTGGGCCACTCACCTCCAGAACCGTGCACTAGGTAGACATGTTGCCCAGCCTCAGGTGTTTCTGTACAGTCATGCAGAGCGGCCTACGCACTTGCTGTTTTCTCTCCACGTCGCTTTCCTCTGAGGCTGCATGCATCTGGTTTTCTCAGTGCCTGGGAACCACCCTTCTTCATGAAGCTGCTTGGGAATTTTATAGCCAGGTACACTTTTTAAAAAAGATTTGTTGGCTGGCACCGCGGCTCACTAGGCTAATTCTCTGCCTTGTGGCACTGGCACACGGGGTTCTAGTCCCGGTCAGAGCACCGGATTCTGTCCTGGTTGCCCCTCTTCCAGGCCAGCTCTCTGCTGTGGCCCGGAAGTGCAGTGGAGGATGGCCCAAGTCCTTGGGCCCTGCACCCATATGGGAGACCAGGAGAAGTACCTGGCTCCTGCCATTGGATCAGCATGGTGCACCGGCCGCAGCGCGCCGGCCGCGGCGGCCATTGGAGGGTGAACCAACGGCAAAGGAAGACCTTTCTCTCTGTCTCTCTCACTGTTCACTCTGCCTGTCAAAAAAAAAAAAAAAAAGATTTGTTTATTTGAAAGGCAGAGATAGAGTGAGAGTGAGAGAGAGGTAGGAGGGAGGGAGAGAGATGCAGAGAGATCAAGCTTCTGTCTGCTGGTTCATTCCCTAAATGGTCACAGTGGCCAGGGCTGGTTCAGGTCGAAGCCAGGAACCTGGAACTCCATTCGCGTCTCCCACATGGATGACAGGGACCCAAGCACTTGGTTCATCACCTGTTGATTTCCCAGGGGCATTTGCAGGGAGCTAGATGGGAAGTGGATCAACGGGTACTGGTACTGGTTCTTAGATGGAATGCTGGCTTCGAAGATGGCGGCTTAACCCGCTGCACCAGGTGCACTCTTGCTGTGTCTGCCTCTGATATGGAGCTTGCCATGCAACTCAGGACAGGCTGGGAAAAAACATTAATGCCTAATTTTCTTGAGGACACACTGTGTCTGAACTTTTATGCCATGGAAGAAGAGGATGAGGGAATGGAAGGGAGAGATGGTATCTCTTCCTCTCAGAGGTTTTTCCTGATAAAGTCATAGACTGGGGTTTAAGAAAGGAATGATTGCCCTTTAGTTCATTATAATCAGGAGATTTTGTCTTCCATCCCAGGAAGAATGATAAGAGCAAGTGCTTTAGAAATAAACCCAGGCTGAAATGCTTAAGGAATCAGACATGTATGCGCTCAAAAGAAATGTAGACAAATCAAAAGAAGTGTTTTTCTTGAACCTGGTTTTGAAGCCAGGATTAAATTAAGCACACAAAAACCTTATGTGGTCTGGAAGAATTTTTTTTTTTCCTTTATAACGTAGCCATCACTGCTTTAAATAAAATTGTTGTGAGGATCAAATGAGATAATAATATAATGGTATTTGAAAACTATAAAGCACTGTTAAATGCATGGGAGATCAGGCTCACTGCATTCAGTTGCAATCTAATTAGCGGAGAAAGAGCACAGTTAGTGGGTGAGTAGCAGAGGCTCAGGGCGTTAGGGGGAAGCGTGGGGCTCCACGTCTGGGTGTCACAGCCTGGTCATCTGTGCACCTTCATTTGCCTGTGAAGCTGGTTACAGAGGAGGCTGTTTGACCTCTGTGCTGTCAGACTGCTTACTTTCTCTATGTGGGGTGGATTCTGAAAGACAAACAGTTAACCTCTTGGTTCTCCTGCACATCAGTCGTTTACTCCTTTTTTGTGTCCCTACTCAGATAGAAATGTTTCTGGTTTTGTTTTTATTTTTTTTAAATTTTTTTTATTTGACAGGCAGAGTTAGAGAGAGAGAGAGAGAGAGAGAGAGAAAGGTCTTCCTTCTGTTGCTTCACCTCCCAGATGGCTGGTACGGCTTGTGCTGCGCCCATCCGAAGCCAGCAGCCAGGTGCTTCCTCCTGGTCTTCCATGCAGGTGCAGGAGCCCAAGCACTTGGGTCATCCTCCACTGCCTTCCTGGGCCACAGCAGAGAGCTGGACTGGAAGAGGAGTAACCGGATCAGAACCCGGGGCCCATATGGGATGCCAGCGCTGCAAGCGGAGGATTAACCAAGTGAGCCACGGTGCTGGCCCCTCTGGTTTTGTTTTTTTAAAGATTTTATTTATTTATTTGAGAGGTAGAGTTAGACAGTGAGAGGGAGAAAGAGAAAGGTCTTCCTTCCACTGGTTCGCTCCCCGAAAGACCACACTGGCTGGAGCTGTGCCGATCCGAAGCCAGGAGCTTCTTCCGGGTCTCCTTCCGGGTGCAGGGTTCCAAGGACTTGGGCCATCTTCCACTGCTTTCCCAGGCCATAGCAGGGAGCTGGATTGGAAGTGCAGCAGCTAGGACTCGAACCAGCACCCATATGGGATGCCGACACTGCAGGCAGAAGATTAGCCTACTGGGCCACAGTGCCAGCCCAGAACGTTTCTGGTTTATCTCCACAGTTTTGCTGTAGTATCCCATTCCTATGAGTTCTTTCACTCCTTCAGCATCTCCATTTGCAAACTGCTTTAGTTTGCTAACCTCCTTGCTCTGAGAAAGAGTATTCTTAGATAATAGCGTGCTGGTCAGTGTTTAACAACTGCTCTCTGGGAAAATGTATGAGGGTTTGACAATATTTGTGGAAAAATGGAATAAAAAGCTAAATTTATGTCAGACAAAAAATTTGAAATCCATGCATATGAGGAGATTCAAAATGTTTATGGAAATGTATATCATGGTTCTGTGTATATGTATTTATTTATGTACATATTTATATATCATTTTTCCATAACCTTGAAAGCTCCTCAGATACACACAGTGTTGACTGTCAATATTACTCATATGAAGTGTGCATAGCACACCGATTCACACAAATAATGATAAAATATTCAGAACTATTCATGGTGAATTCCGTATTGATTTTTAGAGGACACTTTTGTTGATTTATGATCAGTTTTTTTTTGTATTTCCATTTCATTTACTTATTGGAGAGACAAATATCAAGAAGTAACCAATTCTTGCACCCATAGCTAATCTATGGTTGTAACTGATTAGCAAGTATAATTCCAACATAAATGTCGTGTTGGTCTGACCTCAGAATCAGCTCTTAAGGCTTCCCATGAGATGCCCATGAGAGCATCTCAGGTGTGGAAAGCCAAGACACTGTGGCAAAAAATGTCTTACATGAAGGATCTCTGTGAATGAGACCCCAACAGAAAGAAGGGGCCATCAAAGAAGAATGTAATTTCCTTTGAAGGGAGGAGAGAACTTCCACTTTGCTAATGGCCTTGTCTAAATATTGATGGAGTTTGTGGATTCAAAAGGCTTCCATAGCCTCGGCAGCTCATGGCAAGAGCTTCAGGTGGTCACTGATGTCATACATAAGATTGTTAATTGTTAAATTAACAACAAGCGTCACTTTGCACTAACTTCCCAAGCAGGACCTCTGTTCTCAATGAGTTGTATTATGAGAGTTAGCTGTAAAACTAGTTCTCAAACAATTGTGTGTGTGTGTGTGTGTGTGTGCGTGCATGCAAATTGTTGAGATCTTTACTTAGTATAGAGTTGGTCTTCTGTGTATAAAGTTAACTGAGAATGAATCTTACTGGAGAATAGGACTGGGAAGGGGAGAGGGAAGAGGAGGAAGTGTCAGAGTGTGAGTGGGCGGGCTGTGTAGTTTTGAGAACCTGGGGGCAGGTACTCTGCATAGGAGCTTCATGGCTCTTAGTTGGGGTAGACTGACAGGTATAAAAATAAGTCATGAATCTTAACTGGAACTCAACACGTAAAGCAGATGAAAGCAGAACGGAGTCCCAGCTACCTGACCACTTTCCGGCTCTGGTGGTTTCCCCTAAGACTGCACTGACCGGAGCTTGGGGGCTGTGACCCAGCGCGAAGCTGTTGGATGTGGAAAGGCTTTTGTTGTTATGCCACTGCTTTGAATTTTTTGGCGTGTAAATCTTTGATCACATTCGTTTCTTACAGATTTCTAGCAGAGAATTTACAGGGTCAAAGGGGATCACTATCTTTCAGGCTCTTGCTCTGTTTTGCCAAAACATTTTTCAGTTTATGTCACGTGAGTTGCTTCTCACCTTAGCCGGCATCTGGGATTGGCATTTAAAAAGCATTTGCAAATTTGATAGATGAAAAGTATTACCTTGTTGTTTTGATTTGCATTTCTTTGATTAGTTGAGTGGTGAACATTTTTCATATTTATCAGTCATTTGCATTTTTTTGCTATGAATTGATGAGAATAGGGTATTTTGAACATACTTTAGATACAGTTTTGAAAAGAGATTAATGAATCAGTGTCACCCCCCACCTCCATACCAAACTTTGAGTTGGAATGGGGTCATGGCCAAGAGAAGCAACATTTTGTTAGCACTCCCCTGGATAGCCAAGCCTGTATTTTTTTCTGGACATATTAATATTTTAAATTTGATCAAATAATATTTTTTGAACAGTTTAAAACCATTATTTGAAAATTTACAGGTAAACATTTAAGTATGAGGGAGAAAAAATATTCCATTGCTCAGCAGAAAGGAAAAAAATGAAAGTGTATGTAATGTTGGCATTAGGGATGTGCTGTGCAGTGAATGTGTCCTTGCAAAATTCATATGTCAAAGCCGAAATCCCTAGTGTGATGGTCTTAGTAGGTGGTGGTGGGGTCTTTGTGAGACGATTAGGCCATGAGGGTGAGCCCTCTGTCTGGGATTAGTGCTGTTACAAGAGCCACTGGAGGGAGATCTCTGTTCTCTGCCACCTGCAAACCTGAAAGTGGGCCTTTACCAGATGCCCAGTCCGCCATGGCCTTGGACTTTGTGCATCTGGAACTGTGAGAAAAAAGTTTCTGTTGTTGAAGCCACCCAATCTGTGATTCCATGTTGTAGAATACTGAACTAAAACAAATCTGTATTAGTCAGTGTCCTCTACCGAAGCAGAGCAAATTAAAGCCAGCTATATGTTACACATTGCATTATATAGTGTACTGTATGGGTTCACGGGGTCATGGAGGCTGAGCAATTCTGTGATCTGGGATTTCTTAAAGCCGGAGGCCCAGGAAAGCTGGTGGTATAGTTCAAAAGCCCAAGACCCAGAAACCTAGTGGTGTCGACTCCAGAGCTGAGAGTGAAGGCTGAGAACCTGGAGCGCTGAGGGCAGGAAACGTTGACGTCCCTGCTCACCCAGGGCCCCACCATGGGGAGGGTCCTCTGCATTACTCAGCTGGATGATCCAAGTGCTGATCTCTTCCAGAAAGACCCTTCAGACACTAAGACGTAGGGGTCGACCAGCTGTCTGGGCAGTCCATAGCCCAGTCACGTCATACACGGAATTCACCACCGTCTGACACTTAGGGACTCAAGGGAGAGAAAACCTGGGTAGTTTAATGGCTTCATTTTTCCATTTTACAAATTCTTCTTCAACAGAATCTTCACCCACTGGCAATAATTTCATTTGGTGAAGGGGAAGTATATTTAACCAAGTTCCTATTTTGAAACATGGTTTGCTTCCAGTCTTTTTGCATCTAGCATTTTTAATTTTTTAAATTGGAAAGCAACATTTTATTCAAAATTTGGCTTTATTTGTCAGAAGAAATAGTCTTTCCTTTGAATATTTATATCAGTTTTTTTTCCTAGCCTTAGATTTCTCTTAGGCTTTTTTGATTATTATGAAATTTTCTAAAAATACATACAGGTAAAAAAAATGAACTCACATGAATCTATTATCCAGCTTCAATGATTAGTACATCTTGTCAGTCTCCTTCTGTCCCCCACACTCCTAAGCTACGCTACACACACACAACACACATACACACCCATGAACACACCTCACCTCTGTTGTTTTGGGGGTCATTTAAAAATAATTATAATTATCTTTCTATAATATTTGGGTAGTCTTAATATTTTGAATTATTTTTGAAACAATTATTACTGTATTTTACTTCACACATGTTTTAGAATACTTTATTATTTATTATGAAAATAAACCTGTGCCTTTTTCTTACAGAAAAACTTGAAGTTATAGGTAAGCAAAGAGAAAACTGAGACTCACCTTTAATGCCACTATTTTTTATGTCATTCCCATTTCTTTGTATGTCTTCTATAAGTTAATGTTATGCATACTATTTTATATTCTGCTTTTTCTCATTTTGTAGCATGTTGCGGACTTTTTAAAATATTATTGAATGTCCTTTTCTCTTGTCATTTTAATGGCTGAATTATATGGAAAGAAATAGTTCATCAGTTATTGCTAGATATTATCCTTAAAAATATTCGCTATTGTGTTCCAAGAAATATTGATGTATCTATTTGTACAGATAATTATTTCCATTGGATAAATCCCCAGATCGAATATTTGGCCGTCTATTTTCTTCTTTTGTTGACGGTCTTGTCTTGTTCCTGTCTTCCTTTGGCAGTTTCACATTTCCATGCGGGTGACGGGTATTACAAAGGATGTTCACCTGTCACCTGTAACTGCTCACCTTTGCAGGGTTTCCCACGTGGCAGGTGGAATTCCCAAAGCGCCTGTGTTTCTGCCCTGGAGAGTGGGGCCGGCGTCTGCTCCCCTTGAATCTGACCAGCTTGGGAACACACTGATCATTTCTGGGTCCGAACAGTGGTGCGTCTTCCACCCTATTCCGTGGGACACTCGGTTTTGGAGCCCCGTGAGCGGTGAGGAGACCCGGCCCCAGGCGTCCCGGCCTGGGTGAGGACAGCCGCCCCGCGGGGAGATGACGCCAGCCCCGCGGGCCTTTGAGGCTGCAGCCACCTGGAGCAGGAGTGGCCCTGCCCACGGAGCCCGCCGCACTGACTGTTGGAAGAGGCCGCCGCCAGGAGCGCGCGCTGCGCGGGCACGGGCAGCCAACACTTTGACCTGGTCCCATTCTTCAGCATTTCCTTTGGCTTTGCCGCCTCTTGTCCCGCCACCCTATGGTCAGAGGGGCTTCCCCGTCTGCTGTGGCCCGAACTGTGCCCCTAAGGCTCCTGTGGAAGCCTCGCCCTGCTGTGGCTGGAGACACAGTGACGTGGCCTGCACGGCCACGGCTGGGGTGGAGGAGGCATCCCGAGGCCCAGGCCCGCGGCATCACTGCCCGTACAAGGGGCACCAGGCGTCGGTGCGTTCCCTCCCGCCCTCCCTGTCTGTCTCCTCCTCTCCAGCCCAGAGAAAGGACAGCAGGTCCGGCCGACAGCGCTCGCCAGGAGCCAGGACCCTGAGCTAAGACTTCCGGGCCTCCAGGAACCAGAGAAAGAACATTCGTGTCCGTCAAGCCCCGCAGTCTGGGATGCTTGCTTCGCCAGGTGACAGCACAGCGGGCAGAGGGGACGCTGCCCTCTCACGGGGCTCACTGCCCGGTCTTCACCTCCCCTGCTCTCCTCGGGGCGCCCAGCACAGGTGACCTGCGCTGCCTGCTGCCGCGGATTCTCCACGCCCCGTGGGCGCCCTTCCTGCCCTTCCTGGAAACCTGCTTCATGGTCATCGTGGGCAGTGTCCAGTAGCCCGCAGGCTTCTCAGTCCTGCGGTCCCTCAGGACCCGGTTCTGGTTTCGCTTACCTCTGGCACTCTCTCTCCAAGGTACCTCATCCACTGTGTAGTTCCCAGACGGCTCCCCCGTGCACGTCCACTCTGGAATCTTCGCTCGGTTCCGCGTCATACCTAGCTGCCACCACGTTTGGCTCAGGGTGGGCGAGGTTCTGGGAACGCGTTGTCAGGTGATTCTGTGGCTGTGCAAACATCCCAGCGTGTGACTTGCAGACTTAGATGGTGTAGGTCGCTGACTTGGCTAGCTCCTTGCTGCAGTTCAGAGATGCGGTAAGCTGCAGAGGCTGCTGCTGGCCTCATGTGGCTGTTTCACCATAAAATTCCAACAAAGAGTTAATATAGTAAATACATAAATCAGGAACATAGTCATTTATTATCACTATCAAGTATTACATGGTGTCCAGAGTACTGATTTTTTTTTTTAATTTATTTGAGAGGCGAGTGTTTCGGTGCAGCAGGTTAAGCTGTAGCTTAGGAGGGATGCATCCCATGTCAGAGTGCTGGTTCAAGTCCTGGCTGCTCTGCTTCTGATCCAGCTTCCTGCTAACGCACTGAGAAGCCTGCTGCTGATGGCCTAAGGACTGGGGTCCCTGCCACCCACGCGGGAGACCTGGATGGACAGTACCTGGCTTCAGGTTAGCCCAGCTCTGGCTGTTGTGGGCATTTGGAAAGTGAACAAGTAGATGGAAGATCTCTCTCTCTCTGTCTGTCTGTTAGCCTTTCAAGTAAATAAATTTTATTTGAGACTGAGACAAAGAGAGATACCCATAAATAACAGAAAGTGTTCCCATCTGCTGGTTCACTCCCTAAATGCCATTTATTTTTGTAGAAATTAGTTTTACTACATTAAAATATTCATTAATGAGCTGGGGTTTATTTACATGAAGCTGAGTCCAGAAAACAGATTTGTGGCTTAGAGCCATAACACTATTCCCTAGAGGAGTTTACTGAAAGTCCAAGAGGTTGTAGACTTGGAACAGCTGCTTCCTGCCCATCCAGGCTCCTCCCATCAGATAACAAGAGTCGGGACAGGATTTTTCTTTTATGACTGGCAGTGCAGTGGGTTTGTTTATAACAGCATCACCACAAACATCTGAGGTATGCATCGCACCACAATGTTAGGACAGCTACAGTCACTGGCAGTCAGGACTTTTCCATTACAGTCTGTGTGACCGCTGCCCTGGATGTGGCCGTCCCTCATGGAAATGTTACATGGAGCATGGCTGTGCACCCTGCTCATCTCCCAGCCTGTCTCATAGACTGCGCCAGATAAGCCTGTGTGTCCAAAACCAGACTCAGCTCCATCTCTGCCCTGGCCCTCTTGTCCCACACTGGGCCCTCTCCAGTGTTTGTGACTGTATATGTCACATCACCTTTTGTGTCACTGGTCAGGGGGTCATCGGGGGCCTTTGTTTCATGCCCGCAAGTCAACTCCCAAGTCCTCTTGGTTTCCTCTGAAATATCCTCTACCTCTCTGTATCTCTCTGTATCTCTCTGTGCCTCTCTGTATCTCTCTCTCTCTTTCTCTCTGTATCTCTCTCTCTCTTTCTCTCTGTATCTCTCTGTACCTCTCTGTATCTCTCTCTCTCTTTCTCTCTATATCTCTCTGTACCTCTCTGTATCTCTCTGTATCTCTCTCTTTCTCTCTGTACCTCTCTGTACCTCTCTGTATCTCTCTGTACCTCTCTGTATCTCTCTGTATCTCTCTTTCTCTGTATCTCTCTTTCTCTCTGTGTCTCTCTTTCTCTCTCTCTCTCCCCTGATCCTTCTACCCTCATGTTAACAATCTTGCTTGAGTGAATTATTTTTGAATCAGTCTTCCTGCTTCTGTTCTTGACCTTCTTCCTTCCCATCTCCAGCCACACTGATGTCTTCAGAATGCGAGCCTGGTCACAACAGCCTCCTCCTTAAAGCCTGCCGGTGGCTTCGCATTGCTCTGAGGACAAAGGCGAGCATGTGTGACGTGACCGACCCACGGGCCCTCCCTGGCTCTCCCTGTCCCGTTGGCCGTCCTTGCCTCCCTGCCACTCAGCCTGCTCTGCAGGTGCTCACCCTCTGCCTGGGACAGTCTGCCTGCTCCCCTGTGAGCGTCCTCCGATGTGCTCGGGGAAGCCTCACTCACCCCTGAGTCTCCACCACTGCCCTTGTATGAATTCCTTGGCCCTGGGCTTCTCTGGCATCATCACAAAGGTAATCAAATAACCGGTTGAGCAATTCAACCTTTGATACCTGTGTTATGGTTGCCATGTCAGTTATGGTAGAAACAGTTGTAAGGTAGATTGAAGCAGTTTTATTGGCCACATGCCACACCTCACAGCATACCTGTCAGGTAACATCCTAGTCCAAGGTACAGTGCAAGAGAGAGGTAGAGAGAGGCCGGGGGGTGGGGAGTGTCTAAGCTGAATTTCTCTCCTCTACTTTCAGTGTTATCAGGGGCGGGAGGATAAATGATCTCATGGTTGGACCTTTGCCCCTCGTGCCTGGAGAGGCCCTCCACTTCTTGAGAGCGTTTGTCCCTTTGTCTTCAGCATTTGCCCAGAATGCCTCCGAAGCTGAGTTATAAACATTCTAGTGGTTGATTACCTCCCCAGGGTGGGTAGGAAAACACCTGAAGCCTACGGTCACCTAGGGAAAGGTGGAGAATCAAGGGTTATCACCTGCTGGCTGCTGATCAGCAAGGTGGAAGGGAAGCCTTGTCTAATCCTAGAGTGGCTGTGACCAGACCCCTGATGTTTCACACTGGGCATCTTCCTGGTTCCACCAAGGCCCTCAGAGCATATCGTGGGGCCCAGCAGGACTGTAAGCCCCGTAAGTGGGGGTAGGCCTGCGGGCTTGCTGTTTTGTGTCTTCACCACCTCCCTGTGCTCTCACTTCTCAATTTGCACTTGGTAAATATTTCCTTAGTGTGTGAAGAAATGAAAGTCTCTAATCCATTTGATACTCATTTGGTGTGCACTGAGTGTTAGGGGACAAGTTTTATTTTCCTCTACAAATGATTAGTCAGTAACCTTAATGGCAAATGCTGAATAATTTATCCTTTTCCATTTGACTTACAATACTGTACTTACTGTATATTTGAATATTGCAGGAACTTCAGAAATTTCATGGAAAAGTGGAATTGAAAGACAAAAGTATTGTTTACAAGGTTTATTTCTCAGCATGTGCTCCATCAAGTTAGGCAGTGATGCTAGCCATCTAACACATCGCTAAAGAAATGAAGATGATGGAAATTTACCCACGGCAGTGCAGTATTCTTTACATGATT
This sequence comes from Oryctolagus cuniculus, assembly GCF_051225735.1. Classification (NCBI taxonomy): domain Eukaryota; kingdom Metazoa; phylum Chordata; class Mammalia; order Lagomorpha; family Leporidae; genus Oryctolagus; species Oryctolagus cuniculus. The sequence goes on along the minus strand of NC_142884.1, from coordinate 73,101,732 downwards.
AAGTGAAGAAAACTGGGTGTCCCTTAAAGATTTTTTAAGATCAGGAAACAAAACAGAAGGAGCCACATTCGGACTGTGAGGTTGATGCCTTATGACTTCTCATTCAAACTCTCATGAAACTGCCCTTGCTGGGGGGAAAAGAATGGACAGGTGTGTGGCTAAGGTGGAGAAGGACCCTCTGGGGAAGCTCCTCAGCGTTTTTCTGCTAACCTTTGGCTTTCTCAGAACATTTCTGTAATAAGCAGACACCAGAAAGTCAACAAGCAAGCTGCTTGAGCACTCCCAAACTGCAGCTTTGACCTTTGCTGTTGACTGGTCCGCTTCTCAGACTGATGTCCCAACCTTCTTAGGGCCTCGAATGAGACCCTTTTCAGGCGTGTTATAATAGGGTAGTGTGGGTTTATTTTGGTGCAAAGGATATTTGGAATCCATGTATAATTTCTTTTTAAAAAAGATTTATCATTTATTTGAAAGAGGTACACACACACAGAGAGAGAGAGAAAGAGAGAGAGAAAGAGAGAGAGAGAGGTCTGAAGCCAGGAGCCAGGAGCTTCTTCTGGGTCTCCCATGCAGGTACAGGGGCCCAAGCACTTGGGCCATCCTCCACTGTTTTCCCAGGCCATAGCAGAGAGCTGGATTGTAAGTGGAGCAGCTGGGACTTGAACCGGTGCCCATATGGGAGGCCAGCACTGCAGGCAGTGACTTTACCCACTACGCCACAGTGCCAGCCCCATGTAATTCTTTTATAGTATGTGCTGCCCATGAACTTTTTGAAAACACCTCATGTATACTTAGTGCTGTTTCTAGATTTTATATTCTATTTATAGGTCTTGCTTTCATACATTGTACAAGAATACATTAGTATCTTTAAAACCCAGAGCTAAAAAATATCGAGTTCTTGGGGCCGGCGCTGTGGTTCACTTGGCTAATCCTCTGCCTGTGGTGCTGGCATCCCATATGGGCGCCAGGTTCTAGTCCCGGCTGCTCCTCTTCCGGTCCAGCTCTCTGCTGTAGCCCGGGAAGGCAGTGGAGGATGGCCCAAGTGCTTGGGTGCCTGCACCCACATGGGAGACCAGGAAGAAGCACCTGGCTCCTGGCTTCAGATCAGCACAGCACCGGCTGTAGCGGCCATTTAGGGGGTGAACCAACAGAAGGAAGACCTTTCTGTCTGTCTCTCTGTCTCTCTCTCTCACTGTCTAACTCTATCTGTTAAATAAATTTTAAAAAAATATATTGAGTTCTGTTAATACATCTGGTTAATTTGCACAGCACAGATTTTTCACTTCATTTCCCATTGTGCTATTTGATTTTCAAAATAAAAATGAGAATATGCTGAAAGAAGCTGTGCATTGTACCGAAGGTTCTTATTTGCTGTGTTAAAGCCACTGTGGCCAGTCACAGCCCTACCCTTTTCTTTGTCCAGCCAGTCATGGGCAAGGTGCAGCCCAAGCTTCTGTTCTGGAAGGAAGTAGAAGCAGCCGTGCAGCACATCCTGCGTTTCTCGTGTGGCTCCTCCTTCCTCATTACTGATGTTTGAAATCCTCTTGGTTGTTCTCACTCATTTATCATTCCAGCTAAACCTTTTAATTATTGTGTCAGATTCTGTCAGTGAAATCCTGCTGATATTTTGACTAGAATTGAATTACATTTAAAGATTAATTTGGGGACATTTTAGCTCTTTGAAATTTTGAATATTTCATCCAGGAACATGATATGCCTTTTACAAAAAAAGCTCAAGTTGTCTTTGATGTCCCTTAAACATGTATGACCTCAAATGAGTCCTGTGTCTCTCCCTGTTCTCCTTCCCTGTCTTCCTTCCCCACCTCCATCCCTTCCTCCCTCTCTCCTCCCTCTCTCCCTCACTCTAATCTCTACTGTGAATGGATACTTTCTCCTCATTAATTTTCAAACCTAACAATACCTTAAAAATTATTATAAAGCACCTGTAGAGTGTCCATTGTATTCCAAGTCACTGATATTTTTCTGTTGGGGTATAATATACATAGCATATACATTTTAGCCATTTTAAGTGTACAGTTTAGACAAACTAAGAACATTCAAATGGTTGTGTAACTCTCACCACCATCTGTTTCCAGAACTTATTCATCTTTACAAACTATAACTCAGTAATAAGCCATTGACTTTCTTTTTATTTTATTTTATTTTATTTTATTTTATTTATTTATTTGAGAGGTAGAGTTACAGACAGTGAGAGGGAGAGACAGAGAGAAAGGTCTTCCTTCTGCTGGTTCACTCCCCAGTGGCCACAATGGCTGGAGCTATGCCAATCCAAAGGCAGGAGCCAGATGCTTTTTCCTGGCCTCCCATGTGGGTGCAGGGTCCCAAGGACTTGGGCCATCTTCTACCGTTTTCCCAGGCCACAGCAGAGAGCTGGATTGGAAGAGGAGCAACCGAGACTAGAACCGGCGCCCATATGGGATGCTGGCGCCGCAAGTGGAAGATTAACCTACTGTGCCAGGGCACTGGCCCCAGCCATTGACTTTCAAGTAAACAGTGTGACAAGACACTATTGTTTTCACTAGTTTATGGCTGTTTTTTTTTTACAGGTACATATTTGTGTTGTAGGCAAATAAAGATAAGTGTTTCCTCTCCAGTAAGTGCCTTGCTTTCTACTCTTGCATTACTGCAATGGTACACAGAACTTCCACTATGATCTCAAACAGCAGAAGTGACTGTATGCCTCTTTGTCTTCTGATTTTTTTTGCTAATTTTAAAGATTTATTTATTTGAGAGACAGAGTGACAGAGATATCATCTATCTCCTGGTACACGCCCCAAATGCCAACAACAGTTAGGGCTGGGTCAGACTTAAGTCAGGAGCCAGAAACTCCATCTGGGTCTCCCATGGAGGTGACAGGAACCAAGTACTTGAGCCGTCACCTGCTGCCTCCCAGGGGCATTAGCAGGAAGCAGGATCAGAAGTGCAGAGGAACCAGACTCGAACCAGGCACTCAGATAACAGTAAGCAGTCATCAAGTGGTGGCTTAACCATTTGTGCCACAATGCCTGCCACTCTTTTGCCTGTTTTAGTGAGAATGTCTTTAATTTTTGTTTTTATTGATGAGTGACACTATTAACTGACTGGCTTGCTATTTTCTTTACTAAATTACAGAAATACACTTCCATTCAATGAGACCAGCTTTAATCCCTTCTGAGGGTGATGCCCTAGTGTGCCTATATCACCTCTTAAAGGTTTCATACCTCTTAATATTGCCACACTGGAAACCACTAAACTTCCAATGCATAAAACTCTGTGGACACACTCAAGCCATATCTAAACCATGGAACATTTGTTGGAAGATTTTTATAATCAGTGATGGATGTTGTGTTTTATAAAATGCTTTCTATCATGTTGAAATGGATAGGTTTTCCTATTTCACTCTTAATATGAGCCATCTTTGCATTCTTTTTTTTTAAAGATTTTATTTATTTATTTGACAGGTAAAGTTACAGACAGTGAGAGAGAGAGAGACAGAAAGAAAGATCTTCCTTCCATTGGTTCACTCCCCAAATGACCTCAATGGCCAGAACTGCACCGATCTGAAGCCAGGAGCCAGTACTTCTTCCTGGTCTCCCATGCGGATGCAGGGGCCCTAGCACTTGGGCCATCTTCCACTGCTATCCCAGGCCATAGCAAAGAGCTGGATCAGAAGAGGAGCAGCTGGGACTAGAACTGGTGCCCATATAGGATGTTGACGCTGCAGGTGGAGGATTAATCTGCACCATAGCACTGGCCCCCATCTTTGCATTCTTAAAATTCATTCTGTTGTAGCTATGGATACTTTTTTTTCTTTTTAAAGATTTACTTATTTACTTGAAAGAGTTACACAGAGAAAGAATGAGAGGCAGAGAGAGAGATCTTCGACCCGTTGGTTCACTCCCCAATTGGCCACAATGGCCAGAGCTGCACTGATCCAAAACCAGGAGCCAGGAGATTCTTCTGAGTCTCCCACTCAGGTGCAGTGGCCCAAGGACTTAGGCCATCTTCCACTGCCTTCCTAGGCCATAGCAGAGAGCTGGATAGGAAGTGGAGCAGCCAGGGCTAGAACGAGCATCCATGTGGGATGCTGGCACTGCAGGCGGTGGCTTTACTTGCTACGCCACAGTGCCGGCCCCAGATATGGATACTTTAATATTCCATATACTTAGGGTTGTTTGACTATTATTTGGATTTTTATAGCTATATTTGAATTGTGATATTTCTTTCTTTTTTAAAAATATTTATGTTAAAGAGTGAGGGGGAGGGAGGGGGCGGAGAGAGAGAGAGAGGGAGAGAGAGAGAGAAAGAAAGAGAAAAAGATTGAGAGATTTTCCATTCACTGGTTCACTCCCCAAAAAGCTGCAATGGCCAGGACTAGGCCAGGTTGAAGCCAGGAGTCAAGAGCTTCTTCCAAGTCTCCCACATGGGTGCAGGGGCATCAGTACTTGGACCATCTCCTGCTGCCTTCTTAGGCATGTTATCAGGGAGCTGGATGGGAAGTGGAGCAGTCAGGACATGAACCGTGTCCATGTGGGATGCCGGTATCACAGGCAGCAACATAACCTGCTACAAAACATTGCCAATCCAAAGAGGTGAAATTTTTAAGAAAGAGACATACATTTCAATGTTCAGTCTTGAAGTTTTCCATTTGTGTTTACTTTCTTTCATTTCTTTTTTTTTCTTATTAAACTTATCAAAGTTTAGCCTGAGCTTAATTGTCCATTTCAGACATTTTAAAGATATATCATTCTAAGCCGGCACCATGGCTCACTAGGCTAATCCTCCGCCTTGCGGCGCCGGCACACCAGGTTCTAGTCCCGGTCGGGGCGTCGGATTCTGTCCCGGTTGCCCCTCTTCCAGGCCAGCTCTCTGCTGTGGCCTGGGAGTGCAGTGGAGGATGGCCCAAGTGCTTGGGCCCTGCACCCCACGGGAGACCAGGATAAGTACCTGGCTCCTGCCATGGGATCAGCGCGGTGCACCGGCTGCAGCGTGTCAGCCGCGGCGGCCATTGGAGGGTGAATCAATGGCAAAAGGAAGACCTTTCTCTCTGTCTCTCTCTCTCACTGTCCACTCTGCCTGTCAAAAAAAAAAAAAAAAAAAAAAGATACATCATTCTATTATATTTTCTAGTGTGTTATTTTCTTCTTTATTTATTTCATTTTCTGTGGGCTTATAGTTTCCTATTTTGAATGTTTATTATTTTATTTAATTATGAAGACCTTTTTTCTTTTTTTAATTAATTATTTTTTAAGGAATACAAATTTCATACAGCTTTAGGAATATAGTATTTCTTCCCACCATACTTGCCCTCCCATCCACACTTCCACCCCTCCTCCTCCTCCCTCTCCCCTTCCCAGTCCCACTCTCCATTAAGATTCATTTTCAATTAACTTTGTGCACAGAAGACCAATTCTATACTAAGTAAAGATTTCAACAATTTGTACACACACACACACACACACAGAGAATAAGTGTCACTGTTAACTCTCATAATACAACTCATTGAGGTCAGAGGTCCTGCATGGAGGGTTAGTACACAGTGATTCTTGTTGTTAATTTAACAACACTCCTATGTATGATGTCAGTGAAGCCTTCTGAATCCATAGACTCTTTCAGTATTTAACAGGGCCATAAACAAAGTGGAAGTTCTCCCCTCTCTTTAGAGAAAAGTACAGCCTTCTTTGATGGCCACTTCTTTCAGCTGAGATCTCACTCACAGAGAGCCTTCATATAGATTTTTTTTTTTTGCCACAGTGTCTTGGCTTTCCATGCCTGAAATGCTCTCATGTGCTTTTCAGCCTGACCAGGAAGCCTTAAGGGCTGGTTCTGAGGTCAGAGTGTTACTTAAAGCTGTTGTCATTCTATGAGTCTGCTGTGTGGAGTGCTTCCCATATGGGAACATTTTCTCCTTTTTAATTCTATCTGCTATAATCACTCCACACTTGATCCTATTTATATGGTCATTTTAACACTTAATCCCATCTGTATGTTCACTTTAACACTTAATATGATCTCTTTAACACTTAAGATGGCATTTTTATCACCCAGCTTAATGGGATTTGGGGTCCCATGACAAGTTTTTAAACAGTACCCTCAGAAGTTAATCCTTCGGAATGTATGCAGAACTGTACAGCTTTACAGTTACAAACTTCCTCCTCCCTCTCTTATTCCAACTCTTATTTCTTACTGAGATCCACCCTTAATTGACTTTATACACATATGATTAACTCTTTGTTAAATAAAAAGAGTGCAACAAATAGTACGAAGAGAGAAAAAGCAAAAAACAAAACAAACAAAAACAACAAAAACTGTTCCTCAACAGTCAAGACAAGGGCCACTCAAGTCATCCTTTCTCGAAGTGTCAATTTCACTTCTGCTGATTCTGTTTTAGGTGCTCTGTTAGTTCTCACAGACCAGGGAGAACATATGGTATTTGTCCCTTTGGTACTGGCTTATTTCACTAAGCATGATGTTTTCCAGATTGATCCATTTTGTTGCAAAACACCAGATTTATTTATTTATTTATTTATTTATTTATTTATTATTGCTGTATAGTATTTCATGGTGTACATATACCATAATTTCTTTATCCAGTCTTCAGTTGATAGACATTTAGGTTCGTTCCATGTTTTAGCTATTGTGAACTGAGTTACAATAAACATGGGGGTACAAATAACTCTTCTATTTATTGTTTTCATTTCCCTTGGGTAAATTCCAAGGAGTGGGATGGCTGGATCATATGGTCTATATTCAGATTTCTGATGTATCTCCACACCGTCCTCCATAGTGGCTTTACCAGTCTACATTCCCACTAACAGTGGATTAGAGTAGTTTTTTCCCCACATCCTCACCAGCATTTGTTGTTTGTTGATTTCTGTATGAAAACCATTCTAACCAGGGTGAGGTGAAACCTCACTGTGGTTTTGATTTGCATTTCCCTGACAGCTAGTGATCCTGAACATTTTTTCATGTGTCTTTTGGTCATTTGGATTTCCTCTTTTGAAAAAAATGTCTGTGTAAGTCCTTGGCACATCTCTTAACTAGGTTGTTTGTTTTGTTGTTGTGGAGTTTTTTGATCTCTTTGTAGATTCTGGTTATTAATCCTTTATCTGTTGCACAGTTTGCAAATAATTTCACCCATTCTGTTGGTTGCCTCTTTGCTTTCCTGAGTGTTTCTTTTGCCATACAGAAACTTCTTGGTTTGATGTAGTCCCATTTGTTAATTTTGACTGGCTGCCTGTGCCTCTGGGGTCTTTTCCAAGAAGTCTTTGCCAATGCCAATGTCTTGCAGGGTTTCCCCAATGTTATTTAATAATTTGATGGTGTCGGGTCATAGATTTAGGTCTTTAATCCATGTTGAGTGGATTTTTGGGTAAGGTGTAAGATAGGGGTCTTACTGTATACTTCTGCATGTGGAAATCCAGTTTTCCCAGCACCATTTGTTGAATAGACTGTCCTTGCTCCAGGGATTGATTTTAGATGCTTGATCAAATATAAGTTAGTTGTAATATTTGGATTGATTTCTGGTGTTTCTATACTGTTCCATTGGTCTATCCATCTGTTTTTGTACCAGGACCAGGCTGTTTTGTTTATAACTGCCCTGTAGTACATCTTGAAATCTGATATTGTGATGCCTCCAGCTTTGTTTTTGTTGTATAAGATTGCTCTAGCTATTCAAGGTCTCCTGTGCCTCCATATGATTTTCAGCATCATTTTTTCTAGATCTGAGAAGAATGTCTTTGGCATTTTGATTGGTATTGCATTGAATCTGTAAATTCCTTTTAGAAGAATGGAAATTTTGATGATATTGATTCTTCCAATCCATGAACATGAAAGATTTTCCCATTTTTTTGTATCTTCTTCTATTTCTTTCTTTAATGTTTTGTGACTCTTGTCATAGAGATCTTTTGACATCCTTAGTTAAATTTATCCCAAGGTATTTGATTATTTTTGTAGCTATTGTGAATGGGATTGATCTTAGAAGTTCAGTCTCAGCCTTGGCATTGTCTGTGTATACAAAGGCTGTTGATTTTTGTGCATTGTAGAAAACCTTTCAGACTGTGACTATTCCTCTGCTTACAGCTTTGACTACACTTTGGAATAGACTATCTATTGTTGTTGAAACAGCTTTACAAATTATTTTAATACACATTCATTTTTACAATTTGACACAAGAGGTGCTTTATGAATAGTGGTGGAGTGGTGACAACACATGGTCTGTGCAAATGCTATTTTTGAAAATCATTTGAGTTTTTTTATAGACTAAATATATATATATTTGCCTTCTTTACAAAAAATAAAGTGTGTTAGTTGGCTTTTTGGAGTCAGTTCTTCATTAAAACTTTCATAGTCATTGCTTTATATATTTTGAAGTTGTTGCATAAAGGGTCTTGACTGTTGTGTATTTAGTGATCTACCTTCACCAGGTAGTTGCATTTTATGTGTGGGCAATGTCCCTGAAGACCCTGCAAATCCAAGACTGATTTGCTCATTGGAGTAAATGTAAAGTCTGTGTGAGAGAATGTTCTTAGTGTGCAGGAATCTTCAAGGACTGGAGAGGACTTTTGCTGTAATGATTCTCAATCATGATGGCTTTTTGCCCTTCTTCTGATGTACCATGTCTAACTTCTGTTTTAAAATTATTGATTGAGGAGTAAAATTTCAGCAGTAATATTTGTATTAGTATTTAAAGAACATTCTTATGCAACAGATTTAAATTATATATTATATTTTGCAATGGGTCGTTATTTTTACTGGATTTTATAGTAAAATAATAGATTTCCATGAGAATCATCTGCAGGAGTTCTGACATTTAACAGTAGTATGAGTCTTAGAAGAATGACAAAAAATAGTGAGTCTATTTGTTTTCTGCTATTGGGGTGCCATCATGTGGTAACATCAGTTATCTTACCATCACCATCACACCATCACCATCATCATCGTCATCATTCTTATTGTCTATACCATGTAATACTTACACATACCAGGCTATAGTCTAAGTACTTTGAATGTAGTAACTCCTTTTATGCTCATGACATCATATGGTTATTTTTTGCCCCACTTGATGGACAAAGAGACCAAGACACAGCGACATAAAGCACTTTTCCCAAGGTAACACAGCTTGTGAAAGGCAGGGCTGAAATTTAAACTCTTGGGGCCTGATGCAGGGGTCCAAACTTATTCCCATGCCATGCTGTCTCTTCCACACTTGCACCTCACTTGATTAAAAAGCTTGGTAATTTTGCTACTTCTCAAGTTTTAAAATTCTGTTATTTGTATTATTTCAAATTTTGCACATTAAATAAAATTTATTTTTAAATATTTATTTATTTATTTATTTAAAAGTCAAAGTTAGAAAGTTACAGAGACAGAGAGAGAGAGCTTCTATCTGCTGGTACACTCCCCAGATGACTATAATGGCCTGGGCTGGGCCAGGAGGAAGCCAGGAGCTTCTTCCAGGTCCCCCACATGAGTGCAAGGGCCCAAGCACTTGGGCCATCTTCTACTGCTTTTCCCAGGCCATTAGCAGGGAGCTGGACTGGAAGTGGAACAGTCGGGACACAAACCGGCACCCATATGGGATGCTGGTGTCACAGGTAGCAGCACTGGCCCCAAATAAAATATTCTTAATATGTGTATTTTCCAATACTTAATTTTCCTAATTAAAAAACCACAGAAAATATAACTATATTGTTTTACTGAATCGCATTACAGAAAGTTTGCATGGGCTTATGCCTATATTACAACCTAACTATCATTACTTAAGAGAAATCTTTGGCAGAGGGAAGTGTAAAATGGCTGTCATTTCCGTTTGCATCTTTCATTGAAGTAAAAATGGGTGTACTGACCTTTCGTGTCTCGTCTGCAGATTTTCTGCTTGTGTCAGTTTTTCTGTTGGGTTTTCATATTCTGTTCTTTGATTTCTGAAAATCCTTTCTATTGTAAAGATATCAATGCACCTTCAAAGCAACTCGACAGAACAGGCAGTTTTATTCTGTGTTATTTTAAAAATTTTATTTATTGTAACATTTTAGTTTGCCTTTGTCTTTGAGTTCAATTTGGTTTGTAGAAGTTTTACATTTTCATCAAGTCAGTTGCCATTTCCTTTGTAACTCATTATGTAGGTGTACCTCCTCCCTCAAGAGGCTGATAAATGTTTAAGAAGGTTTGTTCTGCTGTGTGTGATACCGTTGATTTTTAACTCTCTAGTCCGGCTGCAGTTTCTGTCTGTGAATGGTGAACGGGGAAAGACTGAACTGGAAATGAACCTTTGCCTCCCTTCTGCCGGTGCTCGCCTATTGTGCTGACAGAATTCCTTAACACGTCAGACTCTGCTTTTAAAAACCATTTAAACAAATATTTATTTTCATCTACTTGAAAGACAGAGTGACAGAGAAGGAGGGAGGGAGGGAAAAAGAGAGAGAGAGAGAGAGAGAGAGAGATCCTCTATCTACTTGTTCACGTCCCAAATGCTTGCAACAACCAGGGCTGGGCCCGGCTGAGGCCAGGAGCCTAGGTCTCCCCCATGTGTGACAGGGGCCCGTGTACTTGCAACTGCTGCTTCTCAGTAGAGCAGTATCAGGAAGCTGGATCGGAAGCTGGGACATGGGATGTAGTTGTCCCAAGTAGTTCTTGAACCTGCTGTACCACAATGCCCCTCTCCTGTCTCTGCTTTTGGAAGCACCTTTAATCAAATTAACGTGCACCATAGATTCTGATTCTCGGTGACTGGTTTTGTTTTGCTGATCCCCTGTGTCATTTTTGAGTAGTACTGTTTGGATAGCACTATTTACTGTGTCTTGACATAGCTGTTAGGGTTAGCCTCCCTCTATTAGTGCTGTATTTTGAGAGTCTTAGGCATTTATTTTTCAAATTTAATTTCTTTTTTTTTTTTTTTTTTTGACAGGCAGAGTGGACAGTGAGAGAGAGAGACAGAGAGAAAGGTCTTCCTTTTGCCATTGATTCACCCTCCAATGGCCGCCGCGGCCAGTGCGCTGCAGCCGGCGCACCGTGCTGATCCGATGGCAGGAGCCAGGTACTTATCCTGGTCTCCCATGGGGTGCAGGGCCCAAGCACTTGGGCCATCCTCCACTGCACTCCCTGGCCACAGCAGAGAGCTGGCCTGGAAGAGGGGCAACCGGGACAGAATCCGGGGCCCCGACCGGGACTAGAACTCGGTGTGCCAGCACTGCAAGGCAGAGGATTAGCCTAGTGAGCCGTGGCGCCGGCTTTCAAATTTCATTTCAAAAGACACGTTGGACTGAACGCTTCTTATTAGTTTTCTGTATTATTTGAAATATTTACAAGTAGAAAGATAAATCAAATAGAGATAAGTTGCCAAGGAGTTGAGAGCGTGAGCTCTGCAGCTGGACTTCGTGAGTTCAAACCCTGAGTTGTTCCCTGGCAGCCTAGAGGCACCGCAGCAGCTTGCCCAGCCCCCGTGTTTGGCTCCGTTTCCTCCTCTGTACGGGGAGAACAGTAGTGTCTTCCTCACAGCGTTTTTGGAGGATCAGCAGGGTTAGAATGTGTTCTGCTCATAGATTGTTATTTGGCACAGAGGAGGCTTTCTTTTATTTTTTTTTAACTTTTATTTAATGAATATAAATTTCCAAAGTACGACTTATGGATTACAATGGCTTCCCCCCCAAACCGTCCCTCCCACCGACAACCCTCCCCTTTCCCACTCCCTCTCCCCTTCCATTCACATCAAGATTCATTTTCGATTATCTTTATATACAGAAGATCAGCTTAGTATACATTAAGTAAGGATTTCAACAGTTTGCTCCCACACAGAAACATAAAGTGAAAAATAATAGATGATTTTTTTAAATGATGATGAAATCAGATCAGACCTATTGTCATGTTTAATCCCAGTGAGTCAAGTTGGGAATTGATAATTTCTTTCTTTCTTTCTTTCTTTCTTTCTTTCTTTCTTTCTTTCTTTCTTTCTTTCTTTCTTTCTTTCTTTCTTTCTTTCTCTCTCTCTCTCTCTCTCTCTCTCTCTCTTTCTTTCTTTCTTTCTTACAGAAGATCAGTTTAGTATGCATTAAGTAAAGATTTCAACAGTTTGCACCCCCATAGAAACACAAAGTGAAATATATTGTTTGAGTACTCGTTATAGCATTAAATCTCAATGTACAGCACATTAAGGACAGAGATCCTACATGAGGAGTAAGTGCACAGTGACTCCTGTTGTTGACTTTACCAATTGACACTCCTGTCTATGGCATCAGTAGTCTCCCTATGCTCCAGTCATGAGTTTCCAAGGCTATGGAAGCCCTCTGAGTTCTCCGACTCTTATCTTGTTTAGACAAGGTCATAGTCAAAGTGGAGGTTCTCTCCTCCCTTCAGAGAAAGGTACCTCACAAAGGAGGCTTTCAGTGACACTAGTTATCGTACAAGTTTATCAAGTTCAAAACTCCTTTGGGATATCGATCGGACTCATATTAAATCCAACCTGTGCTTTGGTCTGGGAAGATTGGCAACCCCCTATCCAGGAGCACAAGTTGCTTTATTCCAGCCCTCTGGTCCATTTTTATTCAATGAGAATTTGTAGTTTTACCCACAAGGGGTGTTGAAGCTGGATTCTTAATTAGTGATGGCAATTAGGATCTGGGTGGGGAGCAGGGATTCTGGTCATCTCATACCCACCTAGTGGGACCACTGAACTGAGTACTCCTTACCGGTCTCTAGAACAGGTGAGGCGCTTTATTGGGGAAGAGAATAAAGGGGATAGACGTTGCATCAATGTCTCCTCTCCTTGATAACCCTCAGGGAAGACCCTTGTGCCAGATGTTCTTGCTGGGTGAGGTGTGGCTGGCAGCAGTGGTGCCGAGGCCTGGGCTCTGGGTTCTGCTAATAGGTTTGTGCAGAGGAGTCGATGTCGATCATCACAGCCTCGTGTCATCATCAGGCTCCAGACTTTGATGGAGCTGGTCCTCTGCTCCAGGGAGAAGGAAGAGCCTCACTTCTCAGCCCTCCCCACGTTTATTGCATCGGAAACAGGGATTAACTGGGACAACTGTTTACCCCTGACTCATCTCCTCCCTTGCCCTCAGCCAGTTCCCCATGTGGGAGCTGAAGCAGTCTTACACTTCGGCAGCCAGGATGGTGGGGTTCTTCTCCTTGCTATCAGGCACATGCTCTTCTGAGCGCAGTTAGAACTTGCCCTCCTTTGCTTCTCTCTCAAGGCTGGATGATTATAAACAGAATGGATTTAATAAACAGTCAGGGTTTTCTTCACAAGTGACACAGAGCATTCGTTTAGCAGTAAATCTTTTGTTATTGTTATGAATTAGATTGCTTTTTTCTCATTTTTTCTGATTTGTTATTAACGTAAAAGGAAAGTTAGGATTTTTTATTGTGTATGTTTTAGCAAGCCACTTGGTCTTTTCTCCTTTTATAACTTCTGTTGAATTCAGTTTTCCTTATTATCATTCCCTTTCTTCCCCGTTGATTTAGCTGCTACGTGTTCTTTTTATCTTCTTTTAGTGTCTTCCTTAAGTTTTTACTGCATATATTTGACTGAAGGTTTAAAGTTAATTAATATCTTCGTTCTCTTTCCAAACATATGAAGACCTTAAAATGGCCTAATCTCCTCTGGCATCTTCAGTGTTTCTTTTTTTTTAATGTTTTTATAAAAACATTTTATATTAAAATAACTGTTCACAGACGTTGCAAAGGCAGTGCAGAGCATTTCCTATCCCTTCTACCCACTTTCTCATAATAGTTGTTATGGGCTCATGGTATAGTATGCAAACCAGGAAATTGACATTGGTACAGTGTGTGTGTGTGGTTCTCTGTTGTTTCATTGTGTGTGTAGATATGTGTGATCACACTGCAATCAACATACAGAAAAATTCCAGGACCACAAAGAGGTAGGCTCACCCTCACCCAAGCTCTTCCACTGCCCTTGACCCTTGGCAACCGTTTATCTGCTTCCATATCAGCAATGATGTCATTTCAAGACTGTCCTATAAATGGGATCACACAACAGGTGGCACTGTGAAGTTGGCTCTCTTCCCAAGTACGATGCCCTTGAGATCCATCTAGCTTGTTGAGTGTGTCAATATTGTTCATTGCTTTATATTGCTAAGTTAGTATAGCACCATTTGTTTGTATTCTCTCAACATTTGCTATTAGTGTTGGTATTATTCTTAGATTTATTGACATGTTTACCAGCTTCTCTACTTCCTGTCGTTCCTTGCATCACTCTACTTCTTTCTGAGTTTGATTTCCTACTTCTGAAAATGCTGTAGTCTTCAGTCATTCTTTCAGTGAGTGTTTGCTAGTGCTCAACTCGTTCAGTATTTGTTTATCCAGTGTTATTCATTCCCCGCTTTGCTTGGAGCAATAGTTCAGGTGGGTAGATGTTTCTAGAGTCGAAGTTACTTTTTCACAAACCTTTGGAAATGTTTTGCTGTCTTCCGTTCATTCACATGTAGTCTTGCTGACCTCCCCTTCTGAATCCCCTCTGTGCTCTGCCTTTGGCTTTTAAGATTGTCTTGTTGCCTTTGTCTCCCACACTTTTTTTTTTTTTTTTAAGATTTTTTTTATTTGAAAGGCAGAGTTACAGAGAGGCAAAGGCAGAGAGAGAGAGAGAGAAAGAGAAAGAGAGAAAGGGAGAGAGAGAGGAAGGGAGGGAGGGAGGGAGAGAGGTCTTTCATCCACTGGTTCACTCCCCAAATGGCTGCAATGGCTAGAGCTGGGTCAATCCAAAGCCAGGAGCCTGGAGCTTCTTATGGGTCTCCCATAAGACGGGGGACAGGGGCCCAAAGACTTGGGCCATCTTGCACTGCTTTCCTAGGCGCATAAACAGGGAGTTTGATCTGAAATGGAGCAGCTGGGACTAGAACCAGCACCGCATGGGATGCTGACACTGTGGGTGACAGCTTTACCTGCTACACCACAGCGCTGGCCCCTGTCTCCCACACTTTTAATGTGATATATTTAATCTCAGATTTATTTCCATTCATCTCATTCTTATCTCAGAACAAAATTTTCAAAATAAAGATTCACAACTTTCTTTAAAGTGTGGAACATTCTCAGCAAATATACCTTCAATATTTTTCTCTTCCATATGTTTCTCAAGTCAGGATTATTGAAGAACAATTCACATACAGTAAACATACATTTAAACACATGGTTCAGTGAGTTTTGATATACTCGGTCATGTAACCATTACCACAGTCATCATGTAGAATTCTTCCATCAAAAAGTCCCCGTATCCCCTTGTAGTCAGACCTCTCTCCCTCCCTGCCTCAGGCTGCTGTTCATCTACAGTGTGGCCTTTTCCAGACCATCACATAGTGGAATCATATAGCATGTGTGTTTGGATTTCTCTTCAGTCTGCACAATACATTTGGGGTGTGTTGACTTACTGTTACACACACTCAATCATTCCTTCCTTTTTATTTCCACATGGTTATTCATCATATTCAAGGTTATTCCACAATTTGTTACACAGTCAACAATTGATTGACATTTGGATATTTCCTGGTTTGAGTGATTATGAATGATGCTGTTGTAAACATTCATGTAAGGATCTTTTGAGGAGACATATGTTGCATTTTTCTTGGAATGACTGGTAATTGTTATGTGTAGCTTCACAAGAAATTGTCAAAGTGTTTTCTTCTTTTCCTTTTTTTAAAGATATATTTTATTTATTGAAAGGCTGAGTTACAGAAAGAGAGAGAGAAAGAGAGAGAGAGAGAGAGAGAGAGAGAGAGAGAGATCTTCCAGCCGCTGGTTCACTCCCCAGATGGCTGCAATGGCTGAAGCTGGACCAGGACGAAGCAAGGAGCAGGAGTTTCATCCTGGTCTCTCATGTGGGTGCAGGGGCCCAAGCACTTGGGACATCCTCCAGTGCTTTACCAGGTTCATTAGCAGGGAGCTGGGTCAGAAGTGGAACAACTGAGACTCAAACTGGTGCCCATATGGGATACCAGCTCTGCAAGTGGTGGTTTAACCTGCGATGCCACAATGCTGGCCCCTGTCGAAGTGTTTGTGAAAGGAGCAGAGCATTTTATATTTCTGTCACCTCCGCCATGGATTCCATCTGCTCCATGTCCTCACCAGTACTTGTCATTGACAGTTTTTTCAAATGACGATTTTAATAAGGAGTGCACTCATGTTTCATTGTGGTTTAAACGCGCAATTGCCTTTTGACCAGATATAGTGAACATCTTTGCGTGCGTCTCTTTTGCCAACTATATTTCTTCTATGGGGAAGTATTTGTTCAACTCTTTTATTCAGTTTTTAATTAGGCTTTTAAAAAATTGTTGCATTTTGAGAGTTCTTTAAATATTCTGGTTGTAAGTCCTTCCTTGGATGTGTGTGTGTGTGTGTGTGTGAATATTTTCTCACAGATGTCACTCATCTATTCTTTTTACAAATGGTGTCATTCTGTAAAGCAGGCTTTATATTTTTGATGAGCTTTCTTATTTCCTTTCTTTCACAGCTTGTACTTTTTGTGTCCTAAGAAATCTTGTTCTATCCCAACATCATGAAGATTTTCTCTTATGATTTCTTCTAGAATTTATGTAGTTTGGGTTTAACATTTAGGTCTATAACCTAATTTTTGTGTATGTTATAAGTTAAGAGTTGAAGTTCTTTTTCCCCCACTTTCTACTTTAATATGTTTTGTTTTTGTTTTCATTCAGTTCAAAATGCTTCCTAGTTTCCATTATTTCTTCCTGGAGTCACGGGTTATGTGGAAGTATCCTACTTTGTTTTTACATATCGAGGATTTTCCAGAGATCTTTCTTTTATTGCCTAATTTAATTCGTGGTCAGAGAACATGTTTTGTGGGACAGGAATATTTTAATTTGTTGAACCTCACTTCATGGCTCAGAATATGATTGGTAAATATTCTGTGTACACTCGAAAAACTGTAATTAATCTTGCTGTTGTTGGCAAAGTTCTCCATGTATGTCAGTTATTTCAAGTTGGTTCATGTTGTTCAAACAGTCTTTTATTTACTGATGTGCTCTTTGTTCTATAAATTATTAAAAGGTTTTTGAAATAAATGATCTTTTTATCCTTATTTTTGCTTCATCAATTTTCAAAAAGATTTACTTATTTGTTTGAAAGGCAGAGTGACAGGGGGAAAGGGAGGGAGGGAGGGAAGAAAAGAGGGAGTGAGAAAGTGAGAGGGGACACAGAGAGGGAGATCTTACACCTGATGGTTTACTCACCAAGTGCTAGCCAGGAGCCAAGGACTCTTTCCAGCTCTCCTGTGTGGTTGGCAGGAACCTGAATACTTAGGTTATCACCTGTTGCCTCCCAGGCACATGAGCAGGAAGCTGATTTGGAAGGACGGGGTAGCCTGGACCCAAAGCAGGCACTCTGATGTAGGATACAGGTGTCCCAAATGGCAGCTTAACTTGTTGTGCCAAAACACCCATCCTTCCTGAATTTTGAAGCGGGGTTATTTAGGATTGTCAGGTAGAATTGACCACTTATCACGATGACATGCTTTTCTTAATCCTTGGTGTTATTCTTTGCTTTGGAATATGCTTTGTCAGCTACCCCAGATGTGTTTTGGTTACCATCAGCATCCTTTCATGTTGACTTGTTTATGTCTTTATATTTAAAATAACTTTCTTGTGGACAGCATATAGCAGAGTCTTTATTTTTCAGCCTCAAATGACAGTCTGCACCTTTAAAATTTGTTTTAAAAAATTGTTTATTTTTGTTTTATTTGAAGGTCAGGGAGAGAGAGTGTGTGTGAGCACTTCCATCCACTGGTTTATTCCCTGAATAACTTCAATAGCCAGTGCTGGGCCACATGAAAGCCAGGAGCCTGGAACACAATCCAAGTCTCCCCCATGGACGACAGGAGCCAGGCACTTGAGCCTTCACCTGCTGTCCCCAGGATACACCCTCGCAGGAAGCTGGATTGGGAGTGGAGGAGCCAGGACTCAAACCAGGCACTCTGATATGGGATATATGCATCCCAAGCGGCAGCCGCTGTGCCAGATGTGTTCCCCATTCTCTGCCTTTTAATTGGTTGTCTGGAGGCTGGCACTGTGGCTTGGCAGGTACAGCCACTGCCTGTAGTGCTGGCATCCCACATGGGCGCTGGTTCAAGTCCCGGCTGCTTCACTTCTGATCCAGCTCTCTGCTATGGCCTGGAAAAGCAGTAGAAGATGGCCCAAGGACTTGGGCCCCTGCACCCGTGTGGGAGACTCAGAGGAAGCTCCTGGCTCCTGGCTTCAGATCAGTGTAGCTCCAGTAATCGCGGCCATCTGGGGAGTGAACCAGCGGATGGAAGACCTCTCTGTCTCTCCCTCTCTCTCTGTGTAACACTGACTTTCAAATAAATAAATAAATAAATATTTAAAAAAATAAATAAATGGTATGTCTGGACCAATTTATATTTACTGTGATTGTTAATATGTTCATTGAAAATGCTTAGTCTTTCTTTTCTCTTTGTCTCATTCATGTTTTGTTCCCTTTTTCTTTTTCTCCAGACTTATTTTAGATTACTTGAAATTATTCATCATTCTATTTTGTCTCCTATTTTGATTTATTATACATAACTTTTTATTTTATTATTTTAGTTGTTGCTTTAGGGTTTATAGTGTAGGGGTTACATGATCAAAGTTTACCTTCAAATGACACTTTACATATGAGAACATTACAATAGAATATTTTCATTTGTCTCCTTTTGACCTTTATACTGTTGTATTGTATACTTTAATTTTACTTATTTCATAACCCTGTAATATACTGTCATTTTTTTTTGACAGGCAGAGTGGACAGTGAGAGAGAGAGAGACAGAGAGAAAGGTCTTCCTTTGCTGTTGGTTCACCCTCCAATGGCCGCCTCAGCCAGCGCGCTGCGGCCGGCGCACCGCGCTGATCCGATGGCAGGAGCCAGGTGCTTCTCCTGGTCTCCCATGGGGTGCAGGGCCCAAGCACTTGGGCCATCCTCCACTGCATTCCCAGGCCACAGCAGAGAGCTGGCCTGGAAGAGGGGCAACCGGGACAGAATCCAGCGCCCCAACTGGGACTAGAACCCGGTGTGCTGGCGCCGCAGGCGGAGGATTAGCCTAGTGAGCCGCGGCGCCAGCCTACTGTCATGTTTTATATAGTCAATTATGCTTTTTTCAAAACAGTATTATTTAGATATAACTAACTCATCGTATGTATATGATTTAATGATTTTTTCAAAAAGGAATTATTTATTTACTTGAAAGGCAGAGTTACAGAGAGAGGAGAGAATATCTTTTCATCCACCAGTTCTCTCCCCAGATGGCTGCAATGGCCAGGGCTAGGCAAGCCAAAGCCAGGAGCCCAGAACTCCTTCCAGGTCTCCTACATGCATGAAGGAGCCATCTTCTGCTCCATTCTCAAGTGCATTAGCAGGGGGCTGAATCCGAATTGGAGCAGTCAGGACTCAAACTGGCACCCACATGGGATGCCAGTGTCACACACAGAGGCTTACCCTGCTATGCCACAATACCAGCCCTAAATTTAATGATTCTTAATAAATTTATAGTTTGTACAACCAATATCATAATCCACCCACAAATTTCCCAGGTAGTAAGGTTTTTTTTTTTTTTTTTTTTTTTGCAAGGCAGAGTTAGCCAGTGAGAGAGACACAGAGAAAGGTCTTCCTTCTGTTGGTTCACTCCCCAAATGGCCACAACGGCCAGTGCTGCGCCAATCTGAAGCCAGGAGCCGGGTGTTTCCTCCTGGTCTCCCATGCGGGCACAGGGCCCAAGCACTTGGGCCATCCTCTGCTGCCCTCCTGGGCCACAGCAGAGAGCTGGACTGGAAGAGGAGCAACCAGGACTATTACCCAGTGCCCCAACCAGGACTAGAACCTGGGGTGCCGGCGCCGCAGGTGGGGGATTAGCCAAGTGAGCCACGACGCCGGCCGAACCACCCACAAATTTCCTTCACACCCATTTGTAGTTAATTGCATTCCTAATTTGAGTCCTAGAGAACCACTCTTATGCTTTTTGTCTCTACAGCTTCCATTTTCTAGAAGTACAACATGCAGGTTTTTTGTGTCCTTCATCCTTCAGCTAACGTAAAATCCATCCATGTTGTTTATTTTGCTGTTGAGTAACCACCACTGAGGGGATGTACCATAGTTTGTTGGTCTAAGGTTGTTTCAGTTTTAGTCTGG
Organism: Oryctolagus cuniculus; assembly: GCF_051225735.1. Classification (NCBI taxonomy): domain Eukaryota; kingdom Metazoa; phylum Chordata; class Mammalia; order Lagomorpha; family Leporidae; genus Oryctolagus; species Oryctolagus cuniculus. Next base: position 73,081,593 of record NC_142884.1, on the reverse strand, counting down.
CATAAGTAAAGCTGCTCTCTATATTCATACCCAGATCTTTGTGTGTATGAACTTAAGTTTTCATTTTCCTACCGAAGATAAATATCCAGGAATGCAGCTTCGGGTTGTGCTCATAGGGCGGTGTGTGTTTATAAGAGGCAGCCATATTTTTTTCCACAGTAGCTCTTCCAGTTTGCATTCTAACCAGCAATATAGGAAAGGTTCAATTGCTCCAGATCTCTGCTAACATGTTGTATTGTCAACATTAACTTCCGTCATTATAGCAGATGTGTGGTGGCGTCTCGTTCTGTCTTTACTTGGTATTTCTGTAAAGCCTAATGAAGTTGAAGTTTTTTCAGATGCTTACTTTCTATATATATATGCTGCTTTGTGAACTGTGTGTTCAAATCTTTGCCCGTTTTCTAACCAGACTTCTTGTTTACTTACCACTGAGTTTAGAGGATACTTTATATGTTCTAGACACATGTACTTTCTGGGACATCTGATTTGCAAATATTTTCTCCCAGTTGCTAGCATTTTCATTCTTTCTTGTTCTGTCAAACACTGAAAAAGGAGCACTACAGCCTTTAACTCTCATCTTTTAGGTATATGTTCCTCCTTTCAGTTGTGATTTTTTTCATGTATGAAATTTGAAGTTCTGTCATTTTGTGCATATGTAAAAGAGCTATGTATTTCCTGTAAATTGGCTTTTTTGGTCATTATGAAATGCCCCTTTTTATCCCTAGAAATATGCCTTGTCCTGAAGTCCACCTTGCTGCTGCTGCTGCTTTTTTTTTTTTTTTTTAAGATTTATCTTATATATTGGAAAGGCAGGATTACAGATGAGAGAGGAAAAGACACACAGAGATAAAGATTTTCCATTATCCTCTGGTTCACTCCCCAAGTGGCCGCGATGGCCAGGGCTGGGCCAGGCTGAAGCCAGGAGCCAGGAGCTTCTTCCAGGTCTCCCATGTGGGTACAGGGGCCCAAGTGTTTGGGCCTTCCTCTGCTACTTACCCAGGCACATTAGCAGGGAGCTGCATCAGAAGAGAAGTAGCTGGGACTCAAACAGGTGCCCAAATGGGATGTCAGCATTAACCTGTTATGCCACAGCACCAGCCCCCACTTTGCTTCTCATTAATATAGTCATTCTAGCTTTACTATGACTAGTGTTTGGTTGGTATCCTCTACTTCTAACCTGTCTGTGTACTTACATTAAATGTTGATTTTTGTAGACATTTTGTGTAGTAGACAGTTGGAGCAGTTTTTAAGTCTGACAGTGGTTTTAATTGGAGTGTTTAGAGAATTTATACTTAATGTAGTTGTTGGTATGATTCTCTTTCAGTCTTTCATTGTAGTATTTGTTTTTTAGTTCTGTTCTTGCTTCCTAACTTTTTATTCTAGCTTTATATTAATTGGGTTTTATTTATTTATTTAGTATTATATCCTTGCTGTTGGCGTAATCTCTTTATTCTTTTTAAAATGAGGTTGTTCTTTAGATTAATACAAACAATGTATCAATCTATTTTTAAAACATTTTTATATATTTATTTGATGTGTGGAAGGAGGGAATTAGAGTGAGAGAGAGAGAAGGAGAGAAGGTTTCCATGAACTGGGTTACCTCTAAAATAGCAACAATAGTGAGGGCTGAGCCAGGTCAGAGCTGGGAGCTGGGAGTGTAATCCAGGTCTCCCACATGGGTGGCAACGACCCGACAACTTGAGCCAACCCTGGTGCCTTCTAGAGTGTGCTCTACCTGGAAAGTGGAATCAAGCATTGAGTGGGACTGCAGCCATTATTTGAAATGCATAGGGTAAGAAGAGAGAGAGGAAGGGAGGGAGAAAAGCAAGGACAGAGAGAATTTCCATCTGCTGGATCACTCCCCAAACGCCTGCAATGCCCAGGGTCAGGCCAGACCAGGAGCTGGGAACTCAGTCCAGATATTCCATGCGGTTAATGGGGATCCAACTACTTAACCATCACCTGCTGCTTCCTAGGTGTGCACCAGCAGGAAGCTGGGATCAGGTCTGGAGCTGGGCTCCAACCCCAGGCATTCCAGTATGAGATGTAGATGTCCCAGGCAGTGCCTTAACCACTATGCCAAAGGCCCTCTCCTCTACATGTTTTATTAAGTCCAGACTATGTTGTTGTTATTTTTGTGTTAAATAGATAAATTCATTTTTAAATAAATTAAAAATTAAGAAAAACAAATTTTATATTTACCTGTGTACTTATTTCTGGTGCTCTTTGTTTCTTTTTATAGAACTGATTTCCACTGGCTTAATGTTCCTTCAGCTTAAAGGATACTTTTACACCTTTCTGATGGTGGATGTCTATGATAGATAAATTTCCTCTGAAAATTTTGTCTGAAAAAATATGTATCATATATACGAGATAAATCTATGTACACATAGATAAATATGTAACACATATATATGATACATTTGTATGCATTCCTAAAACTAAATATAGATGTTCTGCAAAGTCTCTCGCTCTGGCTGTTGGAACTTGTTCATCTCCCTGTTTGGGGAGTGGTTGTACCTGGAGCTTCCTCACTTCACTGGCACGCACACTGCTTAGCATCCATCAGCGCACACAGAGACACAGAGACCCTCATGCAGATCTGTTTGGTCTTTCTCTGTGTAGCTTCCTCTTCCTGATCTACACCCCCGAATCAGAGCTTCCTCAGCCTCCCACAACCCAGTCTCTGTGTCCTCAGCCCCGTGGGGCCACCTTGGTTCCCTCTTCTTGAGCTACTGTCTACAAATACAAAGAGGCCCTCATTTGTAGGGGTCCTCTTGTTTTCCGTCTCAGGGATCACGGCCCCGCATTGCTGCTGCTGTACAGTACCTGTGTCCATAAGTCTCATTTTCCAGTTTTCTACTTGTTTATGGTGAGAGGGCAAATCTGGTACCAATTCCTTCAAGGCTCTAAGTGAAGCTGGGTAATACTGCTTAATCTTTGGTTGTAATATAGAGTAGCAACACTAACTCTGAATGTAAGACAAGCAAAGAAAGCAAAATTCTCCCTGTATTCTCAGATGGTTTTTGTTCCTCCTTTCTTTTTTTGGGTGTGGATTGATGTATTTAAGAAAATTAAATACACATAATAACTATAACACTTTTCTCATTCTCATTAAACACTTTAGTCCATCTTTAGCATAAATAGCTAAAAACAGTCACTGTATCAGTTCTTTTCCATTATATTTATTTTAATTTTTAATATATGTATATATTTTCAGGAGAATTGTTTTTAAAGATTTATTAATTTGAAAGTTAGGGTTACAGAGAGGCAGAGGCAAGAGAGAGAGAAGTCTTCCATCCTCTGGCTCACTCCCCAAATGGCTGCAGTATCCGGAGCTGCGCAGATCTGAAGCCAGGAGCCAGGAGCTTCTTCCAGGTCTCCCACACAGGTGCAGGGTCCCAAGGACTTGGGCTGTCTTCCACTGTTTTCCCAGGCCATAGCGGGGAGCTGGATTGGAAGTGGAGCAGCAGGATTGAAGCAGCGCCCATATGGGATGCTGGCACTGTAGGCAGTGGCTTTACCTGCTATGCCACAGCGCTGACCCCTCTGGAGAACATTTTTAAGGCATATACTCAAAGTAGTATAATTGAATGGAAGATTTCCTCAAATTGTGGAAGATGAGAATATCTTTCTGTTGATGTTAAACATAAATGACAGCTTTGGTTTCATACAACATTCTTGTTTTGTACTTACTTACTCACTTTATTTATTTATTTATTTATTTATTTATTTATTTAAAAGATAGTTACAGACAGGCAGAGGCAGAGAGACAGAGGTTGGTCTTCCATCCTCTGGTTTATTCCCCAAAGGGCTGCAACAGCCAGAACTGGGATGATCCAAAGCCAGGAGCATGGAGCTTCTTCCAGGTCTCACACGTGGGTGCAGGTCCCCCAGCACTTGGGCTATCTTACATTGCTTTCCTAGGCCATAGCAGAGAGCTGTGTGTAAGAAAGATTCCTGGAATGTGTTTTTTGGCTCAGCAGGGTAGGCTGCCTGTTGGGATGCTCACAGTATTCTGGAGTGCCTTGAATTATGTTCTGCCTCCGCTTCCTATCCAGCTTCCTGCTAATGTGTCTGAGAGGCAGCAGATGATGGCCCAAGTATTTGGGATCCTTTCACTCACAAGGGAAATGGTAATGGAATTCCTGGCTCCTGGCTTCTGCCTGACCCAGCCCTGGCTGTTGTGAACATCTGGGGAATGAGCCAGCAGATGGAAGATTGATCTCTCTCTCTCTCTCTCTGCCTTTCAAATGATAGACAAACTTAAAAAAATTTTTTTAGAACTACTTAAAAGGACAAGTATGAGATAAACATGATTTTAATTCCTTTGAAGGTGACAATTTTTCTTGGTTTTGCTAGTATACTTGTGGAATCCCCCCCCCACTCAGTTATTGAATTCAATTGTGCTTCTGATATATGTCCTCATGTATTCTACTCACTGAATTGACTCAGAATACAGCCAATGCTTCAGACAAGTCGAAGCTTTATTAAATCTTTAACGTTTCTTATGTGCTACCTGTGATTATTGTTCTCAGTGCAGGTTTTCGTTGTCCTTTCCCAAGTGAATCCATTGTATTTCAGTTGTGTCCCTGTGGCTTGCTGTCCAGGTCTGCATCCTTGTTCATATTTGTTACATATGCTAAAAAGTTTTCTGTTTTTAGAGGGTAAATCATGGCTGTTATTCTCTTTACTCATTTAATTACCTGGCATATCATGAACACTTTTAAAAATTGCTTCCAGTAGGATTTTAATTTTTGCTATTTTCTTGGCCATTAAAAATGAATTAGTTAAGTCCTCTTACCTGAGTTCTGCAGTCCTCCAAGTTTTCTTGTTGAGTAGAACATTTCTACTTCTGGTTGTGTATATTCCTCAAAACTGCCTCATGTTTTAATGGAGTAAGCCCGTATTTGTGGGGAGCAACTCGGACTAGACTAAGTTACTGGAATTAAGACTTATTCTATGCATCTGCTCTCCCACAATATGGCGCTGAAAGGGAGTAAACAACTTCTACACAGCTGCCTCTCGCCAATTTGACTGATAAGCTGCAGGAGCTGATCCTGCTCCTGATTGGAGGAGAGCAGCGTACTCGGCGTGTGGGTAGCAGAGTTGGGATTGGTGGAAGAGGACTATAAAGGAGGAGAGAGACAACATGCACCAGGAACATCCGGATAACATCTGAGCAGCCCCCGAGAGAGCCGGCCGGTGGTGTGCCACTCCCCCACGGAAGTGGGGAAAGTGGCAGGGGGAGCCGCCCCTCCACGGAGGTGGAGGGGTCAGCAGCCAACCTGGGAAGGACCAGCAGCAAACCCGGGAAGGGCCGAGCAGACGAAAGAACAGCGCAGGGTCCTGTGTCGTTCCTCCGCGAATGGGGGAGCAACACGTATTGTGGGACAGATTTCATTCTTTTCATATCAGAGTATTCTAGGCACACTTCTCTTGGTTACAATGTTTTTTATCAGGAGTTCCATTTCTCCCATGTCCTCATCTTGAATGGTGAGTAACTTGAATAGGTGATTTTTTTGAAAATGTTTTGTTTAGGGGCTGGTGCTGTGGCGCACTAGGTTAATCCTCTGCCTGCGGCACCGACATCCCATGTGGGCACCGATTTTAGTCCCGGTTGCTCCTCTTCCAATCCAGCTCTCTGCTGTGGCCCGGGAAAGCAGTAGCAGATGACCCAAGTGCTTGGGTCCCTGCACCAGTGTGGGAAGAAGCTCCTGGCTCCTGGCTTTGGATTGGTGTGGCTCTGGCTGTTGCAGCCATTTGGAAAGTGAAGCAATGGAAGGAAGACCTTTCACTCTGTCTCTCTCTCACTGTCTGTAATTCTACCTGTCAAATAAATAAATAAATTTTTTTTAAAAAAGAATTTTTTTTATCTATTTGAGAGGTAGATTACAGACAGAAAGAGGGAAAGACAGAGAGAAAGGGCTTCCATCACTGATTCACTCTCAAATGGCCTCAATAGCCAGAGCTGAGTGGATCCAAAGCCAGGAACCAGGAGCTTCTTCCAGGTCTCCCATGTGGGTGCAGGAGCCTGAGCACTTGGGCCATCCTCTGCGGCTTTCACAGGCCCATTAGCAGGGAGCTGGATTGGAAGTAGAGCAGCTGGGACTCAAACCAGTGCCCATAGGAGATGCCAACATTGCAAGTGGTGGCTTAATCTGTTATGCCACAGCGCCAGCCCTGTTGAGTGAGTAATTTTTGAGAACTGTGTTTAGCCCTCCTTATGTGTTCACCTGAGTTTTAAGAGACCAAACTTATCAGTTCTGAAGCCACAGGGCACCTTGCAATGTGAAGTCCCCATACGGTGCTTGGCACATACACATTCCTTTTTCTGAATGTGTAGTCCCATCCACAGTCTCCAGGCAGCACAAAATGACTGAATGTGGAGTTGAGGAAAAGGACCCTCTTAGCAAAGTCCTGTTGAAGACAAAACAGAAAGGGAAGACTCTGGTGTTATTCATAGAATTGCAAGTCTGACAGGAGACAAAGGGGAAAACATAACTGTGGGTTGGACTCTGTTCCACATCCTGTTCTCCGTCCAGGTCATTTCCCAGAGCAGACTGCTGTGCCTGTTCCAGCCGGTTGCCGTTCCTGACGGACGAAGGTGCAGCTGATAAGATTTGTTAGAGGGTGCGTCATCCCTGCTCCCCTCCCCTGACCTCCTGCCTCACCTGTATGAAGCAGGGACGTGTCAGTGTGCACCTTTCATCACGCTTGGATTCATTGATCCCTAGATCTTTAACTGATGTCAGAGTTCAACTTCACGTCTTTCAACCAAACTTCCCCAATTTTGTAGTTCTTGCTTTCAAGCATCACAAATATACGTCTGTGTTTATAGATTTATATATACAGTCATGTGTCACATAATGACATTTTGGTCAACAGCAGTCTGCATATCATAATGGTCCTGTAAGATGAATGGAGGTGGGTGCCGGCGCTGGAGCGCAGTGGGTTAACCCCCTGGCCTGAAGTACTAGCATTCCACATGGGTGCCGGTTCTAGTCCCGGCTGCTCCACTTCCTATCCAGCTTTCTACTATGGCCTGGGAAAGCAGTACAGGATGGCCCAAGTCCTTGGGTCCCTGAACCACGTGGAAGACCTGGAAGAAGTTCCTGGCTCCTGGCTTCGGATCGACACAGCTCTGGCCGTTGCGGCCATCTGGGGAGTGAACCATCGTATGGAAGACCTGTCTCTCTCTCTGCCTCTCCTCTTCCTGTGTAACTCTGAATTTCAAATAAATAAATAAATCTTTAAAAAAAGATGAATGGAGATGAAAAATTCCTATTGCTTAGTGATGTCACAGCCACTGAAAAATTCCTATTGCCTGGTGATGTCATAGCCATTGTGATATCATAGGGCAGCACATTACTCTTGTTTGTGGTGATGTTGGTGTAAACAAACTTACTGCACTGGCAGTCATATGAAAGCATACCAATACAATTATGTCTTAGTATTTGATAATGATTATAAATGACTTATGTATTATGTACTCCCTTCTTCTTACAAAAGGAGTGAACTGTAGAGCAATTGCTGTGTTATGCCAGCAGTGGCTGAAGTAACTTGTGTTTATTGAGTCTCTTGATTGCCTCCAGAGGCCACATGTGATGACTGACTTCCATGACCTAGGTTTGTGCAGGTACCTTCCATTTTATCACCTAGCGATGAAATCAGCTAGCAATGCATTTCTTACAGTGTTCTGAATTGTTAAACAATGCAGGGCTCTTTATGTCTATATCACATTGTTTATATGTATATATATATGTAGACATAGTAAATATATAAAACATTAGCTGCATATTTAAATAATATTGGAGGAAAGACACTTGAGTGGTGTATTTCTTGATCCTTGACTGATTTTCTGTTTCTATGGTCTTTACCACATGAAGGTATGAATTAAACATGTTGGACTCATGAGCTTCTTCCCTTGATGCTCTGTAGTCACTACTTAATCATCTTAGAGCACGTGTTATTGCAGGGGAGAAATGCGTGGTTAGAACATGTGTTTCTTCCTTTGTATTTCTTTCCTCAGGTCAAGTGCTTGCAGTGTTTTTCTTTTAGTTTAACTTAACAAATACATATTAAGCATCTACTGGTGTCAGACATGTTTCTAGGACATGAGCCCCTAAATAATAACAGTGAAAATGATAACTTAAGCTTTCCTAGTGCTTAGAGTCAATTGTAAATGACTGTTAGTTAACTAAAAGTATTATGAACATTATTAAAATTCAGAGGGCAATCATGGACATACAGCTAAGATAATTTAATCCAGCTAAAGAAGAAAGATTTTCCTGAGAAAGTGAAACCTCAAAAGAGGAAGTCAATATTGCCTAGGTTGAGAGATAGGAAGTAGGGGTGGGGGAAGGAGAATATGTAGACAGTGGGAACATATATGCCAATGCAAAGAGCTGGGAAGCCAGTGCCACACCTGGGAGCACGGAGAATATTACACAAAATGGAGATTGATGCTTACAGTATGCAGGAAGGTGGGTTCTATGAGATTATTTGAGTTTTAAGATACTACTCTAAAAGATGAGCCCAAGTTGTATATAAAGATAATTGAAAATGAATCTTGATGAAGAATGGGATGGGAGAGGGAGTGGGAGATGGGATGGTTGCGGATGGGAGGGAGGTTATGGGGGGGAAAGCTGCTATAATCCAAAAGTTGTACTTTGGAAATTTATATTTATTAAATAAAAGTTAAAAAAAATATGAACCCAAGTGAAGAGTTGATGGTATGTAACACCATCAACTTTCTGTTTTAGAAAGAGCTCTCTGCTTGCAGAATGAGTATATTTGGGGAAGGGGCACCAGATATGTTGCTAGTAGGCCAGATTGGAGGCTTCTGCAGGAGCCTAAATGAAAGAAAATTGTGGCTTAGATTAAGGTGACGAGGTGGGGATGGACAACAGGCAGATGTGGAAAATACCTAGCATGTTAAATCTATAGGGCTAGGTCTTTCTGTCTGTCTGTCTGTCTGTCTCGCTCTCTTTCTCTTTTTCTCTCTTTCTTTTTTGACAGGCAGAGTTAGACAGTGACACAGAGAGACAGAGAGAAAGGTCTTCCTTTTCCGTTGGTTCACCCCCAAAATGGCCGCTGCGGCCAGCGCTGCGCCAATCCAAAGCCAGGAGCCAGGTGCTTCCTCCTGGTTTCCCTTGTGGGTGCAGAGCCCAAGGACCTGGACCATCCTCCACTGCCTTCCTGGGCCACAGCAGAGAGCGGGACTGGAAGAGGAGCAACTGGGACTAGAACCCGGGGTGCCAGCGCCACAGGCAGAGGATTAGCCAAGTGAGCCATGGGAGCAAGTTTAGGAGAGGAAGTGAAGGAAATTTTATGAGCTTAGTGAAAGGATTGAGCTGGAGATATGGCTTTGGAAATTATTGGCATATCAATGGGAATGGAAGCGCAGGCAGAAGGTGGAGTTGCAGACAAAAACTCAGAGCCTGGAAGATTGTCTATTAAAGTTGGAGGGAAAAAAAGAGAGATCCAGGAATGTAGAATGAATAAAAGTACTTAGGAAAGCTGGGAGGGAAATGAAGAAGTTTGGTGTCCGTGAAACCAAGGAAAAGGGTATTTCTCAATAAGATTAATTGGGCTGGCTCTGTGGCATAGCCAGTAAAGCCACCTCCTGCAGTGCTGGCATCCCATATGTGCACCGGTTCAAGTCCTGGCTGCTCCGCTTCTGATCCAGCTCTCTGCTATCGCCTGGGAAAGCATTAGAAAACGACCCAAATCCTTAGGCCCCTGCACCCGCAGCGAAGACCCGGAAGAAACTCCTGGCTCCTGGCTTCAGATTGGCACAGCTCCGGCCATTGCAGCCAACTGGGGAGTGAACCAATGGATGGAAGACCTCTCTCTCTCTCTCTCTCTCTCTCTCTGCCTCTCCTTCTCTCTCTGTGTAATTCTGACTTTCAAGTAAATAAATAAAAATGTTGCAACAAATCAAACAAGAGTTGGAAAGTGTCCCTTAGGTTGCAAGGAGGCTGTGATTTTTTTCTTGATAATAGAATTTTTGCTGGGGTAGGTTGGTTGAGGACACACTGGGTGGTAGATAAAGAAAATGAGAAGAGACAGCGCTTGACTTTTGGGTTGATGACTCTGAAAGATGTTTTTCAGGCCTTTATTTTTCTTTGAAAGTTTAGCCATTATTTGCTTTGGAAAGGATGTGTAATTGTTTTTTGCTTGAAATGTGGCTGGCTATCTCATGGCAGAAATTTAAAGATGCTTAGTTTGTATGCATTTTGATCCATTCGCTCTGTCCTTTCCTGAAGAAACATCCACGCATTTGTTGATTGTTTCTGATCTATCCAACTTAGCTTCTGGCTCCTCAAATATTTTCATTTAGTATCGCTTTAATTGATTTTTTAAAATTCTGTTGATGTGTCTCAAATTATGTCCGCATGATTTAATCGGTTTTTGGCAGCATTAAGTCTTTCCTTTACCGTTTTCTATATGGCTGTTTTATTAATTATAATTGTAATGGAATTGATGGCTCATGTCAGATTGTTCTCATTTCATAGAAAGTACATCCTGTGCAAGGAATGTGTTATGAAGTATTCTTTTCATGAGGTTTAGTAAAAGATTTTTTATCCAGTAGTCTAAACACAAGATTGTGTGCTGGAATTGTTGTATACTTGTTATACCCTTAGTTTTTAAATAACCATTGTCTATTTTTGAAAATAATTTATTGAAGGAGCTGGAGCATGGTTTCTTGCATTGAATAGTCCGCCGTGATGGTGAGCTCCATTGAGCTGTATCTCTGATGGTGAGAGTCGTAATGGAAGGGTGAAGAATGCCTTTCTCTGATGCGATTTTTTACCGTGAAAAGCTCATAAATTTCATGGGACAAATGTCATTTGTTATTGAACAGGAGGTGGCTGTGATATAGAGGCTGAAAGAGGAAGCCGGAAAAGAAGGGCAGAGAAAGAAAAATACGGACGAGGGCTCTTTTCATCAGTGCTGTAACACTGTTCCATTTTCCTCGGATTCTGGGCTGCAGTTACAGCCACTCCGGTAGGCGAGGGACCCTGGTCACAGCCCACTCTGCAGATCAAGAAGGATTTCCTGGAAATAAAGAACTTAATTTTAAAGAGTCATTTATCATTTTTATGTATTTGTAATTTTTTAAAGGAAACAAATACAAAACAAATCTCTCTGTATGAGAATTGATAAGTGTAATCTAGTTACTGAGTTTCCAGTATTAAATATTGATATATATGTCATTTCCCCCATTTTCAAGTTAATCCAGAAGGTTTTTAATGTGGAAAACTATGACTTATGCTTACCACATTTTTCAGTTATTTGATATGATTCGTTTAGGTTAGACAAAACTCTTCTAGGATAGAAATGTCTTCAAAGCTCATTTATTTTTTACAATCCCACCTAATGTTATAAGATGACTTTTTCTTCTTTTTATTATTATTGTGTTCCTTTGAGGTTAAGATATGTAGATCTTGGAAATATCTTATTCTAGTAGAGGTCAGATCATGAATATCCCGACTAAGTGATCTTTCATTATAAAGGAATTCATAGCAAAACCCTTAGTGTCTTATTTAGCACTTCACTCCTCTCTTGTGAACTTCAGAAAGTTTTTATGGCCTTTATTGATTTCTTACCAGAGCATCTCCAGGTGGACTGAGCCTTTGTAGCCGCGGCAAGGAGCAAGAAGAGTGACTGACTGTGGCGACAACAGCTGACATCACCCGGCAGTATTCAGGGACTGCCAGAGAGGTCATTTCAGCTTCTCACTATTTGATATTTTCTTCACACAACACAGCTTCTAAGCAAGAGCGGTAAGTCAACATGGGTGATTTCATTCTTGCAGAATTTAAGTATACAGATGGGAAATGTTCTCTCAAACACAACATACTAAGGTTCTCCTAAACATATAGGCTCATCATATCCCTTTGTTTAGTCACAACGGAGCATATAATATTTTTTTAAAAAAGATTTATTTATTATTTTAAAGGCACATTTACAGAGAGGCAGAGGCAGAGAGAGACAGAGAGGTCTTCCATCTGCTGGTACTCTCCAAATGGTCACAATGGCCAGTGCTGGGCCAATCTGAAGCAAGGAGCCAGGAGCTTCTTCTGGGTCTCCCACGTGGGTGCAGGGGCCCAAGCACTTGGGCCATCTTCCACTGCTTTCTCAGGCCATAGCAGAGAGCTGGATTGGAAGTGGAGCAACCAGGACTCAAACCAGCGCCTATATGGGATGCTGGCACTGCAGATGGTGGCTTTACCTGTTATGGCACAATGCCGGTCCCAGGAGCTTATATTCTGTTAGCTGCAGAAACTCCTCCTGAATTCTACCACACTTTCTCTTTTTCATCTTTTGTCTTCATTTCCGTTTACATTTTTTATCTGATCCATAGGCTCAAATGTTTTTTTTGAGACATTTTTTAAAAACTGGGACATTTGTCTAATTTTGGTTTAGGAATTCTCTGTCAGATTTTGCAACATTCTAATGATACCATACATTCATCGCCATATGCAGAACCTTACACTGAGTCTATGTTCCACTTGTAATATTTGATGTGACACAAATATCTTTCTATTTTGCACACTGTTTCTCAATATTGATCCATATGGCCCATCAGACACTACATTGATTTTTATTTTCTGTCTGAACCTTCTTGAATACACAGTAATATATCAAGATCCAGTGTTGAAGAACAATTCATATTGTCCTAAGTCCTAAGGCATACAGCTGTTACTGGTACATAGAAACCGTTTAACAAAATTTCCCTAAGGTGAAAAATCTAGGTAGGGTCAAAGGCCTTTGTAAATAGAGTTGTAGTTTAGCAAATGAGGAACCATGAGCCCAGGGATGATTGTATAATTATTGAAGTCCTAACTCACAGCTGGCCGCAAGAAGACCAAGCACGAGAATCCCAGAGCCCTCTCTCTCCTCCTTTAACTGCCAAATGCAGACATGGCCATGGATATTTCCACTGCTGTCAAAGATAGTGCAAATATTAGACCCTTTATTCTGCCGGCATTATAGAGTGTCTGTTATGAGGTAGGGTACCTGGCTAGTTCTTGTGCATCTCGGAAGTGACCCAACATGCACAGTACCCACAGGAATTTTACCATCCTGTGAGTGACTGGGGATTAGGACAAAAAAATCAGATATGCCCACAAATGGTTAGGACACATAGTATAGTAAGAGCACTTCTGTAGGTCCTGTTTAAAATGCTATGGAATATATGATGTTCAGAGCAGCATTATTCATGATAGCCACAGAATGGAAGCAACTCATATGTCCTCAACTGATGAATGGAACAAAATATGGTAAATCCATCCAGTGAGAATTACTTGGCAGTAAAGAGGAGTGAAGTACTAGCACAAGGTACAGCATAAATGAGTTTAAGAGAAGTGAGCTGGAGATAGTGACAACCTGAGGTGTTACCATCCAAGAAGCCTTTATGGGAATATAGAGAGGTGGTTGTATACATGGAGCTTCCTTCTGTAGAGGGGTAGCAGTAGCACCCTTGGATGGAGAGACCCCAAATGATAACTGCCCTGATTCATTCTCCTTCTACCCTCCAATGTCTGCCAATCCCTTTTACTTGTTGGCTACACCCAACAAGAAGCCAGAGGCAAGAGAGCTCATTGATGTAATCCACATGATTCAATCGGATGGGGCAGAGAAAGGCATGGAAGGTAGATCCACAGGGCCAGATGGAAGGCATTCACCAACGATGTAGAGGAGTAAAGAAAATGGCATGTGAAATGAAAATGGAGTGGCCAAGGGCACACTGAACCATTGCACCACCATGGCACCCTGATTCTTACTCTTCCCAGCTTCATGCCCTGAGGCTGTTTTATGTCTGGTAAACTTGAAAGGTTTCCTTAAGACGCTTTTCCCAGTGAATTCTGAATCCCTACAGACTCTCACTTCCATAATTCTGCATGAGGTTCATGTTTCCCCTCATTGCTGATCCCAGAGAAGCCAAGCCTTCCAAGTCAGTCCAGGAACCTCAAGACCTTCTTCAGGAACCGATGCTTATATAATAAGAGCAAATGAGCTCCCGGTTCTGAGGAGGAGTTAGAAACCACTCTTCCTGAGACAGCTGAGGGAAGGAGGAAGGAGTGCAAGCAAGTGATTGTAGGGATCCATCATGTCTACCACCAGGGAGCAGATGCACCAATTTTAAGGACGTACAGAAAAGAGATTTTGCTGGTGTCTTTGAACAGAGGAGGGAAAAATGGCAACTTGGAAGAGAAACTGAGTTTTTGGTTTGCTTATCCCTTTCTTCTAAAGTTGCTTTCCAGTCAAGAAAAGCACGCAAAACCCAGTACACTCTCTGTCTGAGAAATGAACAGTTAGGCATTGAGGTGTTCTTGACTGACCTTGGTAAATTTCTTGTCTTATGGGCTGTCTCCATGATAGCTGTAGTCTAAGAAGTTATGTCTTCCCTTATACCAGAATAGATTTAATCCAGAAACATGGACCAATATGAAGAAGGCTTTCAAAGGCTAATACACAGGACAGATACCAAGTTTGTTTATAATAATAAACAAGGTTGGGGAGCTAGAGCATTTACCAAAGCTTGATTAGGCCATTCTATTTGTATGGAAAAACTTTATGGAAGCCAAATCATAATCATAAGGTTGCTGGGAGATAAAATAAAGTGTAGGTGGTTGTATGGTTGAAAGTTCAGACCCACAGCAGAGATAGGCCTGCCAGATGAAAAAACCTATTTGCAATGGTTAAAAGGACAGCTGTTTCTTAGATGACACTTAGATGGCAAATTCCAATGTTGCCCTGTGACTTTCTTTCTTTCAATCCTGAACAATATTTCTTTTGAGTGGTAATAATTAGTTCTCTCATCCATCCATACATACAACTATCTTTTCATCCATTCTGCAAAAAGTTAGGTTAAGTTCTAGTGGTAGGGCCTGGGAGCCACCTTAGATCTTTAACTCAAATCCATGTCTTGTTTTTTTACAGTTTTACTCTCACAAGACAATTATCAGTTTCTCTGGGTAATTGTTCTTTTGGATAATTGAGGGATGAGATACTGTGATTGAAGATATGTTGAAAATAGGGGGAGGAATGGATATAAACCAAGGACTCAGTTCAAAGACTACAGAGTAATGATACTAATACCTCTCAGGATCCAGTATCTGCTGCTGAGGTTAGGATAGGAAAGAATCCCATCCTTTAAGAAAGATGTAAGCGAACATTTAAAAGAATGGACTTTGGTGAAATTCTTTATTCCTTTGAACTGTCTCAAAATTTACACTATCTCCAAATTTGTCTGTTGTATAATTTTAAGTATTTATACATATGGTGATGACTTCTGGGCTGTCTGGAATAATGTTTTCTAAGTGTTCTGAAAATATTTAGAGGGGCCAGCGTTGTGGCATAATGGATTAAGCCACTGCCTGCAGTGCCAAAATCCCATATGGGTGCTGGTTTGAGTCCTGGCTGCACTGCTTCTGATCCAGCTCCTTGCTAAACTGGCTGGGAAAGCAGTGGAAGATAGCCCAAGTGCTTCGGCCCCTGCACCGATGTGGGAGACCCAGAGGTGGCTCCTGGCTCCTGGCTTTGGCCTGTGCCAGCCCCAGGTGTTGCAGCCATTTGGGGAGTGAACTAGCACGTGGAAGATCTGTCTCCCCACCTCTCTCTGTAACTCTGTCTTTCAGAAAAGTAAATAAATATTAAAAAAAGAAATATTTGAGTTAAATAAAGTAACTATATGCTCTAGGTCAGGGGTCAGCAGACTATGGATCCAGCCTGCTGACTACTTTTGTGAAGTTTTGTTGGAACACAACCACATACATCTAATTTAATGTTGTGTGTGGCTGTTTTAATGCTAAAGTGGTAGAATTGAGTGATTGCAACAGTGAATGTGTGGCCTACAAAGACAAAGCTGTTTACCATCTCTCCCCTTGCAGAAAAGATCTGCTGAACACAAGCTTCTACTTTGTTTACATACTGCTGCCTCCAACAGCTGAGTTGAGTTTTATGTTGACAGTTCATCCAGTTGAATTGTAGACTTCCTTTGATGGTATGGGTGATCATTCACCATACCTGCTCCCACTGTGGGTGGAATGCGTTTACCTTCATCATTGCAGTTGGCTTGGCCATATGTCTTGCTTTGGCCAAAAGAAGCCTAACCCTCTAGTTGCAGAAAGATGCTTTGATTCCTTTCTCTTTTGTGTGTCTACTCTACATTTCTGATCCATGGTTACCATGGAGCTCACATAAAATATCTTAAAACAGCTTATTTTAAGCTGACAACAACTTTGCATAAAACTGTACACATTTTTAAAAAATGAATTAATTTTTGGAAAAATTACATTCATTGTATTTTAAAGACACAGAGGTAGACAGATAGACACACACAGAGATAAAGAGAGAGAGAGAGAGAGAGAGAGAGAGAGGGAGGGAGGGAGGGAGAGAGAGAAAAAGAGAGGGAGGGGAGAGAGGGAGAGGGAGAGGGATGGAATCTTCTATCTACTGGTTTACTCCTCAAATGCCCACAACATTTGGGGCTGGACCAATGCCAGTAGCCTGGAACTTCATCCTTGTCTCTCACATGTGTGGCATGGATCCAAATACTTGAGCCATAATCTACTGCCTTCTAGGGTGTGCCTTAACATGAAGAAGGATCAGAAGTGGAGTAGCCAAGACTCAAACCAGCCACTCCAATATGGAATGTGGGTCTCCTCTGCACCATTCACCTACCCAAGATTCTACACTTACATTTCCTCTTCCATTATATGTTTTTATGTCATCATAAATCTATTTTATATTGTGTATACATTAAAAATTATTATTAACTATTATTTTTAAATTGTCTTTTAACCTTGAAACTAGAGTTATAACTGATTTATATATCACCATTGTAGTATTCAAGTATTCTGCATTTGAATTTATACTCAAACTTACCAGTAAGTTTTCTATTTTTATGTTATTAATTAGCATTTTTGTTTTAGCTTAAAGAACTGTCTTTAGTATGTCTTGCAAGGGAAGTCTAGTGGTGATGTACTTCTTCAGATTTTCTTTGTCCTGGGATATCTTTATATTTTTGAAGTGAAAGCTTTTCTGAGTATGATATTCTTGTTTGGTAGTTTTTTTTTCTTCCAGCACATTGGATCTGTTTCTCACTTTCTCTTGGTCCTAAGTTTCTGCTGGGAAATTCATTGATAGCCTTATGAAAGTTCCCTTGTATATGAGAAATCTCTTTTCTCTTGCTCCTTTCAAAACTATAAATGGTTCCTTTCAGTAGTTCATCTTACGATTTTTCACCTTTATGATAGTATAAAAGTGGCATGCATTCAATAGAAACTATATTTTGAGTTTTGATCTTTTCAAGGATAGCAATAGGTAGCATGAGACTGTCTCACAAAGCAGTGTCAGTGAACCATAGCTCCCATTCAGCCACATGATGATGAAGGTAAACTACTGATATACTACAGTGTCTGTATTGCTAGGCTATAGTGTTCAATGGTTTGGTGTATTAAATATGTTTTTGAATTATTAAATTTTTAATTTATGATGGGCTTATTGGGATGTAATCCCAATGTAAGTTAAGGAGCATCTGTATAATATTTTCTCTGATTTCACCTAATTGGAAACTTTTGAGTTCCATGTATCTGGATATCCACATCTCTCCCCAGATTTGGGGAGTTTTCAGCCATTATTTTTTTTTAAATAAACATTCTGCCCCTTTCTCCGTATCTTCTCCTCCTGAGACCCCTATAATGCAAATTCTAGCTCTTTTAATGGTGCCTCATAAACTCCATAGTGTTTCATCACTGTTCTTTCTTTTTTACTCTCTAACTGGATATGTTCAGATAACCTGTCTTCACATCCATTGATGTTTTTCTTCTGCCTAGTCAAGTCTGCCACTGGTACACTCTATTGCATTTTTCATTTCATTCATTGTATTCTTCAATTCCAGAATTTGGTTCATTTTTGTGATTTCTCTTTATTACACTTCTTGTTTTTTTTTCCACGTATTTAAAAAAATTGAGTTGTCTAATGTATTTTTAAAGATTTATTTATTTATTTGAAAGTCAGAGTTACACAGAGAGAGGAGAGGCAGAGAGAGAGAGAGAGAGAGAGAGAGAGAGAGGTCTTCCATCTGATGGTTCACTCCCCAATTGGCTGCTATGGCCGAAGCTGCGCGGATCTGAAGCCAGGTGCCAGGAGCTTCTTCCAGGTCTCCCACGTGGGTGCAGGGGCCCAAGGGCTTGGGCCATCTTCTACTGCTTTCCCAGGCCATAGCAGAGAGCTGGATAGGAAGTGAAGCAGCTGGGACTAGAACCTGTGCCCATATGGGATGCTGGTGCTTCAGGCTAGGGTGTTAACCTGCTGCGCCACAGTGCTGACCCCAGTATAATGTATTTTCTTATAGCTTGCTGAACCTCCTTAAGACAATCATTTTGAATGCTTTTCAGAAAATTTATAAATACCCTTATCTTTGGGGTTGGTTATTAGAATACTATTGTGTTCTTTCGATGGTGTTTTGTTTCTTTGATTTTTTCATATTCCTTGACATTTTGTGCTATTATCTTCACCTTCAAAATAACAATCACTTCTTATGTCTTTATTGACTGTCTTTGGGAAAGAAATGCCATCGTTAAATAATCCATCTGGGAATTCCGAGGTGCTCTCAGATTGTTTTTAAGGATATATATACTTTATATCTGTTGTTTCCTATTGGGGAGTTGCTTAAGGTTGTATGTCTTTTCTTGAAAAGCAGGCTAGATGCCAATCGTTTTCCATTTATTTTCCCTTGGATGGTGTCATGAAACACTCAAGTTGAACACCTTCTTCTGATCTCACAAAGCTTAACTGGGTGTTTGTGAAGATGCTTACATTTTCTGTACACAGAGATGGATTTGGGAGACTCACCTGGGGTCTTGGAGTTGAGGCATTAGGAGTATTTGGAGTGCCCTGAACCAAATTGGGAAAGGTCTACAAGTTAGTCATGTAACATGGCTCCAGGATGGAGTTCATCTTGAAGCTTATGGAGTGGTTTGTAAGATCTACCCGCTGTGTTTCTAGTTCCAGTCTCCCAACGACTCACTCATGCTGATCCCTTCAATATTCTGTGTGTGATGGGAAATAAGTGGGCCTCTTGGGCTGTGTCCTGCATTGCTGGGAAACTTGGATGCTCACCACACTCTTATTCCCCTCCATGGAAAATAATGTAGCCCAAGGGTCTCTCTTGTCACTGAGTTGTGCTGCCTTGTGGGAAGGGTGACATAGGTACAGTGAAACTTTCTTGTCTTCTTTTGTGCATCTGTTCTCAGATTCCAGTGGTATGCTGGAATTTCTGTTTTCTATTCTTGTACTCCACAATGATATTCTCATCCTTGATAATAGACAAAATCAGTGTCTCTGTGGAGAGATGATAGTGAGAACTCCTATCCTGCCATCTTGCTGACATCACTTCTGTTTGTAGCTCTTCACATTCCTCTTAGCCTTTGTCTCTGAGCTCTGCTTGTCCATCCTTTTCCTTGAGCTCCAGTACAGCTCTGTCCTTCACTTCTGTAGTTCTCTTTCCGAAAGCAAGAATCTGCGGGGATCCTTAAATTAGTGGTGATTAGTGGAGGAGTCCTATGTTTAGTGTTT
This sequence comes from Oryctolagus cuniculus, assembly GCF_051225735.1. Lineage (NCBI taxonomy): Eukaryota > Metazoa > Chordata > Mammalia > Lagomorpha > Leporidae > Oryctolagus > Oryctolagus cuniculus. The sequence continues at coordinate 73,061,997 of NC_142884.1, read as the reverse complement.
CTATCCTTGAATTCCATCTTATTTGAAATTACTTCTTATCTTCTTTGTTATGTTTTCCATGACATCTGTTTGCTTATCCCTTTATATTAAAATTTTTAGCATAAAATCTGATATGATTAATTATGTATTTTGCACTATTTAATTTGTACTTATTCCTAATTGTTATTTAATTATCAATTTCTTTTATTCATGTTATTACTAATGATGGGTCTCCTGGGTCATCTTTTATCATATTTGCCTTCCTCTTTGCTTGCTCTTTAGTGACAGTTTTTCCATGTGTTTTCTAGTCATTGAGTCATTTATCTTCAATGACCCCCCTACTTTCAATTCATCCCCTAAACTGTTCAGTGGTAGGACTGGGTTTCAGTTTGAAACCCAGATGAACACTGAATAATTTTTTAGTGTAAGTATATTGAAATTTAGCTTGGTACATAATATTATAAAATTATTCATATTTAATAGGGGCATCCTGTTTTTTTTTCTTATGAAGTCTCTTCAATTCTGGCAACCCTTATCAATGAAGAAATCATAATTTTATGAGGTCTGAACATTCTTTTTGTGTGTTGCATTTGAATCTCCTTAAGTGGTGTTATTTATTTGCTTGGTCAGGTTGTTCTCTGTTGCTTTTAGGACTATCATTTCACTGGCTAAGTGTTTTGTTTTTTTCTAATTGGTCATGCTTTTTATGGCTGATGAATTTCCTTTGAAGTGTTATTTTTAAAAATGGTCAGAGATCTGCCTGTTGCAGGACCCCAAGTGGAATCTGGCTTCAGAGTGGTGGAGACCATAGGTATCACAGGATGGGGTGCGTGTGTGGCAGAAGGTAGGCAACAGTCCCTTGCCAAGAGCCTAAGAAGGAGCCTCTCAGTGCTGAGGTGTGTTTGTGGTCTTCCAGCTTCACAGATGTGGAAGATTAAACCCACCCGTTCAGTATTTCTGTACTCTCTTGGGGATTGTGGATGCCAGACATAATCATACAGGACTGATTCTCTCACTTCAGGAATCCTCAAGTCTATATAGACCATTCTCTTTTTGCATATCTATCATTAGTAATTCCGACTTCAAGATTTTCAAATGATGGTCTCATGCCTGTCACCCAGCTCTGTCGCTGGGACCCATTGCTTTCTACCTCCAGTCTGTCCAAGCAAGAAAATGGCTATCACAAAAAGAGGAATGAAGGGAGAGGTGGGCTTTGAGTGCATTGAAAGTCCTGAAAGATACAAGTTGCAAAAGAAATTAACTGTCAGATTGGTTGTCGTGAAATATTTGTTATAAATTAGAAAAAAATATTAAATTGAAAAGGATTTTGCTTTCAGAATGTGTGCAATTGTCTTTAAGTCCTCATTCCATTTTGAGGAAACCAAAAATGAAAATCAGAGAGAAGGCATTTGGATATGATCTATGCGGAGAAGATAATGTAGATTCCTGTCCTATGCTGTCCAATACAGCACCCAAGTGCAACTGAAGCCAAATGAGGCTCATATGACTTTATAAGAAAAGGTGTAGACCATTTCGATTACCCTGGAGGATTCTACTAGTTAGCCCTGGGATCAGTTGTCCATACTCATGGGAGAATTCCTTGTGTCAATACTACAGACATTGGTTAACGAATGTGCATCTGTATATCTGACAGTAAAATGATGCAGTTAATGTGTTTATTACTTTAATGACACACTTGAACCTGGAGGACATTATGCTACATGAAATAATCCACATAAAGATAAATACCTCACTTACATGTGGAATCTAAAAAAGTCAAACTTGTAGACATAGAGAGTAGAACAGTGGTTACCAGGGGCTGGGGGTGGAGATGGAGGAGTGTATGGAGAGAGGTTGACCAAAGGGTACAAAATTTTAGTTAGATAGGAGGAACATATTTCTGAGATCTATTGTATAGCAAGGTGACCATAGTTAATGTATTGTATACCTAAAAATTGCTGAGGCTAAATTTTAAATGCCTTGTTATAAAAGTGACAGCCAATTGAAGTGATGAATATGTTAATTAACTTGATTTAACTCCATGTTGTATACATAAACCAAAACACTGTACCCCATTAATGTATATTTCATGATTTGTCAGTTAAAATCATAATAATTAAAAAAATTTTAAACAGTTGCCTGTTAGTCAACCCCAGTCTCATTGGAGAATAAGATTCTACTGTAGTTCTATGTTACCCTGTGCCTCATAAAATGGGTAAATAATAAGGGAAAAGATGACAGAAGAGAGAGTAGGGGAGCACACAGTAGGTGGAGCCTGTGTTTCCTTTACAGAAAAAAGTAAGTAATTTTCCATTTAGTAATAAGCACTTAGTTTTAGGATGGACTTCATTGAAGCATAAACAGCTCAGTGCTGTCCCCCATTATTTGGGGGTGAAGGCCCTGGTAGCTCTCTAAGTCAGCTGGTCACATATCAGATTGAGGAAGCTGGCCAAGCCTGTTTCGTGGTCTGGTTACTCCCTCAAGGAAGCCCTTGTAGAACCACCCCCTCCTTCCTCCTGACCCCACCTGCCTGGACTGTTCTATGGCATTTGTAATTGTGTTTATTTTACACTTGCAATTTTCTCCCTCACTCTCCCAAGTTCCATGAGGGCAATGACCATGACTGGTTTTGCTTACTCCTGTATCCTTGGTCCCCAGTACATAACAGGACGTCAGTAAATATTAGCTGAAGAATAGAAGGAGAAATTGATAAAAGGCAAGTTTGTAATGATCACAGGTGTACACCAACTGGGTCCTGCTCCATCAAGGAATGGGAGCTGGCTGCTGGAGGCAAAAGCATTTTTCATTTACATTTATGCATTTGACCCTAAAAAATGTCACTAGATTTTACAACTCATTTACAGTGGTGTCTTGGAATGGCTGCAGACTCATAAATAACCAGGAAGTTAATGCTGAAGGAAAAAAAAACAGTTGAAAAATCAGTTGGTTATTTTCAAAATTCATTTCACAATGCATTTTCTCTTATCCAAGAGGCAGGGAGCTCAGTGTCTATCAATCTTTAAAGTAAGTATCTCCCTCTTGGTTAATCAATCTCGTCATGAAAGTTTATGATGTTTTGGGATTAGAGCGTACCAGTTTGAATAGGAGGCACAGGGAAAGAAGAACACTAGAAGAGCAGAAGAAACCTTAATTTTATTTAGTCTCCAATCATAACCAATATTTGCGTAAGGAATAATCAGAATTTTCAAAAATACAAGCAGTCTTTTATTGTCATTGGTAGCTCATATGTGTACCATAGCAATCAGAACAAGATGTTAAAGTTCATTTTCAAGGACTTGAAATAAATAGCCAAATTATAAAACGTAGGATAGAACAGGCAGCCCAGAGTAACTTCTTATCCCCGAACTCTCAATGCCTTTGTGAAAGAAATGTCAATAAGGAACTTTCTTCTAACACAAATAAGCTGAAGGAAGCATCTTGATGTTTAGAAATGATAGGACTTTAAAACAGGAAAATCTTCAAAGCAGATACTTAAAAAAAAAAAAAGAACAAAATATTTGACCTTTCCCCTTGTTCCAAAGCTTTAATGATGACTTGGGAACCAGCTTCTCATCCTGAGTAAGTTTAGTACTCCAAGTTTCAGTTTTTGAAGAAAACTCTGTGTTCTTTACAAATTATCTATGTTCAGAATAAAGCAGGCTTCCGAATTACAAGAAGGAACGGCCTTGAGAACTTGGTGTTTTCTGAGTTATGGAGAGAAAGGAATCCTGCAGCAGTAAAGGTGGGTTCTCTACAAACTCTTTGTAGTTCCTCTCTGAGCTCTCTCTCTCTTTTTTTTTTTTTAGCTTTTATTTAATGAATATAAATTTCCAAAGTACAGCTTATGGATTACAATGGCTTCCCCCCCATAACGTCCCTCCCACCTGCAACCCTTCCCTTTCCCACTCCCTCTCCACTTCCATTCACATCAAAATTCATTTTCGGTTCTCTTTATATACAGAAGATCAGTTTAGCATACATTAAGTAAAGATTTCAACAGTTTGCTCCCACACAGAAACATAAAGTGAAAAATACTGTTTGAGTACTAGTTATAGCATTAAATCACAATGTACATCACACTAAGGACAGAGATCCTACATGAGGAGTAAGTGCACAGTGACTCCTGTTGTTGACTTAACAAATTGACACTCTTGTTTATGGCATCAGTAATCACCCTAGGCTCTTGTCATGAGCTGCCAAGGCTATGGAAGCCCCCTGAGTTCACCGACTCTCGTTCTTTCCACTGGGATCTCACTTGCGGAGATCTTTCATTTAGGTGTTTTTTTTTTTTTTTTTTTTTTTTTTTTACCCCAGTCCTCTCTGAGCTCTCTTATTTCCAGAACGTTGAGGCATCTGAAAGGCTCAAAGCTATTACTGATTGTTGGAAACAGAATACCTTCTTGTCTTTGCCTTGTATACTCACTGTTGGGTTGTGAACATTTGTAAATTTGGCCACTTTAAAACAGATGTTCATGAAACAGGAGTTGTTGTGGAGTGCAGACATCAGCTGACTGTGTGGGATCAAGGTCTCCTGTTGCTGTGCCTGGCCTTGACCTTCTTCTCCATCTTGACTTTGACTTGTTTCCTTCCGTGTGCCTGCTGTGTGACTTTACTGCATCTGCTGGTGGAGAAAAGCCTGTGCAGTGGTGTGGGGAGCTCTTCCAAGGGCCATATTTTTGGGTTCTTTAAGTGGGATTACTCTGACATCTTGGTAAAAGCCAACACTCCTGATGGCCTTCCTAGGATTCTTTCTCCTTCATCTCTTATAGCGTTGTTGACTGTTCTCTTTTCTCTTTTCCTTTTTTTTAAGATTTACTTATTATTTACTCGAAAGTCAGAGTTACACAGAGAGAGGAGAGGCAGAGAGAGAAAGAGGTCTTCCATTTGCTGGTTCACTCCCCAGATGGTTGCAATGGCTGGAGCTGCGCCGATCCAAAGCCAGGAGCCAGGAGCTTCTCCCAGGTCTCCCACGCAGGTGCAGGGGACCAAGGACTTGGGCTGTCTTCTACTGCTTTCCCAGGCCATAGCCGAGAGCTGGATCGGAAGTGGAGCAGCTGGGACTCAAACTGGTGCCCATGTGGGATGCCAGCACTGCATGCAGCAGCATTACCCACTGTGCCACAGCTCTGGCCCCTGTTCTCTTTTCTGTGCCATCACTGTGTTCCATGAGATTTTTCTCCCAGCCCCTGGCCCACTTGACTATAACTAGCTACGTGAAATTAAACATTTTTCTGACTCCAATATGGGATGCAGTTGTCCCAAGCAGCTTACCCTGCTGCAGCAAAAATGCTGGCCGCATCATAATTATCCATTTTTTAAAAAAAGATTTTATTTCTTTACTTGAAAGAGAGAGAGAGAGAAAGAGAGAAATATGAATCACCCATCTGCAGTTTCATTCACCAAATGGCCACAACAGCTGAGATTGGGCCAGGAGCCCAGAACTCCATCCACGTCTCCTAAGTGGGTGCAGGGGCCCAAAGACTTGGGCTGTCTTCTGCTGCTTTCCCAGTTACGTTAGCAGGGAGATGTGTTAGATGTAGAGCAGCAAGGACTCTAAGCAGCCAGGACTTGAACCAGCACCCTTGTGGGATGCTAGCATTGCAGACAGTGGCTTAACCCACTGTACCCCAACACTATCCACTTGCCCATCGTCATCACCTTTAACATTTATGGATAACTGCAGCTGCACCAAGGCCTGTGCTAAGGGCATTGCATCACTAAAATTAAAATTTATAATATTCATTAAAATTTTACAATATTTTGACAGAAGAGTAAATTGAGACTCAGGGAGGGAAGATGACACATGAACTGGTAATCGGCAGAGACAGAAGTAGAACCCAGGTACATCTGAACCTGAATTTGTTTTTTTTTTTCTTTTTAACTTTTACTTAATAAATATAAATTTCCATAGTACAGCTTTTGAGTTATAGCAGCTTCCCCCCCCCATAACCTCCTTCCCACCCGCAACCATCCCATCTCCCACGCCCTCTCCCATCCCATTCTTCATCATGATTCATTTTCAATTATCTTTATATATAGAACATCAATTTAGTATATACTAAACAAAGATTACCACAGACTGCATCCACAAAGACACACAAAGTATACAGCACTGTTTGAGTAGTAGTTTTACCATTAATTCTCACAGTACAACACATTAAGGGCAGAGGTCCTACATGGGGAGTAAGTGCACAGTGACTCCTGTTGTTGATTTAACAATTGACACTCTTATTTATGACGTCAGTAATCACCCAAAGCTCTTGTGATGAGCTGCCAAGGTTATGGAAGCCTCTTAATGAACCTGAATTCTCTACTGTGATGTTTTGCTTCCTCCAGACTCATTCATCCTTTTTTTTTTTTAAGTGAATGCATTTTTACATAAATACAACTTCAGGAATACAGTGGTTCTTTCTCCCATGCCTCCCTACTCTGCCCCCTTCCCACCTCCCATTCCCTCTCCCATCTCCTTCTTCATTATGGATCATTTTTAGTATGACTTTATATACAGAGGACCATCTCTAAGCTAATCATAGATTTTTTTTTTTTTTTTGGACAGGCAGAGTGGATAGTGAGAGAGAGAGAGAGAGAGAAAGGTCTTCCTTCTTGCTGTTGGTTCACCCTCCAATGGCCGCCACGGCTGGTGCGCTGTGGCCGGTGCACCGCGCTGATCCGAAGGCAGGAACCAGGTGCTTCTCCTGGTCTCCCATGGGGTGCAGGGCCCAAGCACTTGGGCCATCCTCCACTGCACTCCCTGGCCACAGCAGAGAGCTGGCCTGGAAAAGGGACAACCGGGACAGAATCCAGTGCCCCGACCGGGACTAGAACCCAGTGTGCCAGCGCCGCTAGGTGGAGGATTAGCCTAGTGAGCCGCGGCGCTGGCCTGCTAATCATAGATTTCAACAATTTTCCTCCACGCCCACACACAACATATAGAGTACAGTTTGGGGAGAGAATTTGCAGTCGATTCTCATATTGCAATTCAATAGGAACAGAGGTCCTACCTGGGGAACAAGTGCACAGTGACTACTGTTGTTTCTTTAACAATTAACACTCTTTTTTATGACATCAGTGATCATCCGAGGCTGTTGTCATGGGCTGCCAGGGCTATGGAGGCCTTTTGTGACCATAGACTCCATTGTTATTTGGACACGGCCATAAGCAAAGTGGATGTTCTCCTCTCCCTTCAGAGAAGAGTGTCTCCTTTGATGACCCTTCCTTTCCTCTGAGGTCTCACAGAGATCCTCCGTGTAGGTTTTTTTTTTTTCCACAGCAGACTCATTCATCCTTATCTCCAGTCAGTAATACAGGTCATAGCCCAAGGTAGTTCTTGGTTAAAATTTACTGAATGAATGAATGATTGATAGTGTGGAGATCTAAAGGACCTTCCCAGGCCAGTGAATACATAGAAACAGGGCTTCTGCTGCAGGAATACGGAAGAAGGCAAAAGCTTTTTTGGGTTCCCTTTCCTACTCCCCCTACCCACTACCCCTAAACAGAGATGTCTCCTTTTAATACTATGCTTCTGGACTACCCCATCCTTCCCATTTCCCCTAAGCTTATTTTTATAAATGATGGGGATCAATACATGGTCACGTTGTGGCCTTCCTTCCAGAAGCAATGACATTGTAATGGGATATCAAAGCTTTAAAGGGAACCCCTCCCAAAACCGTTAGTCTTGAACAGCACTAAGTCCATATGGAAGTTTGTCGCTCCCCCTCTTCGTGGAGGAACGACACTAAACCCTGCCTAGGCTTCATATCCGAGTCACGGCACCATTATGTCGCTCCCCCTCTTCGTGGAGGAACGACACAGGACCCTGCGCTGTTCTTTTGTCGGCTCGGCCCTCCCCGGGTTTGCTGCTGGTTCTTCCCGGGTTGGCTACCGACCCTTCCACCTCCGTGGAAGGGCGGTTCCCCCTGCCACCTTCCCCACTTCCGCGGGGGAGAGGCACACTGCCGGCCGGCTCTCTCGGGGGCTGCACAGGTGTTCCTTCAGATAGATGTTCCCGGTGCATGTTGTCTCTCTCCTCCTTTATAGTCCTCTTCCACCAATCCCAACTCGGCTGCCCACACGCCGAGTACGCTGCTCTCCTCCAATCAGGAGCAGGTCCTGCTGTTTATTGGTTGAACTGGAGGCAGCTGTGTAGAAGCTGTTTCCTCCTCTCCCAGCGCCATATTGTGGGAGAGCAGATGCATAGAATAAGTCTTAATTCGAGTAACTTAGTCTAGTCCGAGCTGCTCCCCACAGAAGTTTGTGGGGTTTTATGACTTGCACAGCTACTCAGTATAGATGTTACAGAGCCTAGTTTCTCTTAACTGTCCCTCACATCCACTCTGTCCTCTTGGAAACACTGGTTTCCCAGCCATTGGCCTGGATATAAGCTCCCAAGTATTAGTGAGAAAAGAAAATACTATTCAATTATTGGAAATTGATAGAGTATGAAAAATTGTGGACATTACTGTTCAACCAGCCATTCTGACTTTGGTCAGTTAGGTGAAGCCGGTTTCCACGTTGGAACTGTTTGTAGTTCTTCTTCAGGGTGCCTTGGAGGGACACTTTGTGGACAGCCAGGACTTCACCCAGCTTCAGAGGGGAACTAGGAGGCAGGAGGTACCTGACCACGCTGGCTTCCATTAGAGAGCAGAAGCTTTCTGCAGGTTGATTCTTGTAGAACCCAGGAGCTAACAGAACCAAATGAAAAGTACTGTTCGGTAGAGCAGTGTCTGTTATCTGGGTGCCATTCTCACTGCCTTCCCAGGAATCATTTGGCAATGTTGGGGTGCAGTTTTGGTTGTTATGTTAGGCAGGATGCTACTGGAATCTAGCAGATCAAGTCCAGGGATCCTGCTTAATATTTTACAAGGCACAGGAAAACTCCCACAACAAAGCATTGTCCAGTCCCAAATGCCAATAGTGCTGAGTTAAGTCCTCCAGTAGAGAATGTAAAAACCAAGGAAGTGAAAATCTGTCAGTGGTGAAAGGGATCCAGAGTGGAAGCAAAGTCAAAAGTCAGAACACGGGTAGGTTCTGGAGCACTGGAGGTGAGGACCAAAAGCAGGATCAAAGTGAGAGAAGCCAAAGCCTAAGCAATGGCCAGTGTTGCAGGGCCTGCCCTCCCTCGGCTTCTGTGATGTGGGCGCGACTACCTGATTTTTAGGCACAGAGTTGGGGAATGCTTCAGTGATGTCACATGGACGGTGTTCTGGGATACAGTTGACTACTGGATGGATGCTAAGCAGGTCAGAGGTCGTGAAGCATTTAGGCCAGGCTGTGAGGATCTGCTATAGACAGTAATTAGTCATTAGAACTGAGTCTAGCACATCACCCTATGACACGATGCAGTTTTACCAATTCTAAGGATCAAATGATGTGACTTAATTTCTGTGTTTTTTTGTTTGTTTGTTTGTTTTCATAAAAGTGTCATTCAGTGTACTATGGAGAAAATTGAACTCATGGACTGTATTTATTTTGATAGATCTTACAGGATCGTGAAGCAGTGTGGAAAGAAGGAGAAATTGCTAATTTTCCAAAAAACTTGAGGGTCAGGCTTCTGTCCTGTGAAAAGAGCAGAATGACTATTAGAGGCAAATGAGGAAAACACTTTGTTGAGTTGTCTGGTTGACAGTGATGAGCCTCCACATTGCTTTTTTCTCTTCTTATTGGCAAGGCCTGGATTTGGAGGGTGAGAAAACTCAAGTACTTTAATACAAAAATAAGGATCTTGAGTGTTTGTGGGTTGCCCAAGAACTGGAGTTTCAGGAGCCCAGCTTATGATAGTAGCATCCCAGAGACATGGCAATAGCGAGTCCACGAGGGCAAACTGAGGCCATGGGAATCGAAAGGCGAGGAGAGAGGCCCTGTGGCGGAGGAACTGGAGGATGTATGTGAGGATGATGGAGTCTGAAGTTAGCCAGTGCTCTGGCTGTGAAGTAGCCACTCTGGTCATCTCTAGAGGCCTCAGCAGAAGCGAACCACACACAGCAGCCGCGTGATGGGGTTGTGTGGGGCTTGGAAGGGGAAGATGAGAGGTGTTCAGAAGGGGCAGGGATAAGAGGTGACCAGTAGGAGCACAACTCTTACCTCATTCACTCCTCCTTCCCATTCCCACTCTCTCAGGGACAGGGAGGGTCACAGCACCTCTCATGGCACGTGAGATGGGGGATTGAGTCTTTATTTGGATAATAAAAGAAAGTGCTTCCTCAGCCAGCTGTATTGCTTGAGGACACCTGGTTTCCAAAACTGAGTCACTGGAAAGAAGTGGCAGGCAGCGGGCACATGTGCCAGTCTTACAATGTGGAGTCTCCTCGGGGCAATGTTCCCTATACTGATCTTAGAATTTTTCTCCTGATTCTCTCAAGGCTTTATAGGTACACATACCTCTAAAGCTTTCACAGGGGACTGGAGTCTAATCCCTTCTTGCCCTCACCTGCCTGCAGGAAAGAGAGGAAGACAGATGTGATAAGACCTGAGCGTGAAGGTGGAGTAGCCTAGGGTTGCTAGAGCCAAGGATTTCATGGATGAGTTCTTTGTCGTCTTCCACAGTCTACCCCCTAAAGAGCTCTTGGTTTTGTTGACTTGCATAGATCGTATCTTGTGTGGCTCTCTGTGGTTCTGGGACTGCCCCATTGCCAAGCACAACACAAGAGCTATTGAAGAGGCTGCTTGCCCAAGGGGTGTCGCTTTGGCTGCCAAGGCATTTGCCTCGGTCATCTTTCTTGCCTAACCTTCATCATCTTCCACTAGGAGTGTCGATGAGCAGTCACACAGTGTCCAAATGGCAATAATTCACCCCTCCCTCAATCTCACTAGGTGTTTTAAATACAGCCGTATAAATAGGCATTTCTGTGCCTTGTTGCTGTGCTCTGGGTCTCACAAATTTCTCCCTCTCCTGGATCTTTGTGAATAAATAAGCCCTAGTACTGTCATAGTCAGTCTATTTCTATTGACTTTCCACTAGATCTTGCCAGTTCAAACACTACTTCCGTAGAGAGTCTGGAGTACTTCCCCAACCCTGACACTCTGAAGTATTTTAAAAAATACTTGTCACTACCTGAAGTAGCTTGTTTAACTGTTTACTGGGCTATTGTCTTTCTCCTTCTACTAGAATATGAATTCAGGGACTGGCGACGTGGCTCACTTGTTTAATCCTCCATCTGTGGCGCCAGCATCCCATATGGGTGCCAGTTCTAGTCCCAGTTGCTCCTCTTCCAGTCCAGCTCTCTGCTGTGGCTCAGGCTTCTGCACCCGCATGCGAGACCAGGAGGAAGCACCTGGCTCCTGGCTTTGGATCAGTACAGCACCGGCCGTAGCGGCCATTTGGGGAGTGAACCAATGGAAGGAAGACCTTTCTCTCTGTCTCTCCCTCTCACTTTCTGTAGTCCTACTTGTCAAATAATAATAAAAAAAAGAATATGAATTCAGTGAAGACCAGCATCTCATCTGATATATTCACAACTCTATCTCCACTGCCTACAACTGTGCTATGCATGAACTAGATTCTCAACAAATCTATACAATGAATAAATAAGCACACCTACTCTTTGGAGAGGGCAAATGCAGTAGTCTTTCCTAAGATCATATCCTCTTAAATGTCCTCTTGGATTCCCACCAAACACAGAACTACTGTTCACTTTTCTGGGCCTATGAAGCCCTACCTAAGACCTTTCTGTCTCCTACCACTCTGCCCTGCTCTAACCATGCTGTCTTTTTTGTTATTTGCACACACTAAGATGATTCTTCAAGAGCACGGTCTCTGAATTCGGCTGAATTTGAATTGGAACCCCAGCTCTGCTCATTACTGGCTTTGTGATGTCGAGCAAATTATTTTTTACCTTGTATGACACTCACTTCTGCCATATGTAAAATGAGAGTAACAATAATAACTCGCTCACAGGTGATAGCTACATGGGACAATACACTCAAAGAATTAAGGAAGTTTCTCAAAAACAAACAAACAAAAGAATTCAGGAAGTTTAGTGTCAACTCACTAAAACAATATGGCTTAGATTAGGGATGCAGATTTCAGTTCGCAAATTTTCTCAGGGAAATAAGAGACAATTATGAGGTTGTTTAAGCTCTCCAGTGGGACAAAGATAGAGCAAGGATGTGGAAGGTCAAAGATTGAGTTGTGTGTTGTATCCACACCAAGGGGAACAGGTTGGGTAGGAATCAGGCCAGTGCAGTGGTTCAGGAACCAGAAGCAGCATGTGGGCTGGAGTGTGGTTGCAGAAGACACAGAGACTTGGAGAGTGGGATGGGGGCTGAGTAGGAGGGTCCTGGAATGCCATTCTAGGAGCTTAGGATTTTATCCTACACTTCGGTTGTTCATAACTATTTTGGGTCATGGATCTCTGCAGTGAATTGAAATTCACCTCTTCTCTAAACTCATGTCCGCTAAGAAACTCAGAAGGTGACTTTATTTGGAAATAGAGCCGTTGTGCAGATGTAATTAAGGTAAGGATCAGGATGAGATAACACTAGACTAGGATGGTCCCCAATTCCAGTGGGTGTTTTTATACGAGACAGAAGCGACATACAGAAACACAAAGAGGGAGGCACATGAAGACGGAGGCAGAGACTGAAGTGATGCTACCACAAGCCAAGGAACGCTGGCACCTTCCAGAAGCTGGGAGATGTGGTGGGGAATCCTCCTTTTAGAGGATTTTTTTTTTTTTTGAAAGCCCTGTGAACTCCTTGATTTCCTGGTTCTGCTGTTTTAAGGCCCAGGATTGTAGTGATTTGTTATGGCTGCTTTAGGAAAGAGATAAAACTTCTTGGAGAATTCAGTGAAATGTATGGGTCCTGTCTTCAGATAGAGACCGTGTGTATGCCCAGGTGCAGTTTTTCTTGTGATTTCATGGATGTTATGAAGCGTCTCCCTGGGTCCCAAGGTGAGGAATCTTCCTTTAGAGATAACAGGGCCTATTGAAGTGGTGCAGGCATTGAATGGATCCAGCTGCGCCGGAGTTTCAGGACCGTGATTGTGGAGGCAACACAGGGATGAATAGGAACTAAGGGAATTCTGAGAAAAGAATCCATGTGCAGTCACTTCCACATTTTTCAAAAATACTGCATTGCTTTTTTTGGGGAAACATTTAAATACAAAAGGAAATTCCTAAGGTTGCTTATCATATATCCCAGGCAGGATTTTTAACAAAATAAAAAGGAATAATGATTTTAATTTCTGGCGAAGACTCTACAGCAGTGGTGCTGCAGGAAAGAGAAGGAACACCCAGGGGTGCATACGGCCTCGTCCCAACCCGTTGGGGTCAGATGGGGCTGGGGAGGGAGGAACAGGTGGGGCAGGTGGATTGGGGACTTCTGGGATCAGGGGCGAGGCTGCTGCTGAATCTTCGATACTTGAGGTGAAGTCAGTGGCCTTAGTCCAACAGCCCTGCTCAGAGGCAGCAAGAGCAGTGCTTGCCCTCGAGACATGGAGAGGACACCTCCCACCGGGGAGGCTCTGCTACGGTTTGAAAGTTCGTTGCCCAGAACTTATGTGTTGGAAACTTCATTCCCACAGTCACATGTTGGTGGCACTTGGAAGCAGGGCCTTGGGAGGTAACTGAGCTGCGGGGGTTCTTCCTTCATGAATGGCTTAATCCATTTTTGGTGCAATGAGTTCTCGAGGGAGTGGCTTCGTCATCAGAGTGAGCTCCGTCTGGCTTTCTTCTCTGGCCACGCAATGCCCTCTGCTGCCTCGGGGCTCTGTGGAGAGCCCTCACCAGATGCAGATCCTCAGCCTGGGTCTCCCAACCTCCAGAGCTATCAACTGAATAAACCTTAATTCTTTATAGATTTCCTCATCTGTGGTTTTCAGTCGTGACCACAGCAAACAGGCGAGACAGGCTCTCGGCCACTGCCTGCCTTCCAGACTCAAGGGCAATGCCAAGTGGGCCTTTGAAAGCTGGGGCATAGAACAGGATGCCCTTCCCTGGGAGATGTCTTTGTGTGACGAGGACGTAGGCCTGCTCCTCATGCTGCAGCGTCCTTTTGAAGATAAGTGGTCATGGAGAGAGCATAGGCCACAGCTAAGGAACGTGTCTGAGCCTGTTAGACTGAAACAGCTGCGGACATTAAATGAGGCAGTGTCTGCATGGAAGATCTTCTCTGTGGGCTGCTCAGCCGCCATCCCCACTCACGCTTCTTTTTTCAGTACCGGCATTTCAGTTTATTCCGGGATGACAGAACCACACTACAGTCTGAGGGACTCTGATTTTGATCTGGGTAAGGAGGTTATCTTACAACTAAAAAGACCAAGCCTCACAGGGATAAAGCTTTGTCCTGCTTCTCTTAATTCTACCTCAAAGGTTGAATGTGATATGTGGGGCTACAGCAGCCATCCTGTAACCAGAAGGAAATAGCCAGTTTTGAAATGGTAGAGAAGAAAGCCAGTCTAGTCTAAAAACAGTATTGTTGAGAAGTTGAGCCAAAGACATTAACAATACTTCCAGATTCTTTTTTGCTATATAAGACAAATAAGTTCCTCTTTATTTCATGCAAACCAATGCAGCCCTAACTGTGAATCCTGAATGGGGAACAATATGTACTCATCCCAGTAGTGGACAAAAGTAAACCTGAATAAACAAGAAATGTTTTCTCTTCCTTTTCTTTCTTCTTGTTTGGTTTAAATTTTACTTTTCTTGTGTCATTTCTTTCTTTTCTGAACACCTTCATTATGCATTTAATTTTATGCAATAGCATCGTATTTGACCAAATTGTCACCTATCATCCAAACTTCTCTTTGCTCAATACATGGCCTAGAATCCATGAAAAAAAAAAAAAAAACCCACACAGACAAAACAATTAGTGGTAATTGTGCAGAAAATTAGATGTAAGAGACTTCATACTCTAAAAGTAGTGTGGATCTAAAAGTAGATAGAATGTAAGCAGAGAACAGCAGATCTTACTCCTAGCTCATATCCTCCTAATTCTGGACACAATTCTTCTCAAAACTTGGCTCAGTAGTTTTGCAGCCTACAGTAGATTTAAAGTGGAAAATGGTTGGCAGGCTGCTCAAAGCAAGAATATCATGGCAACATAGAGGGAGACAAAAAATTATACAACGGGAAAGTATGGATTGAATGTTGTAGTAGCTCTAAGTCATATGGTACAGCTGCAGGCACCCTGTCTGTGTGAGCCCCAAGAGGATTTCTCTGTCACAGAGTAGCGTGATACTTGACATTCAGAACCATCCAGAGATGTACAGGAAAGGTCAACCTGTGTTCTGTATTCTCTGCCTAAGGCAGAGAAATGTCTTAGCTACTTTTGAATGAGTTCCATAACATTTTTTAACAAGCACTTGCTTGAAAACCATAAGCTTCCCATATCTGGAACATTTCACTTTAAATATTTGGATAAACACATGTTATCTTGTTGCCTAGACATTTTGCATGTTTAGAGATTGTCTCCCTAAATTGTTCTTAACTCTCATCACGGCTAACAACTCACTCTATCAAGCTATACCATAATAGACATGATATAGAGACCCAGCGATTTGACTTACCTTTACTTCCAAACGCTGTGGAGTGAAACTTCATTCACTTGATCTTGCAGCTTTCACAGTTTCAAGAGTTTGGGTCACGTGTAGAAGAATTCGGCTGTCCTTCCAAGTAACCACCGTGGCTCTGGTTGGGTGCATGAGGTTGGAATGTTTGTCTGCCAGGGAAAAAAGTTCAGTTTCACATTAGGAAGTGCGGCCAGGCTGGCAGTGACTCCTTGGTAATGTGGGACCTCATCATCAGTGCCTTTGGGTAAGGAACACGGCCGCTCCTCTACTGCTGCCTTAGAAAAGAACGAAACGGCCAGGCAACAGAACAGGTAAAGTGGACCCAAGTGTAGGACCAAATTCAGGTGAGGGACCCGGAGCCTCCCTCAGCCTCTGCTGACACAGGTGGTGAGGAATTTGCAGAAAAGATACGAGGTCTCCAACAGACGTCCATAACGGCAGCTGGAAGTGTTTGGAGACAACCCAGCCTTGCAAACAATCTGCAGATCTCAGGATAAAGAAGACGAGACCCAGCGTGGGACAAGTGGAGCCTCACTTGTGGTAAGAGGAGGGACCAGAGCAGAGCAGAACGCATTTTTCTGACTCTTTGGCTGTCCTGATCCGGGACAGCATTCCTTTATCAAGGCAGTTGGCTCAGCAGCACGGATGCTTTCCAGTACAGTGTTGCTCCTGATAGGGAATAAATGATGCAGTTCTCATTGCACACCTTGGAATCATTCATTCCCCACACAAAGTTTTGTTTGTTTGTTTGTTTTAAGTTTATTTGTTTATTTTCATCTACTTGAAAGGCAGACAAAAGAGAGAGATTGAGATTGATTCTCATCTCTGGTTCAATCCCCAAACATCCACGACAGCCAGGGCTGGGCCACGTCCAGGGCAGGAGCCCAGAACTTTGTCCAGGCCTTCCACGTGGGTGATGGGCACCAGTGCTTGAGCCGTCACCTGCTGCCTCTCAGGAAGCTGAATTGGAGGTGGAATAGGTGGAACTCAAGCCAGGCACTCAGATATGGCAGGTGGGTGTCCCCAGCGGCAGCTTAGCTTGCTGTACCACAGTGCCTGCCCTCTGCCTACCCCCCCAACATAATTTGTCAACTTAAACACTAAGTAAACAACCTTAGGTCTTGTTCATTGTAGATACAAGGACACTTCAAAAACTTTATGGAAAAATGGAATTAAAAGATAGATTTATTATGCTGCAAAAAAATTTCAAAATCCATGCCGTTTTCCCAGAATATGTATTTTTCATGAACATTTTGAAGACCTCCCTCATAGATCAGCCGAGCGGACGCTGGGTTATTACATCCAGAGTGGACAACAATCTCATGTTTGGTGCTTCTGTGCCAAGAATTATTCATCTCCATGTCCACAGATTTTGGAGGAGTGAGAAGTCCTGGAAACTCCATATAAAGTCCGGAGTCTGCACCTGTGGCCATCCAGTCACTGATTTCAACACATTCTCAGCTGTCTGTGACTCTGATGGAGATGGGCATCACAGCCTTTTAGAAAACACCTTGAAAATGTATTATTTATATAACACATAAATAATACACTGTTAAGATTTTTTAAAATTCATTTTAATGAAAATAAAAATTACCTCTATCAAAAACTGTTTAGTTGTTTCTGCAATTTTAAGATACTAAAAAATGTGGAAATATACATAATTAAAATATACATTAAATATATGCACATTTTATACTTTTAGAATAAGTAATGAAATATAATAAAATATTTGTAAATTGTTTTCCATTTCTTAAATGATGTTGGTATGTTCTTACAAATAAATATACCTTTATTGAACCATTCTCAATGGCTCTCTAGAATTCTGTTATGTAAATGCATCATAATGTACTTAATTATTTAAGATTTTCCCTATTATAAATGACACTGAGATATGTATATATTTTTTCCAATTTACTGAATTATCCGAATTATTTTTAAGGATAAATTCCAGGAAGTAGGCTTTCTGGATCACTTTTTTTGCCCATTAATCAATTTTTTATTTTTTTCTGAATCACATTTTTTTAAAATTTTATTTATTTATTTGAGAGGTAGAGTTAGACAGTGAGAGGGAGAGACAGAGAGAGAGGTCTTCCTTCCTTTGGTTCACTCCCCAGGTGGCCGCAACAGCCTGAGCTGTGCCAATCTGAAGCCAGGAGCCAGGTGCTTCCTCCCAATCTCCCACATGGGTGCAGGGGCCCAAGCACTTGGGCCATCTTCCACTGCTTTTCCAGGTCATAGCAAAGAGCTGGATTGGAAGAGGGGCAGCCGAGACTAGAACCAGCGCCCATATGGGATGGTGGCGCTGCAGAAGGAGGATTAACCTACTGCACCACAGCATTGGCCCCTTCTGAATCACTTTTAAACCTTGTGATATTTTTGCTTATTTGTTTTCTAAAGAATGGATACCAATTCATACCCTCAAGCATAGTGCAGCAAAATGCCTCTTTCCTAACACTGGGTGTGATCATATCTCCCTTGAAAAAGCCATCTCAATCTTTATTTTCATTTCTTTGGTGTTTAGTAAGATTAAACTCATATTAACATTTTCTGTGGCTATTTTTATGATTTCTATTAAGAATTGACTTTTGTTAATATCTTTGGTCCCTTAAGAAATTAATCTCTTTTTTTTCCACTTGTAAAAATTTTTTTAAACATGTGAATCCTTTGGCATATATACCATAAATACATTTTCTGAGTTTGTTGTTGGATGAATATTTTTTGTAGAACAGAAATTTGAACCTTTTACATAGCCATATCTTTCAGTTGTTTTATTTAAGTGTCATTCTTCCATGTTAAATTTAAATAAACATAAGATTAGATAACTATTCGTTAATATTGTCTTCTAGAGATTTTGTAGTTTCTTTTTTTACATTTCATTTTTCTATTCCTATGTCTATTTCACTAAGTAATTTTTGGGTTGTGGATGATAACAAATGGTCCCAAATTCCATTCATTCCTCCCTCATTCTATGTCTTGGCTGCAGGTAGCTATGGTGCTGTCCTAGGTGTGCCTCACTCTGGGACTCAGAATGCAGGGGGAGAGTCTCTCTGTCTCCTGACAGAGAGAAAGAGAGCAATAGCAGAAGCATGGCATGCCACCAAGGGCTCCTACCAGGATGTGACTTATGTGCAGATTTCATTGACTAAACCAGTGCGTTTGATGTCAATGGTGCAAGGGAAATATATTATCACAGGAAAGGGAACAGAGACTTTGGAACTAAGTACCATCTACCATGATTGGAGTAGGAGCTAACTTTATATTTACCCAACTTTCAGTACAACCTATTAACAGTCGATTTTCCACATTACTCTGTAGCACCATTCTTACCATTCTTTGCTTCCTTATAGGTCCTTGTTTCTGTCCCTGGTTTTCTGTTGGTTTCATTGATCTGTTCTTCTAGTCCTGCACCAGGATCATAGCACTGTTCAACTATGGCAAATCACACTTTATTTCCCTTCATTAAAGAAATGTCTTGGGTATTCTTTGTGCTTATTATCTACTTGATTTTTGGAAAATTTGTGTTCATTTCTGAAAAAGAAGTCCATTATATTGTTTAAAATTACAATTATATATATATAGAGGATGATGAATTTGCTTGTAATATTATCTTCTTATCCATGAACATAGTATATCATTTGGATGTGCTTTAGTAAGAGTTTTGTAGCTTTTCAAACACAGATCTTAAATGTGAATTTTATCTTTTCAAGAAACTTTATAGCTTTTTATGTTTTGTGAGATGATTTTCTCCTATGATTTATTCCCCTGTGATGAGAAGTTGTGAGTAGTATGTGAAAAAGCTACAGTCTTGTTTTACTTTTTTTTTTAAGTTTGCTACCTTTCTGAACTAGTTTATTTTAGTATTTTTGTTTAATTCTTTTTTGGTTTTGAAGCCAGACAGTTATACATATTATGTAGTTTACATTTTATTTCTTTTCCTAATTTGTTGCAGTAGCCAAAAATTCCAAGACAATACTGAGAAAAATGGTGGTTATTTCATGCATCATTTTTTAAAATATTTATTTATTTGAAAGTTGGAGTTACACACAGAGAGAAGGAGAGGTCACGGGGAGGTTTCCATCCACTGGTTCACACCCCATTGACTGCAATGGCCAGAGCTGCACCGATCTGAAGCCAGGAGCCAGGAGTTTTCTCCATGTCTCCCATGCTGGTGCAGGGGCCCAAGCACTTGGGCCATCTTATTCTGCTTTCCCAGGCCGTAGCAGAGAGCTGGATCAGAAGAGGAGCAGCCAGGACTTGAACCAGTGCACATATGGGATGCCGGTACTTTGGGTGATGGCTTTTCCTGCTATGCCATGGTGCCAGCCATTCATCATTTTCTTATTGATGGTTTTACAAGGAGAGAGAATCTTACTGATGTTGGTAGACTGTTCTTCTGATCCTAGTGCGGGATGATGGTTTAGCCAGGATTGCAGTTGACTTTAAATAACAGTGTTTTCTTTCCATACTTAAAGATCTTTCCAGGATTTTTCTCCTTAGATCTATCTTTTCAATCACATTATATTAAATTAGCTTTTCACTTCTGGAAATAATGCTAACTGAACACCAACTGATATTCTTTGAATATATGATTGTATTTAACTTATTATACTTACACAAATTGTTTCTTAAATCTATGTTAATTTAATTTGTCTTCAGGTTTCCTTTTTGGGGATATTTTTATTAACTTTGAATCAAAGTTTTATTAGTTGTACAAGATTAATTGGAGAGTCTCCCCCCTTTTCTACATTTTCAGAAAATTTCTAGGATATAGGAATAAGTATCTTTCTTAAAAGTACTCACCTGTGATAGTGTCTTGTCCTAAAACATGTTGAAACAAAACCTTTTTGACTTTTACATGATAGCCATTTGTGGTTTTGACTTTTCTACCTTTTCCTGAGACAGTTTTTGTTATTTATGATTTATAAATAAATTTTTCCTTTATCAAGAGCTAAAATTCAATTGACATAGCATCTAGGGTCCCTGTACCATTTAAATACTTCAGAAAGGGTAAATTAAAAACAGTTTTGAAATTTCAATTTGTGAGGTTTTTTTAGATCTGAACAAAGCCAAGGCAAAGGTGACCATTCTCTCTGCCACCAACAGATGGCGATAGCGGTCACTTTATGATACTTCAGATGCAAAAACAAGAGGGCTTTGAAGGTTTTCCAAAACTGATCTGTTCAGAACAGGGCCTTTAAGGTGTCCTTGCTTCTTCCTTCCCTCCCTCTCTTTTCTCTCCCCTTCTGACTTTCCTCCCTTTTGTTCTTCCTTTTCTCCCTCTCCGCTCCCTCCCTGCCTTCTGTCTTGTCTTTTCTCTTGCCTGTTAATCTGTTAATTCCTGATTTTTAAATTTCATGTCCTTTTTCACGTTTTAGCCAAAGTTAAGTACTTAATTCATTTTCAGTATTATTTGATACTGAAAGCGTTTATAAGTTTTCTATCAGTTAACACCTTGACTGCATTCCATAATTTATATATTATTCATTGTATTGTGATTAACATCTAAGTAATTGGTCATCACAATTAATTTTTTAAAGTTTTATTTTGATTATTTGAAAGGAAGAGAGAGAAAAAGAGAGAGAGAGATCTTCCGTACTCTTGTTCACACCCCACATGCCCTCAAAAGCCAGGGGTGAGGACTCAATCCACGTTTCCCATGTGAGTGACAGGTACCCAAGTATGAGACAATCATCTGCTGCCACCCAGGGTGCACATGAGCAGGAGTGGAGCCAGGACTCAAATCCAGGCACTCTGATTTGGAATGCGGGCATCTTAACGGCTGCACCACACACCTGTTCCTGTCACCACAATCTCAATATGTCCTTGTGCATGATTGCATAGGACAAAATTTGCTTTACATTGCACAAAGGAAGGTTCACCTAGTCTATTCACGACAGCTACAAAGTCGTATGGGGCAGAAAAGTTGATATAACTGAAATGTTCACTGATAAATTATTTATAGACCAGAGTCTGTAGCTGTCCACCTGCTGAGATCTCTTTATCCAGTCACTGTTACGTTTTCTTTAAAACAAGGAAAACTCATTAGATTTACTTGAAAAAGAGTCATTAGGATTTTAGGAAGATGGTGAAGCTGATGTTGGAGAACTACTGGAATCTCCCAGATTTCTTTGAGAAATGAAGACCTGGCAGCCAAAAGAAGAGAAAACTCTACAAGATGATGACGTGATACTTCAGAGCAGAAATATCTAAACAGAAGAACGTTCAAGCAACCAACGGGGAGCCCAAACAGCTTTGATTTTTTGCTTTCAGAGAATGACTCCATTATTCCATCACGAAAGTTGCTGTATCAGGAGAGCCCAACATTTGTCAGAACAAGCATGCCAAAAATCGGTGTTTAACTAATGAGTATTTGATTTAATTAAATGCAGTAAAACAGACTTCCTTGGATAATTTTTTGTTTTTCAAGATAAAGTTCCTTTCCGATTTTCCTTCCTCATTATGAAGTCTTAAACTTCCTTTTAAGGGAATTTATTATAAGATTATTCTCAGGATCCATTGTCCTCACCAGTTTATTAAATTGCATTTTTTTTGCATTTTATTTTTACGTGTTCTTTGTTTCTAGTTTTCCGTAATTACCATAATTTGTATTCATTTCATTTTAAAAGTTAAGCCTTTAAAATTTTTCATGATTTAAATCGTTTATATCTTTATTTTTTTCTTCTCTGTACAAAACAGTAACACTATGTTTAAGTTTCTCAAAATTACAATGTTTGTCTGTCTTTGTATTTTATCTTTATGTACTTATACATTCTTAGGTATTGTAATCTTTGTTTTTGCTTTGAATATTGTGAAGAACAAAACAACTGAAAAAGTTTCATATCTTATTTAATTTCAATACGAGTTAGCGTTAAATGTTTCACATGATTCTCGTCCTGAAAAGTAATAAGCACAGGCTGGTGCTGTGGCATAGTAGGTAAAGCTGCCACCCACAGTGCCTGCATCCCATGTGGGGCCCTGCTGCTCCACTTCTGATCCAGCTCCCTGCTAATGGCCTAGGAAAGGCAGCAGAGCATGGCTCAAGGGCTTGGGACTCTACATCCACACTGGGAGTCCCAGATGAAGCTCCTGGCTCAGCCCTGGCCTTTGCAGCCATTCAGGGAGTGAACCAGCAGATCGAAGATCTCTCTCTCTCTCTCTCTCTCTCTCTCCTTCCCTCTCTCCCTCACTCTTTCTGTAACTCTGCTTTTCAAATAAATAAATGGAGAATCTTAAAATGAAAGTAATGAGCACTGATAAATATTTGCTGAATATTGAGTTGCATCCTGATTTTGTAGTCTATCCCTGAATACTATAAAATGTCCCTTTTTGCCTTATTTACTGTTTCTGTCTTGATTTCTTTTTCTCATTAATGTTCATTTTGCATTTTTACTGTATCTTCCATATTCTTTCTGTGAAAAACATGTAGCTTTTGGCCTGCCATATTTTGGGGCCTAATTTAAAAGCTTTGCCTCTCTGCATTGGTCACAGCCATACCTTATCAGAGGTGTTGCCCTGTTGTTCTGCACTCCTGTTTTCCATTTGTTACACTTTCTTGCTGTCTCCTTTATTTCCATCTTGTGCTAAATGGAGTATGTTGATTTTGCTATTATATTTGTCTGTGTTTTAAAGGCTAATTTGCATTACGGTGATCTAGAATCTATATCTGATGCTTCAAATCGGTTCTCTGATTTCTTTTTCTAATTGTTGTGTCAGTACTGAAAACAGCAGCTTTGGGATCTCAACTCTCTGTCCTCCATTTAAAAGAAAATATTTAGTATAAGTTACTTCCCCCTTCTTCACAGATTTTCCTAACAGATTATTATTACATTGTTGCTTTTATTTTCACTTTCAGTTTTAAAGCTGGATTTAAGTATTTTGACAAATTTCAGTGTTTATTGCTGTCCCAGTCCTAACCTTTGATTTTGCTTCAGGTCTATGAGGATACCTCACAGAGTCTGTGGAAGAACGGAATTAAAACATAAGCTCGTGTTGGTGCAGAATGATTCTGACCTCCCTGCATAGTTTTTTCATAATAATGCATTTCCATGAACCTTTTGAAGATCTCTTGTGTAATGAGGTGATCTTCAAGAAAACACACGAAAAGTATATTTTTTGATTTTCTATTAATGTGAACATGTTATTGTGTCACCTTTACATATAAATGACTACTTTTTATATAAAATGGTTAACTTATTGAATTTTTGATAAACCGGCAAGTCTTCAGCCCATTACTATTTTC
Source organism: Oryctolagus cuniculus (assembly GCF_051225735.1). Taxonomy (NCBI): domain Eukaryota; kingdom Metazoa; phylum Chordata; class Mammalia; order Lagomorpha; family Leporidae; genus Oryctolagus; species Oryctolagus cuniculus. The sequence goes on along the minus strand of NC_142884.1, from coordinate 73,038,271 downwards.
TTCTATTATATCTTCAGATGTTGCTTCTGTTCTATTGTCTTTCTTTTTCAGTGGCACTTTTTTTCTTTTAAAAAATCATATCGTATCTGTTTTCTATTCTTCATCTTCCATGACTATCAGGTTTTCTTTTCTCATTCTTTATTTACATTTCTATTAATATAAAGAGAATGTTCACAGATAAAATCCTGAGAATAAAATGCTAGTTCCCTCCCTCCATCCCATCTTTCTCCATCCCAATATAGTTTTCCTCTTATTCTAAAATTTGAGGGATGCTAGTTTTCTGTCTATAGACCTGATGTCACTTTTTGTCTACAAAGTTGACTTTCATCCTACTGCAGCATTTCTTTGAAATCTTCTGTGTCATCCATCTCCCTTTTTATCGCTTTCTGATGCTTACTCATTTCAATCTTTTCTTATGACTCTCTGATTATTCTTTTTAAAACCTTTTTTTTTTTTTGACAGGCAGAGTGGATAGTGAGAGAGAGACAGACAGACAGAAAGGTCTTCCTTTTTGCCATTGGTTCACCCTCCAATGGCCGCCGCGGCTGGTGCACCACGCTGATCTGAAGCCAGGAGCCAGGTGCTTCTCCTGGTCTCCCATGCGGGTGCAGGACCCAAGCACTTGGGCCATCCTCCCCTGCCCTCCCGGGCCACAGCTGAGAGCTGGCCTGGAAGAGGGGCAACTGGGACAGAATCCGGGGCCCTGACTGGGACTAGAACCCAGTGTGCCGGCGCCGCAAGGCGGAGGATTAGCCTATTGAGCCGCAGCGCCGCCCTTTTTAAAACCTTTAATTTTTGACTCTTTTTTTTTTGACAAGTCTAACAACGTTTTGAGATTTTTCTTCTGGATTTTGGGGTAGCTCCTCTAGAGAAGCTGCTCTTCTTCCAAATCTTCCTCTTTTTAGATTCTTATTGTTTAGAAGGTATGGTTTATCTCAGATAAATTCCCTATTTTCCCACTTATGTTGTGATAAAGAATATTCAAATTATAGCTTTTTATAGGTCTACATATAAAAAAAAGTGATACTCTTAATGAAGAGGAAAATATTTCTCCTCTTAGTGTGAATTCTTATCTATGCAGCTGTTTTAAATAAATATAAATAAAATAATATTTTCCCCCAGAAATAACTTTGCCTTTGATGGCTTCCTCCCTATCCTGGAGAGGTAAGTTTTGGAAAATGGTTTTGTTGCACTTTGTTACAAAGTCTTGCCTTTTAAAAGGTAAACTTTGTCTCATAGACTACTCTGATTTACAGAAAAATTGCCAAGAAAATACAGAGTTCCTGTCGCTCCCCGTCTTCGTGGAGGAACGACACTAAACCCTGCCCAGGTTTCCTATCCGAGTCATGGCACCATTATGTCTCCTAGGCTTCCTATCCGAGTCACGGCACCATTATGTCGCTCCCCCTCTTCGTGGAGGAACGACACTAAACCCCTCCTAGGCTTCCTATCCGAGTCACGGCACCATTATGTCGCTCCCCCTCTTCGTGGAGGAACGACACTAAACCCTGCTGGTCCTTCCCGGGTTGGCTGCTGACCCCTCCACCTCCGTGGAAGGGCGGTTCCCCCTGCCACATTCCCCACTTCTGCGGGGGAGCGGCACACCACCGGCCAGCTCTCTCGGGGGCTGCTCAGGTGTTCCTTCAGATAGATGTTCCTGGTGCATGTTGTCTCTCTCCTCCTTTATAGTCCTCTTCCACCAATCCCAACTCTGCTACCCACACGCCGAGTACGCTGCTCTCCTCCAATCAGGAGCAGGATCAGCTCCTGCAGGTCATCACTCAAGTTGGCGAGAGGCAGCTGTGTAGAAGCTGTTTCCTCCTCTCCCAGCGCCATATTGTGGGAGAGCAGATGCATAGAATAAGTCCTAATTCGAGTAACAGTCTAGTCCGAGTTGCTCCCCACAAGTTCCCACTTGGCACTTGCTCAGTTTCCTCATTGCTAATGCTTCTCGTTAGTGTGGTTCATTTTTCATCATTGGTGATCAATATTGACATTGTATTGCTAATCAAAGTCTATATTTTATTCGTGTTAGCTTAATATTCACCTGATAACCTTTTTCCCATCCCAGAATTCCATCCAGGTGCCACATTGCAGTCATCATCCTGTTTCCCTAAACTCCTCTTGGCTCCTGCAGTTTCTCAGACCTTCAATGTGTGTGTGTGCATTCTGCTAGCAATTAAAGACTTACGGGCTGCAGTGTGACAGTTACATACGTGTATACAGGGTGTGCTGGTCCAGTTGGCGTACTCATCATCCCCCCATCCTCTTTATTGCTTTATGACTGGGGCTTACAGCACCTCTCCTCTGTTTCCTCTGCAGATACTAGGTTGTGGTGACCAACAGCCACCCAACTTAGCTGGGTAACAGGCTTTCATTGTTTTTGATGTCCTTGACAGTTTTCAGGAGTACTGGTTGGATGTGTATAGGCTGTCCTTCTGTTGGGATTTGTTGGGATTTTTTTCCTCACAATTAGACTGGGTTTATGGGGTTTGGGGAGGAAGACCACCGTCTTTATTACATCATGTCAAGAGTATGTGCTGTAACATGACATCACGGTTGGTGTTGCCCCTCGTCACCCAGCTCAGGTTTCTTCAGCATGAAGTTACTCTCTGCCTACCTCACCCCCTTTCCATCCTGAACTCTTGGAAGGAAGTCACTATGTGTAACCCACACCTAAGGAGGGGAGAGTTACCATCTCCTCAAGGGAAGAAAATCTATGAAAATTATTTGGGATTCTTCTGGCCAGGAAAATTGTCTTTTTTTCATTCATTCATTCATTCATTCAGCCGTTCATTTATATAATTGTTGGCCCATGAATATCTACTTTGTCCTTTGAATATGAACCAATAGGGCAAGCCTTCAAAAAGTTCACAGAAAATGGGTATTATGAAAAAAACACTATGCATGGACTTAAACTAGGACAAACTTATGTTTTAATTCCATTTTCTGCAAAAAATATATTGTTTAAATTTATTTTATAATACCATATAATTATATATTATTTTCAATATATTAATTATACAATATAATACATAATATATTATAAATATAAAACATGTAATATACTTAATATAATATATAATACACATTATATAATTATATATTATATAATATATAATTTTATTATATAAATATATTCTTTTATTATATATTATTTTTATATATTAAATATATGATATATATAATATATTATAAAATATATAATATATCCAATATAATATATAATACATATTATATGTATAATTATGTATTATATATAATTATTATTTAAACCAAAATAAACTCATCTTTTAATTCCATTTTCCACAAAGCTTTTGTACTACTTCATTTATGTTATTTAAATTGTTCCAGCTTTGACAGTTTGGAATTTTTTTTTCATTTGCTTCTGTTGACATGCCCCCATCATTGTGAGTTTATTTACTTATTTGGAGCACTTGTTTGTTTTTGGGAACTGTAAGATATTCCAGGCTCATTTTGGATATATTCTGCCTGGGTCTGAGACTCAGTCATTTCTGTAAAGAGCCCTGGTTTCTTTAATTAGAGAATGGTTCTGAAATGAAGATCTGGGCCCTAGGTGTGCCCAGTGCTACTGGGTTGCTGTTACTTCTAGATGCTGTCAGCTGACAGAGCAAAGACATGCGTGTATACTAGCCTGTGTGTGTACATCTAACTATGAATATTTCCATACATAACCATCTGTATGTGTATTAGGCTAAATGTGTTCATACTGTTATCTCCACCTCCACTTCACATGAATCATTGTAGTCATCGCCTTTTGCTTTTCTGTAAACTTCCATCCCAGAATCTTGATTTTAAAAGTATTTCCTTAAAAACTAATATCCCAGTTCTAAAAATGTGTCTCTCTTCACATGTGTGTGCAATGCATGTTCACTCTAGAACATTTGGAAATCTCAATAATTTTCCATGGAAGAAAACCAAATCTTTTATATTCAATAACTTAACATTTACACAGATGTGCACACACAGACACACACACTTTTATGAATAAAACTGTGAAACTATGATCAAACTAGACATACTCAAATTATATTCTACTTTTCCTACTCAACAAAGTAAAATGAGCTTTTCTCTTCCTATCATTAACTATTCTTTTTAAAGGTCATAATTTTAATTGCCTGAAGAATATTAACCTCTCCTTTTGAGCATTTAAGTTTTAATAATTTTTAGTATTGTGAAGGACTATAGTAAACACTCCTCATCGTAATTCATTATGCACGTGTCTGATATTCAAATTTAAACCTATTTTGTGGAATTTAAATTATTAAGTCCTAGAATAGGAACATTTTAAGAATTATGATAAAAAATGCTAAACTAACTTCCAGAAAAGACAGCAGTTATTTAGCTGCCTACCAAAACTGTATATTAGTCATTTTCTAGAGAAAATTCTTATTAATAACAGATATTAGAACACTTTTTAAAAACTGCCAATTGGTTAAGATGACACCTCACTGTTGTTTTACACTGAATTTCTTTTATTAGAAGTGTGTTTGAGTAACTTATTTCCTAAGTTCATTGCCAATTTGTATTTTTCATTTCTATGCTGCCTGTTAATGCCTTTATTACTTATTTCCATGTTTGTGAATTTTAATTTTTTTATTATTTTAAAATAATATTTTTAAAAGATTTATTTATTTGAAAGTCAGAGTTACATAGAGACAGGGAGAAACAGAGAGGAAGAGAGAGATCTTCCACCCACTGGTTCACTCCTGAGATGGCCGCAAAGGCTAGTGCTGGGCCAGGCCAAAGCCAGGAGCCAAGAGCTTCTTCTAGGTCTCCCACATGGGGGGCAGGGGCCCAAACACCTGGGTCTTCTGCTTTTTCCAGGATTTACCAGGGAGCTGGATCAGAAGTGGAGCAGCCAGGACTTGAACTGGTGTCCACATGGGAAGCTGGCATCACAGGCAGTGGCTTTACCCACTACTCCACAATGCCAGTCCCCTAAAATAACTGTTTTCTTTCAAAATAAATACTCAACATAGAAAACTTGTACAAACATAGAGAAATGCCATGAAGAACTGATTCTCTGTGTTTTCTTCACTCATTCTTACTGTGATCCTTTTCATTTGACTGTATGCTATGGGCTGAATGTTTGTTTCCCCTAAAGTAGTATGTTGAAGTCTGATCAGCAGTGGGATGGTTTTGGGAGCTGAGACATTGGAAAGGTGTTTGGGTCACCAGGGTGGTGCCCTCACAAGTGGATTAGTGGCCCCAAGAAAGAGGCCTGGAGAGCTGCCTTGTCCCTCCCACCTTGTGAGGATGCGGTGAGAAGGTGCCAAGTGTGACTGGGTCCTCACTCGACACTGAATCTGCCTTGACTTTGCACTTGCCAGTCCTCCAGAACTGTATGAAGTGGTTATCTATAATCTACCCAGTTGTATTTTGTTGGGGCAGCCCAAATGGACTAGGAGGAGTCATTATTTTTCGCATTACATACAGTTACTTTGAAAAATGCAGCGCTGTACCCCTTGTTTTGTGGCCTGCTCATCAATCACTTAACGTATCATTCTTTCCCCAGCACACACACAGTGGTTGTTTCCTGCCTTAATTGAAAGACCTCTTGGGAATGTGTGTCTGTGCATCTGTTCTGTGGCCTGCCTTCATCAGAAAGCCTTACTCCACTCAACAAGTGTGGGCCATCTCCAGGCTTCCCGCAGGGCCAGTGTCCGCCCGCTCCTGGAATCCTGTCCCTCTGTGTTCCTTGGAGCTGCCACCTGCCTGGCATGGGGAGCAGGGGTTAGGAGGCCTGGCTGCTTTCTGCTTTGTGAGCACGTTCTGGCTGTATACACAACTTGGCTCTGAATTTTCCATAGCACAACTCAGATGTGGCTATAACATTTCCCCAAACGTGCCCAAGATATTGAGATGAAACAAGAGAAATTGAACAGAGAAAATTAAACCCGATTGCTGGGCTATGCTCTGAGTCTCCAGCTGGCTCTTCTGGGGCTACTTCCTAGGTGACTCAGAGAGGTGGCCTTGCTCATCTTCATTCGTCAGTGGTTTTCTCTACTGCCTGTCTCCGATGTGAAGCATTGTATCCCCTCCCCCCGAGAAGTACACATTTGTTGAAGTCCTCCTACAGATTGCAGAAAATAAAAAAAGACATAGGCATGATGCTTATCATTGCAGTACTATTTATAAGTGCAGGAGGCTGGCCATCGACAGGGGAATAGTTGGATAAACTAATGGAGTGTTATGTGGCTGTCTTAAGAAATAATAATTCTGGCCGGCACCATGGCTCAATAGGCTAATGCTCCGCCTGCAGCACCCACACACCAGGTTCTAGTCCTGGTCGGGGCGCCGGAGTCTGTCCCAGTTGTCCCTCTTCCAGGCCAGCTCTCTGCTGTGGCCAGGGAGTGCAGTGGAGGATGGCCCAAGTGCTTGGGCCCTGCACCCCATGGGAGACCAGGAGAAGCACCTGGCTCCTGGCTTTGGATCAGCGCGGTGCGCTGGCTGCAGTGCGCCGGCCGTGGCAGCCATTGGAGGGTGAACCAATGGCAAAGGAAGACCTTTTTCTCTGTCTCTCTCTCTCTCTCTCACTGTCCACTCTGCCTGTCAAAAAAAAAAAAGAAAAAAAAAGAAAAAGAAAAAGAAAAATAATAATTCGAAATAAAGTTAAGGAATGATCTCTAGGGCATAGTTTTTAGTGAAAAAAGCAAAGGAGAGAGAGAGTTGTATAGCATAAGAGTTATCTAAGAAGGGAAGGTATATGAATATCTGTGCATATTTGTTTATGTGAAAAATTCAACAATAACCCATGAAATGAAGTGGTTACCTACAAGGGGAAGGAGGAGGGAAAGTGGCTGAACCTGTACTTCTCCAAATACATCTGGTTTAGAGATTTAACTTTGGAACCATGTAGATATTTTACACAATAAAAATATATAAAAATTAAAATGTAATCCCTAAAAAATCAGAATGAAAACAAATGAATCTAAATGTATAGAGAGTTGGTGATTTCACCAAACAAGAAGTTGCTTCAAGTGAGGATTGACTGGACATTCTTTGTAGTATATATTACAAGTTCTAAAAGAACTATGAAATTTTCTAGCTTCAGGCATTGACAAGGTCTAGAAACAGTAACTAAATAGCAACCACCATCTGGAATTCACCTGAAGGTATCTTAATATCACTTTTCAGTGAAAGGAATCAGCAATTGTTTATGAAATGGTAGGTCTTGGGTGCAGGAAGTGGTCAAGATAAATTTGAGCACCTTTTTGTGCCAGAAGACAAAGATGCTATCAAAGAAAGACTCAGGAGTCAGCTGGAAGATGTTCCTGCCTCCCAGAGCAGAAGCAGTTGGAGCAATAAGATGCCTAATGATGGCAATGGTGCAAAACATACCGATTATGCTGAAATTCATGAACTCATAATGTTGCAGAAACAAATACTTCAGGATGTTGAGGAACCAACTGGACACAGGGAAAACTGATAAATAAAGGGGAAGAATAAGCATTTGGCCAGCTGTTCTCGAAGATGTTGAAGATTTCCTGGCCATCTCCAGCTGATAAGGAAGGAATGATAGAAGATCACCATTTTGCAACCCCTAATGAAATTGCGAATCTAGACAAGGATCATCAGTAGCTGCTAACGTCACAAAAATAAAGATGCCCAGATGTTATATGCCTCCTGATAGAAGCACACAGCACCATCTATGAAGCACAGTTGCACACAAAACAAACCCAAGCCTGCTCAAGCCTCTGAGTTGAGCTGCCCATGTATGGGACATACTGGGTAAACCAGAATGTGCTAAGCGACACTGTTGACTAAGGATCTAGCTTCTAAAACAAATTACAAGGAAATAAAGGCGGGGTGGGGGAGAAAATCTTAAAGAAGATTTAAGAAACAGAAAGTAAATGTAATGTAGGAATACTTGGATCTGATTTATGCAAACCAACTGTGAGAAAGCATTTGTGAGATAAATGGGGACGTTTGGATGCCAAATGAATATTTGGTGATATTCAGGACTTGGTGATAATTTAGGTGTGATGGTAGTGGTGTGATTACATTTAAGAGAACAATTATTATTGTTTAGAGCCATATACTCACATGTTTTCAGATGAGATCATGTCATCTCGGACTTGCTTCAAATGAGGAAATGGAATAGTAGGGATGAAATAAGAATGACCTTGATCTGTGCTTCCTGTGGCTGGGCTGTGGGCACCGGAAGAACCATTCTACTTTTGTATAGGTGTGGGATGTTTTGTTGTAAAAGGAAGAAAGGAAAAGAATAGCAAGGGAAGGAGAAGAAAAAAGGAGAAGTTCTGTTGTGGGACCCCACATGTCTACGGCCGTATCACCTTGAATGTGCCTGATCATGGAGAGACTCCATGATCTCCTTCAGTTGTGTTTTTAGGATTCCTCTGGAACTAAGGTTGACGAGCAATGCTCTCATGTCCTCTGTCTTCCAGGGCTCTCTTGGGTGGGAAGGAGAACATGTACACTTACCTCCCAAGATGTAGAACACTGCAGCCCAAGTCTATGAGAAACACTTTCACACAGTCTGCGAAGAGGCAGCATTACCCACACGAAAGGCAGCCTTCTTCACCATTCTGCACAAATGTAGTTCTCACTGAGTGGTCCAGGCAATCTTGGGGCCCTTGAAACTATGTCAGGAATCTGTATGATCAAAACTATTGTCATACTGATACTGAGCTATTTCTGCCCTTTTCCCTAAATTCTTTCACAGGTGTACAGAGGAGTTTTCTAGAAGTGTGAATTTAGATGACTTTGTCACTCTGACAGCTCATGGAGTATGTGCCTGTGTTTTACTATTATGTGTGTGTGCATTCCTGTATCTAACATTTTAAAACTCACTTTCTAATACATTAACTACCCATAGATGTAACTTACACAGACAAAAGGCCTTTGGATTTTGCAATCATACTTGAAAGTGTCAGTGGATGCAGAGACCAAAAAGTTCAAAGTCTCTGATAGTGGCACTAAAAGCACACATCTTGGTTTCAAAATATATAATGACACTGATTTATTGTGCACAAACTAAATGGATGTTTAATATTTGTGGACAAAAGAGTGTTGAGTTCACAAACTTAAATCCAACTGCCTTCTTAAAAACACACTCACACACTACAAAAAAATGGATAATGTTTGTTTCCTGGGATCTGTCTACCTGCCATGCCAAGATTTCAAAGTCACACAGTCAGTTCTTAGGGCCAAAAACTGGGGCTTTCTTTCTCTCTGATAGCCTCTGCCATGAATAATCTTTCCCCCAACACTCGCCCTACAAGGAGTCTGGGGTACTTAAGGTCACGGAGACTCTATCTGTCCCTCCCAGAGTATGTCACTGCGGTCAAAGCTTTTCTTCTTAGAGCTATAAAATGGAGCCAATATTTCTTAACTTGTTGAAATAGTATAACTATGTAATATGCATGAAGACATTGAATTCTGCTGTCAGTGCCTAGCAGGAGGGGCATCACTTCACTACCAGAAACTGGTGAAGTCCATAACCAGTGCAATGCATTTCTTTAGTTTTACCTTTAGGTAAAATTAAGGTCAAAGCCTCCGTTAGTGGGTTTCTGCAAGGTCCTTCCTTATTTGCTCTCCCACTGTCCTTTCCCATCCACCTCCCACCCCCAGTATCTGAGATATTTTCCCCCTCAGATAACTCAGCCCTGTTAGGAAGATTCCCAAGGCTCTGAACACCAATACTATTGTCCAGTCTGGTGGCTCTGGTGGAATGGGTGGGTCTTTACAGTGTGGGTGGGAGAAGCAAGAGAGGGGTGGAGGACAGACAAGATGGTCCCACATGGAAACTGGAAAACCCCAGGTCGTTGCTTGTAAGTCACCAGTATTGATTACAATTTGGAGTTCATCTCTTAGCTGTTGTGGACCCATTCTAGCAATCTTTGTCCTAATCCACTGACTGGTCCTTTTGTTTGTATTGCCTCCGCCCCATGGTCTCTTGTCCCTCCTTCTATAGCCTGAACTCAGTAACCATCATTCTATCATTTATCATCACTTCCTTAAGCATATTCTTAACTCTGTCTTCTCTCCCCCTGTTGAACACATATGGCAAGTCCCAGACGTGGTTGAACTCAGTGCCCTACCTGTTCCAGCCTGTCTCTGAACAATTAAATGTGATTAAATGTGATTAGATAAGCACAGCTATGCTTACCAGTCTGACTTTTAACTTTGAAAACAAATATCTAGTGGGCCTTCTGCATCTTCCAGCAATGCCATTATGTATGTGTTTTCCTAGACAATCTACTTTTCTGAGTCAACTTTCCACTTCTTTTAATCTGTCCTCAAATATCTTACACTCACTAGATATATTGTCTAAACCTGGATACTTTTGAGAGTGAAAGGAGGCACTATTAATTTTTCTTTAGTGGAGGAAGCAACAGACTAAACCAGTATTATTCCAGGCAAATCACATACCGCAGTCTGTATTACCTTTTCTTTTTCTTCACTTTCATCTGTTTTTTTTTTTTTTTTTTTTTTTTTTTTGACAGGCAGAGTGGACAGTGAGAGAGACAGAGAGAAAGGTCTTCCTTTGCCGTTGGTTCACCCTCCAATGGCCGCCGCAGTCAGTGCGCTGTGGCCAGCACACCGCGCTGATCCGATGGCAAGATCCATGTACTTCTCCTGGTCTCCCATGGGGTGCAGGGCCCAAGTGCTTGGGCCATCCTCCACTGCACTCCCTGGCCACAGCAGAGAGCTGGCCTGGAAGAGGGGCAACCGGGACAGAATCCGGCGCCCCGGCCGGGACTAGAACCCGGTGTGCTGGTGCACAAGGCGGAGGATTAGCCCAGTGAGCCACGGCGCCAGCCTCACTTTCATCTGTTGATTTCATGGTTTACTTAATGAACATAGAAATAATAAGAGAACTCCAGTCTGTCAACCAACTTCATCTGCAGCCATGGACTCTGCTTTCCTTGGCATTCCAATGGATGGCATTTTAGTTTCCTGTGGCTGCTATAACAAATTACTTGAAAACTGGTGCATCCCAGCAGTAAAAATGTATTATTTTACGTTTCTGGAGACTGGAAATCTGAAATCAAAGTGTTAGTAAAGCCATGCTCCCTTGTAGGGTTTTGGGGAAGAGTTCTTCCCTGACTTTTCACAGTTTCTAGTTAGTTGTTGCTGCCAGTCCTCAGCATTCCTTGGCTTGTAGATGCATCACTCCAGTGTCTGCCTGCATCTTCTTCAGATATCATTCTCTCTCTGAGTCTCTGTCTCTATTTTCTCTTTTTTATATGAACCCTTATTATTGGATTAAGGCCCTTGCTAGTCTTATATGAACTCATCTTGACTGATTACATCTGTAAATAAGGTCATGTTCCAAGCTTCTGAAGGGGTATGAATTTTCAGGGTATACAATTAAACTCTGTGCTACTAAGTCCAGTCCCTCCACTTTGGTCTTCTGCATCTCCTATTAGAATTTCCAAGGATTCTGAGCCTGTAATTCTGTTGCATGATCTTTCACCTGTATTCATTGCTTCGTTCCTATTATTGTGCAAATAACTTCTATAGTAAAAACCCTGACTGAATCTAACGCCCCCTTCCACCTACTGACCCACTTCTTTGCTCTTTATAGCAAAAGGCCTTGAATGAGTCACCTGTGCTCACCATCTGTACTTCCTCTCTGTCATCGCTCCCATTAACTCACTTATTTTAGCTTTCGGTTTTCCTGTACCACTAAAACTGCACGTTGACTAATCTTCTTATTCCACCTTCTGTGGGTATTAAACTACCAGTCTTGCTCTCTTTCTCTTGGATTTGGGAGAGCACATCCTGTTGTCAGGTCTCTCCAGTCTTCATCACCATTCTCAGTCGTCTTTACCTTCTTCCGGATATCTAAATGCTAAATTGCTCTAGGGCTCCATCTAGGCCCTGTTCTCTTCCAGATCTGGGCTCACTCCATCAAAGACCACAGCCAGAATCCTTTCCATCAATACGCTCCTACATCCAGGACCACTCCCACATCTATGACCAGCCCAAGACTTGCATATTGGACACCTCCTCGGCTCCACTTGGCTGTGTATTACTGTCTCAGTTACCATGTCCTAAAACTCAGGTCTTCATATGCCAAGCATCGTCCTATACACCTCCAATCCAGCCTTCTCTCTTCATCCTGCTGGGTTTTCCCGTGGTCCCCATGGTCCCCATCCCCAGCACCTCACACTTGGACTTCCATAAGGGGGTCCAGCAGCACTCTTGTTCCTCCCTGTTCTATTCTCTACCCAGGAGCCCAGAGCAGACCACGTTCTCTCACTCAAAGTCTCCACAGAGATCTCTCACATCATGTAGAGGAATCCAAATCTCTTGCCTTGGCCTACCGGCCCTTGGTTGGCTCTGACTTCTCTCTTAGTGCTCACTGGCTTCATCTTCATGGGCTTAACTGCAGGACCTTGAACATGGCAAACTTCTTTAGCTTCAGGGCTTTGCCCTTGCTGTTTTCTCTCTCTGACATTCTCTGACCTTGGGTTTAATTTCTGTCCTCACTTTGCTCAGATGTTCCCACTTCAGTGAGATCTTGCCTGAGTATCTTGTCTAAACCAGTTCCCACTCACACCCCCAGCATGCCTTATCTCAGTTTCTCTGTCTTTCCCTGGCTTCATTTTTTTCTCTACTTCTTTCACTACATGTAATAATATTGTATCTGTTTTCTTCATTAATTCTGTCTCCACTCTACTGTAAGTTCCATGAGGGCAACAATTATTTATTTTGTACAACAAGAAAAACAATAAGCATATTGTAGACACCGAGTAAGTATGAGTGTACTTCAAATATTATCATTGGGGAATTAAAATATTTTTAATGCTAAGAAGTTTAATTGGTAACAAGTTTTTACACGACTTAAAGGTCTTATTTGATTTAACGTTTTTCTATAGCAACCTTGAACATTCAAGGATATTAGTGACATACATCAGAATTGAAATTGGTAATAGTAGCCATAATAGTTATTATAACAGGAACCATAATCCAGTCTTTATTAGTGACTGGTTAGCTCATCTAAGTCTCAGGATAACTCTATGAGGTATCCATCACTTCAGTTTACAAACAGGGTGTGATGGTTTGAAAACATGTCCATGAATTCTTTGACTGTCTTTCCTTTAAAAGTGGGGTCTAATTTGCTCCCCTCAAGTGTGGGCTTGGCTTGGTGGCTTGGTTTCAGAGAATGGAATATGGTGGAAGTGACCTTGTTTCTTGTCCAAGGTTAGATCTTCAGAAGCGTTGTGACTTCCTCCTTGTTCTCAGCCTCCTCTTTTTCTTGAGGATCACTCAGAGTGGATCTGTTTCCTCATATTTAACATGATGGGTGTGGATCAGTCATCCAGTTTGATACACTGCAAGTCAACTCTGCATCCAATGGTCCTCTTAGCATGGCTTTCACCAGTGACTGTGCTAAGATTATTAGCTAGCTGCTCTGTTAGATTTTGCTTGATTTTGTTGGATTTGCTGCTGATGAGTGGTGTGACGGCACTGAAGCAACCTGTGGAGCGAGCCATGTAGTCAGGAGCCGAGGCCTCTTGCCAGCAGCCATGTCAGAGAAGTAAGATCCTCCAGCCCCACCTGAGCCTTCAGATTACTGAAATCCTAGTGATTATTTTAACTACAATCCCATGAGACCTTGAGCCCGAACCAACCAGCTAAGATGCTCCCAAATCAAGAACCTGTACAAATTATGAGATTGGAAGTGTCTTTTATTTAGAATTACTGAGTTTTGGAGAGAATTGATTATGCAGCAATAAGTAACAATGCATTTTGAAGTGAAAGGACAGAGAAGAGCCTTATACTATACAATTAGTAATGATATTCAAGAACTGGAACCCAACCAGTCTCTCTGGAGCCCACATGTTCAGCCACCAGACAATACAGGAGGTCAAGATTGTGTCTGAGGCAACACCAGAAGGCGACCACTGCCTTATTTTAATGCCACAGTCAGGGCATTGGATGTTCAGCTGGCTTAATGAAAGGCCACGTGCTAGGTGGCTACTCACCTTGCTTCAAGTTCCCATTCTGTTCAGTACATAGTGGACATCCGTCTTTGCAGTGTCCTGCCCACCCTTCCCGTGGACTCCTGCTCATCCTCCATTCCAGTCCTATAATTCTGGTTAGACTGCAATCGCTGTGTTCTCCCTGCTCCACAGTGGGACTCAGCAGTGCACTAGCAGTGACCAATGACAGGGAGTGGGCCCACACGTGAGCGGGCCAGCTACACCAGCCAAGCAGGGACCTCCCCTAGATTGAGGAACACCAGATGAAGACTAAGTCTGGATGATGCGAGCTGCAGGCGCCATCGTCTACACTGCAAGGGAGAAGTTTATCTCCAACAAGACAGGGCAGCATGCAGAGCGAAGCAGAGAGTGAGAAGAGGTGTTATACCCCTTGAGCTCTTGAATTTGGCCAATCCTGAGAGTAATTCCAACCATGTGAGTCAGTATGTTCTTCACATTACTTTGCATTGAGTTTTCTCCAGCCGCCCTGGAGGTATGCACAGCATGAAGGTCTACCCCACTTTGAGGCAGGTGGGTATCTTCCATTCTGCATGAGCCACAGGAGTTCTCCATCTCCCGAAGATGCACTGTCCGCTGTTTGGTTCCTACCTAAGGTGACAGCCTCTTCCCCTCGGGTCCCTCAGGAAGCATCTGCCCTTCCTGGAAGCCGGCCTTGGTCTGGGAGTAAACGCGAAGTCAAATAGCGCTCTGATGGATGGGCGGCTCAGTCATTCTGTTTAAAACCTTAGTCATCTCTGCACCCTTTCTTCCCTTCGTGGCTCGCCCCTCCCCCACGTCTCAGCACACACACATCCTGTTAGTCATCAACTCTGTTGATCTGGATCAAATGCTTCATAGGAGTAGGTGGAGCAAGCAGAATGAAAGTTCGCCCGGTTCTTCCTCGCGAAGATCCCGCAAATCCAGCGTCTCCTCTCCATTGCTGCTGCCATCACTGGGGGCCGCTGCAATTGGTCTCCCCGCTGTTAACCTCCCCGCTTCAAGTCTCTTTCTCCTATTCTAGACGTTGTCTTCTAAAGCACATTTCTGATTGTCACATGCTTTTGATTGATGCAGGGCTCTACTGCTGACCTGCTAAGTCACAAACATCATAGTCTAGCATTTGAGACTCTCCACCAACTGACCCGCCTTCACTGTGCCAGGTCCTGTGACTGCCACAGGGCACGTTCTGGTCTCCCACACCCCTCTGCTGCAGAATTGCCTGCTGTCCACCTTTGCTTATTACCCCTGTTTAAAATACCCCAACTCCTTTCTATACGTCTTCAAGATCCATCTGGGTCCCACGTCTTCCATGAAAGATCCCCCTGAACATGCCAGTCCTCACCGAGTAGCGCTTTCTGTGAACACTGCAAACAACTGTTGTCTAGACCAGGGTTTTCCATTCCCAGGGAGTAGCTGGCCAGCACAAGTCAAGTCTGTGGTGTTTTTGTAAAACTACTGATTATATATTCAAATTTGGCTAGCATATTATTTCCAAACCCAGTGTCTTTCTTGTCTTCCACTCCCCAAATTACATCCTCATGTTATGGTAGGGGTATTTATTTCCAAGTACAAATTAAGGATCATTAAAATTTATTTTTCTACCTACAGATAGAGAACTGGTTATTATTAATGCTATTATTTAAAGCCATGACCATTGGGAAAATAACAAGAAGAGGAAAAAGAACTGGTATAACAGTTTCCACAGTTGCTAAACCAAATACGCCTTCTCGTACTTCCACACCCCTTTCCCCCCCTCACCATTTTAATACAGGATTTTAACTGGAAATGGGTATAAAATTCGTTGCGCTGGCAGTCTGACAAACAACATTCCTTGTGTACTGCTGTCAGGAGTCGGGTGGATGCTTACGATACAAAGATAAAGAAGCAGGAAAAGCCAGCTCTCCAGATGGCCTCCATGTGGAAGGGCACTCCAGGCAGAGGGAACAGTATGTGCAAACCCACGTGTCCTGGATTGAACCAGACCTGAACACTTCACAGTCTAGATGTAATCCTGTATTGCTTCGTTTGATCAAGAACTGTGACTTGTAAAAGTCCGACAAGCTCTGGATCCAACCATTCCTCTGGCCCCCTTGCCATCTCACCCTCCAGATTCAGAAAGAAATGACCTCCACCGAGCCCTGCTGGACTGGATGGGCTTCTCCGAGAATCCATGATCCTATTTACTCTCACATCGCTCCAGGTGCGCCTCATCCGGGCCCATTTAGAGACAAGGGCAACAAGACTCAGATGGACATAGGGACCTGGCCGGCTTCACAGGTAGGAAGTGTGGCAGGGAGGATGCGAGTTGAGGCCACATCACCGCTGGAGAGTGGTTTCTCTGTGTGTGTGTCTGGGTGTGTGTGTCTGTGTGTTTAGCGGGAGCGGAGTTGGGGAGACCTTGCCTCCCATTCCGGAACTGCCTGCCTCCCCAGGTTCTGAGACAACTGCATTTTTGGTAAGAAGGGTGACCATGACATTAGAAGGAAGAGGCGACCTGAGAACGGGCTTGGACTTTAGGGACCTTGTCCAGGCTCTCTATGCCTGGTGCCTGGACTTTGCTAGGAGCTCTGCACCAATGCGCTGCGCACTTGCGGACCGCGTCACCCCTCCCCGATTCAAAGTCGCCTGTGGGCAGGGTCCCAGTCGTGCCTGTCCAAGAAACCAGTCGAGCGGACTTCGTGAAATGTTTGTTCATCAACTGACGAGCGCACACACTGGGGGGCAGGAGCGCGGGAGTGTGGCGGGAAGGCCACGCCTGGCTCTGAGGACTTTCCGGGGAATATGCGGCGCCCACGCTGTCCTGGCTCTCCTTGGCGCCCGAGGAGGGGGCCATTCCGTCCCTCCCCTCCCCGGGGCTCCACGTTTTACCGACCAGCCTGGAGGGAGGGGCCGTGCAGCCCCGAGGGGCCAGGTCTGCGAGAGCGGCGGCCGCTGCCCTCCTGGGGGTGGGGGCGGTGGGCACCCGCGCCGCAGCCCGGCCCCTGCGCCCCGCACCCGCAGCCCCCCTACCTGCCTCCCGGCCGCCCCTTCGCGGCCCGGGGTCGGCACGCCCGGCGGGCACCTGGCCCGCCACCCCCGGGGGCCCGCCGGCCGCCGGCCCAGCCGGCCCGGGGCGGCGGGGCGGGTCTGAGCGCTGCCGGGCTCCGGGACCGGTCCCCCGGGGCGCGGCCCGGCAGCCGCCCCCGTCCCCCCCCGCCCCGGGGGCCGGGCCGGGCTCCCGGGGGGCGGGGACTCGCCCAGTGGCAGCAGCGTCCGGGCCGGCGGCGGGCGCGGGGCGGCTTCCTGCAGGCGGCGCCGGGGCGAGCCGTTGCCGGCTGCAGCCACCGCCGCCGGGTCGCCGGGTCGCGGGGGCCGCGGCGCTCGGGCCGCGTCCGTGCCTCCCGGGCGCGCTGCGCGGCCGTCGCTGCTGCCCGCGCTCGTGGTGCCGCCGCCGCCGCCGCCGCCGCCGCTGCCGGTTACGCCAGCCCCGCCGCCGCCCGCTCTGATTCTGCGCATAGGCAGCCCCCAAGCCTGTCATTCTGCAAAAACACAGTTTACTCAACACACCACACACACTCGCGCACACACACACACACGCGCGCACACACGCGCGCACTGGCCCCCGCGCGCACACGCACGGAGGGCGCGAGCGAGCAGACGCGCACACCCGGCGAGCCAAGTTCCGCAGCCTGGCATGGCTTCTGGGGACCTTTACGAGGTACGGGGACGCGGGGGCGCGGGCGGCGGCGGGCGGCGGGCGGCGGGGACCGGGCCGGGGCCGGGCCGGGCGCGAGCCGGAGTTGCCGAGCCCGCGGCGGCGGCGGCGGCCGGAGGGTGGCGGGGGCCGGGCGCGCCGCCCGCCGCCTCCCGCGGCGCCCGCGCCCGCTCCCGCTCGCTCTTTCTCTTTCTCTCGCACACACTCTCTCTTACTCCATCTACTTTGCGGCCTTAGAGGGGGGAAGGAGGAAGCCGGGCGGAGCCGGGCGGGGGAGGTAGCGGTCCCGGGGAGGTGTTTCTCGCCCGACGAGCCGCCTCGAGTACAGAAAGTACAGGTAAAAGTCGGCGCCGGACGTGCCGGGAAGGCGGGGGGCCGCGCGGCGCCCGGCGGGGGTGCGGGGCGCTGGGTGCGCGGCCCGGGCTGGGCCGGGGGCGCGGGAGAGCGGGGTGGGGGCGGGCAGTCCGAACGGGGCGCGGCAGGGGCGAGGCGGGGGTCCTGGGGGACCCCGAAGGGGGCGGTCGGGTGGGAGCTCGCGAGTCACCCGCGAGACCGTTTCCTGGGGGGCCACCGGTCCACCCTCCCCTCCCCCCACCTGCCGCCCCCGCCCGGGGCTCGGAAGCCCTCGGGGCTGGGGCGTGGGGGCGGTCCTTGCGGGTGCCGTGCTCGCTGGAGGCGAGAGGGGGCGCTGTCGAGGGCCCCCGGTGGAAAAGAGGAGAGGCTGGAAGCGCGAGGTGGGCGGTGCACGCCGCTGCGGGGACCCGGGACTCCTAGCCCTGCCCTCAGCGCCCGGTCACCCTCTGCGGATACCTGTGTCCAGGTCCACACAGGTAGTGGCCAGCCCTGGATGTCGAGAAACCGTCTGAGGAGTGGCACTAGCTGGGCGTCTTTCCAGCAGTGGAGAAACACCCATCGTCTGGCCAGCCAGAGCTTGGCTTGCCCTGGACGAGCGACTGCTGCTGTGGGTCTCCGACAGGTGGACGAGCCGAGAAACGACCCCCGGTCCCCGAGGAGAGCTGGTTCCCCAAGGGAAGGCTCAGGATGAAGATGCCGTCTTCAACCAGGAGGCCTCTGTCCAAGAAAGCAGGCTGGGGGCGTCAGCCTGCACCGGGACTCCCGGGCACGATGCAGTCAGGGCTAGCTCTAGCTCTCGAGGCTTTTGGCTCAACTGAGATTCCACCCAGAGTGGGGGAATTAGCCTTTAGGCCAAGAGAATGTACCGGGAGCACCATCAGCTGCTTTCTCCCTGGCCGTCTTGGGCAGCGGCTGAAGCTTTTTCGGATGGATTCGCTGGCTGGCTTTAGAGGGGGAAGCATGGACAACAGGCCAGTGGACATCTTGGCCGCCTGTGTGACCCGGGTCTCTTGGATGGTTGTGGACTTGATGAGGCCCAGTCATGGACCGATAGCCAGCAGGCTCCAGTGGGGTGATGGAATGGGGTGGAAGAATGATATGGGTTGCCCGATCTGCACACTGTGGTCTTCATCATCCCTGTGCTGATAGAGAAGATGAAGTTGATGGAGACCTGCGGAGGAAGCGACCGTGGCACATGTGACCAGTGGATCGCCCAGGCACCTTCCTTGGGCCGTTTCAAGATGGCAGAATAATTTCTGAAGCCAGAAAACCAAAGCACAGTAAAATGGAAGGGTTGATTGACCTTGCTGAAGCATACATAAGCCACACTGTGAGGACCTTGGCCAAAAGAAGATGAGATTCGGGAGCAAAACTGATCTCGTTGGGTTCATGGATTTTTCTGCCCTTTGATGTTGCATCCTTTTTTGCCCTGGTGAGAAGTTGCATTGCAGAGGCGTTGAAGACATATCAAGAGCTGTCGGTATTCCCTCATTTAACGTTTGGAACGATGAAACTCCTGGGGATAATTTCTTGTTTAATGTTCATCTGAATCCGCTGTCCCTAACGTTGGTAATCATAGAGGCCAGATGAGTCTGTTAAGAGGAGAGTTTTCACAGTGGCCTTGGGACTATCGGTACCTCAAGAGTTCTCACTGAAGTTCAATAAGCAGGACAATAATAATAACGACTTCTGTGATAGTGGATAATTGCACTAGATGTAAAGTGGTTTTCCCGTGGCCAATTATTTGCATAATCATTACTAAAAAGGGCTAAATTGCATTACAAGAATACCAGTGTCACCATTTTTATAGCCTGTGTCTATGTTACATAATATAAACTCTGGAATTTAATTTGTTGTTCAAATTTAACTTTAAAAACAAGAAGTGCTAAGTGTACATTAGCATATATATATATTTCTAAAAACCTGCAGAATAGTTGTATACATAAAAAGGCCATTGATTTAAGGAAAAATCTTGGAATATCCATTACATTGACTTTGAAAGAAAAAATATTCCAAATTAAAGTCTAACTCTATTTAAGCATTGTACTTGAGTGTACCTCAATGGCTTCTTGTAACCTTCAGCCAAGAAACCACATTTTATGTGGCTAAGGGTTACTACATTTGTCGTTGATATTCTTCACTTGGGTGTCAGCTGACATCATCTTTGACCCTTTGTGGTGAAGAAGAGACTTGGGTTGTGAAGAGTAAAACACCTTCAAACAGCATTGTAATGGAATCGGGGCCAACTTTAAAGTCACTGGAAAATGAAAACTTTAGGTAATGTCAACGCTTCAGTCATAGTGAGGAAACATGGCATCCAGCTCAGTTTCCAACATTTTGGATCTTGATAGATTGTTCTGCGTTGCTTGTCTAGGGTGGAGTTCTCAGCTTGTTCTGAAGTGATACGACCATCACTTATATGAAGGTGATTTTAAATATTGGCTTGTGTCTTAGAGATGGGTATCTACCTGGGTGCAATGTCAAATGCCTTACCCAGATGCACTGGTCCATATTCTGCTAAATATGCGGTCATAAAGTGGCTGCCTGTAAGCCAGGTCTAGGAGAGAAGAAGAATGTATTTGAGTACTTTTAGATGGAGCATAGCATCTTCCTTCTTTCCCACACTTAGGAATGTGCCTCCAGTAGGCATTAGAGTGTGTAACTTCAGGATTCTAATTATTCCTATACTGAGATGTTTGGATATCAGGAAGTCATCATCAGTGAAACAGGAACTCAGTTTTCTGGTTTTGTTCATCTCTGGGTCTCCAGCTTCTTGCACGTTTGTGGCTGGAATCAGTGACCAGAAGACTGATTTAAGAATGCATCAAGTTCCTTGGGTGGCCTTTGTTGCCCTTACATTCAGTGTTACTTTCTTTTCTTCCTACTTCATGGTCTCTCAATGGCGGTGAAACCACCAGTAGGGTGGCAGAGTTCTCTCTGTGGAAGGCAAGTTGCCTGAGCCAGAGGGCTGCGCTGTTCTACACTAGAAGCCCCGAATTTGTGCTGCAACCGTGTGAATTTCCTTGCTGTTGGATGGTATTGTACACCCCTTCCCTAGTGGTTAGCTGGTGCTGTGGAGGAGGGCTCTCCTTGGTTGGTGAAGTCTGAAGAGTGTGCTGGTTATGTGAAGAGGAAGTCAGTGGTGGCCAAGTGGAAACTTGAGGAGGACTTGACGGTTTTTTCTGTGCCAACATTCAGCGTATTTATACTTTCCAAAGTTAAAGGATGAAATGTCATCAAGATGTGAGATATCTTTCTTTTGGGATTGACATGCATCTCTGCCTCTATACATATGTATCTAAATAGATCTGTGCAATTATGTGTATAATATATAAGAAAATGCTTTCACTCCATAAAAATGTTTATTAGTTTCAAATAAAAATAATTTTTTAAGTTTGTTGAATGAAATCTGTAGTTAAAAATGGACTGTGGTACAGGGTGAGTGTGTGAGTACTTTCGGGATAAGACACTTGGTGTGCTTCCCATTCTGCAACCATCATGCTCCTCGAAATAAGAGAGCTCATGGGAAAAACAGGATTGAGGTGGATCAGTGGATACCTCTTGAGCCTTGTAACCAAAACTCTTGACAAAAACAAAAGCAGAGCTAATAAAAATACACTGCGGTTGAATCTCCACTGTCTGTGGTTTGTCCTTAGCAAGTCGATCCATCCTTCAGGTCCACCCTGAGCTTGTGTTTCCTCATTTCGAAGATCTCACAGGGTCTTCCCTTGTGATAGAGAAAATTTTCATCAAAAGTAGCTCTGGTCCAGGGGGTGGCATTCTTCATTTATCCTCGTGGGGAGAAATGCTTTTGTAGTTTCTTCATCCGCCCTGGGTTGCCATGCAGGTTAACACGGTGGAGATCTTAGTGGTTCTTGAAGCCACTACATTAGCCACCATTCACAACAGAGGGAGACACTTGATTGTATTTACAGATTTGCTACAAGGCTGTCGTATATTAAGCTGTTTTCTTTCCTTGTGAGTGCTTACCTATGATTGCTTCAAAATGGTAAAAAATTAGGAAAAATTGCATATGAATCATCATAATTTACCTGTTATATCAGTATCATTCTCCTACTTAGAATTGGATGGATCTTTGGCATATGGTAGACACCCAATGAAAATGTAATGCATGTATGATTCTCCCATATTTTGAGTGTTATTTCAAATGATCTCCTGTGGGTAGGCATCAGCTTATTTGCAAGTAGACTTTAGTGTTATGTTGCTCCTTACTGCATGCAGTCATTTCTTAGGGGCTTAAACTGCCTTGAAAAGAGTTGGTACGGCTGTTTACAGCCTGATCGATTGCTAAGCAATGATTCAGGCCCGTTGCTATTAAGATCTTAAGTACTGGAGACAGACATTTAGATTCCAAGGATGTGGGTCTTTCTGCATCTCTTGGATGGTGAAGAGAGGTATAGATGTGACTGACTGCTTAGTGCCAGTGTTCATTTGTCTATTTTATATTATAGGCCACCAGGCAAGCCAGGTGTTAGGGAAGTGATGAATGTGCCCTCCATGAGCTCATGAGCTAGTGGGAAATACTGGTAAGAACAGACGGTTGATGGTGCTATGGGGAAAGTGGGGGTTCTCCAGGAACAGGTTAGGGGGATGTGTGATCCTGCCTTAGAGGAATGAAAGAAGGCTGCCCAGAGGTGACTGAAGAATGCAAGCTACACAAAGAGCATCATCAGATTTGCAGGACTTGTGAGATTGCTATTGTTTTTCTTTTTGGAAGCAGTTTACATTTATTGTTGTATTTTTTAGAAATACAAGTGGAACTAGTGTTAGGCCTAGTGTTTAAGATGCCCATATCCTGATGGCGCCGCGGCTCAATAGGCTAATCCTCCGCCTGTGGCGCTGGCACACCGGGTTCTAGTCCCGGTCGGGGCGCCGGATTCTGTCCCGGTTGCCCCTCTTCCAGGCTAGCTCTCTGCTGTGTCCCGGGAGTGCAGTGGAGGATGGCCCAAGTGCTTGGGCCCTGCACCCACACGGGAGACCAGGAGAAGCACCTGGCTCCTGCCTTCGGATCAGCATGGTGCTCCGGCCGCGGTGGCCATTGGAGGGTGAACCAACGGCAAAAGGAAGACCTTTCTCTCTCTCTCTCTCTCTCACTGTCCACTCTGCCTGTCAAAAAAAAAAAAAAATGCCTATATCCTATACCAGAGTGCCAGGATTTGATTCCTGGTTCTGGCTCCTGATTCCAGTGTCCTGCCAAGGCAGACTCTGGAGGCAGCAGATAATGGCTCAAGTTGGGCCCCTGCAACCCATGTGGGAGAACCGGATTAAGTTCCTAGATCCTGACTTTGACTTGACCCAGTCCTGGCCTTTGTGGACATTTAGGGAGTGTGTATGTGTGTCTTTGCCTTTCAAATAATGAAAAAATATGGGCAAAGAGAAAAGCAATTGTAACACCCAGTGTAACCATTATTATGTGTTTAGTACATAAGCAGTGTCTAATAAATACTAATGTGATACTTGTATTAATTAAAATCATGGCTTTTTTGGTGTAGAGATGAAGGTAAGACTGGAATTGCCTTTTGCACATTTTTATGTATTAAAAATCAAATTGGAAAATAGGATACATACTATTTATGTTCACTGTATTTCATTTAAATATATGTGTTAATTATGAGTGTTGCCTCATATTCTAAGATATTCTGTTATAACTTTTAGTGACAGGTAAATATTCCTTTGTGTGCACCATTTTCCCTTTGTAACTATCCCCAGTTGTTTGACATCTAGATTTTTTCCATTTGTAAACCATTATAAACATTGCTGTTATGAAAATCCATAAATGTAATTATTTGAATGCATATTTTACAACTCTCCTCAGGATAGTTTCTGAGAAAATTACTGGGTTGAAGAATGTGAACATTTTTAATGCAGATGATAACATAATCTCTGATTGCCCTTCAGAAATAGGTAGTAGATTAGCTTGGAAGAAGACTACAAGCAGGGTGACTCGTTAATACTATATGCTGTTTCCATAATTGAAATACAAGATCATGGTGGCTTAAAATAAGAGAGTGTTAATAGGGATAGAGAGAAATGGATGGAATTGGGATTTGAGAATAATCAGCGCTGTTTCATGTTAGCCTAGATTATGTTTTAACAGCATGTGATAGAAAGTATACAATAACAGTGGTTTACACAGGCTTTATTCTTTTTCATGAAGTAAGTTTTGGAGTTGGGCAGCATAGTATTGGTATGATGCTCTGTGAGGTTCTCCTTTTGTCTTTTAATTCTGTCATTATCTGCTGTGTCAAATCCTTGCATGGCCCAAGGTAGTCATGAAACTGTGTCCTTTTTGAGCATATAGAGGACAGACTGAAGTATGAAATCAAGTCATTTCTCCATATACAGCTGTCTGGAAGTTGCATCCCTTTCTGTTTTTTCCTCATTGATCAATAGTTATGTTTCCAAACCTAGCTGCAAAGGAGTCTGGATGGAAATGTCATTTTCAGCTGTTGTCTCCCCTCCTCTCCTCAACTAAAACTCAGTTGACAGTATATGAGCATTAAAGGGAAGTCAAGTTTAGGGATAATTTTGAGGTTTTTGTTTTAGTTCGTTAAGTGGATGGTGGGACTTGGGAAGACGTATTCGTTGAGGGAGGTAAAGGCAGTGGAAAGAACAATCAGTTTTGAGTTTTTGTTCTGTTTTGAACATGTGCATATACACAGCTGGAGCAGTAGTCATGTGAGCCTGGACATCAGTAGCAATATCTGGCAAGAGATAGAGACTGAAGGTCACTGGTAAACAGGGAGTTAAATAGGAGGAGGCGTCCAATGATGGAGAAAATGGCATTTTAGAGGTGGAAGCAGAGAAGATCAGATTGACAAGGAAGTAGCAAGAGGTAGAGAAGAAACACCAAGAGGCTTTGGTGTACAGAAGGAACTGGGAGAGTCTGTTTTAAGAAAGAGGCGATGGCCAGTAGTGTCCTTTGGATTGCACAGCCAGGGAATCTTTGGTAAGCTTGAGGCGCATCCATTACAGATTGTGCACTGGTGGGTTGAGGAGGGCTTAATTGCAGCATGATGACGACTCGAGGGTATGCGTCGAATGTGGGTGTAGAGACGTCTTGTGTGGGCAGCTCTTACCAGTCTTGCATGTAAGGGTGAGGAGAGAGAATATATTACTTAAGGTGAGGTTTGAGAACAGATCAACCATTCCATCCCCCGCCCAGTTCTATGCAGGCTCTTCTTTCAGTGACCGAACTGATGTAAGTTTGTGGTGTAGACTTTGGGTTATTGGATTTACACTCTTAGAAGAAGTGGTTTTCCTTAAATCCTGTGCAGCTTTCTGCTGATGTATGACAGTTATGTTTGACATCTCCAGTGGTTTTAACTGGTGAAAAAAGCCAAACATGTATAGTACAGTCATACAGAACAATTCTAAATAAAAGTTGACCAAGGAAGAGGACTTGCTGAGTTGAGGACAAGGAGACAGAAGTTGTCATCAGTGGTTTGTAACAGCAGCGTTTGTCTGAGTGGGGTGGGCAGAAGAGTGTGGTGATGATCAGTTTGATGAGTTAACTTGGCTGGCTCCAGTCCTCGGTTATTCAGTGAAACAATAATGTAGGTGTTGCCGTGAAGGTCTTCTGACAGTGTGATTAGAGTCCATAATCAACTGGCTGTACGTAAGGGCGATTATCCTAGCGAATCTTGCTGGCCCTGAATC
Organism: Oryctolagus cuniculus; assembly: GCF_051225735.1. Taxonomy (NCBI): domain Eukaryota; kingdom Metazoa; phylum Chordata; class Mammalia; order Lagomorpha; family Leporidae; genus Oryctolagus; species Oryctolagus cuniculus. Next base: position 73,012,561 of record NC_142884.1, on the reverse strand, counting down.
CATCAGTTAAGAGGCTCTGAGACCAAACTGAGACATCCCTGGTGAAAAGTGGCTCTCCAGTGTATGCCTGAGAGTTCCAGGCTCTCCTTCCTGATGACCCGTCCTGTGGATGTAGTTGGGTTTCTCGTCCATGCAGTAACGTTTGATAACAGTTTTCAGCTACACAGTGTCTTTGACTTTCTTGGTTGTTTTTGGTAGCCTGTGCTGTAAAACAGTGCCTGTTCTGGTATTGAAAACCCTGCTGATTAAGTTGATTACGTCTTCAGATGAACACCTTGCTTCTTAGTTGTGGTCATCTTATTGCTGCCGTTATCTTGCTTGTGTGAAGAGTGGCAGGCCTAGAGCTCATGGCTCTAGGCTGGAACTGGTGGCTTCAAGAACCTGCCAAGCCTAGAGTGATTTGTCATGTTGGAGTTGTTCCTGAAGCCATGTGCAGGATGGCAAGTGTGGGTGATCCCGGGCTTCATGGGCAGGCCCATCTTGGGTCTGAGGTTCTTCCTGCCATGAGTTAGTCTCTGGCTCTGGTGAGTGAGTGAATGGACCTGGTCTTGGTCCTGATCCACCCCTTCAGTTCACTGTCATTCTTTGACACTACCCAGCTAGCTTTAGCCAGTGGGTGAAAACCATTACGTCCACAGGTCACACTGCTCCGATGAAAGGCCCATCCATTGATGGGCCTTTGTAAGCTGATGGATTCCTTAGAAGGCTTGGAGGACCATTGATTTGGCATTTTCTTTTTTTAATAAACGGCACTGTTTTCAGGTTACTCCCTCTTGGCTCCAGTGCTTCATTTCTCCTCAAATTCTCCAATATTGACACATCACCAGGTTGCCTTGTAACTGGCTTAGCGGGTTACATGGACACATCTGTGGGACAGGCTGTGGGCCCCACAACTGCCGTGCCAGGAATTCCCCTACCAAAGAGCCACTGCTCTAGCTTCAAGTTCTCGATTGGGGAATTCTCCTGTTTGATTTTCATTTCCTTGTCTTCTACTCCAGTGTTTTAGAAATTATGTCTTCCCGGACTTCATTAAAAAAAACTAGCACCTACACAAATGCCGGGTTTGAATTTTAGTTTAGAAGTTATTCAGTGGCTGGCGCTGCGGCTCAATAGGCTAATCCTCCTCCTGCGGCACTGGTACCCCGGGTTCTAGTCCCAGTTGGGGCACCGGATTCTGTCCTGGTTGCCCCTCTTCCAGGCTAGCTCTCTGCTGTGGCCTTGGAAGACAGCAGAGGATGGCCCAAGTGCTTGGGCCCTGCACCCGCATGGGAGACCAGGATAAGCACCTGGCTCCTGGCTTCGGATCAGCGCAGTGTGCCGGCCACAGTGGCAATTGGGGGTTGAACCAACGGCAAAGGAAGACCTTTCTCTCTGTCTCTCTCTCTCTCAACTGTCCACTCTGCCTGTCAAAAAAAAAAAGTTATTCAGTCATTCACCCATCAAATACTATATGTCAACTGTGTCCCTAAAACTGTGGTGGTGTTGGGGCTGCAGCCGTGAGTAGCTTTTAAATTCTTTTGGAATATAATAATTGAGAAACTAAACCCATGCATACAGTTATATGAAATTTTTTTAAATGCTGGAGTTTTCCATTGTTTTCAGGAGAAGCCTGGTCGCCTTTGTGCAGCTTCTTCATGAGCAGGCCTTAGAATACAGCTTTTTTTCATTTTTTAAAAGATTTATTTATTTGAAAGGCAGAGTTACAGAGATAAACAGGGAGGGATAGAGAAAGGGAGGTCTTTTATCTGCTGGTTCACTCCTCAGTTGGCCACCGTAGTCGGGGCTGGGATGGGCCAAAACCAGGAGCTTCTTCTGGGTCTCCCACATGGGTGCAGAGCCCCAAGCACCTGAGCCATCTTCTGCTGCTTTGCCAGGTGCATTAACGGGAAGCTGCATTGGAAGTGGAGCAGCCAGGACTTGAACCGGCGTCCATAAGGGATGCTGGCGTCACAGGCAGTGGTTTAACCTGCTACACCACGAGGCCAGCCCCCAGAGCATAGCTTTTTCCACCATCTCTGGACATATCTGGGAAATTCTGTTTTAGCAGAGTTGTGGGTCTGAAATATTCTTTCAAAAATTCAAGCCTATCCTTATCTCCTTATTAAAATGAAGCATGCAAATAGAGTTTTTTTTTTTTTTTTGACAGGCAGAGTGGACAGTGAGAGAGAGAGACAGAGAGAAAGGTCTTCCTTTGCCGTTGGTTCACCCTCCAATGGCTGCCGCGGCCGGTGCACCGCGCTGATCCAATGGCAGGAGCCAGGTGCTTTTCCTGGTCTCCCATGGGATGCAGGGCCCAAGGACTTGGGCCATCCTCCACTGGACTCCCTGGCCACAGCAGAGAGCTGGCCTGGAAGAGGGGCAACCGGGACAGAATCCGGCGCCCCGACTGGGACTAGAACCTGGTGTGCCAGCGCCGCAAGGCGGAGGATTAGCCTAGTGAGCCGCAGCACTGGCCGCAAATAGAGTTTTACAGTGTAGTCACCATATTCAATTAAATACCACTTACAGTTCAGGTGGTGGTGGTTGGTGAATATTCTGGAAGTTGTGTTGATCAGTGTGGGCTAATAATGCACTACCCCACACTTTGTTTCCTTATGTTACATACAAGGTAGTGTAGGGTTGTTGAGAATTTGAGAGAAGGAATGGGAGCAGTTATCTATTAGAGGTTCAAATATGAAGCAAATACTATCTTTTTCTCTTTTGTCAAACTTCAGGATCAGTGAGAACAAACAAAAAAAGATACTGAGATGCCAAGACAAGGTGATCAAACCAACGAAACCAAACTTGCTATCACCTACACCCATTTTTCATAGCAAATCAAAGAAAGTTACTTACTAGCAAACCAGATGCAGACAGAAAGGGACGGATGTCTTGGACCTCATTCAAAGGTTTTTTTTTTTTTTTTTTTTTTTTTACTGTTAATAAAAATGGGCTTTATCGTTTTCATAACGTAACTTGCTAATAAGCAAGTGTCCCGAGGCAGGTTTGCAAATGCCATCTTCACTGAGAAATTATCACAGGTGTCTCCTTTGACCTGTAGGGATCCTGGAACCATTTTGACGGGGCGCATGGTTCCACTGCTGAGCTCCATGAGGACAGGGACCATGTCTGTGCCCCTCATGCTTGCATTTCCAGCTTGTGGCCTTTCAGTAAACACTCACGGAATGAATGATTGAAGACATTTGAAACCATTGCTTCTAGACCTTCCTGGCCTTCTGTGCAGTGAGCTTCCTTCCTTGCTTCCTGTGTGACTGTGTTCTCTCACTTTCCTGAGAAGATTCTTCCAGATTGTCCTTAAAATTCAAGTGTCCATTTTTTCCCCCTCCTCCCATCAGACTCGTGTAGATACATTAGACAACAGAAGTCCACGAGAGCACACCAAAATCTTTAAGCCATTGCTCCTCTTTATGAGCGATGACTGTACGAGAGTCGCCATGGTCTGTTGAGCTGTGCATGTCACAGCCCCTTTCACACCACACACACCCAACATCCAGAGGTTTGCAGTTGCCCTTGCCATTCTTGGCTTTGCCTCTTACCTAGCCTCAGTGTCTTGGCCCAGTTTGATATACAGCACCCAGCGTGGATTGGTTTGCCTGGAGACAGACTCTGAAATGGAGGGTTGTGTCCAGAGGGTTTAGTGTAACAGTTGCCTTTGAGAGGTGGCACCTGGAAGGACATGGGGAGGGCAGGATTGGACAGGTGACAAAGTGACATGCAATGAGGTTACAGTCAAGGTCTTGGCTGATCATGGGCAACTGTGGAGCTGTGATGGCCCTTCAGAAATGTCCCACAGCAAGGAAAGGGCACTGGGTCCTTATATCCCGGCATCAACCAGCCGTTACTGGTAGATTGTGCTGAGAGCCAGAGCGTGCAGTCTTGGGCAGAACAGTTTCCTGGTTCAGAGGGCAAATCCCCTTGAGGGACACGTCTGTGAGCCTTTGCCAGCAGAGATCTTCCTAGCAGCCTTAGGGATGGGCACGTCAGCCCTGGAAAGGAATATATCAGCCCTGGGTAGGAATATACCACCCAGTATGTCATCTCTTCTTGTCATTCACCAATTGGTGAGTTACTAGTGTCTCTTGAAGGCATCATTTGTCATTTGCCAGCCTCTTGGGGCAGGCTGGGTGTGAGTATTTACAGGCTTGCCACGTACCAGTGTTACACTGCGGTTGCCTTGACTCCTCATGCAACACGTGGCACATGCTCCCACACATCACTCTCGTTGGGTCTCTACTCCTTGTTCTTGACACGTTTGCCTTGAATGATCCTCCACTCTTCATTTGCCGTTCCATTCTCATCTGCTGCTGCCTGTTTGGCATCTTGCACTTTGTTGTGGCTTTGTCCTGTGCTTCGTCTGTTCTCTCTTTGTGCTGCAGAGATTGTGAGGGTGATTCCAAGTCTTGAGCTCCAGAACTATCCATATAGCTAAATTTGGACTCTTTAAACTCAAAATACCCGAAGTTGTATTTAGGACCTTCCTTCTGGGTTTTAGCCTCAATAGCACCTCTGTTTACGTTCCCCAAGGTAGAAATACAACTTCCTTTGTTTTTCCCAAACATTAAGCTATGTTCTGTTGAATCAGCCTCATGCATACTTCTTGTAGCTGTCCTGTCTTCTTATTCACCCTCCCCACTTTAATGCAGGAGGCAACTCCCATTGCTTGGGTCATCCAGCACTGTCTATTCTAGTCCACTCCTGTTTTTCTTGATACTGAATTTATAAGATCCTTCTAAATTTGCCATCCTATCATGTCTCCCTTCTGGTGAAATACCTTTAAGTAGTATGTGAACTTGTTTGTGATTTGATTCCTTCTCACACCCGTCTCTGTTGACATCACGTGTTACAGCCAGAGAGACCTGCATTCAACTCCTTGATGTTCACGTTCTCGCCTTCAGTCATGCCCTTCAAAATGATGGGAGACTCTGCCTGTTCCCAACCACTGCCAAGTTTTTGCTTGCTTCAAGCCTACTCATCCTTCAGTTCTCAGCTTAGATAGTGCACTCATCAAGGGTTTCTGTCATCTTTGGGGTCCTACAGAGTGCTGTTCTGCTCTTATAACACCCACTCAAATATGTTGTGTTGTAGTTTATTTTCAACACCTGCCCGTAGGTTGCAAGCTTTATGAGGGCAATGATTCTGTCTTGTTCCGTCTTTAGTACCTAGCATAGTGCAAGACTGAAAATAATCTATTGAATGAAAGAACTAGTATATTCAGATCTTTCATTTATGTGGAATTTGTGATTGTCTCAGATATCTCTATAGCCCATTAGGTATGATGCTTAAACTCATTTTCAATCTTTCAGTTCTCATTAACTCCTCAGTATGCTTTCTGTGTCTTTATTAATCAGTGGGTGTTATTTTTCTATAAGCCAGATTCAGTTGAAGCACCTTTGTGTTATCAAGAAAGGCCTTAGAGCTCTGTGTTCTGCGGACTGTTGAGTTTGGGATTTGGGTGAGAATTTTGAAGTCATCTGCTTAATCTTTTACCAACATCTCCAACAGGAGGTCAGGAGTGAAGGCCCCTTTACCCTACTGAGGGAGACAAATGCTTGAGTTGCTAAAAATGCTCGCTGCTTCGCTGGAATCTGAGTGTGTCGTGGATGAGACAGAGATGTTCTCTTTCTGGACTGTTCTGCAGGGTTGCCTTGAAAATACTGACTTCATTCTTGTTTTCTTATTCACGACTGAGCAGAGAAGGCCAGTGAGGTGCTGCACAGCCTGGAGTCTCATTTGAGTCTCTTGCAGATTGAAAATGAGGTTGGGACCTGACCTACTGACTGCCCTCACAGGCCTTGGCACTGTGGACTACTGGATATCTAAACTTTTCCTGGATGTCTAAAATCATGGTGCACTGTTGCAAATTCGATCAAGTCATATAATCCAAAGTACCTGTTACTTTAAAAGTGCAGAGGGCAAAACTAGAATTTCTTGGTATTTGCATTGCTCTATTTGCCTGTCTGTGTTGCCCCCCCAAGTCACATTGTCTTTGCACGATCTGGTGTACAGGGAGACCGGTGAAGCAGACTCTTGTAAGCATCCTGTAGGTAGTTAACAGTGGAAGGGTACCACAGAGTGGCAGCCTTGAGGATGTAAAAGCACATGGACTCTCTTCAAACTGTGGACTTCATTTTTTTCTGAATTGATGCATAATTTGATATATACAGATAATCAGATTTCTCACCTTACTTATCAAACATAACAAAAATGGAAAAGTCTGCTATCTTTTTAAAAAATTAGTTATTTGAAAGGCAAAGTAACAGAGAGGAACACACACACACACACACACACACCTCTTCCATTGGCTCCCAAATGGCTGCCATAGCCAGGTCTAGACCAGGCCAAAGCCAGGAGCCAGGAGCACCATTATGGTCTCCCACATGGGTGGCAGGGTCCCAAGTACTTGGACCATCATCTTCTGCCTTCCCAGGTGCATCAGCAGGAAACTGGATAGGATGCAGAGTAGCCAGGACACAGACTAGAATTCCAGTGCCAGCATTGCAAGTGGTGGCTTACCCTGCTGCGGCACAACACCAGCCACAATACTTGGAGGCTTTCCTTTATTTTATTATTCTCCTGTCACCTTGTGTTGCCATGTCTATTGTTTTGACTTTATGGGAAGCTGACACAAACCCCATTTACTTACTGTCTTAATGAATCGCTGTGCATTCTTTGATTATAGGTAGTGCGTTATAATCTTTGATTATAGGTAGTGCATAAAGAGGCTGTTAAGGTGATGCTTCCTATGCTTCTTGTATAAAATAATAATAATAATAGTAGCAAAACCAGTAATGATGGCATTTAGTGAGTGTTACTGTGTGCTAGACACCGGGGCAGACTCTTTACATGCAGTGTCTCGTTGAGGTCAGTTCTTCCTAGGAGATAGGTGCTAGTATTAGCCCATTTAATGATTCAAAAGTTGAGACTCTGAGCCACTGGATGGTAGACCAAGGTTTCAACCAGGTCTCTTAGCTGCCACTGCTCCTCTTCTGATAAATTATAAGGTGACCACAGTCTCACTTGTAACTTCCCTCCTTTTGTTGGTAGGGGGCACTTCTAGCATAGTGTTGTCACTGTGCTGAACAGATACTCACAGGTACAGGTCAGTGAGTATTGCACTGAGAACAAGAAAAAGAAAAAGAAAATATTTCTGCTTTCGATTACTATAGCATGAAAACACAGCTGTGCATGTCATATGGCTCCAGAGAGGGACTGCTTAGGTGGGACTGTGTGTTGGCACGTGGAGTTCCTGTGGAGTGAGTTCGTCGGGTTGGGAAAGCATCTGTCTGAGTCTCAGTTGCTGTTTGTCAGTATTGCTTTACGCTGCCCTGGCTCTACCCACATCAGCGATTATGATGGTAGAACCAACTTTGGTGGTGGTGGTGGTCTGTGGGATTTTGCTCAGTGTTTAGTAGTGAGAAAACTCTGGTGTTGAGCACAGGTGGTAACATTTCTGGGTCAGTCTCTTCTTGTCCATTACATCCAGTATATTTATGGGCCTTTTTTTCCTTTATCTTTTGGTTGGCATGGTGCTTGCATCTCTACAGCATTGGGATTGGTGGATATAGTTTCTCACCCCTTCTCTGCTACAGTGTACCACTATCTTGAGATTTGGTGACTGGTACACAGCTGGGCCTCCCTGAGTGAACTAAATCCCAGGTTCTAGCAAATGGGCTTGCTCACTTGACATTTAAAAAAAGATTAGCAGAAATATACACATTTCTAATCTTTATTATAATTAAAATGATATACTCAGATAAGTGGAACCATTTGTGCTGGTGCAGTCTGAGCATTCCCTAACTTGAAAATCCTCAGTGCTCTAAAATTGGAAACTTTCTGAGTGCTGACCTGATGCCCCACGTGGAAAATTCCACATCATCAAACATTGTGTCATGTAAAATTATGTAAAAATCATGTAAAATTACCTTCAGGCTATGTGTGTAAGCTGTATGTGAAAACGTAAATGAATTTTGTGTCTCTCCAAGATACCTTGTTAGATATTTTCAGATATTCTAAAGTTAACAAAATCCCCATGTCCAGAACATTTATGGTCCTGAGTATTTGCCATAAGGGATACTCAACTGGTACTTAAAAACACTAGATTTTTTTTATTGACAGACTTTCAAGTAATCTACCAGTGAACTAGTCTGTAACACATAACTTGAATAGAAAGGAGTACTGAGATGGAAGACAGTCCAGGTACATACATAAACCCAATCTCTCTCTTTCTTAAATGTTGTACTTTGAGTTGTCCAGGCAACTTGCCATTTTTGTTGATTTTAGCTAAGAATCTTAGAGGTCAGATTGCCTTAGATGCCACGTGGTCAGATTCCTTTCCCAGTGCAGACGTCCATCACATACGATCACCCAGAAACTCTAGGAATCTTTGCAAAAGGAAGGGAGTGCTGTGCATCGAAAAGCAGCCTCTTCGTTTTGGCATGGTGCTAGCTGTTGGCGAACACTTTCCTATGGTGAGCTGAAGATGGCCTGAGCCATCTGTGGACTCATGAATTCAGTCACCAGACCTTTCAGTTTCATTTCCTACCTAGTTCTGTTTCCCGGCTACCACCCTACTCCAAGGCATTCCTTCTCCCTGCTGGACAAAGCATGCTTTCCTCTTTTTAAACTTTTTTTTTAATTGAAAAAATAATTTTTAGATTTTTCTCGGGTACGATGTGCAATTTCAATGCATGCATACTTTATGGAATGGCTAAGTCAGAGTGTAGCATATCTGTTACCTTAGGTACTTGTCATTTGTTTCTTGTGGTGAGGACATGTGAAATACTCTTCTAGTTGCTTTGAGATAAAGGGTTCGTCATTGTCAGCTGTAGTCAGCTTGCTGTGTGGCAGGGCCAAAGAACACATTCCTGCTAACTGTGACTTGGTACCCAGTGACTAACCTCTCTTTCCCTTCCCACCCTTTGCCTGCTCTGGCCTGTGCTCTTCCTCCATGAGTTTGAGTTTTTTGGGGTTTTTCACAGAAGTGACAAAGGTGGTTTTTGTCACTCTGTGCCTGGCCTATTTACCTGAACCTAGGTGTTGGGTAGGTCTATCATGTTGTCTCAAGTGATGCGGTTTTCTGTTGTTTCTTTTCCACGCTGAATAGTATTCCATTGTGTGTACATTACTGCTTTAGAAAATCCATCCAACCACTGATAGGCAGGTAGATTGTTTCTGTGTCTGTTCTGTTGTGAACAGTTCTGTAATGAGCATGGGAGTCAAACATCCTTTCACTATCACGATTTCATTTTATCTGGATGTGTTCCCAGTAGTGGAATCGGTAGATCAGATGGCATTTCCATCTTTAATTTTTGGAGGAATCTTCATACTGTTTTCAAAAATGGCCATCCTAACTTATAATACCCCAAATAGTGTCTAAGAGTTCTCCTTTTCTCTGTATCTGTCAACACTTGTTGTTTTTTTATCCTTTTGATAATAGCCAGCCTAACAGACCTGAGGGAGTATCTCATGGTTTTAATTTGCATTTTTTGGTAATTAGAGGTGTTGAGCTTTTTCTTAAAGCTGTAGTATTGAAAACAGTATGACAGTGGCATAAAAACAGATATGTCGACCAGTGGAATAGGACAGATAGCCTAGAAAATAAACCCATACGTCTACAGTCAATTTTAGACAAAGGAGTCAAGAACACACAATGGAGAAAGGACAGTCTCTTCAATAAATACTGTTTGGAGGGGCCGGCGCTGTAGTGCAGCAGGTTAAAGCCACGGCCTGCAAAGCTGGCATCCTATATGGGCACCTGGTTCGAGTCCCTGCTGCTGCATTTCTGATCCAGCCCGCTTCTGATGCATCTGGGAAAGCAGCTGAGGATGGCCCAATTTCTTGGGCCCCTGGCACCCACATGGAAGACCTGGAGGAAGCTCCTGGCTCCTGGCTTTGCATCAGCTCAGCTCTGGCCGTTGAGGCCATTTGGGGAGTGAACTAGCGGATGGAAGACTCTCTCTCTCTCTCGGGGAGTGAACTAGCGGATGGAAGACTCTCTGTCTCTGTCTCTCTCTCTCTCTATCTTTCTACCTCTCTCTGTAACTCTGTGTTTCAAATAAAAAATAAATCTTTAAAAAATACTGTTGGGAAGGCTGGATATCCACATACAGAGGGATGAAAATTGGCCAGCGCCGTGGCTCACTAGGCTAATCCTCCGCCTTGCGGTGCCGGCACACCGGGTTCTAGTCCCGGTAGGGGCGCCGGATTCTTTCCCGGTTGCCCCTCTTCCAGGCCAGCTCTCTGCTGTGGCAGGGAGTGCAGTGGAGGATGGCCCAAGTGCTTGGGCCCTGCACCCCATGGGAGACCAGGATAAGTACCTGGCTCCTGCCATTGGATCAGCGAGGTGCGCCGGCCACAGCGCGCCGGCCGCGGCGGCCACTGGAGGGTGAACCAACGGCAAAAGGAAGACCTTTCTCTCTGTCTCTCTCTCTCTCACTGTCCACTCTGCCTGTTAAAAAAAAAAAAAAAAAAGAAAAAGAAAAAGAAAATTGACCTTATCTTACCCCTTACACAAGAAATCAACTTATATGTAAGACCTGAAACTATACAATTACTAGGAAAAAAACATCGGGGAAAACTTCTGATATTGATTTAGGCAGAGATTTCTTAGATATATCCCTAAAAGCATAAGTAATGAAAGAAAAAATAGACAAATGAGATCACACAAAAAGTAAAACTCTCTGCACAGCAGGAAACAATTAATAGAGCAAAGAGAGAACCCATAGATTAAGAGAAAATATTTACAAATCATACATTTAATAAGACATTGGTATCTAAAATATACAAAGGATATAATGTGATTTAAAGTGTCGGATTTATCACTGATAAAATTATGATATAGTGAGTTTGTTTCTGGGTATTCTCTCTTCCACAGTTTCATTTATTGGCCGTTTAAGATACTGTTATTTGGTGATTCAAGTCTATTTTCATAATTATTTTTCAAAATGTTTTTTGAATTATTTCTCTTGATAAAGTTCATTTGCTTCTTACTGTATTGTGAATTATAAGAAAACGAGCCTTATAAAAATCTGGGATTTGAAAAGACGTTTCCCAAAATATGACATACAAAGGCCAGCAGAAATATCCTCATTGTCTCTTCACTGGACTCCCAGCATTTCCTCTTTGCCCCCTTCTTCTCCCAGGGTGTATCCAAGGAAGTTGTCTGAAAAAATAGTTTTGAAGATAGCGCATTTTCCCCCAAGTCTTCAATGGCTTCCTGTCACTCTTGCAGCGAAGTCGCACGTGTTTAATATGGTCCAAGTCCCTGCCTGCCCTCCCAGGTTCAGCTAACGCCACTCCTTCGCTCACCTCTGTGTCCTGTCGCTGAGGTCTCTCTTCAGGTGATCCAAGCGTCCTTTGCTTCATGACCGTTAACTTTTGTGTTTCTTCTGGTCATGCTGGGTCTCCTCTAACCCTCACGTTTGAGCTCTGGTATTGATTCACCAAGGGTGCCTTCCCTGACCCCACGCCAAGCTAGACCTCCTTGTTACCAGTTCCTGGAGCGTGTGGTGCATCGCCACGGTGTTGATCGTTGTCTGGTCAGCTTCTCTCCGTGGATTTAAGGAGTACCTTCTGGAAGGCTGAGTCATCTCTCTGTTGCTCACTGCTGTGTCCCCAGCACCTGCAGCATAGAGGTGCTTGTGGAAGCTCTCATGTATTCCAGAAAACTCTGGGCTACTAGGACTTCGGACCCTTTTCCTCCGGAGGAAGCATTAGTGCCTTTGCTTCTGCTCCTAGGTTGATGGGCTTCTCACCGCTCCAATTCCTAGTTGTTCTGTTCTGTATGCCCTCTGGTTTATTTGATGACCCACGTTGACTATATTACCTAGAATAATTCTCAGTGTCATAAACCACCATTATTTCTTTTTTTCTTTAAAAAGATTTCATTTATTTATTTGAGTGGTAGAGTTATAGACAGTGAGAGGAAGAGACAGAGAGAGAGGTCTTCCTTCCGTTGGTTCACTCCCCAAATGGCCGCAACGGCTGAAGCTGCACCCATCTGAAGCCAGGAGCCAGGAGCTTCTTCCCAGTCTCCCATGCGGGTTCAGGGGCCCAAGGACTTGGGCCATCTTCCACTGCTTTTCCAGGCCATAGCAGAGAGCTGGACTGGAAGAGGAGCAACCAGGACTAGAACCAATGGCCATATAGGATGCTGGCACCACAGGTGGAGGATTAACCTACTGGGCCTTGGTCCTGGCCCCAAATTACCATTTTTAACAGTTTAAATACTGGATTTTTAATTAATTTAGCAACAGGAAAATACCAGATCCTGAAATGCAGAGTAAATGCTTTTAAATAATGTGAATGAAAACAGCAGTCTTAGACTATCTGGGCAGTGGGTGTACTGGTACTTAGAGGAACATTCATAACTTTCAACATATCTGTTGAAAACAAAAAGATTAAATCCAGGACTTGCCTCAAAAGTTAGAAAAAGAACAACAAAGTGAATGGAAGTTATAAAGAGGGAACAAATATAGATAGAAGCAAGAGCATCAGTAAAGTATAAAAGAGAAAATAGTATAATAAATATATTATGATATAGTATAGGTTTATTAGCACTTTTGATGTCAGTTTTTTTGGTATATGTGTGGGTGATTTACTGTTTTTTTCAATAGAATACATATAACAAAATTTTCCATTTTAGTCGATTTTCAGTGTAGAATTCAGTGGCAATTGGTCCTTTCACAGTTCATGCACCTATCACCGCCACCTACAGAATTTTCATCAAGTGAAGCGGAAACCACATAAACATGAAGTAGTCACTTGACATTTCCCCAACCCCTTGTGATTGCTCATCTATCTCTCTATGAATTTGTTTTTGGATAATTCATAGGAATGAAATCACATCAAATATGACTTTTTCTATTTGATTTTTTAAGAATACATAACAAAATGTTTTCAAGAGTCATCCATATTGTAGCGTGTAATGAGAACTTCAGTTTTGTTTTCTTTTTTATTTGAGAGGCAGAGGAACACAGTCTGGGAGAGAGAGCTTCCAATCTCTGGTTCACTCCCCAAATGCCCACAATGGCTAGGTTGGGATGGGGTCAAAGCCGCGAATCTGGAAACTTAATCCAAGTTTCCCATATGAATAGCACGAACCTAATTACTTGAGCTGTCACTGCTGCCTCTCAGGACTTACCCGTTGTCAGGAAGCTGGAGTCAGGAGCTGGAGCAGGTTATCAAACCCACATACTCTGATACTGCATCTTAACCTTTAGTCCAAATGCCTGTCCCAGAACTTCACTCTTTTTTATGGCTGAATAGTATTCTGTCATACACACACACAGAGCACATTTTATTTATACATTTATCTGTTGATGGACACATGGACTGTTTTCACCTTTGGCTGTTGTTGAGTAATGCTACTATGCATATTGGGTTCCAAGTTTTGAGTCCCTGATTTGAATTCTTCGGGTTTATAATTAGGAGTTGAAATGCTGGATTATATTGAAATTCTCTGTGTAACTGAGTAACTGATAAACTGTTCACAGCATCTCCACCATGTAACATTCTCACCAGCAATGCAGGATTCTAATTTGTCTACCTCCTTGCCAACATTTATTTTCTACTTAAAAACTATCATTTTTGTAGTTGTGAAATGGCATCTCATTGTGTTTTGATTTGCATTTCCCTAAATGAGTAATGATACTGGATATCTTTTCATGTGTTTATTAGCCATTTGTAAATCTTTTGGGAAATGCCTATTCAAGTCCTTTGCCCATTTTTGAATCAGATTGTCTTTTAATTGTTGAGTTGCAGGAACTATTTATACATTCTGGATATCATACCCTTATGAGATAAACGATGGGCTGTCTTTTCACTCTCTTGGTGGTATGCTTTGAAGCACAAAGATTATATCTTTAATGAAGTCCAGTATACATGTGTTGTTTCTTTTATTGCCCGTAGTTCTGGTGTCATACTTAAGGCTATATAGGTTAAGTGTGAGTGGCCAAAGTGAGCACTGTTGTCTTATTTCTGATCTTAGGAGAAAACCTGTTAGACTTTTACTATTGGATGTGATGTTAGCTGTGAGTTTTTCATGAAGGCCCTTTATCATGTTAAGAGAATTTTACTTCATTCCTAGTTTTCTGGAATTTTTTTTTTTTTTATTATGATAGGGTGTTGGATTTTCTCAAATGGCGTTTTCTGTGTCAGTTGAGATGATTATTTGCTTGCTCTTTCCTTTTGTGAATGTGGTGTACTGTATTTGTTGATTTTCTTGGTTGAGTCACTCCTGCAGTCCTGAGATAAATCCCACCTGCTTATGGTGATCCTTGTAATATGCTATGGGGTTCAATTTTTGAGAATTTTTACATCCATATTTTCAGGGATATTGGCCTGTAGTTTTATTTTCTTTTAGTATCTTTGTATGGCTTTGTTTGATAGCAGACTAGCACTGATCTTAGAATCGCAGCTCACTAGGCTAATCCTCCGCCTTGCGGCACCGGCACACTGGGTTCTAGTCCTGGTTGGGGCGCCGGATTCTGTCCCGGTTGCTCCTCTTCCAGTCCAGTTCTCTGCTGTAGCCCGGGAGTGCAGTGGAGGATGTCCCAAGTGCTTGGGCCCTGCACCCGCATGGGAGACCAGGAGAAGCACTTGGCTCCTGGCTTCGGATCAGCACGGTGCGCCGGCCATTGGAGGGTGAACCAACAGTAAAGGAAGACCTTTCTGTCTGTGTCTCTCTTTCTCACTGTCCACTCTGCCTGTCAAAAAAAAAAAAAAAAAAATTAAAAAAAAGAGAGTTTGAAAATGCACCCTTCTCTTAGTGTTTTTGGAAGTGTTTAAGCATTGATGTTAATTCTTAAAATTTTGGTTGAATTCCCCTGTGAAGCTGTTTGTGGTTGACCTCATCTTTGTTGGGAGGGTTTTTGTGTCTGATATAATATCCCTGGAAGCATAGGTGTGTTCATGTTGTCTACTCATTCTTGAGTCAGTTTTGGTGGTTTGTGTGTTTCCTGGGATGTTTCCATTCATGCAGTTTATCCATTTGTTGATAAACAGTTGTACAACAATTCTTTTTATTTCTGTAGACTCTGTTGTAATTTCCCTTCTTAAGCTCTAATTTTAGCAATTTGAGTCTTGTATCTGTTTTTCATAGTCTAATTAAAGATTTTTAATTTTTTTTCTTTCAAAATGCCAGCTTTGGTGTCTTTGATTTTCTTGACTGTTTTTCTTCTCTTTTTAATCTCTACTGTAATCTATTATTTCCTTCCTTCTGCTGGCTTTGTGTTTAATTTATTCTTTTTCTAGTTGCCTAGAGTTTACGTTAGATTATTGATTTGTGATCTTTTTAAACTGTTATAAATTTCATTTTGAGCACTGCTTTCGTAGTATCTCCTAAGTGTTGATACATTTTGGTTTTTGTTTTCATTTCTCTCTAGATATTTTATAATTTCTCTTACGGTTCCTTTTTTTGACCCATTGGTTGCTAGAGTGCTGTTTAATTTCCACATACTTGTGAATTTTATAGTTTTCTTTCTATTGGTAACTTTTAGATTATTCCATTGTGGTCAGAAAAAATAGTTTACATGGTGTCAAAGGTTCTTCAAAAATTAAAAAAAATAAGCAGAATCTTGTTTTGTGGTGTAACATGAAGTTTACCCTGGACATGTGCACTGAAGAAGAATGTGAGTTCTACATGGTGAGTGGGTTTCTGGATATGTCTCATCTAATTGGCTTATTTTGTTTCTCAAATTGCTTATTTTATTGGTCCATCTGGTTTTTCTGTCCATTTTTGAATGTGGGATATTGATGTCTTCAGCCAGTGTGGAACAGTCTCTTTCTCTCATCTATTCTGTGAGTTTTGCTTCGTATATTTTAGGAGCCTCTGTTAAACCTTATGGATCAAACAACATTAGCTTTGGAAACCATGTTGTTATTTGGCTGGGTCCTGTGCATCTTGAAGTCAGTTAAAACCTCCCAGGTTTCTTTTCACATAGTTCCCAGTTCTGTATCTGGAGACTGTTCCAGTACCTTCAAATCCTTTAGTTTTTCTGACCTAAGTTTACATTTTTTAATGATTTCTACTAAATTCTGCCCTGATACTTTTTAGCCTATTGACATCATTTTGAAAATCTGATTGGCTGCTCTTCTAGACTTTTATTTTTGGGCGATCATTGTTAACACAGAGAAATGTGTAGGATGGGCAAGTGCCAAGCCTGAAATAGGGAAGTCCCGCCTAGACAGGGCTCACTGCGCTTCCTGAGATGCAGCCATTTTGCTTGAATAGGTGCTGCCTGGATTCCTTCACATCTTGATTAATTTCTAGGTTGGTTCTAAATTTTTGTTGTTTTTGTTGCCAGTTTTCTTATTACTTTTGTGGAAGAGAAAATTTTTGGAGGTCCCTCATTTGATAAATCTATGTATATATTTTCAGATTTATTTATTTATTTGAAAGGCAGAATTACACAGAGCCAGAGGCAGAGAGGGAGAGAGAGATCTTCCATTCGCTGGTTCACTCTCCTAATGGCCGCCACAGTCAAAGAAGCTGATCTGATCTGAAGCCAGGAGCCAGGAGTTTCCCCCGAGTCTCCCACAGAGGTACAGGGGCCCAAACAGTTGGGCCATCTTCTACTGTTTCCCCAGACCATAGCAGAGAGCTGGATGGGAAGTGGAGCAGCCAGGACATGAACTGGCGCCCATATGGGATGCCAGCACTGCAGGTGGTGGCTTTTACCCACTGTGCCACAGCGCCGGCCCCCCTCATTTGATATTTCTAATATTACCCTTGTGTTATTGATGTTTTATAGTCTTATTTCAAATGATATGGAAAATTTTGTCAAAGACTTTTGTTTTCATGATATTGTGCATCTGAGTCACTTATGTACAGCTCTGCAAACCATATTATGGATAAAATGAGGTTCGTGTGAAGGATATGCTTGTGGTAGTTCCATGGTGTTATTTTACAAACCATTCCACACTCAAGAATTTTATTTATTTAATTTATTTGAAAGGCTGGGGTGAGGAGGAGACATAGATCTTCCATCTGCTGGTTCATTCCCCAAATGCCTGCAACAGATGGATCTGGGCCAGGTTGCAGCCAGGAGGGAAGGAGGGAGGGAGGATGGGAGAGAGAAAGAGAGAAAAAGGGAAAGAAAGAAAGAAATACTCCTCTGCTCCTTTACTCCCTAAATGCCCTCAACAACCAGGGCTGTGCAAGACTGAAGCTAGGAGCCCAGAACTCCACCCATGTCTTCCCTGTGGGTGATAGGGACCCAGCTACTCGAGCCATCACCTGCCTCTTCCCAGCAGCACACTGGCAGGAAGTGGGAACCGGTAGCAGAACTGGAACTTGAACCCCGGACAGGCACTCTGATACGGGCATCCCAAGTGGCATCCTAACCCAACAAATACATCATTCATCTTATGGATGCACTGCGAGTGCTTAGAAATGTAGCGTTAATATTCATGAATGTGGTTGGTCTTTTTTTCCTTTTTTGTGTATGCTTATTTAGTCTGTAGTGTATGCTGAGGGGGGGGAGATGGAGGGAGAGAGAGGGAGGGGACGGGAGAATGCTTTCATCTGCTGGTTCACTTCCCAAATGCCTGCAAAGGCCTTGGCTGAGCCAGGCTGACGCTTGGATCTGGGAACTCCATCCAGATCTCCCACATGGCAGGGACCCAACTACTTGAGCCATCGTCTGCTGTCTCCTAGGTGCCCATCCACAGGAAACTGAAACCAAGCGTGAGGCTGGGACTTGAACCCAGGCACTCGGATGTGGGATGCAGGTGTCCCAGCTGGTGTCTTTTTCATCAGTTTATGACTATTATTCACTCCTTCACTAATTTTTTCTTCTACTTTTAATTATTAAATATATTATATAAACACATACATACTATGTATGTGAATAATTTAATAATAACGTTATGAATGTACAGACTGCACTTTAAAATGTGGAACATCTTTCGAGTTCTGTGTGCCTCTTTTTTAGTGTGTGTTCCTCCCTCTTTCCACGAAGTAACTGTGTTATGAATTTCTAGTTATTTCCTTGAATTTCTTTACAGTGTATTTATATATTCCCAAAATATATATTGCCCGAGTTTTCCTGGGTTTAAACTTATAGAATTAGAGTGAGATGGTATGGATTCTGAATCTGGCTTATTGTTCAACAGTATTCTTTTTGAGATTTATTCATGTTAATAGAGTTTGTTTTTTTACTGGAGTATATTTCTTTGCAAGAATATATCATAGTATATTTAAATAATTAAATATAAAATATTAAATACATATGCAAATACAAAAATTATAGTATATGGCATACACATACTATACACAGAAATATGTGAATTTATTTACCTATTTAATTATCACTGGACTTCGGGGATTATTCAGTTTCTTTTTTTTGCTGTGGCAAGCAGTGTTGTTGTGAATATTTTTTGATCGCTTTCCTTTGTTATATCCATGCCAGAGATTATCCAGGATAAATACTTCAACGTGGGATTCTGTGTCCTAGTGCATATTCAGTTTTTCTGCAGTATCTTAAATTCACTAAATTATTCCCAAAATATTTGTTTTCTTTAGGCCTAATTTGTTCTTCATTTTCTATCTACTTGAGTTGAATCCTTGACTTATTTGTCTTCACATTTGATGTCTGAAAGTAAAAAGGAAAAACATTTATAGCTGTGCATTTTTCCAGAGTGTGGTTTTATCTACAAAAGCTTCATTATATAGCCTTTTAATTGATATTTTTCTAAATAGTATGAATTTTTTTTATTGCTGTTTACTCCTTTACTCAAGAATTACACTTAAAAAAGATTTATTTATTTATTTATTTGGAAGGCAGAGTTACAGAGAGGGAGGGAGGGAGGGCCGGAAAGAGAGAGAGAGGGAAGGAGAGGAAAAGAGTGAGGGGGGATATCTTCTATCTGCTGGTTCACTCTCCAAGTGGATACAATGGCTGGGGCTGGGCCAGGTTTTAGCCAGAAGCCAGTATCTTCTTAAGGGTCTCTCACATGAGTGTAGGGACCCAAGAACTTGAGACATCCTCTGCAGCTTTCCCAGGCATATTAGCAGGGAGCTGGATCAGAAGGGATCCGCCTGGTCTCAAACAGTGCTCATATGGGATGCCGGCGTCTCCGTTGGTGGCTTAATGTGCTATAATACCACAGTGCTGATCCCTGAAGAATTGTTTCGGTGAATGATTTTATGTTTTTTGGATAATCAAATTAATATATTTTGGTTTCTTTTTGATTGTTTTTATGGATTGTGGCCGGAGATTATGACTCCTTTTTGCAATGTTACTGATTTTTTTTTGTGATTAAATATGTGAGCATCATTTTTTGATAGTTGATAAAAATAGTCTCTAAAGAGCACAGAATTTAATATTTATCGTTTGTAAAGAAAAATAGGAGTCTTTAAAAAGTTCTTATAAAACGCATATTATGAAAAAACTGTGCAGGCCGGCGCCGCAGCTCACTAGGCTAATCCTCCGCCTTGTGTCGCCGGCACACCGGGTTCTAGTCCCGGTCGGGGCGCCGGATTCTGTCCCGGTTGCCCCTCTTCCAGGCCAGCTCTCTGCTGTGGCCCGGGAGTGCAGTGGAGGATGGCCCAAGTCCTTGGGCCCTGCACCCCATGGGAGACCAGGATAAGTACCTGGCTCCTGCCATCGGATCAGCGCGGTGCGCCGTCCGCAGCGTGCCAGCCGTGGCGGCCATTGGAGGGTGAACCAACAGCAAAGGAAGACCTTTCTCTCTGTCTCTCTCTTTCTCACTGTCCACTCTGCCTGTCAAAAAAAAAAGTGAATTTTCCTTTTAATTCAGTTTTTCCATGCATTTTAGGTATTCTCATATATTGATAAGTGAAGATACGCGTGCCTACTAAATAAAGCTTGCTAATTATATCAAGTATATTCCTCAGGTCTTTCCTGTGTTGTACGATGAGAGTGAGTTTGAAGGCTTGGTCCTCCCTATAGATGCACTATGTAGGTTTCCATGGTAATGGATATAGATAATGTTTATTGTGAAAACTGAGATGCTTGAAATTGTTTATCTCATCGAATTTTCTGTTTTCTGTTGATCATGTTTCTTTTCTTGGGGATTGATTGTTTGATACTTCTCTTTTCTTTTAGTGGTCAGGTAGTTGCCTGTGCATTTGTAGTGGTTGTTGATAAGCACGTGTGAGGCTGCCATGTCTCCCAGTGTCCAGAGCCACCTCCCTCCTGAACAAGGCCAGCCGCAGGCACACTCTTCTGCCTCTCTCTGCTAGCCCTTCCCCCGAATTTCACTTGAATTATTTGAACTTTGTGTACAGATTTTGGTTGCCGTTGTGTGCTTTACTGTGTCAGCATACATGGGCATCGCATCATTAACATCTCCTTAAGTATAACCGGAAAGTAATTCAGTTATTTAGATTTATATGTGGATTTGCTCATGTCTTCCCGTACTACTCTTAAATGCTCTCATTTTCTCAAATTTGTGCTTTATGACACGAGAACACTTCTTCTTGCGGTTTGGATTTGCTCTTTTCAGAAAGGGACTGCGCATTATTTCCTTGAGCCTGTCGTAACTTCCTAATTTGAGATAATATTTACTTCTACTGGAATAGTTTTTCATCTTCTGATCACTGTATGTATTCTGTTAACAGATCGCTTAATGCCAGCCTCCCACATGATGGAAAAAGCCCTCCTTGGTGATGATGCGTTTTCCCTTTAGTAGCTGGCGGACCTGAGCCAGTGTACTGTTTCTGTGCTGGCCCGTGCTTCTCTCTCACTGCTCTTAAGCACTTTTTGTGCTTTGCCCATTTTCGCTTTCCCAGTGGCCTTGAATGTGCCGTGTTCAACCTTACGAATTCTTCAGAAGATTCTCCGATTTTTGCCTAGAATGCTCTGCTCCTGCTACATTATTAATTCATATTCATGTTTCAACTCTTATTTCAGATGTGTCTTCCTATAGGAAGTCTTCCTTGATTTCTAAAAACTGTGTAGGTTTCCCTATTTTATTCTCTATTGTAATCTCTTAGATTTGTGGTTTGGAATTGATTTGCGTGAATAGTTGGTTAATGTGTGAGTTCTCTTAAGTGCATTAGGGCAAGGGCCTTGTTTATTCTTCTTTTACCTTGGACGCTCCTACCATGAATGATCCGTTCTGAACATGCAGTAGTATCTGTGGAATTAATTTGTTTTGGCCACTTAAAATTTTTTTATTTCTTTACTTATTTGTAAGAGAGAGAGAGAGAGAAGGAGAGCGGGAACAAGGAAAGGATGGAGGGACAGAGTGAGCACTGGTTCACTACCCAAGTACCTACGACAGTAGGGCCTGGGCTGTACTCAGTCCAGAGCCAGGCACTCAACCCAGCTCTCTCTTGTGGGTGGCAGGAACTCAGGGCCTTGAGCTGTCATCTGCTGCCTTCCCAGGGTGTGCATTTGTAGGAAGCTGGAATCAGAAGGGAAGGCAGGGCTTGAACACAGGACTCAGCTATGTGCTGTGGGTATGCCAACCACCGTCTTGAAGTGTTTCCCGTGTTTCCTTCTAGTAGTTTCATAGTCGCAAGCCTTGCATTTGGATCTCTGGCCCATTGTGAATTGGTTTTTGTGTGGGGTGGAAGGTAGTTTCTGCATGTGAGTATCTAGGTTTTGCAGTACTGTTTAGCGAAGAGGCTATTGTTTTTCCTAATGAAAAACACCTTTGTTGGGGATTCCTTGACTGTAGATGTGTGGATTTGTGTCTGCAATTTCTATTTCTGTTTCCCTTCTGTTGCACTGATCCGTGTGTCTTTTTATGCCAGTACCATGCTGTTTTGGTTACTATAGGTCTGTAGTATGCTTTTTTTAAAAAAAGATTTATTTATTTACTTGAGAAGCAGAGTTACAGACAGAGAGAGGGAATAGAGAAAGAGAAAGAGAGAGAGAGAGAGAGAATGAATCTTCGATCTGCTGGTTCAATTCCCAAATGGCCACAGCGGTTGGAGCTGGGCTGACCCCAAGCCAGGAGCCAGGAGCCTCTTCCAGGTCTCCTACATGGGTGTAAGGGCCTAAGCACTTGGGTCATCTTCTACTGCTTTCCCAGGCCATAGCAGAGAGTTGGATTGGAAGAATAGCCGGGACTAGAACCAGCACCCATATAGGATGCTGGCGCCACAGGCGGATGCTTAAGCCACTACGCCACAGCGCCGTTGCCTGTGGTGTCTTGAAAGCAGGAATTGTGATACCTCCAGCTTTGTTCTTTTTTTTTTTTGATTAGTTTAAAACTGTTTTAAATTTCTTTTTTATGGTTGTTTAGAACTATATTTCTTAATTTATAGTCCTGAAGATTCCCTGTTATCTTTATTCTATTAGGTTTTGGATTAATTGTGTTGTAAAAGACCATACTGTAATACTGACAGCAAGATATATGGGACTTCCTTTTTATGCTACTCTTTTAACTGTTTTATGCATGCCCTTGTGGGATGGCAATCTGTGTATGTCCTTTAAGTCAAGATTTTAATTTTCTGTAAGTTGCATATCCAGCTGTCTAGTTTTGCTGAGGTTTTGGTCTGTTTTTTCTATCAGTTATTGGGCAAAATTCTCTGTTCTCCTTGTGCATATGTCTATTTCTCATTGTAATTCTGGCAGTTTTTACACTTTATATTTTGATGTAGTTTGTAAATGTTTACATTATGTTTCAGAGTTTATATTAGGTGCATAAAATTAATAATTTTCATATATGCTATAAAATTTAAACTTTTTCCATTATAAAAAGCATTCTTTTTTTAAGTTTCCTCACTAAAGAACATTATGTACCTCTTTATTTTCTTGTCTTTTATAGCTTGTAGTATAATTTTATGGTTTTTATGATTTTTTGCATATTTGTGTTTATTTTTAATGTTTTTGACATATAATTGTACAATTTATGGGATGCATTGTGAGGTTTTAATGCATGTATACAATGTGTAATGATCAAATTAAGGTGTTTTGCGTATACATTGCCTCAAACATGTCTTTGTGGTGAAAACATTCAAAACCCCCTATTCTAGCTATTTTGAGATATATAATGCAATGTTCTTATCCACGGCCACCTATTGTGCAATGGAACACCAGAACATATCCCTCTTCTCTCTCTGCTTTGAAGAATATCTTGTCTAATATTAGTAGGACCGTGTCATGCACATTCAATATTTTTTCATTGCATTTTTTCCCCATTATTTTACTTTCACCTTTTACTTTTTCATGTGTTTTAGATTTGCCCCGTTGTAAGTGGCATGTAGTTAAGTTGTTTTAAAAATCCTGTCTGATAACTTTTATATTTTAATTGGAATACTTAGATCATCTATATTTAATATGACTATGCACATATTGGATTTAAAGCTACTCTTTCACTGTATGCTTCCTCTTTGTCTTATCTATTTTGTATACTTCTTTATCTTTTTCAACCTTTTTTTATCTACTAAAGAAAATTTTCTTTCCTATGATTTTATTTTTTCTTTTCTTTTGGTAATTAATCTGGAAATTATAACATACATACTTGATTTAATTTCCATTTTTAATTAATATTTTCTACTCTTCCCAGGTAAAGCGGAGACTTCAGATTCTTTAATACAGGTTATCCTTATCTGCATTAAGTGCTGTTCCTTTTGTGTGTTCTAATTCTGTGTATTTTAAATCACACAGGACACACTATTCTCTTCATTTCCCTGTATTTTCCATTCATTTTTGTAGCTCTGTAGTCTTTCCTCAATTTTCAGCCTTCCTTGTGAAATTTTCTGAAGAACATTCTTTGTTTTTTCTCTTAGTGCATTCCCTTTTGCTTTGTTTGCCAAAAATAACTTTATTTCAATTCATTCTTTAAGGATACTTTTCATTGAATGAATAATGATCGTGTTGCAGTTTTGTTCAGTTGGATTGAAGATGTCATTCCATTGTCCTCTCTTCCATGTTGTTTTCTGGGCTGCGTGAGTTTATGGAGTTGGTATTTTCCATCTACTTGGGGTATCGCTCAGCCATTCTTTCTCCTTTCACCTTGCTTCTGCGGGGATGACTTTCAACATGTACGTTAAGCTCCATCACTATGTCCTCTTAGTCTCTTAACCATTTTGTTTTCCTGATTCAGTCTTGTTATGTTCTGGTTCATCTTCCAGTTCACTGATTCTTTAATCATCTGTGTCTAATTTGTCTTTTTTTTTTTTTTTTTTTTTTGACAGGCAGAGTGGACAGTGAGAGAGAGACAGAGAGAAAGGTCTTCCTTTTGCCGCTGGTTCACCCTCCAATGGCTGCCGCCACGGCTGGTGCGTTGTGGCCAGCACACCACACTGATCCGATGGCAGGAGCCAGGTGCCTCCTCCTGGTCTCCCATGGTGGTGCAGGGCCCAAGCACTTGGGCCATCCTCCACTGTACTCCCTGGCCACAGCAGAGAGCTGGCCTGGAAGAGGGGCAACCGGGACAGAATCCGGCGCCCTGACCGGGACTAGAACCCGGTGTGCCGGCGCCACAAGGCAGAGGATTAGCCTATTGAGCTGCGGCACCGGCCCTAATTTGTCTTTAAACTCTTCCTCTGAGGCCTTAATTTTGGGCTTTGTATTTTTTAGTT
The DNA here is from genome assembly GCF_051225735.1 of Oryctolagus cuniculus. Lineage (NCBI taxonomy): Eukaryota > Metazoa > Chordata > Mammalia > Lagomorpha > Leporidae > Oryctolagus > Oryctolagus cuniculus. The sequence continues at coordinate 72,988,059 of NC_142884.1, read as the reverse complement.
CCAGAAATCGGTTGTGCAATTTTCGAGTTGCCATCCCTTTGTTGAATTTCCCATTGTTGTTCTTTAGTTCCTTGAACAAAATAAGTGTAGTTAAAGTCTTTGTTTTACATTTAGAAACCTGTAGCCTCTGCAGGTTTATATGATCTGATTTTTTTTTACAGTTTGTAATATTATCTTCTTCACCATGTGTCTATTTAATTTTGATTGTGTTGTTGACATTCATTGTATTTGGAAAAAATGTGTGTGAAACTTATCTGAGGCCTAGAATAATTGTACTTTTTCTAGGTTGGGTTTTTCATCTGTTTTTATCAGACACTGGAGAAGTAGAGGGTCTTGTTAAAACACTTACAGGGATGCATACTTCTGGGCCACCAGTTGACTCCAAGGCAGGTCACAGTCTCTGTGAAGTGAGTTCACTAAGCACGTGTCCTGCTGTAGAGTGCAGCCTCCAGGGTCCAAGTGCAGATTCCCAGTGGGCTTGATTCTTGTCTTCCTTTCAGCTGACCCTTTCACTTCGTGTTCTCCCCTGACCCAATTCTAGATTCACTTTCCAGCGTTCCAGTTATGGCTGAGTAATTATTAAATTAATGTTTAATTCTGTTTCTCTGTTTTATTTCATTAATAATGAAGCAGAATTTTTAGTTGTTGTACATAAACTTTTACATAGTTTTTGTTGGCATAACAGATTTTTATATATTTTAATTGACTTAAAAATATAATATGCCCTAAAGAAAGACTAAAAATTAGCTTTTATCTTGGCATATCAACAAGGAGAGATCAACTATAAACATTATGTTTATCTCAGCTTATAGTGAATTGTTTTATGGTTTATCTGCTCACTTTTGAATTTATTAGCTTGATTCACTTAGTGGTCAGTGGTATGATTCTATTTTTAGGAGAGTAAGAAAATATAGATAATATACTCTCTGAGCTATTGCAGATTTGAAAATAGAAAATGTATTTTTTAAATTCCTGCATCAGCAATTTAAGCTTGGTTAGTTTTGAAGATTTTGTTTCACATGTGTTTCTTTGGAAACCACTCTGTGGAGGAGAAGTCTGATGCCAACATGATTTTAAAAACTGATAACTTTTCTTTTTTGTTCATCTAAGATTTTTCTATACTTTTAAATTTATAAATTCAGAGATTTGTATATATCTAGGTATGAAGTTTTCATTAACATAGATGCATACCTAGTTTTTTTGGTTTGTAGGGAAGTTCTTCAAAATTACATAAGTGATTATTACTTTATTCCTTAGTTTATGTTGCATTGGCTAATATCTTGTAGCTTATCTGTATATACCTCCATAGTCCTTGAGTTTTGCTTATTGTGTTTTCTTGATCCTCAGAGAATTCTTTTAGCTATTCTTCTAATTCAGTCATTCAGTTTTCTTTTGCAAAATAGTTTATTTTTGTCAAACCTAGTATTTTGTCATATAAATAATATGGGAAAATCCATTTTATTTTATTTTTGTAGTTGTCTTGTTCTTAAAACCCTTCTGCTTCATGGGTGTGAAATCTTCAATACCTCTGTACATCTCTGTTGACTAGGTTATACCGTCTTCTACATTTTTTCAGGACTGAGAAATGATTAATGTGATTCTTCAGTTTAGTTTCTTTAATTTTATCTATGTGAGCGTGTCTGTGTATTCCTTACCCCCACCCCAGTGTCTTCATTGTATAAAGGCATATGCATTTGTGCGGGCTTAGGAGTTGGCTTGAGATTCTGCCTGTAACAGCACTGGTTCCTGTTCAGGTCTTTCAGACGGGGGTGAAGGGAGCTAGAAGTTTGCTGTTGACATGAGTGGGAGCTTGCACTCTCTTCTGAAGGATTCCTGTGTATGGTCTTGCTGCTAACCTAACAGCATGTAGAGGGTCGTTCCTGTAACCAGCTTGGAAGCCAGCTGTGGAATGAGTCTTCAGTCATGCGCTTAGCAAGCCAGTACCAAGGGGAATGAATGGTCCTTAGCTTTTAGGGTTTAGGAGTTTGCTGAGTCAGTGCTTCTGAAGCGATAGTTCCCTTTATGTAGTAAATGCTCAATAGATGCTGGCCTCCATCAACTCGTACTTGGGTTAATATTTTTCTAATCTTGTAGCCTTTTGATCTGTCCTGTCAATCACTTAATGACCTAATACACTTTAACTGATTAGAATGTGACTATATTCCTGAGTATACCTGTTCTTTGGCATGGAAACACCCCATTTTCTGCTTTTACTCATAAGATGTGGTCCCACTGGCTCTGGGCATGGCTGCAACCTGTGGGCTGGGAAATTGTGGTTAATGATATAGAATGCATATTTGGTGCTTGCTTGATGCAGACCATCATATTTCATGCCAGGCATTTGGGGCTTTTTCATAGGTAACAGGGAGCCTTTGAAGATTTTCAGTCAGAGCTATGCTTCTGATAGGCAGTGAAAGTAATAGACCCTGTTAGTAACAGCAGCTAATGTTTGTGAATGCTTACATATGTTTCTCTTCCATATGCTTATCTGCATTATCTCTTTGAAACTTCAAGCACCTTTAAAGAAAATTATTTATTTATTTGAAAAGTAGAGTAATGGAAAGAGGTAGACCACCCCCACCCCACCCCCCCACACACACAGATCTTCCATCCGCTCATTTACTCCCCGAATGACTGCAAAAACAGAATCCTGGAACTCCATCCTGGTCTGACACAGGGACCCAAGCACTCAGGCCATCTTCCACTGCTTTTCTAGGTGCGTTAGCTGAGGACGGGAGTGGAAGTGGAACAGCCATACCTTGAACTGTCCCCCATATGGGATGCTGGAGTCACAGGCGGTAGATTAACCCACTTCTGCACAATGCCTGCTCTAAGCATCTCATAGATTGGAAACTGAGATAGGGAGAAACTGAACAACGCAGTTAGAAAGCTGGTGGATGGGACGCAGGAAGGGAACCCAGGCAGTCTGAGTTCATGCTATTGCGTGCCTGTCAGTCAGGAAGCCTTGAAGCATGGTGCTGAGGTCTGAGTGTTTGTGTCTCAAGTTCATGTGTTGAAATCCTCACTTCCACCCTCAAAGTGATGGTGCTGAGAGGTGGCGTCTCTGAGAGCTGATTAAGGCGTAAGATTAGGATCCTCGCGACAGAGACTCGAGGGAGCTCACTTGCTCTTTCCAGAGTGAGAGGATACAGCAAGAAGGAGCCGTCTATGAATTAATGCTCACTAGAGCGCCAGATCTACTGCTGCCTTGATGTTGGACTCCCAAGCCCTGGAACTGCAAGAAACAGCTTTCTGTTGTTTTTAGGCCACTTGATGTGAGGTGTTCTGTTGTAGCTGCCCCATCAGGCGGAGACACCAGTTAGTGCAGGTAAGAAACTCTTGAAGCATCGCCATTGGCGATGGTGATGGGTGGACCATGTTTAAGACATTTAGCAGCTAGACCTGTGAACAGGGAGAAGGGAAGACAGGAGGGGGAGGTTCCTCAAGCTGCGGGTGCCCTCAGGGTCTCCCGTGTACTCCTGTTTCCCTTCGTGGGCCACCGGCTGGCTGTTTGGGTAAGAAGGACAAGGGCTATGAAACCATCCAGCTCCATTCCTCGTTAACCACGTGATGGTGGGGAGTGGCTGTAGCTTTCTGTATCCCGCCACATAGGAAGTGCCCCAGAGAAGAGAGCTGTTCTCATTAATACTCAGAGTGTGGGGCAGAGAGCAGACCGGGACACTCTGCAGTGAACGTGGTACTGGTTGGTAGCACCTGCAACCAAAGTTCCTTTTCTTAAATTTTTTTTTACTGAAAGCTTGAGGTTGTCCAGTGAGTTGCACCGGTAGGCACCTAGGGAAATGAGTTGTGTGGCTCCAGTCAGCTTTTCAGTTGCCTTCTTTATCATCCTGAAACTGCACAGACGTGAGCTTTCACCAAGTGCACAAGAGGTGTCTTGGCCACTTCTATTCCCATGACTTGTCAATTTTGCTCATGTCTGGAAAATCTTTGGGGCTGCCCTGGGCATGCAAGAAATGATCAGAAACCAAATTGTTTTACATTAGGTGCTCGTATTTCATGACTGCCTGGTGGACCGTCATTTAGAAGGCTGTTTTCTGTGTTGAATTTGAGTGCAGGAATCTGTATGCAGGGAAAGCCACATCTCAGAATAAATGGCAAAGATATTCTCACTGTTTAATTCAACACCTGTTAAAAGTAATAAACAAGGCCGGCGCTGTGGCTCACTTGGCTAATCCTCCGCTTGCGGGGCTGGCACCCCGGGTTTTTGTCCCGGTTGGGGCGCCAGGTACTAGTCCCAGTTGCTCCTCTTCCAATCCAGCTCTCTGCTGTGGCCCAGGAGGGCAGTGGAGGATGGCCCAAATGCTTGGTTCCCTGCACCCGTATGGTTGACCGGGAGGAGGTACCCGGCTCCTGGTTTCGGATCAGTGCACACCACCCGTGGCAGCCATTAGGGGAGTGAACCAACAGAAGGAGGATCTGTCTCTCTATCTCTCTCTCACTGTCTATAATTCTCTCTCTGTCTCTCTCTCTCTCACTGTCTAACTCTGCCTGGCAAAAAATTAATTAATTAATTAATTAAAAAAATAAAAGTAATAAACGAAATGAAGTTTTCCTTCTGTGGGAAACAGCTTAGTACAGTTATTGTCTCCAAAGTAAAATATGATCCGCGAGTTCCAGGAGGAATGCCGTGCCGCAGTGCAGTTGCTCTAGCCCTTGATACGCTTTGGTAATTGGCGAACCAAAAGAAGAAACCCGTGTCTACGTTTTCTGTATTGTTTGGTAGAAGTTCTTTGTTGGAGGCTGATTGTCTTCTGTATCTCCTATTTTTGGGGAGAAAATGAGAGGCTGTGTGTGTGTGTGTGTGTGTGTGCGCGCAGGGAATGTACAGGTTGGGGGGGGGCACAGTGTTGGGCTCACATCCCAGCTCTGCCATGAAGTAGTGGTGGAACACTGGAAAATTTTCTAACCTGTTTGTGCCTCAGTTTATTCACCTACAAAATGAGGGTAGTGAGGGCCGGCTCCATGGTGCAGGAGGTTAATCCTCCGCCTGCTACGCTGGCTGGATGCCAGTTCTAGTCCTGGCTGCTCCTCTTCCAATCCTGCTCTCTGCTACGGCCTGGGAAAGCAGTAGAAGATGGCCCAAGTCCTTGGACCCCTGCATCCATGTGGGAGACCCAGAAGAAGCTCCTGGCTCCTGGGTTCGGATCGGTGCAGCTCCGGCCATTGTGGCCATCTGGGGAATGAACCATCGGATGGAAGACCTCTCTCTCCGTCTCTCTCTCTCACCGTCTGTAACTCTACCTCTCAAATAAATAAGTAAAATCTTACAAAAAACCCAGAAAAACAAATTGTGGGTAGTAATAGTACTTGCTTCTTATGGTGGTTATGAGGATTCAGTGAGGTAGCAAATTTATTAAATGTTCTGTTAGACCGTGTGCCAGCAGAGATTTTGTGACTGGTGTTTCGTCCTTCACTGCTCAGGTTTTAAATGTTACTCTGTATTTTTGAATGCTGCATTCTGTACCTTTTGGCGCTGTTCTGGAGCTCAGAGTCGTCAGTCAGATATGTGATGCATTTGGAGTCCGCACCATTTGTGGCGAGTTGTGCCTTCTTGGACAACTTCCACACCTCTTGGAACCTCAGATTTTCCCTTTGTAAAAAGAATTAAGTAAGAGTGCCACCTACTTCCTTTGGTTGTATTGAGTTATTTAAAATGTTTTTTGATATTGATTGCTGTCCTTTTTTTCCACCGGAAGTCTTTTATCAGATTGGAGCCTCATTGTCAGCCCTGGAGAATGTCACTTTCATTGAACATTGGTCAACGTTGAGTATTGTCACTAAAAAGCTTTTTTCTTTGTTAGATATTGAGCTTTCTTCTCTGTGTGTAATTGGCCCTTTGAATGTCAACTCCTTGTCAACTCTCTCCATGTTATCAATTATATTGAGATTTGATTCATGTATTTGATTCACCTCTTTGCAATTCAGCAATTTTTAAAAGATTTATTTATTTATTTGAAAGGCAGAATGATAGAAAGAGAGGGAGGGAGAGACAGAGAGATCTTCCATCTGCTGGTTCACTCTCCAAATGGGTGCAACAGCCAAGGCAGAGCCACACTAAAGCCAGGAGCCTGGAACTTGTATCTGGTTCTTGACATGGGTGGCAGAGGCCCAAGCACTTGGGCCACCTTCTACTGCTATCCCAGGCCATAGCAGAGAGCTGGATTGGAAGAGGAGCAGCCAGGACTAGAACCAGCACCCGTATGGGATGCCGGCGCTTCAGGCCAGGGCTTTAACTCTCTGCACTGTAGCGCTGGCCCCCTGAGTGTTTTCTACAGTATGCCTGTTTTTAATTGGGGCGTAAGCACTTTTCTTAGTTGTATGCTGTTATGTGAAAGATTTCTGGGATTCGTGAGATTTGCTGAAAACATTAAATTTCATTGCTTTTCTATAATTGCTTTACAGTCTTTATATAGTTCAATTGTACTTTTATCTTTGTCATTTCTCCTGTTAACTTTTACATCCTGAAATTGAAAAATATTTCTCAGAGTGTATACACACAGGTGTGAATTGTACAGAGGTTGGTTTAGACAAGCTTGGATTGGAGGGATGTTGGTTGCAGTGTGGGATATGAGCAAGCTTGGATTGTATCAAAGTTGGTTTCAGGGTGTGATAGGGACAGGCTTGCCTTGGTGGAGGTTGCTTTCCATGTGGGATGTAGACAGTCTTCTTCAGATGACAGACACGTGGCTCATTTTGGGGTGATCTTCTGTACTGAAGGCCATTACCCTAGACTTGTAATAAGACAAAGAGACCTGTTTAAAGGGCCTGTAAAAAGATGTATAAGATAGAGGTGGTACAGCTGCCCACTCCCCCACTCCGTACCCTCACCACCATGGCCAGCTGCTTCCAGGTCTAGGGCTTTCTCAGGGTGGAAGTCAAGAACTGGCCTTGCTTCTTTGCCTCTGGACTTCATATTCAGTTGCTTGTTTTGTTTTGATGGGAGAAGTCAGCAGAGTTAAGTTGGTCCTTAGGTAATCCTCCAGACAAGATGGGTGCTAAGAACTCTCTGTCCCTGAGGCTGGAGGGGGGCAAGGTCTCCCTCACATGCCCTTCCCATCAAGAGCGTCTGGCTTGCACCCCAGCCTTTTACATCTCAATCCTCTCTATTCATGGCTGTCTCCTTGTGGCCTCACTTCTCAAAACCTGTTTAGAGATCTCTAAATATGACGTTGATGTTAGACTCACTACTGTATATTTCTCAAAGGGATCAAAATAGCCTTTTAAAAATTATTCATGTATTTGAAAGGGGGAGGGGAGAGAGAGGGAGAGAGAGAGAGAGAGGGAGAGAGGGAAAATGATTATGAATGAATATGTTCCCACCCACTGATTTACTCCTCAAATGCTTGGGCACTTGCTGTCAATGACTCTTTAAAACAAAACAAAGCAAAACATAAAAACCTAACACGATACCTTCCTAGGGAAGTTGCTGGAGCCAGTAAGTCGTTGCCTCCCCAAGGTGTGCCTGGCTGTGTGTAATAGATTAATCCATCCCCAAGCTGGGTGGGACTGTTTGCCAGAGCAGCTGGCAAGGGAGTCCCACAGCAAGCCATCTCTGTGAAGGGAACAGTGACACCCAATTTATAAACCTAGATTTTCACCTTTTCCTAAAATGAAATATGCCTTCTGGTGGAAATACTAATGTTGGAATGGAGTTTTCGTGCCTCTCTGGTTAATTCACCCCGGGACAGTAATTTCTAGGAAGTCTAGTCATTTCAAAATAGTCTGAGTCAACACAGAGAATTCAGGACAGGACCTCAAGCTAAAACAAATAGAGCTGAAGTCTTTCCACATGTTTCAGGACATCTTAGAATTCCCTTGCAGTGCCTGGTCCTAGGGACTCTGGGAAGTGCGGTTGGGCTTGGCGGGTTTGTGCAGCTCCTGCGTTGGTTATTGCTTTATTGCTGTCAGTTTGTGTGTTTGTTTTCCTCTGTGCAGCTCTTCCTCAAGCGCCTACGACCTCATGGTGACACATCTGCCTGCCCATCTTCTCCCACACTCCTGAGTGTGGTCTGTTTTGCCACCTCAAGGGAGAGGGTAGGTTGTAACTCCCTCTTTTTATCCATGTGATTAGCAAATAGTACCCAAGAATGACTTGAATGCTGCACTCATCACAAAACAACTCCAATATTTATGATTTATTATTTTTAGACCACTCATTTAGCATTTATTTATAATGAGATAATATTTAATTGGGATACAGATGGCAACACTAATCAACCGAACTATTTGCTTACCTGTGAGTATATTGAAGGGCTTGCCAAAAAAAAAAAAAGTCATGCATTACTTAGGACTAAACTTCCCATGCACATTTAATAATTTTACAAATACCAACATTTTCCCAAATTCAAGCTGACATCTGCATTCTATGTGGAAAATGTAAAATACCCCAAAAAGTACAAATACACTCAAAACATAAACTATCATATATGTGAATTCTACATGTTATATTTAGCATATCAGATCATCAGATATGTGGCTTATTGATATGACATTTTACCCATATGTGTACATATGGAGTCATATGTCATAGTATTTTATAATATGCTTTTTCCATTTAGCAGCATTTTTCAAATGTTTTCCTGGGTCAATTATTTTTCTCTAAGTAAATTTTTAATGGCTGGTTAATATTTTGTTTTGTAGATTTGCTGAAATTTACTTAATCAGTCTTTGAACCTTTAGAATATTTCTGATTGCTTTGCTATTATTAAAAGTTCAAGAGCAAACCTCTTTATGTTTACCTCTCTGCAGACCTGTTTGGTTATTTGTTTGTGTTAAAATTCTAGAAAAGGAACCGTCGCATCCACTGTCACACATTTGGGATTTTGCTTCTGCCATGTTTTCCTTACATCTGGAGTCTTTATTCTTTTGTTTATCTTTATTGTTGTTACTGTCAGTTGATCCTGGACTTACTTTTCCATGAAGTCTTCTCTGTGTAACCAGTTGTCTAACACCAGTAGTTATGGGCCAATCCATTTAATCCTCATTTATATGGAATCTCACCTTTATCAATGATTAAAATCATTTACTTCCACTTGTGGCTTTTTACAAGTGTCCAGTTATTCTTGTTTAGATAGATGCTGTACTGCTTTCATTATGGTAAATGTTGTATCTTCTCCTTTTATTCTTTTTTTAAAAGATTCATTCATTTGAAAGGCAGAGTTATAGAGAGAGAGAGAGAGAGAGAGAGAGAGAGAGAGGGAAGGAGGGGGAGGGAGAGACATAGAGATCTTCTGTCTGCTGGTTCACTCCCCAAATGGCCACAACATTTGGAGCTGGGCCAGTCCGAAGCCCGGAGCTGGGAGCTTCTGGGTCTCACATGTGGGTGCAGGGGCCCAAGGACTTGGGTCATCCTCCACTGCTTTCTGAGACACATTAGCAGGGAGATGGAGCAGAAGTGGAGCAGCCGGGACCAGAACCAGCGCCCACAGGGGATGCCAGTGTTGCAGGGGGTGGCTTTACGGCATAGCGCCAGCTCCCTCCTTTTATTCTCATGCTTCAGAATTTTATTGACTAAGTAGTCCTATTATTTTCCAAAAATAACTTAAGGAGTCAATTTTCAAGTAAAGTAAAATCTTAGTAGCTACAATTAGCAAGGCATTTAATTTATCACTAGTTGTGGGATGAGCTGACTTATTTATAATGGTTCAATTGTCTTATCTTCCTAATTTACCTAGGTCTGATATATGTTGTTCAGTAATTAAATTTTTTTATTCATCTGGTTTTACAGAATATTATTACATTTTTTTCTTAGGAATAAGATCTTCAAAGCATTCGTGGAAAATGTGCATGAATTTCAAAACTTTCTGCAAATAAACTTCTCAATTCGATTTTTCTTTTTTTAAAGTCTTCTCATATTTTATTCCATTCAGGTTTTTTTGAAGATTTATTTTTATTCTATTTATTTGAAAGAGTTACAGTGAGGCAGAAAGAAAGAGAGAAAGAGACAGAGACAGAGAGAGGTCTTCCAAACACTGGGTCACTCCCCAAATGGCCACAACAGCCAGAGCTGTGCCGATCTGAAGCCAGGAGCCGGGAGCGTCTTCTGGGTCTCCCACACAGATGCAGGGGCCCAAGGACTTGAGCCGTCTTCTACTGCTTTCCCAGGCCGTAGCAGAGAGCTGGATTGGAAGTGGAGCAGCCGGGACTAGAACCCACGGCCATATGGAGCTTTAACCCGCTGCCCTATCGCGCCAGTTTTGTTTTTGTCATTACTATGACTGTACCTTTCCTTACATGTTTTCTATTATGTCAGGTCAATTATTGGTCATTAAATGTGCTTCGTATACCACCTGATGTGTTTTTGATTCCCTTGCTTGTTATGCCGTCCTCTGTGTGATTACCTTCCATTCCCAGCTTCAGGTATATTGTAAGTAGGCAGTGGCCACCTTCTCTGTCCTCTCTGGTGTTGAAGCCTTGTTCTTCTGCTTGCTCCGTTTGGTGGACTGCCGTGGCTTCACCACTGTTGATTCTAACCCATGATTTTAATGGAGTGCTTGTATTTTGTTACCGTAATGTGGTGTCGGCTAGTGGTTGGAGACCAGGAATGTTCTTCTGATCTTCATTTACTTCTCTTTAAAAATAGGAAATGACTTATCAGATTCCTTTGAAAAATTACTGAGACCACATGATTTTTTTCGCTAATTGGCATGATTAAATTTATTAGTTTTTTCCGGGACAAATCTTTGCGATAGACATGTTTTCTTTTGTTATACTAGTGGATGGCAAAAATGTTATATAGAACTTTCCATATTCCTAAGTGATACTGGGTTGTGATTTTAGCATGTGTGTGCATTGTCAGGTGTTTCTGTCAAGTTCTTTTATTAAATGTTACAAAATTAATGGAGAAATACTGCCTTTTAAGTGTTGTGGGATTTTATAAAGCTTCAGATACTATTCTATAGTCACCAGTTTCATCAGTTAGTGTAGCTTCTGGTGGATTTGATATTCTTTTTTTTTTAAAGATTTATTTATTTATTTATTTGAGAGGTAGAGTTACAAAAAGTGAGAGGGAGAGACAGAATGAAAGGTCTTCCATCTGCTGGTTCACTCCCCAAATGTCCGCAACAAACAGCTGGAGCTGTGCCAATCCAGAGCCAGGAGCCAGGAGCTTCTTTCAGGTCTCCCATGTGGGTGCAGGGGCCTAGGACTTGGGCCATATTCTGCTGCTTTCCCAGGCCATAGCAGAGAGCCGGATTGGAAGTGGAGCAGCTGGGACTCGAACCCGTGCCCACATCGGCTGCCGGTGCCACAGGTAGAGGATTAATGTACTGTGCCACAGTGCCAGCCCCGGATTTGATATTCTTAATTCTTATTACATCAGTTGCGTTTGGTCGTATTTATTCAGAAAATCCCATTTCATTGAAAACTTTTGAATTTCTGAAGTTTTAAGTAATTTCCCTTTGTTTTTCTGCCATATTTTTTGTCGTTTCCGTTTTAGATCTTTATTGTGTGTATTTGTGTTTTTTCATTATTTTATTTAGATAGATTTGTTGTTGATGGTTGGCGTGTATATTTGTGTTTTTCACAGAACCAACTCTTGAATTATACTGTTTGGTTTTCAAAGAATTAAGTTCAGCTTACAACCGTATCAGTGCTTTGTTTCCATTTTCCTTAGGTTTTATTTTATTGTTTCCTCTCTGACTTCTTGAACTGGATCATTGGTGCATTTATTTTTATCCTTTTATTTATTAATAGCATCATTTAATGATTTTTAAAGATTTTTATTTATTTATTAATTTGAGAGGCAGTTATAGACAGAGAGAGGGAGAGAGTGAGATCTTCCTCTTGCTGGTTCACTCCCCAAATGGCTGCAATGGCTGGAGCTTAGCCAATCTGAAGCCAGGAGCCAGGAGCTTTTTCTGGGTCTCTTATGCAGGTGCAGGGGCCCAAGCACTTGGGCCATCTTCTACTGCTATTCCAAGCCAAAGCAGAGAGCTGGATTGGAGCAGGAGGAGCCGGGACTAGAACCAGTGCCCTATGGGATGCCAGTGCTGCAAGTGGAGGATTAACCTACTTACTGCACCACAGCGCTGGCCCCGGAAGTGGTCATCTTTAAGCCTCCATCTCTCTGGGAACATCACAACTATGCCAAATGAACCAATGCCTGTCTGAGCAAGAGGAACCGAGTATTTTGGAAGTGCTTTTTCCCTTAGTCCTTTGTCAACAAACTCAGTAAGGCAACTGTCATCCAAAAAACCTACCCTTAGGTCCTCTGAAGATCAAGTAATGCAGTAGTGTTGTTGTCCAGAATCTTAGAAGCCCATGTGCAGGTTACTGGCCAAGCTCTGGGAGTGGAATTCTGCTTCTTGACCTGAGAAGGGGCATGGGCTGCTCACCCAGACGGTAAATGTCCACCTTGCCAACTCATATCCTGCTCTTCCCTCCTGAAGCATGGTCCGCTGCAAGCCCAACGAGTGCCCTGTTCCTTAGTATTTTAGGAGGAAAGAGAATTCAGTCTCTTCATTCTCCCTCCTCAACTCCAAAACCTCAGCACAATCATTCACTGAGCTCACACTGCATACCAGGGGTGTCCTGTGGATTCCCTGGCTGCATCCCCACTGACTGGAGCTGTTAGCATCTAAGTGTTACAGATAAGGGAAGGGCAGTGAAGAGACATGGCCAGAGTCACGTGAGTGACAGGCTGTGAAACCAGAAGGGTCCACAGTGGGCCATCCTCCTCTGTAGTATTCCTCCAGCCACGTGAGGCTGCACTTTATTTTTAAGATTCATTTATTTATTTGAGAGGCAGAGTTACAGAGAGAGGGAGAGACACGGAGAGAGCTCGTCCTTCCTCTGGTTCAATTCCCAAATGGCCACAGTGGCTAGAGCTGGGCCAGTCTGAAGCCAGAAGCCAGGAGCTTCTTCCAGGTCTCCCACATCAATGCAGGGGCCCAAGTACCTGGGCCATCTTGCACTGCTTTCCCAGGCCATCAGCAGGGAGCTGGATTGGAAGAATAGCCAGAACATGAACTGGCACTTATATGGGATGTCAGCCACAGGTGGAGGATTACCCCGCTGTGACACAGTGCCAGCCCCAAGGCTGCACTTTGGGAATCATGACGTGATTTTTCTCAGATTCTGAGGTCTTTTCCAAACCACCTGAATTCTATGTAGATTTGTGCTTTGTAACTGCCACACCTCCTACATTCTGATATAGGGCTGGTCTTTGCTTTTCAAGGCTTTGTCATCATTTGTCTGTCTTTTGTCTCTTGTCTTCCCAACCTCTGTAAGGCCATGTAGTCTGAATCTTTCACCTTGGGCTCTGCCCACCCTGTTGGTCTTAGCCCCTTTTCCCAGGTGGGCCGTGATGGTTTTCCCTCTTGCTCATCTGTCACCTTGCTGGTTAGCAAGGATTGATTACAGTCCGTCTCCAGCCAAGCATGTCCGTCCCCTTCCTTGTGCATGGTGGTGACTCTTGAGTGCATGTTGGAGACTAAGACTGTGCTGAGTGTGTAACAGAAAATTGCACTCACTGTAAAGGATCATTGTGAGGATTAAATAAGGTGATGCAGGCCATTTGGGGAGTGAACCAGTGGAAGGAAGACCTTTCTCTCTCTGTCTCTCTGTCTCTCTCACTGTCTATAACACTACCTGTCAAATACATAAAAAAAATAAAGTGATACACACACTCTCCTCAGCACAGGCCATTGTAAAAGGATAGGCGTGCTTTCATCATTATGTCAACGTAACCCACTCTCCTGTGTCTCCTGAATATGTTTATCACACTCTATTGATTGTTTACGTTGGTTTTTACAAAGTGGGTTACATATTTTGAAAACAAGTCCTTTGTCGAAATGTTTATATGTATTCTAAATATCAGCTTACAATCTGTGGCTTACTTTCTTATCTTTAAAATTATGTCCTGATAAGCAGAAGTTCTTAATTTTAGTGAGGCCTACTTTATCATTTTTTTTCTTTTGGTTTAGTGCTTTTTGGGGTCCTAGTTTAAGACATTGTTTCCTACCTGAACTTCATGAAGATGTTTTCCTATGTTACCTTAAAGAAGATGTGTTGTTTTACCTGTTGCATATCAAACTGAAATTCATTTGTTTAACTTATTGCACAACTGATGGATCTGGAGCTGATTTTTATATGTGGTGTGAGATGGAAGAGTGAAGGGTTTTTCCTCTTGAGAATCTACGACTTTTTGGGATAGCCATTCTTTCCCTACTGCACTTTATAACAAATTGATTGACCATTCTATGTGTGGTTACATTTCTTTGAATTGTTAAAGACTAATGTAAATTAAAATTTTCCCACTTTCCAGACTTTGGGAAACTTTCACTATTTTTATTGCTTCTTCCTTTTGTACTGATGTTGTCATGCATTTAGCATTTATTTTGAAGACTAGATTCCATTATGACTAATTACTGTGGTTTAATAGGGGATGGCTCCTGAACTCATGCAGATGGTTATTCCTCAAAGTCATATGTCAGTGGTACTGTAAGTGTGGAAACATGATTTAGTTATGGTTTGGGGTGGATCTGGTTGGAGGTCACTGGCGGCATGATTTTGGATGGCAGTTCTAATGAGAGGATTGGTTATAGATGTCTCAATAAAGCCTAGCTTTCATTTGCTTTACTAGTTCTGACTGTGTCTCATATGCTGTTAAGTTTGTTCATTGAATTCTTAGATTCAGTTACTGTGCTCTTCAGTTTTAGACTCTCCCTGCTACAGTTCTCCATGTGGTTGTCTCTTGCACAGTTATCTTACAGTTTGTGTTGGATGACTCTAGTGTTTACATCAGCTGTTTTAAGGTTTATCTTGTCTCTTGGTCCTGCTTTTTGATGTTCCTGGAACTTGTTGATTTTACTTCTGGACACTTATTTAGGTCATGAGTGATGTTCCCTTCTTGGAAAGAAGACTCACCAAGCCAGCAGGCTGATAGGATTTATCCTGTCCTCTGACAGGCAGAGAAGAGGAGGCAGATGACTTCACTTTGATCAGAGACTGAGATGATTTTTAGTTTTTGCAAGGCTATCTCTGGTTATCCCACCCTTTTGCAGTGAGAGAACTGGATGTGACCTTTTCCTGGACAGGTCCTGAACTTCAGAGTTCCATCTCTGCAGCACCACAAACCTCCTGATGGTTAAGCTCAACCGTTCCGCCTCTTTCCGCTCTGCACTTCAGCCACCGACCTTCTTTGATTAGGGATGATCAAGTACTTGGAAGGGAAAACAGATACAGACCATCACAGTTCTCTCTGCCTCTCTCCCGTGTAGCTGTTACACCACCAAGTTTTGGTTGCCCTTGATGGATGCTAACTTCAATTTTTGTCTTCCTGGTTCTCCGAAGGTGTCAAAAACTCTCCTTCACTGCCATGTATTTCTGCCATGTTTTGAACATTAGCCCCATGCCACTTTTTTTCTTATTTATTTATTTATTTATTTTTGACAGGCAGAGTGGACAGTGAGAGAGAGACAGAGAGAAAGGTCTTCCTTTTTGCCGTTGGTTCACCCTCCAATGGCCGCCACGGCCGGTGCACCGCGCTGATCCGAAGGCAGGAGCCAGGTGCTTCTCCTGGTCTCCCATGGGGTGCAGGGCCCAAGGACTTGGGCCATCCTCCACTGCACTCCCGGGCCACAGCAGAGAGCTGGCCTGGAAGAGGGGCAACCGGGACAGAATCCGGCGCCCCGATCGGGACTAGAACCCGGTGTGCTGGCGCCGCAAGGCGGAGGATTAGCCTAGTGAGCCATGGTGCCGGCCCCCATGCCACTTTAGAGCTTGCCCAAGGGGAAGACCAGATGCAGAATGCCAGGTGCACCTCCATGAGTGTTTTTCTCTGGGTTTTCGGTGCCTCATGTCCTGGCTGCCTAGTAGGGCTCCTGGATGTCTTGGGGTAGACAAAGTATCTTACTAGCTTTCCTAGCTGTTCTTGGCAGGACATTGATTTCCTAAAAGTCATTCCCTTTTGGCCAGAAACATAAGAATGAAGTTTGTTTCCCTGTTGGTTTTGGAACCAGAGTTTGGCAAGCCATGAAATAGACTGTGGGAGTCTCATTTTTTATCTATAGTATAAAATTTATTAAATAGATTTTACATCATCTTGTGCTTTGAAATAATTAAATCATTTGGACACGACACCCCTGTACCTGCCAGTTTTCTTTGGCAATTTTTTTTTTCTAATTTCTTTGCTGATTATTAGTTTAGTAAGAGTTCTCTCTCCTCATTCATTGATTTTGATAGAAGATTTTCTTGGTTTGTTTTAATGGAATCCTTGATTTTTCTTTATTTTACAGTTTATTGTTGTTTGTAGCCTCAGTCCTGTTGACCCAGTGATCATTGATGTTTTAGATCTTGCCCTCTCTACCCACCCCTCAGTTTGGTTTGCTTGGGTTTTTTGCTTTTTGTCCTTTAACAATACTGATTGATAGATTTTTTTTGGTCCAGTCTGTTGTTTTTTTTTTTTCTTTAAAATATTTTGTGCTTAAATTTTTTATTGTTTTTATTTAGCTTTTTGTACTTTGTGCTTTACATGTTTTCTTTTTTTATTTTATTTAAAAATTTTTAGGTAAGGCTATTTATTGGCCCTTTGAGTTCAGCTTTGGCTGAATCCTCTAAGTTTTAGAGCTGTTATTACTTTATACGTAGTCTGGGATTGGGGTTGCGTTCCTTGGTTGATAGTTATTGGGCTCTTGTGAGGTATCGTGTGTCTTTTTGTTATTGATTTTGCTTTTTATTGTTTTGTGGACAGAGAAGATAGCTGGTTGATATCTGAGTTTTGGTATATATTATTTTTGGTAGACTAGGACTTGCTCAGTTTTTTTTTTTAAATACCAGGGATATTTAAAAAGACTGTGGTTTATGTTTTTTAAAATTTTTTAAAAGATTTATTTATTTATTTGAAAGAGTTACACACAGAGAGAGGTCTTCCATCCGATGGTTCACTCCCCAATTGGCCGCAATGGCTGGAACTTCGTCGATCCGAAGCCAGGAGCTAGGAGCTTCTTCCAGGTCTCCCATGCAGGTGCAAGGGCCCAAGGACTTGGGCCATCTACTACTGTTTTTCCAGGCCATAGCAGAGAGCTGGAATGGAAGTGGAGCAACCAGATCTCAAACCGGCGCCCATATGGGATGCTGGCGCCTCAGGCCAGGGCGTTAACCCACTGCACCACAGCGCCAGCCCCATGTGTTTTTTTTTTTTTTTTTTATTGTGAAAATGTTAAGGTTACTATTGTAAATCACTCATTACATTATGTATTTTTAATAATTTTTATACTTTTTCAACAATTTTTGTCTTAGATGACATGGATAGACAATCAATAGATTTTTTTAAAATAAAGATTAATTTATTTGGCAGGCAGAGTAATAGAGAGAGGGAGAGACAAAAAGAGATCTTCCATTCACTGGTTAATTCCCCAGGGCTAGATCAGGGTGAATCCAGGAGCCAGGAGCTCCATCCAGGTCTCCCACGTGCGTGGCAAAGGCCCAAGTACTTGGGCCATCTGCTGCTGCTTTGCCAGTAGCAGTAGTAGGGCACTCATTTGTAAGTGGAGCATCTAGAACTGAAGCTCATGTGGGATGCAGGCATTATAGGTGGCGACTTAACCCAGTGTGTCACAATACCAGCCCCATTGAATAGAGTTTTAAAAAAGTGTTTAAATCATAAAATAGTGTGTGATTACTACAGAATATTTGGAAAATAAAATATAAATAATAAACATGAGGATCACATCATAATTCTATACTGTTGACATTTTGGTTAAGTTTCTTTTTCTTTTTTTTAAAGATTTATTTTTATTTATTTGAAAGAGTTACAGAGAGAGGTAGAGACAGAGAGAGAGGTCTTCCAAACACTGGTTCACTCCCCAGATGGCCGCAACGGCTGGAGCTGCGCTGAACCGAAGCCAGCAGCCAGGAGCTTCTTCCAGGTTTCCCACGTGGGTGCAGGGGCCCAAGGACCTGGGCCATCTTCTACTGCTTTCCCAGGCCACAGCAGAGAGCTGGATCAGAAGTGGAGCAGCTGGGACTAGAACTGGCACCCATATGGGATGCCAGTGCATCAGGCCAGGGCTTCACCCTGCTGCCAGCCCAGTTAAGTTTCGTGTGTGTGTGTGTGTGTGTGTGTGTGTACATATACATATCTACATGTTAGACACAATCGAAACCACATTGTATGTGCATCTCTTTATGCATTTTATTATCCTAAGCCTGAACTTTTTGTTTTGACTCTGTTCCTATATATTTTTTAACTATTTATTTATTTGAAAGGCAGAGGTACAGAGAGGCAGAGGCACAGAGAGAGAGGTCTTCCATCTGCTGGTCCACTCCCCAGATGGCCACAATGGCCAGAGCTACACCAATCTGTATGCAAGATCCAGGAGCTTCCTTCGGGTCTCCAATGTGGGGGTGAGGCCCAAGAACTTGGGACATCCTTCACTGCCTTCCCAGGCCATAGCAGAGAGCTGGATAGGAAGTGGAGCATCTGGTACTTGAACTATGGCCCATATGGGATGCTGGCACTGCAAGCGGTAGCTTTACCTGCTACGTCATGGCACTGGCCCCTGTTCTTATATCTTAAATGCTCTTTGTGTTAGTAATCAACCAAGTTTGAAAAAAATACACAGTTGGCCCCTTACATGATCTCCCCTCCTTGACTATTTTGTTTAATCGAGGTGAGCTCATTTGGAACCCATGCCCACATCGGATTCTCCGGAGCTCTCAGCATGGACTTGGAAGTTCATGAGAGATGCAGCATAGGTCAAGGTCAAGACTCGAAAGTTATTTTGGAGATGGGGTTGGGCCAGATGTGATTGAAGGGGTGCTGTTACTGACACACCGAGCAGTTTTTCTAATATTTATTCTTCACCAGAACTTTTCAAAAATATTTCCTAATAACGTTGCCTAACATTTGTAGAAACCAAGGCTCCAGGGTGTGAGCAGCCTAAGACCACCCAGCCACATCTGAAGTGGCAGAGCCTGGGTGCACAGCTGTGCCTGTGGCCCTCAAGCCCATTCTCTCACTGTCCCGCTTTGTTATCTTCCCGGAGTCACCTGTGAGTGGGGCCCGGCGCCCTGGTGAACTTGAGTTCAGCATCTGGCCCTGGAGGGGAAGCTGGGGTCCCAGAACTCTCTGTGCCCTGATTCTGAAGGATTCCTGGTCTAGAGGAGGAGAGCATTTGCGTTCAGGAATCTTGCGGTGCTGACGTCTGACCAGGGAGTTGGAATGTGAGTGGGGGCTTCCAGGTGGGCAGAGAGAGGAGCCTGGCCCAGTCCTGGTGCTGGAGAGCGCCCTCTAGGGGGCACCCTGCCTCCCTGCTCCCGTCAGCTCCTCACACTGTGGGCCTGTGCTCTGACAGAATCCCAACCACCATTGCCTGTGTTCACTGAGCACTTAGTAGGTTCTAGGCCCTGTGCCCGGTGCGGGTGTGCAGTTGATTATCCTCTTCAGTCCTTTGTCAACCCATATGAAGTATGGGTGTTGTTATTCTCCTTTTAATGGTGGGGAATCTGAGGCTTGGCAGTTAAACACATACCTGAGGTTCCACAGCTAAGAAGTTGCCAGGCCAGGATTTGAACCCAGTCAACCCTGACTGTAGATGGGATGGTGGTGCAGATGGGGAAAGTGGATGTAGGGTGGGCCTTTTGCTAATTTATTAAACCCCAGACCTTTTGTCTATCGTTTCTTTTGTTGCTTTTCTTTTGAATACAAAGAAACATTTTCTGTGTCATCAAAAAATCGCCCACACATGCGAAATAACAAATAGCAGCCGACCCTGAGCTTCTGGGGGCACAACAGGGAGGAGTGGGTATTGTGGAAAATTTAGGGTGGAATTGGTTCTTGGGACTCCAGCTAGTTGTTGCCATGTTGGAAGTAGACCCAATTTTCCTTTCAAGAGAAGCTGGGAATTGGCATTTAAGTGAAGGCTACATATTTTTAAAATCTACTGGCTTTTTATAAAAAGATCTTAAGAGATTGAGATCGATCCAGGCTCTACAAATGCAGGAAGCTCAGTCAGAAGCCAGATGAGGGCACTGAACCCAGCCACTGCGATGTGGGCTGTGAACATCTTAACCACCAAGCCAGACACCCACCCACTGCTCATATTTTTACACAACCCTAATGGGGCTGTGCGTGGCCCTTGTGTTGTGCTGAACCACCAGACAACCTCCTACAGCCTTGCTGGCCTCCCTGGGGTAGTTCTTTCCTGGTGTGTCTCATTGCCAGGAGAGGAACCTGCCCAGGCTGGCTGAGTCAAGAGCTGTTCCCAGTCTGTCTCGGGCATGTGGCACCTGGTTGGTGCCTCACATTCGTGGGGTTATTTTTCCTGTCCTCAACACCGATTCAGAAGAGTCAGAAGATTCCAGAACACTTGAGAGGATGCATTGAAAATTGCTTGAAATCCACGCTATAAAATCTGGCCGTAAGAAGAGAACAAGAGGTCAGTCCTGGAGTCGGTGCCAAATGGAACATTTTGAGCATATCTAGAGAAGGCTTTTCTTCCCACAGCACAGCGCACTACTGAATTCCTGTTCTGGGACCGTGCATCAGATCCCCTGGTCAGCGGGCTGGCATGATTTTGTGTCAGTTTATTGCACCCTAAGCCAGTGCTCTCACTCAGACACAGAGCTGGGTTTCGGTCTCCCGACCTCAGCAGATATTGTGGGCAGGGAGAACAATGGCCGGTATTTCCACACAGGTGCGGCGTGGTCCCTGGTGGAGAATTACCAGGGTAGAAGGGCGGTCTCGGGAACAGACCTGGCTATGTGAGGTCCATCTTTGCACCTCACTCTTCAAACCCCCAGCAGCTGTGTGTGGATGATTCAGATACAGGTGAGACCTCCACCTCCTGCTCACAGCAGTGGTGGCCATGGTTCCCTGTTCTGTCAAACTTGAGGACTTAGTGGTACCCTGCCCTTCCTCATCTTTTTTTTTTTTTTTAAAGATTTATTTCTTTGAAAGACAGAATCACACGGGATTGGGAGGCTGCTGGAGAGAGAAAGAGAGAGAGAGAGAGAGAGATCTTTCATCCACTGGTTCACTCCCCAAATATCTGGCAGCCTGGGCTGGGCCAGGCTGAAACCTGGATGGGACTCCATCGGAGTCTCCCATGTAAGAGGCCTGGGCCCAACCACTTGGGCTGTCTTCTGCTGCTTTTCCCAGGCCATTAGCAGGAAGCTGGATGGGAAGTGGAGCAGCCAGGACTCCAACCCATGCTTAACCCCCTGCACCACAGTGCTGCCCCTCCCTTTCCTGTCTCCTGGGGCAAGAGGGGCAACATGAATGGAAGGTTGTCGTGGGAACCTTCCCAAGCCACCCTTAGCGTTTGGGGTGAAAACCCTGCCATGGGTAGGGTTGATTTCAGACTCCCAATAGGCACCACAATGTCTGTGTTTTGCGCCTAGAAATCAGATCTAAGCAGAGATCACCTCCTGTGGCAGGTTGATGACTTGTGCCTGTCATCTCTCACTGTAAACGTGTGCATTGCACGGTGGGTGCTCTGTAATGATAGAAATGGTGCTAATAGGCAGAGCTGATACTGACTGATTACCTGCAGTGTGCAGGCATCACTGGAAGTGTTTCGTGGGTCTGAGCTCTCTTCAGCCTCATTGCAAATAGTGAAGGAGGTTGTTCCTGTTGTCGCCTTTCAGTGGCCACAGGACTGAAGGCAGAGAGAAGGGAGGTAGCTTTTCCTGAGGCCGCTTAGCCAGTAAGTGAGCAGGCTGGGGTGTGCGGGTGCTCTCGACTTCATTCACCTAGACTGCCTTTTGTCATTGTAGAAAAAAGATTTATTTATGTATTTGAAAGGCAGAGTTAGAGAGAGATCTTCCATCCACTGGTTCACTCCCCAAGTGGCTGCAATGGCCAGGGTTCTACCAGGCTGAAGCAGGAGCCAGCTGTTTTGTCTGGGTCTCCCATGTGTGTGGCAGGGGCCCAAGCACGTGGGCCACCCTCTGGGGCTTTTCCAAGTGCATTAGCAAGGAGCTGGATTGGAAGTGGAGCAGCTGGGACTTGAACTGGCACTCAGATGGGATACGGGTCTCACAGGCAGTGCTTAACCCAGTCTGCCCAGATGCTGGCCTGTCTTGGGGGTATTTGAGAGTATTTGTGCTGGCTCTCCCTCGAACTCCTGGTTGCAGGGTCACTGACTCACAGGGAGTGGACATCCGGCTTTCCAGAGGCTTCTCCGGGTGTCACGGACAGACTGTGAGACTTGAAATCAGAAGGTCTTAGTTACAACGCCCTAGACCCCCACAACCTGGGTGTGGGAGCCTCGGGCACCCTGCTTTATCCCCGCACCTGGAGTCCTTTGTTCGACAGACAGGGTGCTGGCACCCTCCGCCTCTGGGCTGCCCGTGCGATTGAAAGGAAAGGGTTGTGGCAGGCCCGTCATTCGCTGCCGGGCGCTCTGTCACCCCGTGTCTGAGACCCACCTTCGAGGTCAGGGGTTTTGCAGGTTTGTGGCGCCGGAAGGACCACCAATCAGTTGCCCGTTGGCCAAGGTCTCCTGGGACAGGTGGCTCAGTGCCCTGGTTCCTGCTGCTGGACTTGTGGACCCCACTGCAGGAAGCAGTATTGATGACCACAAGGGATCCTGCTGGTGCTGTCCTAGACGACAGTGGCCAGCCAGGAAGAGAGCCTGCCACGGCTCACGTACCCAGGAAGTCCCTTTGCTGCGCTGACCCACGCTGGCTGAAGCTGAGTTTGGTGGATACCCCCACATGGCCTTTTGCTGGAGCTCGGGCAGAGCTAAAGGGTACCCATCACTTGGGCAAGTCACCTGACCTCAAGCTTGTTCCTTCGCCCTGGGTCAGAGACAGTGGAGTTTTCTTGGAAGGTGGCTGGGAGAACTCGATCAAATGGCGTCGTAAGGTACAAGGTGCTGCTGCTCACTCCTTTCTGGTTTCCCTTCTCATGAGCAGCGTGTTGCTTTCTCAGGTCAGGATTTCGGAAGAGGGCATCTTGCAGGGGGGGTGTCTTCAGGGTGTCCAGTGTGAGGCTGCTGTTAGAGGACTTGGCACATGGAGGGCGAGGGAACCCCTGCCACTCTGGAGCTCAGGGAATGGGGAGGTGGGAACGGTGAGGCGCAGCAGGGGGGCCCAGCAGCACAGCAGGTACCTCAGCTGCAGTGACTTGTCCAGGTCCACCTCTCCTGCTTCCCTGAATTTAGGATCACACCGGTTCCATCCTAGTCTCTTGCTGGTTCTGTGAGACTTTGACGTGTAGCTTTAACTTCTCTGTGCCTCAGTTTGTTTTCCAAGTGGGAATACTAGAAACCAGCTCCCAGGGCTTTGCAGGTATGACGTGAGTGAATAAATGAGCCAGTGGGTATCAAGTATCTCTGAGGCACACACCTTTTTCCCTTAGGAGAACCGGCACAGACTGTAGGAATCAGGTAATCTCACCCTCCCCATAACCACTGTCACCCCTTGACCAGTGAGCAGGTGCCAAGCCTGTGGTAGGCACTTTGTCACCACTGTTTGTTCTGGTCAACAGGAGGTGGCTTTCAGTTGTCAGTTGGGTTCTTCCTTAATCAGTTTTGAAAATTTCATCTACATAATATATGCTGTAAAAACATTATTACTTGGATTAACATGAAAACAAAGAATTAACATGGAGCTCCTGGCATCATAGTTTCTGCAGGGCTAATGCTAGTCTCAGCCACCACTCAGCAGGCTGTGGGTGAGCCCAGTGGCTTGGTGAGGTTTAGGAAACACCTGCCTTGATTCGTCCTGAATCCTCGAATCTGTCTTCACGGTCACCACATTCCTGATCCTGTACATGCCACCCCACGTGGGGACGCTGCCTTCTGTTGGGGCTGGTGTCTGGGACAATTGTTGGGCTTTTTTCTGTGGTTCCCTGGGACCCATCCCTTAATCAAGACTCACGCTTTGTGACTTCTCTTGGATTTTCTGTATTTTATGAAATAGAGACGTTTCAACAGCTGAGAGACATAACACCTCCTGGTTTGAGGATGACCTCACAATGTGCTTACCATTTGAGGCTCCAGCTCTGGGAGCCAAAGAATTGACTTTTTCTGCTTAATTTTTTTTCCTGATCATTTTATTGAGGGGTTAAAGTGATACCTGGAAGTTTTCCAACTATGAAGTTCATGTTCAGTATATGTAAGTGAAAACAAAATTTAGAACATTCACCAATGAGTGCTTTGTGATTTGGGCCATCCATCTGTCCATCCACCCACCATTCACCTACCCCATCTGTCCACCCATCCATCCACCCACCTGTACATCCATCCACTCATCCATTCACTCTCTCCTTCCTTCTTCCCTCCCTTCCTTCCTTCCTCTTAGCTACCCATCCACCCATTTATTCAGCCATTCACCTGCTCATCCATCTATCCATTAATTCATCCATCCATCCACCCACCCACCTGTCCATCTACATGTTAATTGTTTTATGTGTATTTGCCGGAACGTGTGCGATCCGTCCTTATTGTTGGACAGCAGGTAGTGCTAAAGTTTTTGCTGTTGATGTTGCTTTCTTAGTGGTTAAGAATCTGAACTAGACAGTTGCATGCCTGGGTGCTAATGCTGACTCCGCTGCATGGTAGTTGTATGACCCTAGATAACTTTCTTGGCCTCTCTATGTCTCAGTTTCCTCATCTATAACAACAGAGGTCATACTATGATCTGCGTCTTATTCAGAAACTGTATTTGAGAAGCAGACAGTGAGAGCAGGAGAAGTGGACGCACTCTCATCAGTTGATTCATTCCCCAAATGCCTGCAGTGACTGGGGCTGTGCCGAGCCAGGAGCCAGGAATGCAATCCAGGTCTCCCATGTGAGTAGTAGAACTCCAGTACTTGAGCCATCATAGCTGGTTTCCAGGGTCTGTCTTGGTGAGAGGCTGGAGTCGGGAGCCAGTACGAGACGTGAACACAGAACATCCCACTCTGATGTGGGTTGCAGGCATCTTAACTGCTAAGCTGATCACCCGATCACTCTCTTATTTTTTAAGGGCACCTTTTATAATCCATTGGGATCTAGAACTGTGCCTAATCAGAACTCATAATTACACGTGGTGCCCGTGATGTGGTGATGGTGTTGAGACTTTGCCATGATTGTTTGCCGTTGATTGCTTTATGGAAAGTGGAGTTACTGACTGAAAGATGTGACTGTCTCAGACGTTTTCCATGGGCGTCACCAGATTGCCCTTCCCAAATGTGAGTTAGTCCAGCATGTGCGTCTTCCCAGCATTGCCTGAGAGCATGCATTTCACCTGAACAGCCGCCGGTGCTTAATTTTTGCAAATTTTGTGAAAAACGTCAGTTCCTTGTTTTTCAATCTATTTATTTACTGGTGAGTCTCAGTATCCTTTCTTTCTTTGCTGACTGTTTGATGTTTTTCCCCCTCATTCTTCCTTTCCCATCCATGTGTTCTTTTGTTTGTTACTGAAGTGTAAGATTTATTTCAATATTAAAACTAACTTTTTCTGCCTCTTCTGTTATGTGTATTTTTCCCATAATGTGTTTTCAAATCCAGATTGTGACACTGTCTGATACATGCGTATATAAATTTAAAAGATTTCTGTAAAAAAGCTTTCATGTTTTCTGTAAGTGTAGAATGATCTTTATTTCTAAATCACATGTGTATGCATTTACTTATTTTTCATTTAATTCTTGAACTAAACAGGATTTGTGTTTGATAATATGAGGAGGGCATTTCAATTTTCCTTTAGTTAACAAACTCACTTTACTTAATCTAGAATATAAAAATACCATTTTAATTATATGCAAAATGCTAACATATATGTAATACAAATTATGTATATAGTAATGTATACATATGTGTGTTTATGGACATTTTATGCAATTCCATTTTTTTGTGCTAAGACCAGTTAGTACTTTATTGTAGCTTTATATTTTATTTATAGTTTTTGAAGATTTATTTATTTATTTGAGAGAGTTACAGATAGAGGTAGAGCCAGAGAGAGAGAGAGAGAGAGGTCTTCCATCTGCTGGTTCACTCCCCAAATGGCTGTACTGGACAGAGCTGAACTGATCCAAAGCCAGGAGTCAGGAGCCTCTGCCAGGTCTCCCACACAGGTGCAGGGGCCCAAGCACTTGGGCCATCCTCCACTGCTTTCCCAGGCCATAGCAGAGAGCTGGATTGGAAGCGGGTAGTTATCTTTTAATAAATGATAGTGCAACTCTTGAATATTTTGTTTGAAGAATTTCTAAGCTATTCCTGTTTATTTTTTACTTAAAATAAATTTGTCAAGTTTAAAAAAAATCCAGATGGGATTTTGATTGAAATTGCTGTAAGTTTAAAGTTAATTTTGAGAAAATTAACATGTTTATAGTAATGAAGCTATTTATCTACAAATATAGAAGTGTCTCCATTTAGTGAAACCATTTTTTAAAATGTATCACAGTTAAATTTTGTGGATTTCTTCATTTAATCCTGCATATCTCTTGTTTATGGCCAGACATTTTATATTTTTGTGGCCCTACAAATAGGATATTTTCTACTGTATTTTCTAACTGATTATTGCTGATTGTTGACTAGATCTTCCTGAATTTTCTTATTATTTTCTAAGTTCTTTCATTTTTATTCTCCTGGACTGTTAAGATATGTGATTATATATGCAAATAGTATATTTTTAGATTCTTTGTGTGGATTACCTTTTATTTTTGTTTCCTGCCATATTACATTGGCTAGTTCTAAAATAATATCAAAATGTTGGTTTTAGAGATCAGGCCAGAATTTTTTTAAAAAATAATTATTTATTCACAAGGAAGAGAGACAGATACACACACACACAGAGAGAGAGAGAGAGAGAGAGAGAGAGAGAGACAGAGAGAGACAGAGAGAGATCTTTCATCTGCAGGTTCATTTTCCGAATGCCCACAGTGGCTGGGGCTAGGCCAGCCTGAGGCTGGGAACTGGCAAGTCAGTCCTGGTCTCCTACAGGGCTGGCAGGAATCAAGGTATCTGAGCCTCCCTCCTGCCTGTCCTGGGGTCTGCGTTGGTGGGAAGTTGGCACTGGGAGCTGGAGCTGGGAATTGAACCCAGGCACTCTGATGGGGGACATGGGTGTCTTAATCACCACCGTACCCATTGGGCCTGGTGCTCACCCCTTTTTCCTGAATTATGTTTTATTAAGCCAGAACTGTTGATGTTGAAATTTTATGCACAGCAGAGCTCAGATCGTGCACTGGTCATAGCCACGAGGCACGAGGTGCTTCTCTGATGCGTAACGTCTGTCCGTATGTCTGGCTGTTTGTGTGCCCACTCCACAGCTGTCAGCACCCTAGAAGTGAAAGGTGAAGTGTGAGAGCCTGTCTCCATTGGGGCGGGGGGGGGCTACATGCTGGGGAGCGACTGGGGACCCCTGTGGCACAGCTCAGCTTTGGTTTTGGCTGCCTCTTCCTGGACACATGGGTTCCACTGCTCTCTGCCCAGGCTAACGACAGACACTGCACCCACTGCCTTGTCCCAACGGATGCCAGTCCTAACTCACGCAGTCTGTCTTTCCTCTGAGTCAGAGACCCGATGTGCGGCTCTCCTGCCTTCTGTGATTTGTCCTCAGCACCCCCTCACTGCTCCCTGCGCCCGCTGCCCTCCACGGCCACACGGGGAACACCCCAGAACACAAAGGAACCGTGGCGTCACTCCCACGTCTTTTGGCCGCAGTGTTGAGCTGATGGAGCTCCAGGCTCGGCAGACTGGGGCTGCTCTGTTGGGATGGTCCAGCTCGGCATTCCCAGTGAGTGGGTCGTGGAGCTGTGTGGACAGGAGGTCCTAGGCGGGGCTCCTGTGCCTGGGGAGATTCCTGGCTGGCAGGGAGTGAGGCAGTGCTCTCCCTGCCTGAAGGCACCGCTCCTGTGAGTCACTCGGGCTCCCACCCTCCACCCCCGAGCTCTCAGCTGGCGCTGCTTTTCCTGGGGGCCGGTGTGGGTGGCGTTGAGGATGGCAGAGCGTGATGAAGCCAGCGCAGTTATGGAAGGCGGCCTCGGGAGCTCGTTGGTGGCTGGGCAGTGTCCTGGGACTGCTGGTCCTGAGCCCCCCAGGGTCTGCACTGCAGGGGCTTCTCTCTGATTTCTCTCCTCTGAGACCACCTCCAGGTTTCCCCATCCTTCCTGGAATAATCCTCCCCCCAACTCTTGCATCTCCCTGCATCTCTTTAAATAATGGTAAAATGCGTATCACATGAACTTCGCCAGCTTAGCCAGGTTTAAGTGTGCAGGCAGGGGCATGGACATTGCGAGCTTCCTCCATCCACAGCGCTCTTGTCGTCTTGTGGAACTGGGTCCCTGTGCCCGGTCAGCACTTACTCCCCTGGCAGTCACCGCTGTACTCTCCATCTCTGAGAACTTGGCCACTGCAGTTGCTTCACATAAGTGGGACTGTGCAGTGTTTGTGTGACTGGCTTCCTTCATCTTAATGTCCTCAAAGGTCAGCTGTGTTGTTGTGTCGGAATTTTCTTCCTTTTTGTGGCTGAATGATATTCCATGACATGCTTATACTGCATTTTGTTTACTCATTCACCCTTTGATAGAAAACTGAGTCAGTGCCAGTTTTGGGCTGTTGTGAGCAATCCCTCGGGCTTTTATGTATGATAACAGCAGAGGCCAGAACAGCTTATACTGTGTAGTAAGTCACCCCTCTGGATTTCACAATACTTTTAAATTTGCCACTGTTGTTGTCTCCCTTTTATTGACGAAGAAACCGCAGCTTGCAGGAGTTAAGTAATTTGTTCAAAGTTGGCTTTTTAAAAATATGTAATTAGGGCTGGTGCTGTGGCACAGGGGGTTAAGCTACCATCTGCTGCACCAGCATCCCATATGGGCACCAGTTTGAGTCCCGGCTGATCCACTTCTGATCCAGCTCCCTGCTCATGTACCTGGGAAAGCTGCAGAAGATGGTCCAAGTGCATCCACGTGGGAGACCTGGAAGAAGCTCCTGGCTCCTGGCTTCAGCCTAGCCTAGCCTTGCCCATTGCAGCCATTTGGGGAGTGAACCAGAGGATGGACAGTCTGTCTCTTCCTCTCAATCTGTAGTTCTAACTTTCAAATAAGTAAATAAATCTTAAAAGAATAAAATATATAACAAGCTGTATTGAGTTATAACTGACTTACCATATATTTTGCCTCCACACCCGCCCCACCCCGTCAGGATACAAGTCAGTGGCCTTGGGTGTGTTCTTAGACGTGTGCAACCTTCACCATGTTAATTCAGAACACTTTTGTCACCTGAGAAAGAAACCCTGCACCCCTCAGGGATCTTCCCCTACTTCCCAATTCCTGCATCCCCACCTCGGCCTGAAGCAACCTCTTGTCTTCCTCCTGTCTCTACATAGTGATCTTCTGGGCTTTTAAATCAGTGGAATTGCACAATGTGTAGGCTTTGTGTCTTGTGTCTTTCAATTAGAATCACATTTTCAAGTTCATCCAAATTAAGGCAGGTGGATTTCCTTTTGAGGCCTAGAGTTGCTTTCTGAAGCCAGGAGTCTGAGTCCAGAGTCCCAGTGTCCTTCCACGTTGCTGTCCTGCTGTCCCCGACACCTTGTTGACACGGTCATGTGTACTGGCTGTGTCTGTCCCATTTCTTTTTCATCTGCCGAGACGGGGATTCAGCTGTGCTCCTCTGTTGCCCACTGTTGGAGTGCACCCAATAAGGATGCAGTCAGTTATAAATCAGTAATGTAAAAAGTTTGCACTTAACTTGTGGACTGCTCGTGTGTGGGGCAGGGCTGCACACTGAGTGTCATTTGTGTTAATATTCCGAGTATGACAGTGGTGTGCCGTGTTTTTCCGTTAGAAATGAGAACACACCAATGAGAGTGTGTTCATTAAAGGGCTCTGACCCGGGCTGAATCGTCAGTGCACTGATGGCGGGGCTGCGCCGCCCTGTGCAGTCAGGTTTAGGAGCTGATGGACAGCTAGCCCACAAGAGGGAAGTCTGCACATGCTGCCGTGGCCTGTGGCCAGCTCTGACAGCTGGGGATTCCACAGGCTCAAGGTCGCTGATTTTCATCCCGAAGGGCAGGCTGGGCAGGTGACTCTTAATCCAAAGGTCAGAGAAGACTCAAGTAGAATGTAACCTGGCTGGTGACCTGCTCAAGGCCTCCGAGCTGGGAAGTACAGACCCAGGTCTCCCTGACTGCGAGGTCCCCGCTCTGGCCTAGCTTGGGCACAGGCTGTGTTGGAGGCTAGTGGGAGTGGGGGACAAATGTGTGGACTTAAAGTGAGCTGATCAGGGCTCCCTGACTTGCTTGCGTTTCTTTTTGTGGGACACTGGGCGGATGGCCAGGGCGGGCTGTGTTTCCACGAGGGCCCTGGGAAACAGATGTCACCGTGCGGAAATTCCACATGCTGTGTCAGACCTGACCCCTGTGGTGGTCCCCTGGGGGTCCGTGCTGCCCATGAGAACCCCTTGCCTCTCCCCAGCCAGGTTACTGAGGCCTTATTGTGTCACTCATGGGGATGGTCAACATCACTCCCATTGGGTGAGTGCCTGTCTGTGCCCTGCATGGAGCTGAGGACTTTTGGATGAGTGACTTCATTCACTCTGACAATGAGGTGGTCGTTATTAACCCCATTTTACAGATGGGGACACTGATGTGTGAGTGGGGGAGACCTGAACTCCCTGTAAGGAGGTGACTCAGACTGTGTTTATTTTTCTCAGAATTACTATTAAGTATATAATTTATTACAGTATAATGTGAGACATATATTAGTACGTGTAGTACAAGCAATATAAATTTCCTGTGGTTGATTTGCAAGTGCAGTACCTTGAGCCTGTCTGTATTCCCGGCTGCCAAGTTCCTTGCTTTTGTGGCACCTCAGACCCTCTACTTCACTGGGGTCTCTCTTTCTGCTGTTCCCTGGAAGAGTTCTATGGCAAGTGAGTGAGTGGCGTGGCTGGAAGAACCAAGGGTCAAGAAGAGGACTGAGCCAGCTGAGACATAGGAGTTTAGTGGTGGCGTGAGGCAGGGGTGCCCTTTGTGGCACTGGTGCAGGGAACGGGGAAGCTGGTGTGGAGGGGTCTCTGGGAAGCCGTTGAATGGTGGGGCACCAGCAGGCCCAGCGTTTGTCCGTGGTCAGGACACACAGTGGTGGCAGAGCCATCCTGAGTCCCCAGCTTCAGTTAGAAGAAACAGCAGCACCAGGTGGCAACTCTGGGAGCCCACTCAAGGTGGGAGTTGCTGTGGCCTTGCCTCTGTTTCCTGGAGTGCTTTGCAAGCCTCAGTGGGCGTCTTTGTACCTTCAGGGCCCAGCACAATGCCTTTCACACGATGGGGGCTCGTCTCCCCGGGAGCAGGGCTCCCTCCTACCTGTCATCCGTACCCACTTCCTCTTCCCGAGTTTCCGTCCAGTTGTTTTCTACCTCAGCGTCCTCCTGTGACAGATGCTCCGGGTGTCTGGTTCCCAACTCCGTCTTCACCCTCGGGACACCTGCCTCTAGCATTCTCTTCCTTCACACGGTGCATCTTGGCTCTCCCACCCCCACGCCCACGTCCAGTGCTCCTCTGAAACTTGGCGGAACAGGCACGAGAGTGATTGTGACTCCAGTGTTCCACTGTAGGTAGCTTGACTACCACGGTTCTAACCTGAAAGTTCTTCGCACGGTGCCACCTGCCCTCCTCCATCCAGTAGGTCCAGCAAGACTTTCACTCTGGCCAAGTTCAAGGTAACGGGGTGGACCTACCGAGCTTGGCTCGTGGCGTTTCCTACCATAGTCTATCAGAAGGCAGCTGCTGTGGAATGTCCACCCAGGTGTCTAAGTGAAGTGTGAGGGTTTGGGATTAACTTTGTTGAATGTGACTGGTTTGTTACCTAGCAAAGCCAGCCTCCTCTTTGGATCAGTTTCTGGGAAACTTTGCCCTTCTATCTGGGATGGACCTAATCCCACTGGGGAGGAGCTGTGGAGTTTTAAGGATAAGACAGTAAGAGTTATGTGTCAGAAAGCTTGTCCTGACTTCTGACTGGAGACAGGACTGGAGGAAAGGGGCAGGAGTCCTTGCCATGATCCTCCGCCTGCGGCGCCAGCATCCCATATGGGCACCGGTTCTAGTCCCGGCTGCTCCTCTTCCGATCCAGCTCTCTGCTTTGGCCTGGGAAAACAGTGGAAGATGGCTCAGCACTTGGGCCCTCGCACCTGCATGGGAGACTTGGAAGAAACTCCTGGCTCCTGGCTTCGGATTGGCTCAGCTCCAGCTGTTGCGGCCATTTGGGGAGTGAACCAGAGGATGGAAGACATTTTTCTCTGTCCCTCTCACTGTCTATAATTCTGCCTCTCAAATAAATAAATTCTTTAAAAAAAAGTAATCATGGTGTGATCGGATAGGAGAGCTTCTAAAATTCTGGACAGTGGACACTACTGCATTACTTTATCTTCAGAGGACTTAAGGGTAGGTTCTTTGGGGTGGCAGTTGCCTTACTGAGTTTGTGGAGAGAAGACTAGAAAAAAAGCACTTCCAAAATACTCCATTCCTCTTGCTCCGATAGGCATTGGTTCATTTGGCATAGTGGTGATGTTCCCAGAGTGATGGAGGCTTAGAGATGGCCACTTCAGGGCCAGCGCTGTGGTGCAGTAGGTTAATCTTCCACCTGCAGCACTGGCATCCTATATGGGCACTGGTTCTAGTCCCGGCTCCTCCTGTTCCAATCCAGCTCTCTGCTATAGCCTGGGAAAGCAGTAGAAGATGGCCCAAGTGCTTGGGCCCCTGCACCCGCGTGGGAGACCCAGAAGAAGCTCCCGGCTCCTGGCTTTGGCTCAGCCCAGCTCTGGTCGTTGTTGCCATTTGGGGTGTGAACCAGTGGAGGGAAGACTTTCTCTCTGTCTCTTCCTTCACTGTCTGTAACTTTACCTGTGAAATAACTAAGTAAAATCTTAAAAAAAAAAAAAAAGAAATGGCTACTTCCTACTGGACACAAAGATGGGACACAAATACCTAAGGAAGCTGCCGTAAACCCGTCTCGGGAGCCTTGGAAAATGTCCAGCATTTTTAGAATGCTGAAAGAGGGAAGGCCATTATGGAGCCATTCCCAGTGCTTCCAGTGGGTACAGAAAATGGTTCCAGCCATTCCCCTGCCCACTATCCAGCCAGGCTGCGGCTGTGGCCCATGTGAGCTTCTCAAGATAACTTCAAAAATGTGCCTTACAGATTAGAAGCTTTTGTTGTTGTTGTTGTTAAAGACAATTGATTTTATGCATCTAGCTTCCTTAATCTACTCCTAACCCTATACTCCTAAACTCTGACCCCTCCCACAAGAGACATCGGTTGTGGAGTAGGAATGGTTGTGGGAAGGACATTATCAGGAGGCAGAGCGTCTGCTGGTTGTTCCTACAATGTTCACCATTTCATTTGTGTCTCACTGAGCAGGTTTGTTCAATGGTCACACCACATCTTTTGAAATACTGAGTAGGCCATGAGTCTCCAAGGCAGACAGTGCAATGGAAATATTTGTGTGTGTGTGTGTGTGTGTGTGTGTGTGTGTGTTGCATTTCCAACTTGACTTTTGTTCAAGGAGGACTATAATCAAGCCAGAGAAAGCATATGAACCTTAGGAAATGTTAGTTTAGTTTTTTTTTTTTTTTTTTTTTTTTGAGGAAAAATGGAGTAAGGGAAGTCCTTTTACTGCTGTCTTCAAAGTCATCTTCAGATCTCAAAATGTTAGGCTTCTTTCTCAGTATTTGTACTCAGGTATTTTGAATGTTTTGCCTTTTTAGAGGTAAAACCCGCCCACAGTACAGAATTCAAGAGGAGCAGAAGGGCAGATGGGGACCAGGTTTCCCTTAGTCTTCCAGGCGTGACTGTGGCTAACTAGCAGTGCCTTGAGTGTTCCCCTGAAGGTATTCAGGACAGATTCAGGCTTAGGTGTGGAGAGAGGGCTCTTTCTCTTCTTTGAAAAGTGTGTCCCCTTCGCCATGTTGCAGCCTATGGAGATGAGAAAACTCTCGCTAAAATGCTGATTAAAAGGGGATCCCAGGCTTGAGTGTAACTTCTCCTGTTGGGGGCCTTACCGTGCTTCACCAAGGATAAGATGTGGTTAGTGGTAAGAGGCTCCGAGTGCAGCCAGTTAAAAAAATGATAACCCCTGATTTCAGAGATGTTGAGATGTGAGAAAATGTGGTCTTAGCATCCGTGAAATACAGTACTATTTGTTCTCATCATTCCAATATCCCTTGTATAGATTGTCATCATGATGGATCTGATCAGTAGAGATGATGCCTCTCGTGATTTGCATTATGCCTATCTATTTATTTATTTTGGAGAGAAAAGTGGCTGTAAATACAGGACCTTGCACTGTCCTTGGCCAGACAAGCATTAAGTCTGTTCCAGTCTGAACTGATTCTTCTCAAGATCTAATCTCCCTGGGTCCCTTTCAGTATCAGCTTGTGGATTTCCTGCTTTTTTAATCTGTTGCATCTCTTACACACTGGGTTCCATTTTTTCCCCCTTAATTTATACCCTTGTTATGGTTGAGCACTTTCTCATGTAGATTTTTGAAAATGGTAAGATGAGGAGTTAACTTTTTGGGATTTTACATTGCTTTCTTTTTTTTTTTTTTTAAGATTTATTTAATTATTTTATTTTTTCCCCCAGAAACCTTTTATTTAAAGAATACAAACTTCATGCATTTCATAAGTACAACTTTAGGAATATAGTGATTTTTCCCATCGTACCCACCCTCCTAGCCACTCTTCCACCCCTCTTCCTCCTCCCTCTCCTATTCCTATTATTTTTTGCTAAGATCTATTATCAGTTAACTCTATACACATATGATTAACTCTATACTAAGTAAAGAGTTCAACAAATTGTATGAAAAAAACCTGTTCCTTAGCAGTTGAGAAAAGGGCTGTTCAAAGTCATCGCATCTCGAAGTATTAATTTTCCTTCTGTAGATTTCCCTTTAGATGCTCTCTTCATTATCAGACATCAGGGAGAACATACGGTATTTGTCCTTTTGGGACTGGCTTATCTTACTAAGTGTGATGTTTCCAGTTTGATCCATTTTGTTGCAAATGATAGGATTTCTTTTTTTTTTAACCACTGTGTAGTATTCCATGGTGTATATATACCATAATTCTTTATCCAGCCTTCAGCTGATGGACTTTTGGGTTGATTCCATATCTAAGCTATTGTGAGTTGAGCTGCAGTAAACATGGAGGTACAGATAACTCTTTCATATGCTCATTTCATTTTCCTTGGGTAAATTTGCAGGGGTTGGATGGCTGGATCATATGGTAGGTCTATATTCAGATTTCTGAGGTTATCTCCATACAGTCTTCCACAGTGGCTGTACCAGTTTACATTTCCACCAACAATGGATTAGGGTACCTTTTCCCCCACATCCTTGCCAGCTTTTGTTGTTTGTTGATATCTGTGTGAAAGCCATTCTGGCCGGGATGAGGTGACTCCTCATAGTGGTTGAGATTTTACATTTCTAAAAATGCCTTTGTTCCAGTCTCCAACTCAGTCAATGATTTGACTAACTATGGAATTCTAGGTTGAGCATCATTTTAACTAAGATTTTCAAAATTTTGCTCTGTTGCCCTTAGTATTCAGTGTTGCTGTTGATAAACCTGAAGCTATTCTAGTTCTGACCCTTAGGCTAGAAAACTGTTTTCTTGTCTGGAAGATTTCAGGTTCTCACCTTTGGAATCCAGTTCTGGGTTTTTGCAGGAATATGTCTTGGATTGGGCCTGGTTTGGGTCATTTTATGGGGTGCTTGGAGGGTTCTTTGAATCTATTAAAACTTACATTCTTTGTTGTAGAAATTTTCCAGAGTTGTTTTGTCCGTTTCTTCTCTTTTAGTTTTTTTGTTCTCACCTCTTAGACTTTAGTTGTTAAGACGCTGAATTTCTTCTTCCTCTAAATTTCTCTCCTATTCCCCTTCTTATTGTGACATTATCTTATATTTTTGAAGATTTAATGTACTTTATTTCCTAATCCTTTTATTTTTGCTCTTATGTTTTTAATTTTTAACAACTTTATCTTCTGCGGATATTCCTTTTTTATTGCATTCTATTCTTATTTTGCATGTGAATCATCTATATCTTATCTCTTGAGGATATAATTGAACAGCTTTAATGAGGTATTTATACATGCAGTAAATTGTGCATATTTAAAATATGAAACTTGATGGCTTGACATATGTATATTTGTGAAGCATCCTCTCCGTCTCATGGACTTACCCATTACTTTCAGATGTTTCTGTTACCTCCTGGTGGTCCTTCCTAGCTTTCCACTTCCTCCTACTCCCGTTAACCCTGATCTGTTTTGGACCACTGCAGATTAGCTTGCATTTCCATAATTTTGTATAAATGCAGTCATATAATCTGTACTCTCTCAGTATAATTATTTTGAAATTCATCCATGTTCTCCTCTTAATCGGTAATTCATTCCTTTTTATTGCCAAGCAGTGTCCTGTTGCCTACATATACAATAATTTATTTATCTATTCACTTCTTGATGGACATATGGGCTGTTTCTTGCACAGTACTTGTAAGGATGTATGCTTTCATTTCTTCTGAGCAGATGTACATGCGTGGAATGGAGGGAGTGTGCAGTCAATACGTGTTTAAGATTTAAGAACCTGGCAAACTAATTGGTGGTACAGTTTCACATTCCTACCAGTAATGTGTGAGAGTTCCAGTTTTTTCACATTTAATATTTGATATGATCAGTGTTATTCATTTTGGACATTTTTATAGAGATACACTGATATCTTATTGTGGTTTTAATTAGCATTTCTTAATGATCAATGAAGATATAAGAATGTGCTACTTCGCCATCTGTGTATCGCCTTTGGAGAAGTTTCTGTTCAAATTCTTTTCTCACTTAAAAAAGTTAGGGTTTTTTGAGTGTTATGAGCTCTTTATTTTAGATACAAGTCTTTTCATCAGATGTATGTTTGAAAATACTTTCTGTCAGTCAGGGACTTGTGTTCGTTTAATGTCAATCAAAACAAATTTTAAATTTGATGAAATCCAATTTATGATTTTTTTCTTTTGTGGAGTCTGGTTTTGGTGTCTTATCTAAGAAATCTTGACTTGGTCACATGTTTTCCTCCTGTATTTTCTCCTAAAACTTTTATAGTTGTCAGTGTTATATTTAAATCTGTGATACATCTTGAGATAATTTCAGTATATGATGTGAAGTATGGCCTGGAGTTCTTTTTTTGTTTTGTATATGGGTATCCAATTGTTACAGTACC
Source organism: Oryctolagus cuniculus (assembly GCF_051225735.1). Classification (NCBI taxonomy): domain Eukaryota; kingdom Metazoa; phylum Chordata; class Mammalia; order Lagomorpha; family Leporidae; genus Oryctolagus; species Oryctolagus cuniculus. The sequence goes on along the minus strand of NC_142884.1, from coordinate 72,950,909 downwards.
AGTTGTTGAAAAAAACCTGCTTTCTCTACTCAGTCGCTTTTGCTCCTTTGTCAAAAATCAGTTGTCAGGTTGTGTGTGGGTCTGTGAATATGTAGGGTTTTCAAAAGTTTTTTGTGCTATAATAAACATATCTTAACTTTTTGAAGTACTTTTATATTTATGGACTATATTCCATTGCTCTATTTTTTCATTTTTATATTAATATCATGTTGCTCCTTATAATTCATAAGAGAGGTATATTTAAGCTTTTTGACAAGAATTATGGATCTGTTTGCTTCCACTTCTATCAGTTTTTACATTTTGTGTTCTGAAGTTCTGTTGGGACATAAATGTTAAGTTTATGTTCTTATAATGAATTGACTCTTTTTATTTACTTGAACAGCAGATTTACACAGATAGAGAGAGAGAGAGAGAGAGAGAGAGATCCTCCATCCACTGGATCAGTCCCCAAATGGTTGCAATGACTGGGGCTGGGCCTGTCTGAAGCTTGCAGCCAGGAGCTTCTTCCAGATCTCCCACATGGGTGCAGGGGCCCAGCACTTGAGCCATCTTATGCTGCTTTCCCAGGTGCATTAGCCCGGAGCTGGATCAGAAGTGGACAAGCCCGGACCCAAACCAGCGGCTTTACCCATCACCCCACAGCACTGGCCCTGACTCTTTTTTTCTATCATTATGAAATGACCTTCATATTCTTTGGTAATATACCTTGGTGTGACATCTACTTTTTCTGATATTGAAATGATCACTACAGCTTTCTTTTGCTTGATGTTAGCATGACCTGTCTTTTCCTGTTGTGTTATATTTGACCGAGTTTTAGCTCTATATTTAAACTGTTTCCTGTTCAACCAACATATGATTGGCTTTTGCCTTTTAATCCAGTTTGACAGTTTTATATTCAGGTAGTTAGACTATTTATATTTATTTATTTATTTTTTGATGTGACGAGGCTTAATTCTGTCATCTTTTTTTTTAAACTTTTATTTAATGAATATAAATTTCCAAAGTACAGAATATGGATTACAATGGCTTCCCCCTCATAACGTCCCTCCCACCCGCAACACTCCCCTTTCCCACTCCCTCTCCCCTTCCATTCGCATCAAGATTCATTTTCGTTTCTCTTTATATACAGAAGATCAGTTTAGCATACATTAAGTAAAGATTTCAACAGTTTGCTCCCACACAGAAACATAAACTGAAAAATACTGTTTGAGTACTGGTTATAGCATTAAATCTCAATGTACAGCACACTAAGGGCAAAGATCCTACATGAGGAGTAAGTGCACAGTGACTTCTGTTGTTGATTTAACAAATTGACACTCTTGTTTATGGCATCAGTAATCAATTTACTAATTCTGTCATCTTAATGTTGGTTTTCTATTTGTCCTATCTGTACATTGTTCCTTTTCTACTTTTTTTTGGTATTAGTTGAATATTTTTTAAAAAGTGAAAAATCTCCTTAGAATATATTTGTCCAACTTTGTCTTTAATAGAAGTATTTTTTAGATTTGTATTTTATGTATTTGAAAGGCAGAGTGAGAGAGAGCAAGAGAGCGCACAAGAGATCTTTCATAGACAGGTTCAGTCCCCAAATGGCCGAAACAGTCAGGGCTGGGCCAGACTGAAGCTGGGAGCCTGGAACTCCATCGAGGTCTCCATTTAGGTGGGAGGGGCCGAGCATTTAACCATCTCTGCTGCTTTTCCATGTGCATTAGGAAGGAGCAGCTGGGACAATAACTGGCACTCCAGTATGGGGCGCTGGTGTCATAGGCAGCGGCTTAACCTGCTGTGCCCCATTGCTGGCTCCTAGAAGTTATTTTTGCAAAGCGTCAGGTTCTGGATGACTTTTTTTTTTCTTTCAGCACTTGATTTCTGATGACAGATCAGCCATAAATGTTGACATAGTGCCCTTGTACGTGATGATTTGCTTTGTTATAAAGATTCTCTCTATCTTTGCTTTTCAAGATTTGACCATGGTTTGTCTTCCTTTGGACATGTTAGACATGTTTGCATTTATTGTACTTGGAATTTTTTGGATGTGTGAACTAGTGTTTTTCTTCAAATTTGAGATTTACTCCACCATTATTTCTTTTACTATTTTCCTCTTTCTTTCTCTCCTGTCCTGGTACTTCCAGGATGTGTATGTTGATGTGCTTCATGGTGCCTTATGTTTTTGTAAAGCTCAGTTCGTTTTTTTTTTTTCATTCTTTTTTCTCTGTTCTTGAGATTGCATAATTTCTGTTGACTTACCTTCAAGTTCACTGATTCTTTCTTCTACCAATTCAAATCTGTTGAATCTGTTGCTATGCCCTGCAAGTGATTTTTTATTTTGGTTATTGTACTTTTCAACTCCAAGATTGCCATTTCATTAAAAAATTCTGCCTCCTTGTTGATATCTTTTGTATTTTATATTCATAATACTTTCCTTTAATTCTACATCTGAGCCCTTCAAAAATAGTAGTCTTGTATGCTTTTTTACTCCTAGGTATTTATCATGCTTCCATATTTCTTTGCATGTGTTATAGGTTTTGATTGAAAAATGGGCATTTCAAATAATATATTGTGGCAACTCTGGATGCGGATTTTACCCCTCTGTCTCCATCCAGGACTTGTTTTGTTTGATATGTTTAATGAGTAGACTGAATGAATTCTGTAAATTCTTATTTGCCCTTCAGTGTGCAGCTTCAGATATCCCACTCAGCTTTTCTCCCTTGTTTTCACCTGGATTTCTGGGTATTTCTCTTGGCTCAGCTTAAGACATGTATTGGTTGAAATCGCTGTAAGCGGTTACATTTTCTTGCTTTACCACTGGATTTTCATGTGCCTTAGAAACTGGGGCTATCGTAGGCTGTTGTTCAGCGAGTGTTTGGTCAGAGGTTGTGCTGTCATCTTGAAGCATCCTGCCCTCACCCTCTGCTGACGGATCCACGTGGGAAGTGCTTCCAGGCTGCTCCCTCCCAGCTCTGATTGCTCCTGAGTGGGTGCCCAGGTTTCAGGATTCCCCGGGATGAGAATGATCCCAGGAGCGCCCTCCCTGATTGTCCTCTTGGTTCTCTCAGTTGAACGTGTCAGGGCTTGTGGTTTCATTGTTGCTGCTAGTTTCATGGAGCTACTAGTCCCCCCTCAACTGCTTAGCCATCAGGGTCTCCTCTGTTTTCAACAATGTCCTTAAGCTTGATCGTTTCTGTACCCTGTTCAGGTTCCAAGAGGCCCAATTCTCTTCTTACCAGTCCTTTTGGTTTTTGTCTCTTTGGGCAAAACCTGTGCATCACGGTGCTGAGACTTGGGGCAGGAACGGAGGCTCAGCATCTAGGATGCAGGTTTGCTATACGCACGGGCACCAGGGAAAGGGTGGTGGCCCTGGTTCTTCCCAGCTTGGCCCTCTGTGAATGCCAGCTCCACCCTACAATCTGGGTGAGGGGGTGCCTGAAGCTCCAGTGTTCTGTGCCCCTGACTGGTCTCCTATGATGCCTTTGTCGTCCAAATGGGATATGGGTTGGAGACCCTTTGGTCTCACGTGTTCCCAAACTTATGTAACAGAAGCTGCAGGGGGAAGGATCAGAGACTCCAGGGCCCGCCCCCTCACCCACCCCCTAGAGGGTAACTGAATCTCTAGACTGGGAGCTGAGGGGAGAGGGAATCTCTAGTCCCTTTTCTTGGCTGCACCACATGGAGTAAAGACTTGTAACTCAGAGCTGGGCTGAGAAATGGGGCAGGTCACGCATCAAATGCCACAGCCTGTCACAATGATCACTGATATTTAGTAAGTATTTTTCTGGAAATGTTCCTCCATTTGCTGTGTGCATTTAGGACAGTTGTCATAGGCTTAGGTATATATTTTTCTTTTACAATTTTTACCAGTTAAATTTTGTCAGGGGGATGGGGGCGAGCGGAGTATCCTCTGATTTCCTTGCACAGCTTTACCGGAATGGTACTCATTCTTTCCACTTAAATAGGCTCTCATTTTAGAATAGTGCTGGATTTGCAACAGACAAGTTGCAAAGGTGGTACAGAGGATTGCCATATATACCTCACCCAGTTTTCCCTATTGTTAACTTCTGAGTTTACTGTAATACACTTGAAGTACAGATTTCATAGTGGTGACTTTTTGTTAACTAAATCCTACACTTCATTTGAACAGCATCGAATCTTCCCTAATGTCCTTTTTCCACTCCTTGGAGTAGCGGGTTCCAGGGATTTCAGGCCTGGTCAAGGAGGAAGGCAGGATCGAGTGCTGCACACGCGTGCTTTATTTCGGGCTCCTTTGACAGCTCAGCTTTGCTTGTGGAGCTGGTCCCTCCACAGTTATGGGCATAAGTACCTGACTTTTTATTCCAAGTTCTTGTCCCCGAGAGATAAGAATTCAAAGCAGAGGCATATATACAGTGCACAGGGTTTATTTAAAAGAGAGAGTGAATATACCTTCATGTGTAAGTGTGGGCAGCCCCACATGGAGAGATACCCATTCTGAGTGGGTGCTGCCCATCAGGTCTACGTTAGCAGGAAGTTAGAGTCAGGAGCTGGAGCTGGGTAGCAAATTCAGGTCCTCTCCTGTGTGGGATGTGGGTATCTTAACCCTCGCTAGGTAAATGCCTGCTCCTCCCCCACTTTGAATTCCATTTTCTGCCAACTTACTGAAATCTCTTCATATATATTGAATGCCAACGTCTGTTCTTGGGATCGTGTTCTTAGTTATTTGAAACTTGCTGTAAATAGAACTTCACCTTTAACATACATGGTAATGAGGACCTCATTCATATTCTAATATTATTTTGGTGAAGAGTTAGAATAGGATCATACAATTATTTATCGCACTAAAATACTATCTGTTTTTATATACTCCTTCATTTCATTGCTGCTTTTAAAAGAAAATTTTTTAGAAAGAAAATATGGATGAGTATTGATTTGACTAAGTTCTCATCAAGCATTTTTCAATAATTAAGTGGAAAATTTCAAATAGGTACAAAGATGGGGTGAACCCATCACCTGGCTTCAACATTGTGAACCCAAGGCACATCTTACTTCATCTAAGCATGCCATTTTTTTTTTTTAGTTGGTGAATCATTTTTGAACTTGAAATAGGTGTCACTGCTGTTTTTGTGACTAAGCCATACCTAATGGAAGAAGCTCAGATGAATTCTAAGGGACATTTAATCGTTGGCCCTTTTAAGAGCAGATGAGTGACTCATTTCATCCCGTTTCTAAAGACGAAAGATTCCTGACCCAGTGCCTTAGGAACTTGTAGCTGAGTGGCACCGAGCGCATTTGTACTAGCAAGGATTTGAAAACCACGGCGATTTGCTCAGCCAGGTCAGAATTCGGATTCTGCTCTTCCTGAGTAGCAGAGGAGTGCTTGTCACTAAAGCACGCTGCTCCCTGGAGCGACCTGGATTTCAGCAGGTGTTTTTCAGTTCTGTCCGGGCTGAGATTTCTTAGGTCAGTCAGACACCCTGTTTGCTAGGATTTCTGTGGGATGCTGGAACTTCCCCATCTAGGTCCGGTCTCAGTGCCTGCGTACAGTTCTTTTTTTTTTTTTTTTAAGATTTTATTTATTTATTTGAGAGGTAGAGTTACAGACAGTGAGAGGGAGAGACAGAGAAAGGTCTTCTATCCACTGGTTCACTCCCCAAATGGCTGCAACAGCCAGAGCTGCGCCGATCTGAAGCCAGGAGCCAAGAGCTTCTTGCGGGTCTCCCACGTGAGTGCAGGGGCCCAAGGACTTGGGCCATCTTCTACTGCTTTCCCAGGCCACAGCAGAGAGCTAGATGGGAAGAGGGGCAGCCGGAACTAGAACCGGCACCCATATGGGATGCTGGCACCGCAGGTGGAGGATTAACTTACTGCACCACAGCACCAGGCCCCCGGGACAGTTCTTACACATGAAAATGAGAATTTGAAGTGTGTGAGCTGAGATTGGTCGGTTGTAGGATGAGATTTAGAAGCTCATTCATTCAATGGATGCTTCTTGAGTCTCACTGTGGGCTGGGGGTGGGGGTGAGGGGCCACCGTGGTGAATGGGCACAGCCTGCTGCAAGGTGCTCCAGGGTACCAGGAAGCAGTCACCAGGAGCCACACACATTGCTTGTCACACTTGGGCTGTTGTTAGGGGGCGGAAAAGAGCTCTCCGATATAGGAGTCCCTGAGTTTGTCTTACCTTCTCAGAGAAGATACGCCTGATCAACTAGACTTAGAAAATGAATGGGAGTTGGTGTCGCAGAGCTGCGTGTGTGTGTGTGTGTTTGTGTGTGTGTGTGTGTGTGTGTGTGTGTAGGGAGCAGGCACATGGGAATTGGGAGTGTTCCAGCTAAGCAGCAATACCCACAAGGGGTCTGCAGTGGAAAAGCACTGACCGTGACCCAGGAGCTGAGAGAAGGCAGCCGTGCTGGAGTTTGATACAGGACAGGGAAGGTGGGCAGGTTCCAGACCACACCAAATCGATAGCCTGGGATAAGAAGCCGGGATTTTGTCGTTAGTGCTGTGGGCAGCCACTGAAGGGTTGGGGGCAGAGTCCTGCAGAGTTTGCTAAAGGATCATCTGTCCACTGTATGAAGACTGTAAGGCCCAAGACAGGAAGCAGGAAGATCCCATGGGAGACTGCAGCGCAGGTGATGCAGAGAAGTGGAGAGACCTGAGATCTAACTCAGAGTTAGAGTGTTGTGGCTTTGCCTCTCACGTCACTGTGACCTGCCCAGAGGAAAGTACTCTGCATCATGGGCCCTGTTCACAAATAGGTGCGGATGCATGTGTGTGTGACGTGAAAGCTTCCCAGTACAATACTTTACTGCATGCAAGGCAGATATATTTCATGCCACGCCATGTGGGGGTCATGCATGTTATGTGTGTGAGGGTGCATTGAGGGTCTTCTGAGAACCAAGGAACTCTGATCTTTATCTTGACTGAAGTGATAACGTGTGAGATACGTTATTGGAGAGAGAGAACCCTAATGGTGCAGAAAACCAAGGCAAAAATGCTTTGTCTAGGGTTTCTCCCCATCATCTTCGCCTTCCTCCTCCTCCTTTCCCTCTTCTTAGGCAAGCGTAGGCAGACTTTCTTTAAAGGTCTGGAGAACAAATATTTTAAGCTCTACAGGCCACTCAGTCTTTGCCGCTGGTGCTGAGAAGTGGAAGTGGCCATACATGGCTGATAAACAGATGGGCCTGGCTGTGTCATTAGCGAAACTTGATTCCCTACGATAGCTGGTGGGCCGGGGACAACCTGCTCACCTGGTGTACTGACCTATCCTAAGGAACCCATAGGATCTGTGTCTCAATGAGATAAGGCCCAGGTGCCTGGGAGGCTGGCCCTGCTGGATGAGTCACAGTACCTGGGCTGCGGTGGCCCCTGGGTAAGGCTGACCCTTGGAATGTTTGAGTTTGGGGACCTGGGGTTCAGAGACAGTTTGAGTGATGGTTCTTACTTGGGAGTGTCCTGTCTCAGCCTCAGATGCAGCCAGAAAGCAGGCCAACTGAAAATCCATTGTTCTGTCCAGTTCCTCGGCTCTACAAGGCTGAAGCTGGACTTGATGCCAGGTCAGGGATTGGTTGATACAGCCCTTTTGGGCAGAGCTGTCTGATATAGGGCCTTGCGTCAGTCAGCATGGCCTCCTGGGGGAAGAAGGCTTCAGACGGCGTCTCCAGGCTACTTTTCCTCTCCAGGAATTCCTGGACCTCACTCACCCACTTAACTGCTCTCGGAAGCAAATGGTTTGTGGGAGCAGGTGTTGGAGACAGTGATGTGACTTAACAGGGTGTGGATGGGAGACGCAAGGTGCTTTTGCTGCAAGCTGGCCCCTGCCCTGCTGTGCCTCTGTCACACTCTGCCTGCCACTCCTCCTGCTCTGCTGGGGGAGATCCTTCTCACCTTCCAAGGGCCACGTCCTGACTCTTCTCTTTGGAGGACTCCCCCAGCCCTTTGCAGCTGGGGGCTCAGGGTGACTGTGTATCGAGGAGGAGGCGGAGGCACCAGTCTGCTTCCTGGGCGGATTAAAGAATCTCAAGAGTGCACGGATTCTGCTTTTATCCATCCTTGAATTCCAGCTGCCATTCTCATACCTAGGAGGAACGTGATAGATTGGAGAGTCAGATGACTGTCCTGGAAAGGGAATAAGCTTTTGGTCTCTGATAATTATTCCCTCTTTAGTCTCGAGCAAGTTTGATGTCTTTGAGCCTGAGTTTACCCATCAGGTAAATGGGCCTGATAAAACTGGAGGCTGTGCTCCTGTTCGATCGCCAGCGATGACTGTGGCAAGGTGTCTCATCACACCGGGTCTGGGAGTACGTGGCGATCAGGACGAGGCCCTGGGTGAATTTTCAGGACTCAGCACTGTGTTTGGTGTTCTGGATTCTAAGGCATCTTTGATTCTAAGATGCTGTTGTTTTCTGTATGTCTCTAAAACAGATTAGGAAAGATTAGAAGCCCCTGGGAACTTTCTCATGCACCAGGCCAGTGACACCACTGACTTGAGGTTTGCACATTGGTTTCATTCATTTACTCGTTTCCTTCCTTATGTATCTCTTTAATCACTATGAAAAAACAACTCCCAGGTGATCCTGGTACAGCCAGGACTGAGAGCACCGTTGCAGTAAAGGCAGATAACTCACTGCCCCTTATCACCAGGGAGTCTTATTTCTGTTTGTTGATGGGGCCCTGGCAGACATTTCCGGGCTCCTGAGAGCCCCAGACACGCCTTCTCTCCTGGGAACTGTGTCTCAGCCGACAGGCAACAGAACCCTGTTGCGGCACCTTACTCCCTTGCTCTGCCTGGGGCACAGCCTTGCGTTTGCAGCCCTGGAGGCTCCTAGACTCAGCTCCAGTGGATCAGGGGCGAGGCGGACAGGGCCTGGGGATTGTGGGAACCAGGTGCTGCCAGGACAGGGTGGAGGAGTTGTGAGGGAGGATGTGCGGGAGCTAAAGCTTCCCCGTGGCCGCTGCTCAGCTTCCGTCCTGGCAAAGGAGCGAGGAGCCGGGCTGCTGTCCCGATGACAGAGGTGATAAAGTGGAAAATTGTGTGCCTTTAGGATCTGTGGAATATGGTGGATGATGAACCTGTTCCGAAGGAGGCGGTCACCAGAGGCTCTGCTTGGCAAAGGATGCCTGGACTGTGTTTAACGCCAGTGGACAGGGAAGATGTCAGCTCCCAAGGAGCATTCAGGACAGTTGCTATCCCCATGTCGCCAAGTGGATAGCAATTGCCAGACTCCCTCATAGGATGCCGTTTGCAGCCCAGACGTGTGGATCAGTCGATGTTTTTCAATCAGGCCCTGGGCTCTGTGACCTTCACGATTTGGGGCAGACCCTTCAGTCGTCTCACCTGTCCCATGGGAATGACACCTCAGGGGACTGCTGTGGGGTGGAGTAAGCTACCAGAAGGGAAGTGTTTGGTGTGGTGTGGCGCATGGCGCACAGCCACCCGTGGCCACGATGGCCTTCTCGGGGCTCTTGCTGCGCCAGCGCGTCTTAGTCGCCCTGTGACCTGTTGTATGCTCCTCGTTTCAGCCAGACACTGAGGGCACTGAGATGGTAGCCCTGACTGCCTGGAGGGGGTGACCCTCTCTGGGGTCCTGGTGGAGATGTGTTCACTGTGTGTAGGATCTGCTCGGGGTGGGCACCTGTTTTCTACCTGCAGCACTTCCTCGTAGTGACACTTTGCCTATTTTAGCCTGTTCGCGGGTTTAAGAGAAGTCACTCGTTCGTGGCTGTATGAGAGTCTTTCAGCGACCACACATGCTCCATTTCTGAAGCAGCTGGGCTCGTAGAGTTTATTTTGAAACTAGAAATAGCATTGCAAGTGGTAGCTGGGTTCCCGGCTCAGCCCACAGGGCTCGCTCTTCAATTGCTAACGCCCCTGAATGGCAGCCGTGGTCAGATGGCTTTGCAGCAGCCTGTCCTTATTTGTACATTGGCCCAGGAGGAAAATGCGTCTTGACTCCCAGTGGGGAAAGCAGGGACGTCTTTTCCCGGAAGAGCAGCTCTTTTTGGAGCCACACTGAAGGGGAGGAGGGGCAGCTACACCTGAGCAGTACACCTTTAGCTGTGCAGAGCTGTCGGCAGAGAACACAGTTCTGTGCCCTCAGGGAATAACGTTTCCTGTTGGGATGAAATGAACAGATCACAGAGTTCACGGGGGCATTTGTGTTCCTGGGCTGCTTTTGCTCTGTGCTGTCACCAGGCACTTAAAGTGACTCTTCATAGGCAGGGCCCAGCATCGCATCTGCATGTGCAGACCCAATGCCTTGCTTTGGTCTCCTGGCTTCCATGGTGTTCTGCCAGTATTCTGGCATCCAGGACGGGTTCCAGGCATGTCCATGGAGGGCCTGAGCGAGCAGACTGTAATATCCTTGGTCTGCGTGGATGTGGCAGTCCAGGGCGTGGGAGAAGGCTCCTGTTCCTTCCCTTTGTCCTCCACCCACCGGCATCTACCTACATTTTCTTTACTCCCTCATTAAAGGTTTGTCACTTTACAGCCTTAGGAGAAGGAACAGGGTTAGAAAATGGCCCAGCTACAGGGTGGTGGTGCTTCTGAGAGCCTTCGTGAGTTAGTGGGACTTGGGTGCAGTGGTCTCAGGGGAAGGCCGGGGCGCAGTAGCATGTGACAAGCCAGGCCTCGGCAGCGTCTCCGTTTCCCCTGGGCTGATGCTGTTGTCATCATCTCGGCACAGACAGACACCGCTCTGAGCAAGGTGCTTCCTGTTCTCATGACTGCACACCATGAAGCCCACAGGGGACAGCCTCCTTGTTTCCTGTCACTATGTCTGGGTTCCCAGGAGAGAGGGCAACACACACAGGTTCAGAATTGGGTACCAGGTGACCTGTTTTACCCCAGGTAGCCCAAGGTACAAACAGTTTTTAAAAGTAAAATTAAGGTGTTGTACTGTTTTATCATTCAACCACTTTAATTAATACTGGAAGGTGCACAGAGAATTTGGAGTGCAGAAGTAAAATTTTAATCTTTGTTTCTAAATTCAATGCAGTATTTTTTAAATTTTAGATTAACTTACAATACTTATACATTTTGAAGGAGTACAATATAGCTTGTCAGTGCACAGACATAGCTTCAGCAGACTGTCGCAGCCAGCTGGCCTTTCATTCCCTTATTTTTTCTTTGTGTTTGGAGCTCCACTCTTCCTGTTCTTTATACAGCATATTACTCCTCATCATGAGCCATGGTCACCTCGGTGTGCTGCAAACACAACCTGGTAGGCTCACCCTGCTGTGTTTTAGTATCCATCATGCAAACTCCCCCTCCTCCTCCACCTACCATTCTCAGCTGCTAGGATTTTAAATTTGACTAGCGTGTGTGTGTGTATTGTTGTTGTTATTTTTTAAAAGATTTATTTATTTGAAAGGCATACTTAGAGAGAAAGGCAGAGACAGACCTGACTGCTGGTTCACTCCCCAATGACCAGAGCTGGGATGATCTGAAGTCTGGAGCCAGGTGTTTCTTCTGGGTCTCCCACGAGGTTGTAGGGGGCCACGTGCTTAGCCCATTTTCCACTGCTTTCCCAGGCCATAGCAGAGTGCTGGATCAGAAGAGGAGCAGCTGGAACTCCAACCAGCACCCATACGGGATGCCAGCACCGTGGGCGGCAACCTTACCCACTGGACCATATTATTGTTTTAAACTTCCACCTATGAGAGCAAACGTCTGGCTTGTATCACTTAACGTAACGATATCTAGTTCCATCTATTTGCTGCAAATGTTAGGACGTCATTCTTTATTATGACAGAATAATAATATTCACTATGTACACATACCACATTTTGTTTATCGTTCATCCATTGATGGATACCAAGGGTGACTCTGTATCTTGGCTACTGTGAATAATCCTGCAGTGAGTATAGGAGTACGGGTATCTTTTTCATATGCTGATTTCATTTCCTGATGTACCCAGAAATGGATCGCTGGGCCGTGTGGTAGATCCGGCTTTCTGAGGAACCTCCATACTTTTCTCTGTAAAGCCTGTACTGATTGACATTCCCACCAGCAGTGTGTAGGCTGCCTGTTCTCCACATCCGTGCTAACATTTGTTAATTTTTTGTGTCTTTTTGAAAGCAGCCATTCTAACTGGAGTGAGATGACACGTCATTGTGGTTTTGATTTGTATTTCCCTGATTGTTGATGATGTTGCACGTTGTGTCATGTATTTGTTGGTCATTTGTATTTCTTATGAGAAATGTCTGTTCAGGTCCTTTGCCCATTTTTAAATTAGATTGGTTATTATTTTGTTGTTGAGTTTTGTGAGTTCCTTATATATCCTGGATATTAATCCTTTGTCAGATAATATTTTGCAAATCTTTTCTCCCATTCTGTTAGTTGTCTCTTCACTCTGTTAATCCTTCCTTTTGGTGTGAAAAGGCTTCTGAGTCCATGGGTTTTGGGGTTATAGGACGATGAGGTTTTCAGTTCTGTCTCAAGTTGAAGAAGAATTTCCATGGGGACCGGGACAGTGAGCCCAGCAAGATTTACTGAGAGCTAGAAACCCGCTGCCGCAGCAGCCCCGAGTGGGGCTCTAAGGGAGGAGTTGCCCAAGAAGCTTGCCAGTGCTGGCTCTTTTTTACACAAAGTGAGTCTCTCTGATTGGCCCATTTCTAAAAAGTGAGTACAGATTTAACCAATCAAGAGGAGGGGCAGAATAACAACCAGTCAGAAGGCAGGAATAACAAACAATCAGGAGGCCAGAATAACAACCAATCAGGGAACTAAATGTATATGCTAATGAGACATGCTATGCGAACCAATCAGGGAACTGACATTGTAGTAGGCTGTTTTGTACAGAGTTCTCAGTCAGGTATGTTCCGCAGACTCAACTAAGTCTGAAGATTACGTTGTATGTTTTCCCCAAATCCTGTCTCCCCTCCCTCAAGGCTCTTAGAGAGTTGTGTCATGGATTTTTCTCTACTGTGTCTTTTTTTTTTTTCTTTCCAGGGGTCCCTGGATCCCTATCAGAGCCTTATCCGGAAAGCTGCTTCCTGTGCCAGCCTCTTGAAGTGTTTTCCCTAATAGTTTCACAGTGTCAGATCTTAAATTTAGGTCTTTGATCCACTTTGAGCTGATTTTTGTGTAGGGTGACTGGTCAAGGTCTTGTTTCAGTCTTACCAGTACCATTTATTGAAGAGATTGTCTCTTCTCTGGGCTACATTTTTAGCTTCTTTTTCAAAGATAAGCTGCTGATAGATGAGTGGATTTATTCCTGGGATTTCAGTTCTGTTCCATTTGTCTGTGTGTCTATTTTTATGCCAGCATCGTGCTGTTTTGGTTACAATAGTTCTATAGTATGACTTGAAGTCTGGTTTTATGATGCCTCCTGCATTGTTCTTATTGTTCAAAATTGCTTTGGCTATTCAGGGTCTTTTATGTTTCTTTATGGATTTTAGGATTGTTTATTGTAGTTCTGTGAAAAATGTCATTGGTATTTTGGTAGGAATTACATTAAATCTGTAAAATACTTTCAGTAATATGGATATTTTAACAATATTATTTGTTCCAATTCATTAATATGGAAAGTCTTTCTGTTTTTGTGTCCTGATCAATATCTTTCAAAAATGTTATGTAATTTTCATTCTAAATGGCTTTCACTACCTTGATTAATCAGAGGTGTTTTATCTTTTTGGCAGCTATCAGAAATGGGACAGCTCTTAGGATTTCTTTTTCAGTGAGTTCTGTGTTGGAGTATACAGATGCTACTGATGGTGTTGCTTTTGTGTCCTGAAGCTTTACTGAATTATTTCTGATAGTCTCCTCGTGGAGTCTTTTGGTTTCTCTCTATTTAGAATCATGTTACCTGCAAATAGGTATAGTTTGGCTTCTTCGTTTGCTATTTGTATGTCTTTTCTTTCTTTATCTTACCCAATGGCTCTGGATAAAATTTCTAATACTGTATTGAGTAAGAGTGATGAGAGTGGACATCTTCTCCGGGTTTCAGATCTTAGAGGAAATGCTTTCAGCTTTTCAACATTCAGTACGATGTTGTGTTATTTCACGCAGCCTTTCTTATGTTGAGGTACTTCTGTACCTACTTTATTCAAAGTTTTTACCCTGAATGGGCATTGACTTTCACTGAATGCTTTTTCTGTATCTAAAGTGATCATGTGATTTTTACCCTTTACTTTGTTGATGTGATATATGAAATTTGTTGATTTGTATATGTTATGTTAGACCATCCCTGCATCCCTGGTGTGATTCCCCCTTGGTCAGGGTGAATGATTTTTCTGGTGTGTGATTAGCTTCAAGTTCTGGATGATTTTGAGTTGCCACCTAATCCCCATATTGAAAAAGTGGGAGCTACTTGCAGAGCTAAAAACATCACAATGATTCTCAAAATTTAGTGCATTCAAATGACCAGGGGTCTTGTGAACAGGAAGACTCCTTTTAAATAAAGGGCTATTCCTTGATGAGGATGCACAGAATTACAGAAGTGAAAATCGTGATGAGCCAGGCCTCTACAGTACTCTGTATTGAGTACACTCCTTTTAATGCAGCCACTCATGAGCCAGCCTTGTTCCTAGGCCCGTTTACAAATGGGGAAACTAAGGCTTCAGAAATTGGAGGACTCGGTCAAGTCCCAGACTCTTGCTGCTACCCTCTTTGAGCAGATCTGGGGGGGATCCCAGGAACCTGCAGTTTCACAGGTGCTCCAGGGGGTCCCCGGACTCCAGTTTGAGAAGCATTACCCTGGACGTTGCGCTCACAGTGGGCAGGAGCTCTGTCTTGCTCAATGCTCCATCTCCAGGGCCTACTCAGTTCAATCAGAACTTGGTGATGGAGCATCCCTTGGGAATCTCAGGATTCCCCTGCCCAGATCCCAGAAGTCTTAAAATAACCCAGTCCAGAACTCATGCCCTCGTTCTGACAACTTTGGTCTCATTGCCAGTAATTCTCTCTGCTTCCTTGGTTCTGTTCTCGGGATTCTTGACTACTCCCTGACCCTAAGTCCTTGCTTCCTTGTTGCGCTGGGCCCCAGGCCTTCCCTTGCTCTTGTCAGTACTTTTTGTAGGTACTGGGGCTCTGTCTCCAACAAAGTGAGGTTGCTGGAACCCTCTTACCTGGGCAGGCTTGCCTGGGGTTGCCCTCTGGCCTGTTCTAGGTTCTTCGTCCTGTGACGCATGAGTCTGTTGGGACACCACCTACCATCTAACTCAAAGTTAGAGTTTCAGTTGCACTTGCCAGAATGGGCTTCTTCTCACTCTTTCCACTGCATTCTTTTTCCATAGTAGCTAATTCTAGTTTCTGAGCCTAGCCACCATCTCAGCCTGTCATGTCTAGGGGCAGTCAGCTCTGTTCTAATATGATCAAGTGATACAGATCTTAGGCACCAGAGGGGGTGGACTTGGGTTCAGTTATTGGCCCACAGGCAAGCTTTTTCTGCTCTCAAAGCTCATATATGCAAGTCAGATATGATGGTCCTACCCTCACCTTCTGTGTGTTGTTGTGAGAATTAATTAGGATTTTGCACATAAGGTACATGGTGTTGTAGTGACCATGACACTAAAGTTCAGTTTTCTAAAATAATATCGATTGATTTTATTTATTGATTGATGGGAGGGAGAGGGAGAACCAGTAATCAGAGCTGGTTTGGGGCAAAGTTTGGAGTTGGGGACGCAATCCAGGTTTCCCATGTGGGTGAAAAGAACCCAACTACTCAAGCCATCATTGTTGCCTCTAAGGCTCTGCATTGGCAGGAAGCTGGAGTCAGGAGCCAGAGCCAGGGATTGAACCCAGGGACTTGAATGTAGTACCATTTTAACTAGTATGCAGAAGTTTGCCATCCATCTTTAATTAAGTCGTATGTTTCATTTGCAGATTGTCTTTTTTTTTTTTTACAGAGTTTTTATTTGAAAGGTAGAGTTATAGACAGAGAGAGGGAGAGACATAGAGAGGTCTTCCATCTGCTGGTTCATTACCCACATGGCTGCAATGGCCAGAGCCAGGCGTATCTGAAGCCAGGTGCCAGGAGCTTTTTCTGAGTCTCCTACATGTATGCAGGGGCCCAAGCACTTGGGTCATCTGCTGCCTTCCCAGGCCACAGCAGAGTGTTGGATCAGTGAGAAGCAGCTGAGACACGCATTGGTGCCCATTTGGGCTGCGGGCACTATAGGTGGAGGCTTAGCCTTTTAGCCCACAGCCTGCAGATTGTCTTGACAATGAATGTTGAACAATAATGTTTTGTTTTAAATTAGTCCATCAGTTTTGTGTCAAGACAAAACAAAACCCACTTCTCACTCTGTGTGTGGCCTGGGCTTGAAGACAGTCTTGGATTTTGATCCTGGATCATGTGACCTTAGGAATCTCATCTAACCACTCTCAGCCTCAGTTGCTACATCTTTAGAGTGGGGATAATAACACCTTTTGGGTTAGTAACAGTGCTTTGGAAAACATCCACCAGGAAGCAGACAGCAATTGCGTGTTGAGTGTGCCGCATAACACACTTGGCTTTAGAAGTGAAGAAACCTATTAGAATCAGGCCTGCTCAAAATGTCCCTCTTTTGCCTAAACCTCATGAGAAAACTTTTCTGGGAACCTGTCATATATGAGCATGCCAGGGAATTTCTAGTGTACGATGAAGCTACTCCAGTGTTTATTTTCATGCCCTGTGTGTGCTTTGTATATTTGAAATTATTTAATCACTTCATTATCATTTCTTCAATGTCTTGCATATATCCTGGCTAACTCTCCAGGGTGCGTACCTCATCTGTCCACTGTTCCACTTAGGCAGGCATCATGAATGTCAGCCCAACAGAAGCAGGGCTGGGGACTCCTGATTGCTGTCACTCAGGTTGTCTCTGTCTCTACCCACCTGCCTTTGTGTTCAGTGTCTTGACTTTGGAGGGTACTTCATTGCCATCTGGAAATCAAGCCTCTTGTTGCTGTAATGCTATCTTTTTGTAAGATGGAGCCTGTCAAAAATAGTGAGATGGGAAGGAGAACTGGTTAGATCGGAGATCATTATAGAAGAAATGCAAGGCAACCCAGGATTCTGCCTAGCTCCTGAAGGTAAAACTGTTGGACCCATTGTTGGATGAGATTGCACACTGTGTCAGCTGTGGTCCATCTTCATCTATCTATCTACCCATCAATCCATCTGTTTGTGCATCCGTCCATCTACCCACCCACCCACCCATGCAATTGTCCATACATCCACCTATCTATCCATCAGTCCATCCAGTTATCCACCCATCCATCTATTCATTGATCCACCCACCCACCCATCCATCTATTCATTGATCCACTCACCCACCCATCCACCCATCCATCCAATCATTCATCCATCCATTGTGTTAGGAGTCCTAGTAAGTAATGAAATACACTGTGGGCAAAACCAAGCATGTACTGTGCTGTTGTGACTGTGGGTGAGGCCCATACAATCAGGTAGTCCCGTGAAGGGGTATATAATTATGACACAGTAAGTACTTTGATGAAAAACACTTGACAAGGAAACCTGAGTGTGAGGAGTCACGAAAGCATCTTCTAACTGATTAGGTGACATTTGAACTGAGATACGAATAAGGAGCTAACAGTTACTGAGTGCTTTATATGTGCTAGGCCTTCTTTGATTAGTTATACCTGTTTACATATGTGAACTCTTCATCCTCATGGAGAAGCAGTTATTACTATCATGGCCATGAAGAACTAAGAAATAGAGATGATTAGACTTCTGCACCAGGGTCTAACAAGGTATTTACAGATCTAGAATATGAAGTCCAGCTCAGAATCCACTTACTCCATCTGAGGCATGGGCAGGAGTTAATTAAATAGGTAGAAGAATGCGGGATGAAAGAACCCTCCAGGGCACAGGACCATTGAAGGACTGGGGATGTGGATGATTCCAGAAAGTGGGTAGAGGGCAGAGAATGAAGAGGAGATGGGAGAGTAAAGGGCAGGAAGTAAATCGGTAGATGCCAAGCTGTGCAGGGCCTTCTAAACCATATTTTGAGAAATTTTCTGTTTCTTTTTTGAGCAGTAAGGAGCCATTGAAGAATTTTAAGCAGGAGAAGGAGTGAGGACACAATAATATTTTCAGTAGACGTGTGAGAAGGGAGTGAGGAAGGCCGGGGGGATGCGTGGATTGCCCTTTGGAGGCTGCTCTGTGAGCTGAGAGCCTGCGTTAGGCTTATACCCAGGGAAAACCATAAATGTCCATAAATGTCTTGGCAGGGAGTTCAGGAGGTAAAATGGCAAGTCTTGGATATGAGAGGATCTTGGGGTTATCAGGGTAACCACTGCACTTGGATAGTTGGCTTAGGCGGGGCTGCTGGTGGCTCTGGTCCTTCACAGCCCCAGGCCATTGCTGGCTATGATTGGATTGTGACTTGGAGTCCCACCAGATTGCTGTACCATTGAGACAGGTAAGACTTGTCCATTCACTTGCATCACCTTAACTGCCCCTTCGCTGTCTACAGATGCTTCTATTTGCTGCTTCTGTCTCTGACCCTGAGTGACTTCTTGGGCTCTGCGAATGGTCTGGGGCTCTGGCTATCTCCCACTTGCTGGAATGGATTGAAACATCTCATTGATCCTGCTCTGTGAAATCTGCCTGTCCACTAAAGGGGCTTTGTAAATGCTTGATCTTTTATTTGATCTCTAAAAATGGAGCTTTTTGATCAAATGTGATGCAGGCTTATTTTTGAACCAATTTAGCTTTCATCCAGCAGCCTCAGGTGAGCCTTGGCATTAGCTAGATTGAGTGTGGATTGCAGAGATGGTATTTCTTGTCAGAGTTCCCAGGTTGGCATCTCTGTGAGGTATGTTGGGGTTTTATAAATCTCGACTGTTGGGGAATCAGAGAAAGCTGGGATCAGGAATGGGATAGCTGACTTTACTGAATTGTCCGGTCCTCATGGCAGATCTAGGGAAATCTGACGTAAAACATGAGATACACGAAGAGGTGTATTAATGGTGGGTAACAAGCCAGGTGGGCTACAGCCTCTTGATTTATTTTGCTGGTGTTAGGTAGTCAGACCTGAAAAATCTCTTAAGGGTATGAGAGGAAAATGCCTCCCTGCACTTTAGGGGCTAAAGGATAGAGACTCATTGTCAAGGTTCAAGCTGGTCGGCGCCGCGGCTCAATAGGTTAATCCTCCACCTAGTGGCGCCAGCACACCGGGTTCTAGTCCCGGTCGGGGTGCCGGATTCTGTCCCGGTTGCCCCTCTTCCAGGCCAGCTCTCTGCTGTGGCCAGGGAGTGCAGTGGAGGATGGCCCCAGTGCTTGGGCCCTGCACCCCATGGGAGACCAGGAGAAGCACCTGGCTCCTGCCTTCAGATCTGCGCGGTGCGCCGGCCGCAGCGCGCCAGCCGTGGCAGCCATCGGAGGGTGAACCAACGGCAAAAGGAAGACCTTTCTCACTGTCCACTCTGCCTGTCAAAAAAAAAAAAAAAAAGAATTTTAAAGGTTCAAGCTAAGTGGTCTGGTTTTGGGACAGTGGTTCAGTTACAGTGTTCCTATTAATATTGCTGCCAAACGAGCCACCCATATATTAGTAGTAGTATAAAAATATTTTAATGCTCCTGAATTCTTTGAGTCAGGAATTCAGACAGAGGATGTTGGATTGGCTTGTGTCTGTTCCTCGGGGTCTGGGGCCTCTGCTGGGGTGACTGGAAGGCTGAGGGCTGGAGTAATCTGGGACCGTATCTACTGGTTCACCTGGTGCTGATGCCGGCTCTTGGCTGGGACCCGAGCTGTTCCGTCAGCCGGAACATCTACATATGGTCTCTCTGTGGGCTTGTTTGGTTGGACTTCCCCACAGCATGGCTGCCCAGTTCTAGGGATGCACATTGAGAGCACAGAGGACATGACTGTCACTCTCACAGATAGCCACGGAGTCACATGGAGTCATTCCAACAAACCTTGTGGTCGGGAGTCGATGTCCGTCCAGGTTCAGGGGAGAGGACATAGACTCCTGGGAGGGTCTGAGAGGAGAGTCAGGGTTGCATCTTAAGGAAATGAAGGATCATTAGGGCCATCCTTGTGAGATATCCCTACCCAACCCTACTCTGATGGAGACACTTATGTCAAGGTCATGGTTATTCCAGATGACTGTGGAATCTCTGATCAAAGCTCATCAAAGTTTCAGAGGGATCTTTTGATCTCTAGGTTGAACTTCAATATCCAAATGGAATATCCAGAACAGTAACCCATGACTGTGGCTACTGTGTATGTAAATGACTATTTGGTTTAATTTAAAAAATGCTAGCAATCCTTTGGAAGTTGTCCATGGCAATCTGATTGAGTCATCTGGATGAGTTCTGACTTCTCCCCTGTTGTACTGTACCCGCAGCCCCCCATAGCTTGTCTCCAAGGTTCATCCAGCTACCCATCTGTCTACCTAGAAATTATGAAAAGACTACAGTGTGCTAGGCACTTCATGGAGCCGTACGAACAGCAGGAGACATGGGAGAAGCCACATAGCTCAGTAGATCATAGCTCATACCCTCAGGAACTCATTGTGTCTGAAGAGACTGTCTTGCACAAGTAAGTTGGACTTGTGGGGATCATGGGGAAGCTCTGGTCTACAGCTCAGCAGTCTGCTGAGGAAGCCACACCCTGGGCCTGACATGCAGTTGGCTTCTGCTATGTGTGCGACTCTCCTCTCGTTCCTTCTGGTATTGGCAGAGAGTCCACATTTGCTACCAAAGAGGCTGGGACCCTTTTTTTAGGTTGCATGTTACTGAGCTTTGCGACGCTTGATGAATATAAAATGGAGAGAACTGAGAGCCAGCCAGACACCCTACATAGATTAGGAGAAGGGAGGCAGGTATCTGGGGGCATTGCAGTTTCCTTGCAAGCACCCTGCTCAGGACCGCAGTTTCCCTTCCTGCCTGCTTCCACCCTCTCCCATGCAGGTGTGCCTGCTCGCCATGGGGTCATCTTTGCCTCGTTCATGTCTGCCGGTACTGAGGCAGCAGGGGAACGAGGGGTCAGCTGACACGCAGAGGAGCCGGAATCCAGCGTTGTCATGACACTGGCGACCGAACCAGGGAGAGGCTCACAAGGGCACACAAAGGACACCAGGCAGTGATGAGTTAGACCAGTGGCTTCATGCAGTGTTCAGGTGATTAAGTGGTTATTTTTGAGGGACTTTCTAGACACTATTTTAAAACTTCCATAAATTTAATTGCATTTGGTTGAATCACAGTGAGCCGTGGTTTGGATTTTTTTTTCCTTTTTTCAAGTGTGAAGGATTGATTCTCAGCACTTGCTCTCCCCCTCCCTCCCCACCAAGGGAAAGCTCCTTGGTCTCACCCACTGTGGGCTGGGTGATGGACGACTCAGGATCCCGGGGGCGTCTCTGTGCCTCAGCGCCATGTTGAATGTCATCGGTGGGAGCCTGGTAACCTTTCTGGGGACACGAGGCAGGGGGTCCTGTTTGGGAGCCCCATTGTCAGAGTATCTCCTGGAATGCCACGGTTCTGATCCAGTGCGTGCTTGCTCAGCCCCTCTCTGGCCCAGTGTGTGTTCTGTCAAACACTGCAACCTCTGAACAGCCATTTGTGGTCTCTACACTTCTGAGGAGGACAGGGAGGCCCAGAGGGACAGAGGAATTTGTTGAGAGTGACTCCGCACGCACCTCAGATCAGGTGCCAGGGCTGTCCATCAGCATCCAGAGCTGGAGGTCTCTCTCCCGTCTGCACATGGGGCTTTCAGAAGAGGGGAAACCTTATCCACGTGGTGAAACCAGCTCCTTTGTTAACTTAACATGTTAATAGAAACTGCACTTTCTGTTAAGCACCTAAAATACTCCCCGCTTTGCCCCTCCCAGGTGTGCCCGCCCATCTCCAGCCCCCGCCTGAGCTGTCAGCGTCTGCTCGCCTGCATGTCTGGGCTGGCTCTGAGATTCTGACTCAGATGGGTCAGGATAGGGACTTTGGACTTTTCGCAGAATCTGTTGGGTGGTTCCTTCTGTGCCGGTATGAGAATGCCCCACTTCCTGCCGGCCATCTGTGTGCCCACAAATTGTTTTCTCTGTGACAGCCCTGCTGGAAGCAAACCTTCCCACCTGGCGTTTGTGAGTGTCCGCCCCGGGCATGTGAGTGGTGTCCCCTCTGCCAGTGGCGCTGCACAACCTTCACCTTCTCTTAGCATCTTTTGCTCCGCACATTTCCGTGTTGCAAAGGGGCCACAGTTTCCATATTTACAACAAGCAGCAGGACTGCAAATTAGTTTTCGTGACAGACTGAAGATAACCAGCTGTAGTTCAGGATTCAGATTTGTACTGTTATAAAAATATGTATTCACAAAACTAAAATTTCAAATTACTTCCTTCATGTCTCAAAATAAATAATGTGCTGGCTATATGAGATGCAATGAAGAACTACTTCTAATTTTTAGCAAAACCAAAAATTAGCATATTCAAAAAACCCCTCTTTGTGACTTAGCTTTTTGAAAAATTTAAAACACAGCTCTGTGTGTGTAGTATTTTTTTAAAAGATTGTATTTCTTTATATGAGAGAGAGTTACAGACAGTGAGAGGGAAAGACAGAGAGAAAGGTCTTCCATCCACTGATTCACTCCCCAAATGGCCGCAGTGGCTGGAGCTGGGCTGATCTGGAGCCAGGAGCCTCTTCTGGGTCTCCCACTCGGGTGCAGGGGCCCAAGGACTTGTGCCATCTTCTGCTGCCTTCCCAGGCCAGAGCAGAGAGCTGGATAAAAAGAGGAGCAGCCGGGACTCGAACCAGTGCCCATATGGGATGCTGGTATCTAGGTGGAAGATTAACCTATTGCCCCACAGCGTCGGCCCCGGTTATGTAGTACTATAACATTAAAAAAGTCTCCAAGATATACATACCTCTAGTCCTATTTTGTAAATACAGCTAACATGTTGTCCCCTGATCTTTGTTTTCATTTTTTTGAAAAATATATTTGAAAAGGCAAGGGCAGAGAGAGAGAGAGAGAGAGTGTTTCCCCACCTGCTGGTTCACTCCCCAGATGCCTACAATGGTTGGAAGCTGGGAACTGGGAGCTCGAGAGCCCCCCAGGTAACTGAGCTGTCAGTACCACCTCCCAGGTCTGCATTCTGGAATTAGGTAGCTAGAGCTTGGTGTTGAGCCTAGAAACAATGATACAAGACACAAGGGTCCTAAACTGTGACTTATCAAAGGTAGACCAGAGGCATGCCCCTGTGCTTATATTTCTAACCAGTTTGAATGCATTTTATATCCTTTTTAACTTAACAGTATGTTATAGTGGTGTACTGTTTGGTTACACAGGCTTTGTAAAATTTGGAAGCTGTACACACACAAACACATGTTAGGGCCACATGTATCTCCTAACGCATCGTCTTGTTTCTCTTTTCTTGTCGAATTATGTCATTAGGGTAAGTTTTCCAGAATTAGATTACTTGATCAACGATAAGGATGGAACTTCGTAAATACTGCCATAGGATTGTGTCAACTTACGGTACAACCTTTAAGAATTAAATAACCCGTGGAGGGACATTTAGCAGTAAATTCTGCTGTAATGTGTAATGTGTTCCTAACAATCCCTGTACCATCCGGAATCAGGCAGCAAAAAGCCCACAAAACTTCTGAAGTGTTGGGATACAACACTCAAACATTTTGTCAGTAGCACAGTCAAAAAAAAGTGTATACAGTTTTACACATGCTGTGTGGTTGTGAAATCTGTGAAAACTGCAAGGAATGTGGCACTTTACTTTGAAAATGTTCTGAAGTGGGCCTGGGGAAGTGAGCATGCAAAGGGCCCATGACACACATGGTGAATGGAGACAGCTGGTAGGGGTGTGTGTGTGTGTGTGTGTGTCCTGCATGGCTCACTTCCGCTGCGTGTGCCTTTCTGCATTTGTTGGTGTTTTCTGTTGAATGAGATTGTGTATGAGCAAATGCAAAAGTGTGTGTGATGCTCAGATTGTTCTCTAATCTATCAGTCGTGCTGAAACAAACTGTGTTTTCAAAATGAGTGAACGTGGTACTGACTGTACTTTTGTGTTTGTATTTCCTCTTGTTTGACTGCCGCCTTATGCTTCTGTTCAATTTGCAAACAGGAGCTGTGGTGCCAGAACATTTTTATCTTTATATTTAGACATAGAAAGGCACATAGGTAATTGCCTCATTTTTGCCTTATGATATGTAATTTTTCTACTTTAAATTATTTTTATAAGAATTGCATCCACTTTATGGCAAAGGTTCCATCATGACCTGTGTCCTGCCTGCCTTGTCTTCATACTTGGAATTGAGAACAACTTGAACTACAGAATGAGCTTCTAGTACTTTCCATTTATAAGTGAAAACAACCCAATGCTTCTTGTTTATTTGTTTTTAAACAGAAGTCTGACTACCAGCTAGTATTTATTGGTTGTACCATGATGCCCTTGGCAGTTGGGAGGGTCATGTTGAGTTTTGTCCTTGATAGAAATCCTGTCTGAGCCTCCTGCTCAGGCTGGGATGGTGCTGGTGTGCTCGTAAGGAAGGGGCGAGGCTGTACCAAGCCGTGGAGGTGACATCTCCAGATCCTGTCGTGTAAATGTGATTTTCCTCCTAATGTTCCATCCAGGCCCTGAATTCTTGCATGGGTATCACACCCTGCACAGCCTTCCCATGCCCTGTGAAGGAGAGAAGTGAGTGGTCTTTGCCCCAGCACCTGCTTTGCTTTCTGGGTAACTTTAAGGTGCTGGAGCCTCAGTAACTCATTGCCCTACTGGAGAGAAAAAAATCTTGTAGCTTAAGAAATGTCAACAGTGTCTCCCTGGAATTTTCCCAGAAAATGATAATGAAATTCTTATGCCCTTGTATCACAGCCCCTTTGAAGTACCAACCTCTGAGTCATGCTAAGGGTCAGATATTCTGTGTTCCACTAACTAGCGGGCTGCCTCTGTGGGTGCTACATCTGGCCATTCTATTACACACAGGCTTTTTTTTTTTTTTTTTTTTTGTACACACATGAATTCTTTTAAAACTTAGGAAGGGATTATGACTTGTGCCTGGGACTGAACACTCACATTGGTGCCCCAGAAACATCCGGGGTTTGATGGAACCGCCCTGAAGATAGCCTTATGTTCTGGGTTACCTAATACTAATTCCTCCATCTGGACACTTAGAATCAGAAAGCCAGAAGGAACCTTCTGGAAGGATTTTTGAACAAGGATCATCTTGGTCAAGATTTTTCACTTTTATTCTTATCATTTAAAAATACTCTTTTTAGCACCAAATGCACAGCCAGGCGGAACCCCAGTGTTGAATCCTAATCCATGGGGGCTGGCTGTGGCTGTGGGTGAACAGGGTTGGACGTGGGGCGTTCACGGGCCCTGCTCTGAGGTGGCTTTGGTAATGCCTCTGTCATGTCCTGAGACTGCCGAGAACACAGGTGGAAACGCTCCACGTCCGTTCAGATCTTCATTTTGTGGTCAGTCGCACATGTCTGCCTGTGTGCCTCAGCTGAGCCCTTAGCCAGGCAGCTGAAGAGCTGTCTTCCAACACACACCCCCTTCGCCGTGAACCGGAGACTGGCCTGGCTGCTCTCTGCCTCACCTAATGGAGATTGTTGATTGCCACATCTCGGCTCAGCCGTGTTTCCTCCATCCCTTGTCTCCCTTTTTGGCGGTGACCCCTGTCCTGACATTTTCTGTAAGCTGTTGGAACACCCCGGCACCTTGGCTAATGCATTTGTGGAGGAGTTGGAGATGATTCTTGGACTGTCCCTGGTGCCCGGGGTGGTAATAATTCACTGACAATTAATTGTTTCCTGGAAGCCACACTCCGTACTGAATTCTTTCCAAACATCATCTTGTTTGATCCCCACAGCGTGAAGCAATCTAATCATGATTCCCAGTCTCCATGTGGGGGAACCAGGACTCAGGGGGCTACAGTGGCTTGACTGGGGTCTCGTGTGGCTCACAAGTGGGGGAGCCCACATTCTGGCCCTGGTTTATCAGCTCCCAAGGGTAAGTCCTCAGTCACCCGCTTCCAGAGGATGGGTCCAGATCTGTCTTCCTGTTTTTGAGCTCAGACTCCTGCAAGAGGGTGGACGGGGTTCATTCTTCACAAGCCTTCTGTAGTTCTTGGAAGGTTAATAAGCCTGCCACCAAAGGACAGCCCATGGGTGTGATTGACTTTTGCTTTGTGAAGTATTTTGCAGAATTTTAAGTAGCTTTTGTGGTGGGCATGTAATCACTTGGTGGCTAGGGTGTGAAGCTGAGGGAAGGATACAGAGTTGAGAAGAATGGACACTTTCCCTTGAGTCTTCCTCACTGGACACAAAGTTCCATGAGAACATGGACTGGTTCTGTTATGCTGTTACTCCCCCCAGCAGTTGATACGTACTGAATATATGTTTCCCCCATCCCCAGGAAATGAATTAAGGGATAACTTGTAGGAAGATTTTATGTTTGTGGGTAAAAAGAAGAGGAACGTATAAACTTAGAACTAGAGAGATTATAACAGGGATTGACAAATCATGACTACAAGCGTGATCTAGCCCACCACCTGTTTTTATAAATAAAGTTTTACTGGGATACAGCCATATCCATTGGTTCACATTTGCCATACCAAGGCAGACATGAGCAATGCTACAGAGACTGTGTGGCCCACAGAGTCTACAATGTGTACCATTAGGGTCTTTTTTAATGTATTTATTCAAAAGGCAGAGTTATGGAGACAGGGAGAGAAAGAGGGGGAGAGAGGAGAGAGAAAGAGGAAGGGAGGGAGAGGGAGGGAGGGAAAGAGAGAGAGAGATTGATTGATTGATTGATTGATCTTCCATGCACTAGTTCACTTCCCAGATGACTGCAACAGTGGAACCTGAGCCAGGCTGAATCCAGGAGCCTGGAACTCCATCTGGGTCTCCCACGTAGGTGGCAGGGGCCCAAGCACTTGGGTCATCTTTGCTGCTTCCCCAGGCACATTAGCAGGGAATTGGATCTGAACTGCAACAGCCAAGACTCAAACCAGTGTTCATATAGGATGCCAGTGTTGCAGGTAGCAGCTTAACCCACTGCACCTCAAGGCCAGCCCCAATCTGAGCCTTTACAGAAGAAATTTGATTACCCTGGATAAAAAATAATGCTATCTCTGCTGAAGAGAATTTGGAAAATACTCACAAGATGCACGAGACCCTGCAGATAGCTCTCTGCCAGGACAGAGAGGACAGATTTCCCCAGGGAGACCTGCCTGCACAACATTTCTGTGCCTTCTGGAGCTGGGCCAGACCTTCTAGAAGACTCCAGAAAGCAGATGTTCTTGCGGAGGACTTGTCAAGTGGGGGACGTTCCTGGGGTCAGTGAGTTTGTGTCCTGATGACCTAAGGACTCTAGTGTCTGCTCTCCGTTCTTCCAGAGTGGCCTCTGGCCAGAGTGAAGATGGGAAGGCTCACTGGCCACACCCCCAAGCATCAGGGATGACAGGTGGCAAAAGGCAGAAGTATGCAGAGTGGCAGGTGCGAGCCACCTGGCTAGAGGAGACTGACAGCCCCCTCCTCAGGTGTTCTGTGCTGCCCTCTGTCCTGGTGGGCCTTCCAGTCAGGGCTGGGCGTCTCCGGGACGGCTGAGTCGGCCCAGCATTTGCAGAAGTCTGAGCACATACGAGGCACTGGTGAGCTGCTGGGCAGTGGGGATGGCTGAGATAGTGGTCTGGCCAGGAAGAACTCGCCTAGTGTAGGTAGCAAATTCAAAAGCTGCAGCCCCAAGTATAACATGTCAAGCCCCCACCTGTGTCCGGTCCTCCACCTTGCTGCTAGGATAATGGTATAACCAGGGTTCTTAACATGTCCACAGAGACCCTGCGAGATCTCTTTTCTGCTTCCTTTTTATTGTTTTTTAAACAGGTAGAATTATAGACAATGAGAGAGAGAGACACACAGAGAGAGAGACAGAGAGAAAGGTCTTCCTTCCATTGGTTCACTCCCCAAATGGCTGGTAAGGACGGTGCTGCACCGATCCGAAGCCAGGAGCCAGGTGCTTCTTCCTGGTCCCCCCATGCGGGTACAGGGGACCAAGCACTTGGGCCATCCTCCACTGCCCTCCCAGGCCACAGCAGAGAGCTGGACTGGAAGAGGAGCAAGTGGGACTAGAACTGGTGCCCATATGGGATGCCGGTGCCGCAGGCTGAGGATTAACCTAATGAGCCATGGCATCGGCCCCTCTGCTTAACCTCTTCTGTGAGTGTACCTCCCTCTCCCTCTCCTCATTTCAGCCACATGGCCTCTTTCTCTTCCTCACGTGACCACAGTTCTCTTTGGCTCAGAGCCTTTGCATATCCTGGTCCCTCTGACTGGCCTGCCTTTCCCCCTGTGCCCTGCTCCCACCCCTGGTTCCTGCTACTGGCATCTCATCCTTCCACCCTGAGCCAGAGTGTCGCTCCCACAGGGAGCTCCTGCCACTGAGAGCTGGTGTGTAGAGCACTCACTCTGTTGGTCACTGGATGTTGATTGGTGATGTTATTGATTAGGATCCGCCTCCTCCATGAGACTGTGCCATGTGGGAGGAAGGGCCATGCCTGCTTGTGTTCACCATTGTACCTCCGGTGTCACCACGGAGCCCACGATAAGCTCTCAGAGTCTGTTGCATGTACGAATGAGTTCCATCTTTTACATGAGTTCTGGGAGAGAAGCTGTGGCTGTCAGGAGTGTTTTGTTGCAAATAATAACAACAGTTTGGGTTAGCCAGTGCTTCTGGGTAAATTCTGCACTAAGTATTTTGTGCTGGTCCAGGCTGATTAGGAGTGGGTGCTGTTTTGATTGGCAGCGTGTGCCCCAAGATAAGAAGGGAGTGGGTGGTGAGTGTTCAGAGGGTGCCAACTGATGGCACGTATCTCACTGACTCCTTGGAAAGTATTTATTTTGTTCAACTCAGGTAGTAGGGCTTCTACTGGTTGCATTTTCTGCCCAGTTCCTCCAGCCTCATGCTTACTTATGTTCTCTTGTAGCTTAAAACATCACCCTGTGTGAACTTTGAGCATGAGGCGTGGTGATGGGCACACGTAACGTTGTGTGGCTCGGGGAGAGGAGGAAGGAGGTTCCTCTGCTTACTTGGGTGCAAGGTTTGAGCCCAACCAAGTTCCACAAGGATGTTATCCAAGGACAGGTGTGCTGCTGGAGGCAGGTCTGAAAGGGGGTCAGCAGTGAGGAAGCAACATGGATTCTAGTAGTAGGTGGGACCCAGGGGAGCCCCTACCCAGGAGCCAGCCATGGAGGAGGCCTTGGTAATCAGGTTTCAGTTCTGGTCTCATGCCAGAGTGTGGTGCAGGGTAACCAGCATTGTCCCTAGATGACCCCACAGGAATTGTTTGTGACCTGAGCCAGCACAGGGTGTTGGGGAGACCTGCTCTAAGAGCAACTTGAGTGGGTGGTCATAGACTCATAGACACCAGGTCTGGTCCAATGGAAATTAAGGAAACTCAGGGAACAATGAGGAGGTTGGCAGATGTAGTTCCATCCTGAATCTGGGGAGGTACCAAGCTTAAGGCTTTCCATGTCCATTCATTCATCAGGCACCTGTATCTGTTGTGTGATACAGTTCAAAGTCAAAGCTGCTACCATCAAGGAGACACAATGTAACTGGGCAGACAGGCGTATGTTTAAAGTGTAATACCCTAGACATATATTCATCTAAGAATAAAAGGAAGCTATGTAAATAGAGTATAAAAAAGGTGATTAACCCACATACTACTCCCTGGAGAGTACATTCCTAGTGACATCCCTGACTTTCTTTTTGCACAGGGGTGTGTGTGTGTGTGTGTGTGTGTGTGTGTATTTTCCATGGTTCAAATAATTCTATAAATAAGGCTTTATTTTCCTGTTAATATTTCCTTCTTTTGTTTGTGTGTGTGTATACTTTCATGATTGAAGTAATTCTGCAATAAAATTTTATATCCTAGTTCATCGGTGATAAACTTAGTGGCTTAAAACAGCATCAGGTGATTATTCCTCATGATGCTGAGGGCGAGATGGGCAATTTCTCGGTGACTTGTGTCTGCTATTCATGCAACTGGGATGGAAGGTCAAAGTTTCAGGCATGCATTACCTGCAGTTGCTGGGGGCAGCTCTCCTCCTCTGGTCATCCAGACCAACTTTCTTACACTGTGATCTCAGAGCCCCAAACCAAGGTGGTAAAAGCAGAATCTACAGCATCTCTGAAAGGCCTAGTTTTGGAAATTGCAGCAAGTCACTTCCACCGCGTTCTGTTGTTTAAAGCAAGGCGCAAGGCAAGTCCAGATTTAACTATCTGAAAATACTATCCATCCCTTAGTGAGAAGACAGGCAAGGCAGGATTGTAAAGGATATGGACACAGAAAGGTGTGGTTCATTGGAGGTCATTCCTGGAACAATCTAGGATTCCCTGAAAATGTGGAAAACATGTTTATCAATAAATATTCCATGTATTTCCCACATTAATAGAACCAGTTTGGAGACAGAGTTTCTTGAGCATGCATGTTCCATTTTAACCTGTTTGTTAGAGAATATGGCTTTTCGTTTATTTCCATGTAATGCTGTAATAAACATGTGTGATCCTTCGCCAGTTTTGTGAAGAGACATTACTAGGTCAGAGAGTATAGACATTTTGAGGTTCTTGAAATTCTTTGTGAAATTCTTTTCCACTACGCCAATGGTACATCAAGAATGTCCATTGTCAGCATTGCGAGTGTCTGTCACCATCCCCTGTCACCATCCGCTTGTCACCTTGGTTTGCTGATTTTCAAAAAAATACTTTGTCAGTTTGATGCATGAAAACCAGAAATTGATTCTTGTTTTTGTACACATTTCCTTGTCATTAGAGCAATTAACTTTTTATTATTTAGTAACCATTTATATATTGCATTTGTAAATTAGTTTCTTCATGTCCTTTGCCCATTTATAGATTTTCTTAGCGATGTTCTTAAGATCTTCATGTATTCCTTGATTTGTTTCCACTTTATTCTGTGCCTCCTAATGTTTTCTGTTTTACGTACTTTTTTGAGTAAAACAGTGCTCTTTTTAAATGTAAGGTATCTTTCATTTACACATGAGATGCTGTTTACCTCTGATTTCTCTTTGTCTTCTGTATTTTTCACTCTGTGTGTGTGTGTCTGTGTGTGTGTGTTGTGCTGTTTGACTCTTACAACCACCTGAAATTAATTTTCTAAAGAAACCAAAACTCTGATTCTTCTGTTGTAAAATGAGGATTGTTTCCCGCTTCGCTCCTATTTGTCTCTGTGCCGTTTTATCCATTTGTTCTTCGATTTGACATGATTTTGGTGCTACTTTTTTTACAGATTATGTTTCCTAAAATACTAAGGGTTGTTTCCAGGCTCTCTGTCTTGCTCACTTGATTTTTTTTTTCTTGGAACAGCACTGTACTCACTCTGAAGATGGCTTTATATTGTGTTTTATTGTATAATTGTACAATGCATCCCCATTATTATTATTTTTCAAAACTCTCTTGCTTATTTTTGTTTAATTCTCCCAGAGGTACTTGAAAATTGTTTTATAAATTTCTGAAAACGGACTCACTGGGATTTTGATAGTAGCTGCCTTGTATTTATCGATCCATTCATTGCGAACTGACAGCTTTAGTATATTAAGACTTCTCATCCAGAAACATGGTACATGCAGTACAATTCACTAAAATCATGAAAATAGCATAGTAGAATTTTGTGGGTTATTTCATTATAATTTCCTAATATTTCTTGTGGCAGTTAGCTTTGGCAATTTAATGTTTTTGGTTGCTTTATATTCCATTTATTTGCTCATTTTTTCATCATATCTTCCAATTAGTCATTTTTATGTATGTAGGAATTATCTTAATTAAAATACTTTTATTGATTTAAAATAACAAACTAGATACATAGTGTTCATTGAAAAGAGTCAAACAATTCAGAAGAATATTGAATAAATATGAAAGACCCTCAGAGTTGTTCCCTCTGGTCCTACTCCAGTTTTAGAGTTAACCATTGTTAATAGACAATTGCTATAGACCCAATGTTAATAGACAATTGCTATAGACTGTTGACAGTGAATTATTCTAGATCTTTATTCTTTCACATATATGTACTGTAGCATAAGTAGGATTATACTGTACATCAAGACATACAACTCTCTTGATTTATTTAACATTCTGCTTTGATAGATTATTACCTAGAATTAAACTTTTTCCCTTTAGAATTGGGACAGTGTAATTACCTGTTCTATTCAGAGGTGACACAGTGTCCAGAGGTAGTACCCCGTGTATGGGGTCTGTATGTATAAGAGGGAAGTCCAGTGTCCAGAAGTAGTAACCCCGTGTATGGGGTCTGTATGTATAAGAGGGAAGTCCAGTGTCCAGAGGTAGTACCCCATGTACGGGGTCTGTATGTATAAGAGGGAAGTTGTATCTCTTAATTTGCATAGAGAAGTGTTGAATTATGCTTCCTAAATGATACATCAGTTTATACTAGGAGTATATATGACTGTTCAATTCTCCACATTCTTGCCAGCAAAACATGTTATTAGCATTTAAAGTTGTTGCTAATCACTATAAGTTAATATTCATTTCCCTGTTTAGTAATAAATTTGACCTTTTTCATATGTGTATGTCCATTTCTATTTATTTGGATTTCTGCTTCTTATTGTTTGTCATTTTTACTATTGTTTTTCACTTATTACTTTTAAAGTTCATTATCTACTCTGGGTATTATTCCTTTGTTACAAATGTGAATATATTCTGTCCTTTGTTGTTTAATTTTGTTCTTGACGTCTTTGATTAAATGGAAATGTAAAACTTCTATGTAGTGAAATTTGTTTCTTTTCTTTATGGCCATTAGCTTTTTGCTTCAGCATTCAATTTTTCACAACACAAATGTGTTGTTGGCTATAGGTTTTTCATAGATGCCATTGTCAGATTAAGGGAGTTTTTCTTCTATTCCTAATTTGCTGAGAGTTTTGATTATGATGCCTAATTACGTCAGAATTTTTTCTGAATCATTTGAGATGGTTGTATGGATTTATTCCTTAATCTGTTAATGTGTTGAATCACATTGTTGATTCTCAAATGCTGAATATCCTTGCGCTCTCAGAATAGGTTCCACTTGGTTGTGGTATATTTCCTTTTTATTTGTTCCTGGAATTGACTTATTAATATTTTGTTGAGGAATCTTGTGTTGGTATTCAAGACTGTATCAGCTGCAGTTTTTCTTCTCTTATAATCCATTTGATTTTGGTGTGGGAATAATGTTGATCTAATAAAATAAATTGGGAAGTGTTTTTTCTCTTCTGTTTTCTGCAATCTATTGTGAATAATTTATAGTATTTCTTCTTGAAGTGTTTGGTATAATTCAACAGTGACATCATCTGATCATCTGAGTCTAGAGTTTATTTTATTGAGTGTTTTAAACTTTGAATTCAATTTAAAAGAAACAAGCAAGATTATTTGGTATTTGTTTCCTCTTGAGTGGATGTTAATAGTTTATCTCTTTTAAATCATTGGTCCATTTCATCTCACTTGTCAATAGTATTCACTTACTACCTTTCAGTAACTGTGTCTGGGTGTCCACTGTTTAATTCCTCTTGTAGTTTGTGTTTTTTCTTTTCTTTCCTTTTTTTTTTGGTTAGTGTGGCTGGACGTTTACAAATTTTATTATGCTTGTCAAAGAACTAGCTCTTGGCTTCATTGCTTTTCTCTCTTTTACAGTTTTTAAATTTTATTTATTTCTGCTTTTCTATTTACTGTTGTCTGCATCTTGCTTTGGATTTAAGTAGCTGTTTTTATTTAGTTATTTATGTAAAAGGAAAAGTGGCATAGAGAGAGAGAGAGGAAGGGAGGGAAGGAGAGGGAGAGGTGTGTGTGTATGAGAGAGAGAGAGAGAGAGAGATCGAGAGAGAGAGATCTTGCATCCCATGAATGGATATAATAGCCAGACCAGGGCCAGACTGAAGCCAGGAGCTAAATTGCCATTGGGGTCTCTTATGTGTGTGGTAGATACTCAAGTACTTGATCTAGTATCTGCTGCCTCTCAGACATTAGCAGGAGGCGGGATTGGCAGTGTAGGTGGGATTCAATCCAGGGCAGCTTAATATGGGATGTGGGGCCATGAGGATCCCAAACCGTGGCCTGACCTGATCATCACAACGCTCACCCCATGCCCTTCTTTTTTATTTCTTAATGTGGAAGCATAGATGATTGAATTTAGAATTTCCTTATTTTAAAAGATCTATTATATTTATTTGAAAGAGTTACAGAGATAGGTAGAGACAGAGAGAGAGGTCTTCCATCCACTGGTTCACTCCCCAGATGGCCACAATGGCTGGAGCTGTGCCGATCAGAAGCCAGGAGCCAGGAGTGTCTTCCAGGTCTCCGTTGCAGGTGCAGGGACCTAAGGCCTTGGGCCATCTTCCACTGCTTTCCCAGGCCATAGCAGAGAGCTTGATTGGAAGTGGAGCAGCTGGGACTAGAACCAGTGCCCATATGGGTTGCTGGCACTTCAAGCCAGGGCTTTAAACCTCTGTGCCACAGTGCTGACCCCTCCTTATTTTCTAGTACAGTTTTACTCTGCATACTGCATTTCACACATTTTAATACTTCATGTTAATTTTAATTTAGTTAAAAATATTTAAAAATTTTCCTCAAGCCTTCTTTGATACTTTGGTTATTGTATTTTAGTTTCCAAATATTTGCAGATTTCCAGATAACTTTTTGCTGTTGATTTGTTGTTAAATTCTGTTATAATCTGGGAACCTACTTTGAATGATTTCTATTCTTTTGAATTTATGAACTTTTGTTTCATAATCAGAAGTATGGAAAATTATCCATGTGCCCTGGAAAGGAGTGTGTTTTCTGCTGTTAGAATACATGATACTGCAAAAAATAATTTAACTTGTCATACTCTTATTTCACTTTTCTTTATATTTTGTCTGTTTCTGCTTTGATAGGGTTTTTCAGAAATTGATCTGTTTTATTGTTGTGCCCCAAGAATCAACTTTTGCAGTGTACTATTTTAATTCTCTTCTTATTTATGTTTTTATATGTATCTGAATATATTTTCTTAGTGACTACCATGGGATTTATCATTACCATCTTAAGTTTATAACAGTCTAGTCTGAATTGGTACCAACTTGGTTTCAACAATGTGTAAAACTCTGCTCCTATGTAGCTACTACCCCCATTTATATTTT
This sequence comes from Oryctolagus cuniculus, assembly GCF_051225735.1. Taxonomy (NCBI): domain Eukaryota; kingdom Metazoa; phylum Chordata; class Mammalia; order Lagomorpha; family Leporidae; genus Oryctolagus; species Oryctolagus cuniculus. The sequence goes on along the minus strand of NC_142884.1, from coordinate 72,915,849 downwards.
TATCACAAATTACATCTTTATGTATTTGTGCCCATTTACATAGATTGTACTGAATTGTATATTTGTATTTTATTTTAAATAATATAGCAAAAAAGGGGAATTGTAAACAAAAAACTCACCAGTATTGGCTTTTATACTTAACTATATAGTTATCTTTATTGAAGCCCTTTGTTTCTTTTTTCTTTGTTTGACTTTTGGTGCTATCTAATTAAGTGTCCTTTCATTTTCTCCTGAATTAGTCTCTGTAGCATTTTTCATAGAGCAGCTTTAGTGCTGATAGATTCCTTTAGCTTTTGTTAATATTATAATATTATAAATTCTTCATTTTTTTTACAGGATAGTTCTTATAGAATTCTTGATTGATAGGTTTTCCCTCCAGCACTTTAAATATGTCATCCCATTGCCTTCTGTAATCCATAGCTTCTGATGAGCAGTTGGCTGTTAATCTTACCAAGGATCCTTTCTTCATTTTCAGTCATTTGCCTCTCGCTGTTTTCCAGATTCTCTCTTCATCTTTGTCTTTGACAGTTTGATTATATTGTATCTTTGTGTGTTGTGTCTCTGTTTGAGTTTATACTGCTTAGAATTTGAGCTTTTTGGATTTGCGAACTTGTATCTTTCATCATCTTTGGAAGTTTTGGGCCATCATTTCTGCAAATATGGTTTCTCTGCCATTCTTTTATTTTTCTTCTGGGATTCCCATGATGCCTGTGTTAGTGTGCTTGCTACTATCCTCCAGGTCTCTGGGCTCTGTTTGTTTTACTTAGTTATTTTTTTCCTTTTGCTCCCCAGACTGGATAATTTCAATGGAAGTCTCTAAGTTTGCAGATTCTTTATTCTGCTTGTGTAATTCTTCTCCTTAAACCTTCTGGCGATTTTTACTTTAGTTGTTATGCCTTCCAGCTCTAGAATGACCATTTCATTCCTCTTGAAAATTTTTATGTCTTTATTGATTTTCTCTATTGAGCTATTTGTTTTCTTGTGGATTCCTTTAACTCTTTGCTCATGATTTATTCCAGCTTTTGGAGCATATAGATCAGTTTTTTAAAAGCATTTCTTGAATAGCTCTGTGGTCTGTGCTTACTGTGAGGACAGTTTCTGTTAATTTCTCTGTGAATGGGCTGTAACTTCTTTTTTTTTGTATGTTTCACTTTTTTTTTGGTTGAAAACTGGACAGCTTTTATGTTACAATTCAGTAACTCTCAAAATTCTACACCTTCATCTGAATGTTTTTTTTTTCCTTGCTGTGAGCTATAGCTGTAGCTGTTGGTTTAATGCTTTTAAAAAAAAAAAAACAATATTTTTGTAAAGTCTGTTCTTTGCCATATATGGTCTCCAAAGTCTCTGCTCATTTAGTTTATCTTTTTATTTTTATTTTTTTTAAAGATTTATTCTATTTATTTGAAAGACAGAGTTACAGAGAGAGGCAGAGCCAGAGACAGAGAGAGGTCTTCAACCCACTGGTTCACTCCCCCAAAAAGCACAACGGCCAGAGCTGATCTGATCTGAAGCCAGGAGCCGGGAGCCTCCTCCAGGTCACCTGTGCAGGGGCAGGGCCCCAAGCACTTGGCCCATCTACTACTGCTTTCCCAGGCCATAGCAGAGAGCTGGATTGGAAATGGAGCAGCCGGGACTTGAACCAGCGTCCATATGGGATGCTGGCACTGCAGACCGAGGCCTTAACCTACTGTACCGCAGCACTGGCCCCCATTTAGTTTATCTTAAACTAATGTTGTGAAAGAGGTTTTCTTTAAATCAAGGGAAAAAAGAAAGGAAAGGAAGGGGCGCTCTCAGTTTCTGCGGATTGGCTCAGTGTTGGGACTTTCGACTGACATTGAGCCAGACTGTTGATGCTCTGCCTTAGTCTCCACTTCATTCTTGCTGTGAGCCTAGAGCTCAGCTGGAGGTGAAAGTTTTGAGTCTTCCAGTCTTTTTGGAGCCTGTGTCCTTCTGTGGGAATTGCACATAGCTTTCTAAATTCTTCAGTATACAGACACACGCTGAATGTTCTAATTTTCCAGAGAAACTCTCCTAGGCTTTCGGACATGTGTTGTTTTTCTAGATGGTAGTATCTTGCCCTCATTGTTGGCAATTGGTTCATTTGCCGTTGATGTCTTGAAGGAACGATATCTGCATAGCCACTTTTTATGCCGTGAATCCTGAGGGAGGGAAAATAAAAACAAGTGCCTTGTATCACTCCTTTAGGTAACTCCCAGATAAGTCAGAAGTGGCACAGTTATTTAAGAATAAGTCTACTCTGGGGTTGGCGCATGGCACAGTAGGTTAATCTGCTGCCTGTGGTGCTGGCATCCCACATGGGCGCCGGTTCAAGTCCCGGCTGCTTCACTTCTGATCCAGCTCTCTGCTATGGCCTGGGAAAGCAGTAGAATATGGCCCAAGTGCTTGGGCCCCTGCACCCGCGTGGGAGACAGGGAAGAAGCGCCTGGCTCCTGGCTTCAGATCAGCGCAGCTCTGGCCATTGTGGCCACCTAGGGAGTGAACCAAAGGAAGGAAGACCTTTCTCTCTGTCTTTCCCTCTCACTGTCTGTAACTCTACCTCTCAAATAAAATAAATAAAATCTTTTTTTTTTTTTTTTTAAAAGAATAAGGTCTACTCTACAGAAACACATCCCTCTAGAACCAGGAGCTCTGATCCCATGCGGAATGTGGGCTGCCGTGGTCCAGACGCCACCAGGCTGGGGATGTGGGCTGCCGTGGTCCAGACGCCACCAGGCTGGGGATGTGGGCTGCCGTGGTCCAGACGCCACCAGGCTGGGGATGTGGGCTGCCGTGGTCAAGACGCCACCAGGCTGGGGACGTGTGTAGGGCAAAGAAAGTGAAATGACAACATTCTTCTACCGTGTTTTTAGAAGGTTTATTTTATTTATTTGAAAGGCAGAATTGCAGAGAGAGGGGTACATGCACACATACAGAGAGAGAGAGATGGGAAGAGGGAAGAAGTAACCCAGAGACTCACTATGCAGTTGCTTGTGACTCTGTGTCCTTATGGTTTCAGTGTAGATGTGATGGGAATGTATTAGGGTTTCACTGTAGGTGTGATGAGAATTTATTAGGGTTACAGTGTAGGCGTGATGAGAATGGATTAGTGTTTTAGTGTAGGTGTGATGGGAATGTATTAGGATTTCAGTGTAGGCGTGATGGGAATTTATTAGGGTTACAGTGTAGGTGAGGTGAGAATGGATTAGCATTACAGTGTAGGTATGATGAGACTATATTAAGGTTTCACTGTAGGTATGATGAGAATGTATTATGGTTTCAGCACAGGTGTGATGAGACTGTATTAGGGTTACAGGGTAAGTGTGATGGAATATATTAGGGTTTTAGTGTAGGTGTGATGAAATGTATGAGGGTTACAGTGTAGGTGTGGTGGGAATGTATTAGGGTTTCAGTGTAGGTGTGATGAGACTGTATTAGGGTTACAGTGCACGTGCAATCAGACTGTATTAGGGTTACAGTATAGGTATGATAATGTATTAGGGTTTCAGTGTAGGTATGATGGGAATATATTAGGGTTACAGAGTAGGTGTGATGAGACTGTATTAGGGTTTCACTGTAGGTATGATGGGAATGTATTAGTGTTTCAGTACAGGTGTGATGAGACTGTATTAGGGTTACAGTATAAGTATGATGGGAATGTATTAGGGTTTCAGTGTAGGTGTGATGAGACTGTATAAGGGTTACAGTGTAGGTGTGATAAGACTGTATTAGAGTTACAGTGTAGGTGTGATGGGACTATATCAGTTACGTATAAGTATGATGAAATGTATGAGGGTTACAGTGCAGGCGTGATGGGAATGTATTAGAGTTTCAGTGTAGGTGAGATGAGACTGTATTAGGGTACAGTGCACGTGCAATCAGACTGTATTAGGTTATAGTGTAGGTGTGATGAGACTGTATTAGGGTTATACTGTAGGTGTGATGGGAATGTATTAGGGCTACAGTGTAGGTGTGATGAGACTGTGTTGGGGTTACAGTGTAGGCATGATGAGACTGTATTAGGGTTACAGTGTAGCTGTGATGGGACTATATCAGTTACAGTATAGGTATGATGAAATGTATTAGGGTTACAATGTAGGTGTGATGAGACTGTATTAGGGTTACAGTGCACGTGCAATCAGACTGTATTAGGGTTACAGTATAGGTATGATAATGTATTAGGGTTTCAGTGTAGGTATGATGGGAATATATTAGGGTTACAGAGTAGGTGTGATGAGACTGTATTAGGGTTTCACTGTAGGTATGATGGGAATGTATTAGTGTTTCAGTACAGGTGTGATGAGACTGTATTAGGGTTACAGTATAAGTATGATGGGAATGTATTAGGGTTTCAGTGTAGGTGTGATGAGACTGTATAAGGGTTACAGTGTAGGTGTGATAAGACTGTATTAGAGTTACAGTGTAGGTGTGATGGGACTATATCAGTTACGTATAAGTATGATGAAATGTATGAGGGTTACAGTGTAGGCGTGATGGGAATGTATTAGAGTTTCAGTGTAGGTGAGATGAGACTGTATTAGGGTACAGTGCACGTGCAATCAGACTGTATTAGGTTATAGTGTAGCTGTGATGAGACTGTATTAGGGTTATACTGTAGGTGTGATGGGAATGTATTAGGGCTACAGTGTAGGTGTGATGAGACTGTGTTGGGGTTACAGTGTAGGCATGATGAGACTGTATTAGGGTTACAGTGTAGCTGTGATGGGACTATATCAGTTACAGTATAGGTATGATGAAATGTATTAGGGTTACAATGTAGGTGTGATGAGACTGTATTAGGGTTACAGTGTAGGTGTGATGAGACTGTATTATGGTTTCAGTGTAGGTGTGATGAGAATGAATTAGGAGATTATGAGGAGGGGGTAGATAGGAGGGAGTGGGTTATGATACAATTTAGACATTGGAATGTGTTGAATGTCTCCTCATTATACGGTAGGGAATTATATTAATGGTTCCATATAAGGTAACACAGACTGGGTGGCTTAACTATAGGAAAGTATTTTATTGCAGTTCTAGAAGGCTGGAAATTTATAATCAAAGTATTGGCAGGTGTAGTCTCTTGGGGTCTCTCTGGCTTTCGATGGCCATCTTCTACCAGTTTTTGAACCTTGTCTTTCCTTGTATGCTTTCCTACAATTTTTCAGTTGTGTTTTTCTTGATTCAGCATTCACTTGATTGCTATAAATGTGGGTTGTTTTGAATAAAATTATTTTGGACAGTTTTGGCTTGATTTTTTTTTTTTCAGTCTGTGGATAAGGAGGCCTTGAACCTCTCTATTCTGCTGTTTTTGCGCTTTATTTCAAGGGTCAGTTCTTTAATGCAGTGAGTTCAGCTTTTTATTCTGGTTTTATAATATATAAACTTCTACTTTGATATGTAGTATTTTTGCTGTTACTCTTCAGGGTGTTTCCTAGACCCCTGGCTCCCTCCCTGCCCACCTTGTCTGCATCTCCTCTCCTGTTCCCTTTCTGTTCTTTTATGCAATGGGAATATGTAAGGCAGTGACTCGCCCCTTTCATGCAATTCTTCATCTGCATCTTAGCCACTTTGATGTGTATGTACACTTATTTACGGGTCTTAAAAAATTTGTAAATTTTTCCTATTTTTAATTGATGTTACTTTATGTCATTTCTTTTTCTTGTGCAAGGGGATAGACTTTTTTAACTTGTGATTTTTAGTATCACTGTATTGTGTGTGTTTAGAGAACACAGTCTGTATCTTCAGTCTGTTTTCCCTTGATTTTAGTGTTTAATTATTTTTTAATGGTTCTCGTGAATGGTTTTCATTTCCTTTTGTAAAATTTATTTATTTTTAAGGATTTATTTATTTATATGAAAGAGTTACACACACAGAGAGAGAGGAGAGGCAGAGAGAGAGGTCTTCCATCTGATGGTTCACTCCCTAGTTGGCTGCAACCACCAGAGCTGTGCTGATCTGAAGCCAGGAGCCAGGAGCTTCCTCCAGGTCTCCTATGCAGGTGCAGGGGCCCAAGGACTTAGGCCATCTTCTACTGCTTTCCCAGGCCATAGCAGAGAGCTGGATCGGAAGTGGAGCAGCCGGGTCTTGAACCGGCACCCATATGGGATGCCGGTGCTTCAGGCCACAGTGTTAACCCGCTGTGCCATAGCACTGGCCAAATTTATTTCTTTATAATTTTTGCAACTGAAAGTTTGCATTTGTGCAAATACAATATTTACTAGATCAACCATATTTATAAGTATAAATTCAGACTCTCTGTATCTGTATTTTTATTTGCTTGATTTAAGTGTGAATGAATTGAGTTTAAGTCTTCAGTTAAACTTGTTACTGCCAATTTTTCTATTAACCTTTTCTATTTTTTAAAATTTTTTTGAGAGAAGTTATTTATTTATAGTTACACCTTTTGACTGGTCTCTTCCCCTCTGGAGACAGGTGAGGTTTGGCTTTCCTTTTGAATGTGAAATTGCTGGGGTGAGAAGCACTGTGAGAGGTCATGGCTCAGTGTAGGGCCGCTAGCCTGGGATCCCTGTCCTGGGTCACGTAGGTGGGAACGCTGCTCAGCTCCGCTGTAGTGATTCCTCTTGAGCCACGCGCCCTGGACTCAGGAGACACATGCGCTCTTGAGTGTGTTTGGAAAATCATCCCGTTTGTATAAAATGTGATTTGAAAATGCGTTGGTGGTTTTGCCACTTAAAGGAATCCAACAGTAAATCTTTTTTTTTTCTTCCTTGTATTTTGCAACAGAAAATTTCAACGCCATGCAAATAGATATTCCCTATCTTCCACGGGTTTGTAAATTCAGACTTTGCACTGGGGGGACTCGAGGCAGGGCTAGGCTGACTTCAAGCAGGGCTCATCTGTACTTAGGCTGCAGTTCCCCACTCTCTTGCTGGTATCCAACTGCATCTTTACTTTTGTCTTCCGGGGACATTTTTTTTTCCTTTTTACTAAGTTGGCCCATTGGCCCCCCAATGCTTCTCTGTACTCATTGTGGTACTTGGTAGACATTTTGTTCTTGGGTCCCATGGCCGGCGGGTACCTGGTAAATCTCCTGATTCTGGAAAGACGGTGATACGTGGTGGGTGGTGTCATGAGGAGCTGCCTGTGGGTTTGGCACTTGATAGCACTTCTGCAGGCCAGAGCTCTGGTGCACCAGTGCAGGGGTAGGCTGGTCATGACTGGACGGAGCGATGAGGAGCTTCGCCCGGCTGCCGGACACAGTGCCTTGCCACCCGTGTCAGGAGCACAGTCACCATCCTTCCAGTCCCCCAGTCTTCTGCTCTGTGACAGTCAGGACGTCCCCCTTGCGAGAGGCCAGTTCTTAGCATAGTCCCGGACATTTCGTCATATAAGGCCCCTGCTGTAAGATTATACTGTGTCTGCCAGATGGAAGACCTCTTTCTCTCTTCTCTCTCTCTCTCTGTCTCTCTGCCTCTCCTCTTTCTGTGTAACTCTGACTTTCAAATAAATAAAAATCTTAAAAAAAAAAAAAAGAGAATGTTCCACTGCACAGAACATTTGTCTTTCTTTCTCAAAGTGAGTTTAAGGGGGAAAACGTACTCCAAGCTATTTAGATGTACCACAACAGGCATGTCTTGAATTTTCATATACTGAGGGTGAAGAATGAAAGATAAGCTTAAGTAATACACTGCAAACGGCATTTGGACTTGGTGTTGAAATATACACAAAAGCACACAGGATCTCATTCTAAGATGAGAAAAGGTCCTTGGGTAGGAGAGCATGGGTGACAGCAGACCACGTCTCCAAAGCAGATGGCGGGGAACTACATGGAATTTGGATGTTTTTCGATCTATTTTATTTGGTGTAGAAAAACTCATTAAGTTTATGCCTGTTTTTGTTTTAAAAAGCCCTCCTTTCCTATTTACTGAAATTTGACCTCAATTTTACTTTAATATTATTTACAAAATGTGGTGTATTTTTCTTATCTTTCTAATCTTTATTACTAAGTAAGTGTATAATGAGGGCTTCAAATTGTTAAGAGTTTACGAGTATTGTTGCTGTTCAGGTCCTTTACAATTTTTCTAGCACACCCTACAATTGTATTTTGAAAAAACAGCTTTTTATTGTGAAATAATTATGGATCATCAAAAGAGTTTGAAAGGAGGCACACAGGGTTCCCATGTGTCCCTGAACCATCGTTCGCGACTGCTGACTTCTTCTGCAGGGTGGGGGTGGTGGCAGCAGGACTAAGTGTGTGACGTTGGTGCAGCATTGGGAGCTAAAAGGTAGGCTGCATTAGTCTTTCACTGCTTTCTGCGCCAACATCTTTCCTGTCCAGAGACACAACCCAGGGTTCCACTATGCGTTTAGTTGTAATGCAGTGTCTCGGTTTTCCCTTGCATTTCATGACCTTGGCACTTGCAGCGAGCCCTGGTTGGGTATTTTGTAGAAAGTCTGATGTTTTCTCAGGAGCAGGCAGAGGGAGGAAGACCACAGAGCTCAGGTGCCGTCTCAGGGAGTCTTCTCGGAGACACGCCGTCACGTCAGTGCGCTGCGACTGGTCACCAGGATGCTCTCCTGGGTCACTGGAGTCCGCCAGCTTCCTCCCCGTGCACTTCCTGCTGCATTCTTGGAAGGCAGTCCTCTGAGTCGGTCACTCAAGGCCAGGAGAAGGAAGCTCCCCCTCGTGAAGGGAGGGGAATCAGTCTGTTCACATCAGTAAAAGCCGCCATGGTAGCTACACGTGTGTAGGGGAGACTTGGAGGCTGTGCCTGTGTCGTTTCTCTTGAGTTTCACCCACTGATTTCAGCATCCTCTGTGGGTCTTGCTTGTAGCCGTTATGACTGTAGTGTTCTAATGATGGTCTTCCTGTTTCCCGTATTTATTTATTTATTTATTGCTTTGTCATTTGGAATGCCTATTCCTTCTACCTGACGGGCTTATTTATTTCAGATTCAACAATTTTCTCCTTATAATGAATAGTGAGCATTTTTGAATTTGTAGGCTGTACTGTCAGTGTCACAACTCATTCTACTGCTGTACAGTGGAAGCAACCACAGATGTACATAAATGCCTGGGCTTGGACAGGTTCCAATAAAACTTTATTGCAAATCCGGCAATGGGCCATAGTTAGGCCATGATTTGCCAACTGCTGATTAATTCATTAAGTTATTTATGTCAGACAGACTCATGGGTATTTATTTTATTCTTTGAGTTGTCATGCAGTACCATCATTATTTTGTTATTCAAATTGTTCCAATTTTAGCCACTGAATGTCTTTCATTTGATGCCTTTGACGTCCTCCCATCACTGTGGGATGGTTGGTTTGTTTGGAGCCTCCCTTTCTTGCTGGTGCCACCAGATCCTGCAGGCTCCCCTTGAATATATCCTGTCCCAGCCCTAGGTGTTTCTTTGGGGAGCCCTGGCTCCTTTTGTTAGGGAATGGTATTTAGAATCCGCTCTCTGTGTGCAGAATGTGTTTATTGCTACTGGGGTATCACTGCTGCTCAGCTTCTCAGAAGAGAAATGCAGGAAATATGTGGGCCCACTAACCTGTGTCTCTGTGTGTTCATCTCTATGTAGATGTGTGTCAACATAAACAGGCGTTCACGCTTATGGTTTTGTTTCTAACATTGTATTCCAGGGACTTACAGCTTGCTTTCTTATTTGCTCATCTGGAGCAAGCATCAGGCCGTTTCTTGCGTCTTGGTACCTCCGTGAGAAACACATTTAACAAGTAGAGTACACTGCTCCTGTACACGGGATTTTGTCACCCGCGTTGATTTTTATCCAGTTAAGACGCTGTTTACCAGAGGTACTTGGGTTAGCTCCTTTCCCCATCCTTTGCATCTAGGTTCCTTCATTGTATTTGTGACCCAGGGACAGAGAGTTGTCACAGGATTTTTTCTGTCCTGGGAGCCCCCAACATCCTGGTTGATTTAAAAAACTATGTATGCAGAAAAGGCTACTTTCTCGTGGTCTGCGGCTCTGTGGGTTTTGACAAGTACACGGTCGTCTTTCCACCACCCCAGCGCCACAGACAGCTCCGTGCTGTCTTCCACTGGTTCCTGGTCCCCACTGATCTGTTCTCCATACCTGGAGTTTTCCTTTGTCCAGAATACCACACAGGCAGTCACCAGATATACACATAGCCTTTCAGGTCTGTCTCTCTCACTCTGAATGCACTGCTCGTTTGTGTTGCCGCACACCTTTAACTTTCGAGTGTCTCATGACACAGGTGCACTTCAGTTTGTCCCCTTGTTGAAGGAGATCTTTGTTGTTTACAATTTTTGGCAACTATGAGTAAAGTCACTGTAAGCATTCACATACAGGGTTTTTCCGTGTGTGTGTGTGTATGTGTGTGTGTGTGTTTATATATATTTGGTCTCATCGCTGCTTTCTTACTGAATTCTTTTGTGTCTTCATGCTTTAATTCTATTTCATTTGTAAAGTTTTTGTTGAATATAGAGCCTATTTCCATTTTTGGTTTGATTTGAAATGCGTGTTTCCTCTTTTTTATTTCTATGTATTTCATGTGTATTTTCCAAACAACTTTATTGAAACATAATATACATACAATAAAACTCATGCATTTTCAGTATAAAGGTGACTTTTGGCAGATGTCAGTACCTCCACTCTGGGCAGATTCTCCATCTCCTGGAAAGTTTCCTTGTGAGATTTGTAGTCACTCCCCACCGCACGTCTCCACTCCCGCCTCGGCAATCACCCATCAGAGTTGGGCCACCGTGAATGACTTGGGCCTTGACTGTGCTCTTTGGGTGTGGCTGCTGTCATTCTGCACCATGCCTTGAGTTTCTTGGCAACGTGTATGTCTATCAGTAGTCCACTCCTTTTTTTCTAATGAGCCCATTGCATTTACTTACCTTTTGAAATAGTTGCATTTTTTCAGTTTTTGTCTATTTACGAATAAAAACACTATGATCATGTTCTTTCTTGAAATGACTTTTGATGATACACATAGTCTTGTGTGTCTTTAGTGGTAAAATACACAAATCATACTGTTAAGACTTCACCATGCTATATGTATGACTGCTTACTATACTTGTTAACGTGGCACTCAGAAATCACATTGTTATACTTTTGCTTTCAGTATTCATATTATGCACGTAACCCATTGAGGGTCATTTTATCTTCAGTTTCAATTTTATCCTTTCTAGATATTCAGTAACTATCTGTAGTTAAATAATTAACTTGTACTTAACCTCTGGATATTCATTTTGGTATCGTCGTTTAGCACTGGTCCTAGTATCTACACTTTCTGCACCTTCTTGAGCTCCAAGTTAAAAATCAGTTTACTGCCATTGTTGTAGCACCTGTTTGATGGATGGCTTATCTTTTGTCCCAGAAGACATGAGAGACCTTCTTCCTTCCTTCTCAGCTGAAGGGCCACTTGGCTGGTGGTAGAATCTTGCATCCTCAGTGTTCATTTGTGCGATATGTACTCTGCATTTGCTCTTCTATGGAGTTGGCCTGATTTTTATGTCTGCCATTTTGGATGGAGGAGGGTTGGCACGTGAAGATGAGGAGTTTCCAGTTTTTGAAATGAAGATGTTTTGTGAGCGCAGAAATAAAGTCGACACATTTTCAAACACCACTCTCGCCCCTCCTTACCTCTTACTGGGATCTTTTTTTTGACCTGGGTACTCGGGCCTTGATTAGTGCTTCTGTCCCATTTTGCTCTTTGTTTTCTCTGCCAAACTTAAGTTAGTTGAATCTCTCTGACCCACCGGCCATAGAATAGCGTCTCAGGTTGGCTGGGACCACAGAGAGTAAATGTTAAGTAATGGTTTGGTTGAGCTCTGAGGACTGATTCAACATCTCGGATTGCTCATCTTGGAACAAAGAAACTTGTGGGGCTGTGCACACACAGGTTTCTATTACGGTTCATGCATTTCTTGCTATGTGCAAGTAGAAGGTGAAGGAGTTAATTGCCATTTGGAAGGACTGATCTGTGGGTAATGCACGTGGCGTTATAGGTCCACTGAGGTGCCGCATCAGGAGACAGAGCTGCCAAGACCAGGGGCCGGGTCTGTTTCCAGCAGGGTAGGAGTTAGGAGACCGTGGTGGAGGTTTGCAGGTGCCGTGCAGAAGAAAGGATTTCCCAGACAGAAGGTTGCTGTCACACGTACGGCCAAGTCTTAAGTGACTTGGGCTTTTGTTATAACAGAACGCATTAGAATTTTGGTTCTTGGTGACACACTCCTCAGTGGAAGAGGAAAGAGGGTTAGCAAACTGACCCAGAGGTGTGAAGGAGGAGGTTTGGGCCTTGGACAAGACAGGAATCAAAACAGGATTGGACATTTGAGAACCAGTTTTCCTGCATGTTGGTCTTTCAGAGAAAGCATTTGTTTTTCTGAAACTGAAAAAAGCCTTGTTTGTCTTTAAGCCATGGATGAAACATGTGTCTAACAGCACCCTTGTCAGCTGAGGTCTGATGTACATTTCAGAGTGGTCTCCCACGATGGCCTGTGGTGCTTTGGGGTGTCGGAGATATGTTCTCTTATTCCTTTCAGTTCTCCCAGAAACCCTGCAGGGGAAGCTGAGGCCTGGAGAGGTTGGACAAGCTGCCCAGGGCCACAGGGACAGAAAAGGGTAGAGCCACGTTTACCCCCATAAACCCCAGATTCTTTGGGATGATTTTGTTAATACTGCTCGTCATTGGTACTGGGTAATTTAAGTAGAAATGGTTGTTTCGCCACCCCGTGACTCTGTAGGTGGAAGCAGTGGTCTTTCTGTCCCTCATAAAACAACCTGTGACTCTGTAATTAAAACCTCCGGTAACTCACAGGGACGGCACTGAGCTCTGTCTCCAGTGTGGCCCAAGGAGCCATGGAGACCCTCCTGCAGGCTGCTTGAGCCGCTCTGCTGTGCTTGGTGTCTTCCATACCTGAGGACTCTTGTGAGTACAGGGACTCCTTCTTCATCCCAGGGGAGAGCGGACTGTCCTGGTCATATTCTGCAGGTTGGGGACACATTATGTCTTCTCACACCACCAAGGTTTGTGGCCACAGGAAGGCTGTGTAGGGTTAAGTGACCTTTACTGTGGAATGCAAAAAAAGTCCATATTTGTCTGTTCCCCGCAGCCACACGGTGAGGTAGCTGCTGGTACTTCCCCCTGGCTGGGTGAATCATCAGAGGCCCGAAGAGGGTTAGTGACTTTCTCAAGAACACATGATGAAAGTCTTAAAGGGGGATTTAAATTAGTCTTGGCTGAAGTCCGTGTTCTCAAATAATATACTCAGCCCATTTTTGGTCGGTGACTGTCGTCTATCCATCCACCCACCCAGCCATCCACTCCCCAACCCAGCTCTCTATCTGCCCTTTCATTGTCTACCCACCCATCCATCTGTCCTTCCGTTCATCTATCCACTGCCCCCCGACTTGTGCTGGTTGTTTGACGCAGACCCTCTGCTTCACCCTGGGGACATGGTTCTCCATCTGCTTTTAGAGCTGGGGACCTCTACACCAACACACATCCCTTAGCTCCCATGCGCATCTGGCTTGTTGCCCGCCTCCTGCGTTGGTGTCCTTGGAGAAGTCACCATATCACACCGTTCTGGTTGCTTCTTCACTCCCCTCCCTCTGTGAACCTACAGAGTTTCCCCTACAACACCCTCAAAATGGGCCGAGTCCAGACTTCTCCAGGCACACTGCTGGTTTTCTGAAGCTGCATTGCCCATGAATGCTCAGTAGCCCAAATTGTAGACCCAGAGCGAAGTTGGAGTAGTCAGGTGCGCTTTTACTTTTTCGCAACTGTTACAGGGTTTGCATGATACACAGAAAACTGTATGTAAGAAATCCAAAACAGAGGCTCACTGAGCAGTGTTTCAGCATATTCCGCTCAAAGAAAGAAGCGCTAATAGACACAATCCAATTTGAATTGAGATAAATCGATTAAGGAAATGAAACTGTCTATGAAGAGGCAGTATTATGAATGCGCAGGATGTCCTAGCTGTTACGTATTTCTTAAATATAAAGCAGTGAAAGTTGTTTTTTAAAGATTTAATTATTTGAAAGGCAGAATGACAGGGAGAGGGAGAAGGAGAGAGAGAGAGTGGGAGGGAGATAACTTGAGAGTTCTCCCATCATTCCATGAGTGCATACAGGTGCTGTGTTGGGCCAGGCTGAAATCGGGAACTCCATCCATGCCATGTGGGTAGCAAGAACCTAAGTACTTGGGCCTCATCTGCTGCTTCCAGGCACACTGGTAGGAAGCTGGATGGGAAATGGAGCAGCTGGGACTAGAACTGTTGCTCCTATAACCAGATGCAGGTGCCTAAGTATTGGCTTCACCCAGTGCACCACAACACCCACCCCTGATTATTTTGCATATCTGCTGTTATATATCAGTCACTAGTGAGATGATCTCACGGCTGAGGAATTCTTACCTCTATTTATGAAAATTTTAAGCATATAAAATTCAAACATATAAACATCGAATAACTCCCACATATCCATTACCCACTTCAAAATACTACCAACTATAATTATTTCCACCTTCCCCCTCCAATATTATTTTTTTCATAAGTTTCAAGGGCATATTCCTTATTTGTTATTTAATCTGATTGGGTCAAAATGCCATTCTAGAAAAGTCAATTTCTTTTTTTTTTAACTTTTATTTAATGAATATAAATTTCCAAAGTACGAATAATGGATTACAATGGCTTCCCCCCCATACCGTCCCTCCCACCCGCAACCCTCCCCTTTCCCACTCCCTCTCCCCTTCCATTCACATCAAGATTCATTTTCGATTATCTTAATATACAGAAGATCAGCTTAGTATACATTAAGTAAGGATTTCAACAGTTTGCTCCCACACAGAAACATAAAGTGAAAAATAATAGATGATTTTTTTTAAATGATGATGAAATCAGATCAGACCTATTGTCATGTTTAATCCCAGTGAGAGTCAAGTTGGGAATTGATAATTTCTTTTTTTTTTTTTTTTACAGAAGATCAGTTTAGTATGCATTAAGTAAAGATTTCAACAGTTTGCACCCCCATAGAAACACAAAGTGAAATATATTGTTTGAGTACTCGTTATAGCATTAAATCTCAATGCACAGCACATTAAGGACAGAGATCCTACATGAGGAGTAAGTGCACAGTGACTCCTGTTGTTGACTTTACCAATTGACACTCCTGTTTATGGCATCAGTAATCTCCCTATGCTCCAGTCATGAGTTTCCAAGGCTATGGAAGCCCTCTGAGTTCTCCGACTCTTATCTTGTTTAGACAAGGTCATAGTCAAAGTGGAGGTTCTCTCCTCCCTTCAGAGAAAGGTACCTCCTTCTTTGATGACCTGTTCTTTCCACTGGGATCTCACTCACAGAGATCTTTTGCCAGAGTGTCTTGGCTTTCCATGCCTGAAATACTCTCATGGGCTTTTCAGCCAGATCCGAATGCCTTTAGGGCTGATTCTGAGGCCAGAGTGCTATTTAGGACATCTGCCATTCTATGAGTCTGCTGAGTATCTCACTTCCCATTAGAAAAGTCAATTTCATTAGATCAAGATTCCACATTCCGCTCAATGTCTATTACAAAAACATTTAAATTAAGTAAATTTTAAAATATAATTGTTTCGTTTTTATTGAAATTTGGAGTCGAGTATTGGTAGTTTTCCACCATTTTTTAAAACTAAAAATATTCAAAATCACAGCAACGTCAAGAGTCATAAGTAAACCTCACACGTCCTTGTCACATACACCTGTTGTTGACACTAGGCCTGGCGTCCCTCCGGGTGCGTTTTCCCTGGGATTACACAAGCACAGAGGAGGTTTTCTTACACTCAGACAGTAGCACGTGGCTTTAGAACCAGAACATACAGGTTCAGATCCCACCTCCATCCTGCCCTAGTCCTGCCCTGGAGGCAGGTTGCCCACAACCCATCTCTTCCTCCGCCACGTGGGAATAATGTTAGTTGGCACCACTGGGGTTCTGTGAGGCTCAAGGCTGGCTCCTAGCGAAAGTTACCTGTCCCCTTGCTCCCAGTTGGTCCCTGTGTTGCATCTTGGGAGGTGCACAGTGCAGAATTGGGCTTTTTCCCTTTTAATCCTTTTTGGTCCATATGGAAGTTTTTTATAGCTGGGAGACTTAGTATGGTCTGGTGGTTGGGAGACTGGGTCTGGAGTGAGAGTGCTTTGAACACCAGCTCTGCCATCATCAGTCTTGGAATCATTTCCCTGGGCTCCGCTTCCCTCCCTGTAAGATGGGGAATGAGAAAGCACCGACGTCGTTGGGTTTTTGTTGGGAGATAATGGGCCGGGAGACAGACAGTGCCCAGCGTTTAGTAGCGTGTGCTGCATCAGTGCCCCATGACTGTTCCTCATCGTTAGTGTTGGATAACCAAGCATAAATTAGGCTCGAAATGGCTCAGTGCACGGTACTCATTCTTATAAGTCAGGAGGCTGAAAAATCCACTCTGAATTGGTCTTTGAAAGACCGAGTCTGCTGCGGTGTGTTGAAAATGGCAAAGATTTCTATGTGAAAGCTTGCGGTGCAGTTTCCAACTCGAACAAGCATGGGTGGACTCGTGGATGTGCCCAGCCGGGTGTAGTGTCACAAGTCGTCGTGGGCAGTGACTGCCTGCCTTTGGTCCAATTCCACGAGCACCATAATTAAGCCCAGCTTCCCGAGTGCCCCTGGAAATGTCGGCTTCCGGCTTTGCACAGCCCGCCCCGTGACCAGGAGGGCTCTGTGCTGTTCCTTTTCTCTCGTGTCTGACTCTCTCACCTTTTATCCTAGGTTGAAAGGATTGTAGACAAGAGGAAGAACAAGAAAGGGAAATGGGAGTATCTCATCCGATGGAAAGGCTATGGGAGCACGGAGGACACGTGGGAGCCGGAGCACCACCTCCTACACTGTGAGGAGTTCATTGACGAATTCAACGGGCTGCACCTGTGCAAGGACAAGAGGGTCAAGGCGGGGAAGCAGCCAGGCACTGCCAAGCTCCTGCGTGACAGCCGTGGCGCCTCCGTGGAGAAGCTCCCCCACAGGCCTGCCGAACCCGGAAAGAGCAAAGGGACTTCCCACAAACGGAAGCGCATCAACCCTCCCCTGTCCAAGCCGAAGAAGGGGTATTCGGGCAAGCCCCCCGGGGGAGGCGACAGGGCCGCCAAGACCGTGTCGTACAGGACTACCCCCAGTGGCCTGCAGATCATGCCCCTGAAGAAGGCGCAGAACGGAGTGGAGAATGGGGATGCCGGCTCTGAGAAGGACGAGAGGCCCTTTGGCAACGGCTCCCATCAGCCCGGCTTGGATTTGAGCGACCACATGGGCGAGCAGGACGCGGGCGAGTGTGATGGGAACCACGCAGCGCTGGCGGAGAACGGGCTCGGTTTGTGGCTTTTCTTTCTCTTGGCTTGGGCAAGACCAGGGGCTTGGGGTGCAGCCTGGGAAAATACAGAAACAGCCCTGTCCCCATCCCCTGACTCCCAGCTGTCACCCTTTGCTGGCCTCACCTGGGGCCTTGTGAACTTAATCACCTGCCCTCTCGTTGGTGGCAGCCCCCTTTGCACGTGAGAGACCCAGCCTGTGACACTGCAGCGGAGTCTGTAGTGGGTCAGTGGGTGCCGACTCCGCTGCACAGCACCCAAGGCATGGTACCCTCTCCCTTATCCCCTCCCTCTCCCCTTCCCTCTCCCTCTCCCCTCCCCCCTCCCCTCCCCCTCACCTAAGGCCAGGGTGGCTGCCCCGGGAGCCACATCCTTAAAGGCAGCTCAGAGTCCTCGGCCTCCAGGGCCCAATACTCGGATGCCCCCAGAGGCCAGCACCTTCCCAGGGTGCCCCGCAGAGCCCTCACCTGCAGTCTAGTGCAGCTGGGGCAGGGGGAGGGTGGCTGGGCTGGGGTCTGCTTCACCTTCTCAGACCCAGTTTGCACTTGAAATTCACCTACCCAGCCCGTCAGCTGTCACTCGGACGTTTGATCGGCCTCACTTTTACATTAGGGCCCGCCTTAGTACATTCAGGCTGCTCTAACAGCAACGCCTTAGACCAGGCAATCCGTCAGTGATTGACACCTACTGCTCACAGTCCTGGAGGCTGGGCAGTGCCCAGATCCAGGTGCCAGCGAATGCATTGTCTTCCCTGGGACCCTTCCTTGTGGATGGTGGCTTCTCTGCGTCCTCCCTTGGGAGAAGGGGTGAGGCAGCACCCATCAACCTGTTTTAAAAGGGCATAGATTCCATGCATGAGGCCAGAGCGTTTGCAGCTTAATCACCTCCTAAAGGCAACCTCCTTAATGCTGTTGGACTAGGGGCCTGTTCAACACAGGCATTTTAGGGCCACGCCCAAGTTCAGACCCCAGAGGATCCTAAATGCTGCCTTGACCCCATCGAGAGCGAGTTCTTCCGATTTGCACCTTCTTGTTTCCTCCGACTAACAAGGCGGCTTCTGTGGGTTGTATTCAGGGATGGGGGACAGCCAGCCTGCGGAACCATTGGTCCGGCCCTGCCAGTGCAAGCACAAGCAAGCAGTCGATCAGTAGCAGGCTAAGTTTTAAGTTGATAATTTCGTATGCTCCGCAAATGATGTTGTGAATACCCAGGTAGCCTTTGGCAGGAAAAAGTGTCCCCACCCCTGCTGGTTAAGAGGATGGAATTCCTCCCTCCCTCCAAGTCTGTGCAGGGAAAATTAAGGAGGAGGGAGGCCGTGACCTGGGTAACTCAAGGTGCAGCCGCACCTTTCCTCGATAGTCCGTTTGCTCCCCTGCTGAGGCCCTGCTGGCCTTGTGTTTCTGGGAGCACCCCGGGCTGGGTACAGGCACAGTCTCATTTCTCAGACCCGTGTGTCCACCAGAGCCCTGCATCTCGGGATGTCAGGAGATCCTACGTGGGCGCGGACAGCTTGTCCCCAGCACTGCAAGGTCATCAGACATCTCTGGGGCAGCCAGAGTGTGTGTGGGGGTGGGGACCCCGGGGTGCGGATGGGCCACTTGGAAGAGCTCACCAGGGAAGCAGTGCTGAGACAGACGCACATCCGAGTCACGCTGGTGATCTGAGAGTCTGAGCGCTTGGAGCATCGCAGCATGCCGTCCCCAGGAGAGCTGGGTGTCGCCAGGGACTCTTGCCTGGGAGCCTGAGCAATCCCCACTCTGGGGATCCTCCTTCCCCAGAGAGAGATTTCACCCAAACAGGATTTATTTAGCCGCTGTTGCCCCAGACTGACTCATGTTTCTGTCTGGGGATGCCTGTTGCTGATGTGACTGTGCTACTAGCATATGTAAAAGCTGTTTGTTTTAAAATTCATCTCTCGGGGAGCAGTGGGCTTGTGTAAATGAGGCTTGGCATCAACATCCCCGTCTGATGTTCCGGTGACAGCTGCCGGCAGTCGCGGAGTTCCCTGGCTCGGGAAGGGTGGCGAGGCGGCCGCCGAGGCTCCCTGGGTGCAGGTGCGGGGAGCCTGGGTTTGGTTGCCTGCCCTGCTCAAAACGTGTTGGGGCAGAAGCACAAGGAAGGACCATTTGCTGACTGTGGTTGCCAGGCTGCAGCATGGAGGAGAGGAGCCAGACTTGCAGAGAACCGCGCACCTCTCTCTAAAGCTGCTCTCTAAAGTGGGCCAGGGGTGCCAGCCATCTTCTCTCCCCATCCATGGGCCTCCGTGGTGGCCCCTGGTCCGTGACCCTGGCAGTGGCCAGGGGACCCCAAGGCCAGGGGAAATAGCTGAGGACTGGCCTGGTGAGGTCCGCGGTGGCCTTTTTAGCTCCCGAGTGCTGATGTACACCTTGTAGATTCTGATACTGTCTCGCGTGTTTTGGTTTGGTGTTGCTGTGAACATGTTCCATGCTCCACTTGACCCCTGGCGTGGTGGGCAAGGGGACACTGCCCACCTTGGTGTCGTTGTTTGCTGACCCGTTAGCATCCTGGTGGCCGTGAGGCCTGCAGAGGTCAGAGAGTGGTTCCGAAGGTCACATGTGTATGTCAGAAACTCAGATCCCATAGCATCTGATTGGCAGAGTCTGGGTGGAGCCCAGAAGATGGGCTTGTGGCCCGCACCCAGGTGACTCCAGTGCGTTTCGAGATGCGCTGTTTGTGTGGCGGCAGTGGAGGGCCTCATCGGTTGTCGGTTTAACTCAGTATTGGTTTTGGGAGCCCTTCCTCCGGATCAGTCACGTGCTAGTGCTCAGGGTGGAGTCGTGTACGGATAGCTAGGGCTTCTCCCTGACCGTCGCCGTCTGCTTTTCCAGTGGGTCGCAGTAGCTACCTCTGGCTCCGTGTTGAGAAGGTGCCTGAGGCTGACTTCATAGAAAGAGCAACACATATGCCGCATACACACTGTGCCTCCCCTGCGTCTGCATTGACATCTTCTGTGGTCCCTGCTGGGGAAAGTGTCCCAGAACGTCAGCTTCTAACACTCTAGTTAGAACTAGCTTATCATCCAGGTGGAAGGAACCTGGGAGAGGAAGCGACTGGGGGTCCTTGCCAGGGAGAGCAGAGTCATGTCAAAGAGAGGTTTGAGTTCTTGGACATGACCTAAGACAGACGGGGGTTGAGGTTCTAGAACTTTCCAGCAAGAGGTCAGAGGTATAACCAAGCAAAACATGATTCCCCTCATGTTCACAGTCCAAGGGGAGCTTTGACGAAGGCAGTGTGCATACCCAGGTGAAGCCCTGAGTAGGCTCCTCGTAGCCCCTCCCTAACCCCACCCTCCCTGACCTGGGCCCAAGGGTCTGCTCCCCGGAGGCCCAGGGCTGGGCAGTGGCTTTGCATCAAGAGGAAGGCTCCTCTTTGCCTGGCGGGGGGATCCTGGCTGCACTCACACAGCATTTGTTTTGGGGGTGGGCTGTTGCTTTTTATGTGGCTGCAACTTGTCTTTGGTGAGTTAAAGTTCTGCATACAGAACAGCAGCTTACGTAACAGGCGACTCATTTACTGCTGACTCCCTGCTCCGTACTGTAGGAACAAATGCTAAACTGGGGCTTGGGCGGGTGGTGTTTTGGTTTCGGGCTGCGTTTTTCCGCAGCAGTGTTTGTGGAGCGCATGCAGTGACTCAACCTCACTCCTGCTTCGGATTCTTCCCCACTAGCAACAGACGGCCTTGTGATCCAGGGGCCGTCGCCTCGGTCTCCCGTGGGGAGCTTGTTAAAATGCACTCCACCCCAGTGAATGGAAAGGGATCTCAGGGGGCAGCGTGTGGGTTGTACACGTGAGAGGCGGAATTTTAACAGCTGTGGGGATCCACAGTAGCTCCTGCAGAGGTGTTGCAAGATGGGGTTTGTGGAGCCATATGTTGCTAGATCCAGAGTCACTCCTCGGATTTGAAGCTTGCAAGTAAGAATGTGCCTTGGTCCTGCAGGATTTTAAGACCTGACAGGGTTGCTCCTCCTTGCTGGGGAGGTGCACTGTGTTTCCTGTGTCTCTGTCTTTCTAAAACAGACCAGAGCTGAGACTTGGCTGTTGTCCTACCCCTGCTACAGAATGCTGTTGGATTAGCCACAGCCTCGTGTGGTTCTCTCCAGGAAAACTGCTTGGTGCTTCCATGTCCACGGGCCAGAGCCCCTCTGCTGTGCGGATCCACACGAGACTTTGCCCCGCACACCATCCTGACCAGGAACAGCCCACAGACCCCTGCCTTGTCCCGAGTAACCAGAAGCCCAGGAGTGTGCGCTGTTGATCCTGACCCTGTGGCCCTGCACCCTCAGTACTTGGATTCACAGGAATCCCTCTCCTTGCATCTTGATGGTGGTTGTCTTGTGGCCCGGGAGCTGGATCTCAGGCAATTTGGTGTTCGCTGAAGGATTCCCGCCACGGAGCGCATCTCTGCTCACATGTGCAACAGTGCTGTTCTCACTCCATGGGTCTTTCCACGTGATCTCAGCTCCCCTTCTTGAACCTTTGTTTATTTCCTCTCACTTGGGTTTTCAACGTGATTATTGTTTTCTCCATTGATTATAACAGAGAGTCCTGTTTCAAGCCTGGGAAATGCCCTTTGACTTTTGAGATCCTGATGCCTCCCAGGTATGGAGCCCGTCCCAGAGTCTGTTGGAGAGAATTTTTTTTTTTTTTTTTTTTTTTTTTTTTTTTTTTTTTTGCCAGGCAGAGTTAGACAGAGAGAGAGACAGAGAAAGAGTTATAGACATTGAGAGAGAGAGAGACAGAGAGACAGAGAAAGGTCTTCCTTCCATTGGTTCACTCCCCTAATAGCCGTCACGGCCGGCGCTGCACCGATCCGAAGCCAGGAGCCGGGTGCTTCCTCCCCGTCTCTCATGTGGGTGTAGGGACGCAAGCACCTGGGCCATCCTCCACTGCCCTCCCAGGCCACAGCAGAGAGCTGGCCTGGAAGAGGAGCAACTGGGACAGAATCCAGCACCCCAACCAGGACTAGAACCCTGGGTGCTGGCACTGCAGGCGGAGGATTAGCCAAGTGAGCCACGGCACCAGCCTTGGAGGGAATCTTAAGCCACATTGATTCAGTGGGTGTGGGGAAGAGCCCGGGAATCTGAATTTCTGGCAGGCTCCCAGGTGCTGCTGCAGGTCCAGGCGCCCTGCTTTTGCAGTGCTTCCCTAAACCGATGGGCTCCCAGGCGGGCGAGCTGAGCGTGCTGGTGGTGCTTGGGCTCCCAGCTGGTCTTCCTGAGGTGCCTGAAGGTCACATCGGTAACGTTTCTAAGTTGAAAGTTTGTGAAGTGAAAAGTTGTGAGTTGAAAAGACCACTTGAAAAATGCTGAATAGTGAAGTGACTGAAAGACATTGGGGTCGTGGTTTAAAATCTCTCGGTGTGTCGGAACTTCCCCGAGACGCAGCCTCGGAGTCCACCAAGTGCTTTCTGTGGTCCTCGTGGCAGTGCTGAGACGTGGCTGTTGTGCTGCCCCTTCTCCAGAGGTGGAGGCTGCGGTTTCAAGCCCTCGAGCGGAGAGCAGGAGAGACATCTGGGCAGTTTCCCTCCAGAGACGGCCCCACCAGCTCCCCGGCAGGAAGAGGCAGTTCCCGAACCCTCCTTACTGACAAAAACGTGAGACTGTGTCAAACGATTCATGGACACTGAAATTAAAAGACAAGTTTATTTATTAAAAAAATTTTATTTTTCATCTTTTTGAAAGGCAGAGTAACAGAGGCAGAGAGAGAGAGAGAGAGATCTTTTCAGAAGTCTGTAATAGCCAGGACTACGCCAGGACAGAGCCACGAGCCAGAAACTCTATCCAGATCTGCCGCAAGGGCGGCATAGGCCCAAGCACTTGAGCCATCACCTGCCGTCTTCCAGAGAGCATTAGTGGGGAGCTGGATCAGAAGGGGAGTAGCCAGGACACAGGGTGTGGCATCCACTTTGCAACAACACTTGCTCCTGCGTTTATTTTGATGAAAGCAAGTTTTTGAAATCTATGTATAATTTTTTTATTTTAATTTTTTTATTTTTTATTTTTTTGACAGGCAGAGTTAGACAGTGAGAGAGAGAGAGAGAGACAGAGAGAAAGGTCTTCCTTTTTTCCATTAGTTCACCACCCCCCAAATGGCCGCTACGGCCGGCGCGCTGTGTCGATCCGAAGCCAGGAGCCAGGTACTTCCTCCTGGTCTCCCATGCGGGTGCAGGGCCCATGCACTTGGGCCATCCTCCACTGCCCTCTCGGGCCACAGCAGAGAGCTGGACTGGAAGAGCAGTAACCGGGACAAGTACCCGGCGCCCCAAGCAGGACTAGAACCTGGTGTGCTGGCGCCGCAGGCGGAGGATTAGCCAAGTAAGCCGCAGCGCCGGCACATAATTTTTTATAACATGAATTCCCATGGACTTGTTGAAGACCCCATGTGTTCTGACTTGGGGACCAGCAGTGCTGCTGGTACAGGATCCACTCTTTGACTCCCTCCTTGCTGACTGATGAAAGGATATCGTGGTCCGGAGCCAGCAACATTGTAGTTACCCCTGCGCCTTTCAATTTGAGAAGCTAGATAATATCACCAATTTCCTAGAAAAATGCAGCATAGCCAAGCAGATGAAAGGAGGGCTTGAAAACCCTGAAGAGAGAAGTAGCTGTTAAAATGAATTCATGGTTGGGGCCAGCACTGTGGCGTAGTGGGTGAAGCTGCCGCCTGTAGCACCAGCATCCCATGTTGGTGCTGGTTTGAGTCCTGGCTACTCCACTTCCCATCAAGCTCTCTGCTATGGCCTGGGAAAACAGTGGAAGATGGCCCAAGTCCTTAGGCACCTGTACCCACTTGGGAGACCCAGAAGAAGCTCCTGGCTCCTGACTTGGTATTGGCCCATCTCTGGCCATTGCAGCCCTCTAAGGAGTGAACCAGCGATGAAAGACCTCTCTCTCTGCCTCTACCTCTCTGTAACTCTGCCTTTCAAATAAAATAAATAAATCTTTTAAAAAATGAATTCAGGCCGGCACCGTGGCTCAACAGGCTAATCCTCCGCCTAGCGGCGCCGGCACACCGGGTTCTAGTCCCGGTCGGGGCGCTGGATTCTGTCCTGGTTGCCCCTCTTCCAGGCCAGCTCTCTGCTGTGGCCAGGGAGTGCAGTGGAGGATGGCCCGAGTGCTTGGGTCCTGCACCCGCAGGGGAGACCAGGAGAAGCACCTGGCTCCTGCCTTCGGATTTGCGCGGTGCACCGGCTGCAGCGCTCTGGCCGTAGCGGCCATTGGAGGGTGAACCAACGGCAAAGGAAGACCTTTCTCTCTCTCTCTCTCTCTCTCTCTCACTGTCCACTCTGTCTGTCAAAAAAAAAAAAATGAATTCATGGTTAAAAAATCTCCCGGAAGAAGCAAGAAAGAAGAAACAGAGGTTGTACAGGACAAGCCTAAGCATTCTAGAACATTCTTACCTACTGTTCTGGCACACAGCCCCTCCCTCATCCAAGTGCTCACAGGCAACAGAGGAGAGAAAATGCTACTTCCTTTGATGAGTCCACAGTTATCTCAGTTTCCAAACCAGACAAGGAGAGGAAGTGAAAGGGAAATGACAGGTGGGTGTCACTTGAGAGTGCAGTAGAAGTCCTTCCTGTGCAGCCCCTCTGGGCTTGTGACAGGTCCTCTGATACTTCCTCAAAATTGTGGCTTTTTATGGAACCTCTTGCTCCTCGCCCTGAACTTGACCTCAGCTCATGACCTTTAGAATCACCTTTGCTTTTCGAGGTGCTCTGCTTGTCCTAGAGGGGCCTCGGGGGAAGCTGGCTCTGGTGTCTGTGAGCGTCGTGGGCAGTGACTCCCGGGCCCTGAAGGGTGTGGCCTGGTGGCCTCTTGCTGACATGCGTATCTGTTTTCCTGAGCACAGGTGTTCTTTCAACACATTTTTCTATTTTTATTTTTTTTTATTTATTTTTTTGACAGGCAGAGTGGACAGTGAGAGAGAGAGACAGAGAGAAAGGTCTTCCTTTGCCGTTGGTTCACCCTCCAATGGCCGCCGCGGCCGGCGCGCTGCGGCCGGTGCACCGCGCTGATCCGATGGCAGGAGCCAGGAACCAGGTGCTTTTCCTGGTCTCCCATGGGGTGCAGGGCCCATGGGGTGCAGGGCCCAAGCACCTGGGCCATCCTCCACTGCACTCCCTGGCCACAGCAGAGGGCTGGCCTGGAAGAGGGGCAACCGGGACAGAATCCAGCGCCCCGACCGGGACTAGAACCCGGTGTGCCGGCGCCGCTAGGCGGAGGATTAGCCTAGTGAGCCGCGGCGCCGGCCCTCAACACATTTTTCATATCCACTCCCAGGCCGACAAACCTCAGCCAATCTTTTGGGCTTTCAAAAGTGGGTGATTTTCCAAACCAGTAACAACAGCAAAAGCCAAAGGGATTCTTAAGTGTTTTGTCTTTCAAAATGTGGAGAGAAAATAACTTGTGCTGATGGATGAAGTTAAACCCTTTCATGTGGCGATGTCAAGACCTTGTCCAACTTGGCCACTGCGCCTGGTGGGAGGAGCCAGACTGTGATGGAGAAGCTGAGCCTTTAGCAGGGAGCAGTTTGGCCCGTGGCAGATCCAAGGGGGAGATCGACTCTCCCCAGGTTGTTCGTCCTCGATTTGACTTTGGCATTCGGAAGAGGCCGGTGGAATCTTGACCACTGTCAAGCTTTGGAAATCAAGTCGTTGCTTTCGCTGCCAGCTCAGATGTTGTTTATCTCTCAAGCACTTCAGAAAAGCCTTAGGGCCAGTGTTTTGGTGCACAGTGCTAAGCCACTGCTTCTGACACCAGCATCACATTTAGGAGTGTTTGTTTGAGTCCAGGCTGCTCTGCTTCCAATCCAGCTTCCTGCTAATGCACCTGAGAAAATGGCAGATGATATAGGCACCTGCCACCGATGTGGTCGACAGGGATGTCCTTCCAAACTCCTGGCTTTGGTCTAGCCCAGGCTGCTGTGAACAAGTGGGGAGTGAACAGTGGATGAAAGATTGATCCCTCCCCCTCCCCAGCATCCCTTATCTCCCTCTCTCACTGTTGTTCTGCTAAATAAATAAATAAATAAATAAATCTTTGGGCCGGTACTGTGGCAAAGCAGGTAAAGCCACTGCCTACAGTTCCGGGATCTCAAATGGGCGCCTGTTTGAGTCCGAGCTGCTCCACTTCTGATCCAGCTCTCTGCCATGGCCTGGGAAAGCAGTAGAGGATGGCCCAAGTCCTTGGGCCCCTGCACCCATATGGGAGACCTGGAGGAAGCTCCTGCCTCCTGGCTTCAGATCAGCATAGCTCCGGCTGATGAGGCCAATTGGGGAGTGAACCAGCGGATGGAAGACTAGATCTCTCTCTCTTTGCGTCACCTTCTCTCCCTGTGTAACTCTGACGTTCAAATAAGTAAAATAAATCTTTAAAATAATAAATGAATATTTAAATAAAAGGAAACTCCTGAGGACCCGTTTTCATGTGTCCACCCATCTTGGGGAACCGAGGGTGCGGGTGGGCAGTGGAAGCAGTGCGGGGAGGACAGAGGTTCCAACATCAGAGTAACAGCCTGGTGACGAGTGTCCACGAGAAGCTGCTCCCCTGTTGGAGGAGGCCCGTGTGGCCACCTCCTCCTGCAGGCCCACCTTGTCCCCAGCTCCACTGCTCTCCTGACAGCCAGTCTTCATTACCAGTTGAAATCCTGGCCGAGGGTGTGGTGAGCACCATGGTAGTGATACCCGTGAAGCTCCTGCTGCGGGAACAGCCTTGCTCTTAGTGTTGGGCCTCCTTGCCGTCGCTCGATTCCCTCAATGGTTCGCTGACTTTGCAGCCTACCAGGGCCACCTGCCATTGACTGTGTTTACAGATGGGGAAACTGAGGCTCCACAAGGTTAAGGCAGCACTGAGGGAAGGAGTTAGGGTGTGATGCTGGCTCTGGTGATACTGAGACAGGTTTATAGGCTGGGCTGCAGCCAGGGCCAGGAACTGCATCCAGCTGATGGCAGAGACCCCAGTATACTGGAGCCATCCCCTGCTGTCCCCAGGCTGCCATTAGCAGGAAGCTGGATCGGAAGTGGTGCTGGGATTTGATCCCAGAGATTCCAGTATGTGGTGCAGGTGTCTCGGGCAGCATCTTAACCACTATGCCGGATGCCCACTCCCATGAATCTTTTTTTTTTTTTTTTGACAGAGTGGACAGTGAGAGAGAAAGGTCTTCCTTTTGCCGTTGGTTCACCCTCCAATGGCCCCAAAAGCCAGCACACTGCGGCCAGCACACCATGCTGATCTGATGGCAGGAGCCAGGTGCTTTTCCTGGTCTCCCATAGGGTGCAGGGCCCAAGCACCTGGGCCATCCTGCACTGCACTCCCTGGCCACAGCAGAGAGCTGGCCTGGAAGAGGGGCAACCGGGACAGAATCCAGTGCCCCGACCGGGACTAGAACCCGGTGTGCCAGCGCCGCAAGGCGGAGGATTAGCATATTGAGCTGCAACGCCAGCCTAACTCCCATGAATCTTAAAGGGGACTTCCTGAATTATCAAATTGTATTGCAATACTAGAAGGAATAAAATAAGAAGAATATAAAGCTGTCCATCAAATGATAAGTGGATAAACAAGGTGTGGCGTCTCCATGCAATAAGAAGGAGCTAGCCAGGTGCCGGCACGAAGGGATATAATGCAGAGTGAGAGAAATCGGGCACAAAGGCCGTGTTGTATGATGCCATTCATGGGAAATATCCAGAGCAGGTGACTGAAGGACTGGCAACAGCTTAGCAGTTGTCAGGCACTGGGAGGAGGGTAGAATGGGGGGAGTGGTGACTGTTGATGGGTACCGGCCTCCCTTTGGGGGTGAGGACGTGTTCTGGAATTAGGTTTTGATGATGGTTGCACAACTGTGACTGTAGTAAAAATAAATTGTATATTTATCTATTTTCAGCATCTGTTTTTTTCTTTGCTCCATTTTTTTTTTTTAAAAAAAAATGTTTATTTGATTAAAAAAGCAACAGAGAGAAGGGAGAGAGAGAGGTCTTCCATTCATTGGTTCACTCCCCAAATGGCTCCAACAGTCAGGTCTGGGCCAGGTGAATCAGGAGTCTGGAATTCCGTCCACTTCTCCCATGTTGGTGTCAGGGACCCAAGTACTCGGGCCATCTTCTGCTGCCTCCCGAGTGCATTAGTAGGGAGCTGAATTGAAAGCAGAGCTTCATGTAATAGCTCAAGTACTTGGGTCCCTGCCACACATGTGGGAGATCCAGATGAGGCTCCTGCATTTGGCCTGGCCCAGCCCTGGCTGTGGTAGCCATCTGGGGAATGAACCAGTGGTGGGAGCTCTCTCTCTCTCTCTGTTTCTCCCTCTCTCCGTGTGTAACTCTAACTTTCAAATGAATAAATAAATCTTCAAGAAGGAAAGAAGGAAGGAGGGTGAGGGTAGGGTAGGGGAGGGTAGGATAGGGGAGGGGAGGAGAGGAGGAGAGGGGAAGTGAGAGAAAGGGAAAGGAGGGGAGGGGAGGAGAGGAGCAGCCAGAACTCCCATCAGCACTCCAACATGAGATGCCATGTTGCAAGTACTATCTTAACGTGTGGTGCCACGACATCGGCCCCAAGTTGTACCTTTTAAATGTGTGAGTTTGGTAGCATAGGACACAAATCTCAACAAAACCATCTTGTTTTAAAGTCAGAGAAACAAGAAGGCAAGAAGTAGAATGGAAGATGAGAGCTGCTATTTGTCTAGCGCATGCTGTGTGCAAGGGGCCCCACCTGGAAGCTGCACCTTTAACTTCCTTGACAACCCCTGTTTCTCGCACCAGGAAACTGATGCTCGGATAAGACAAGTGCGGCGCTCAGGTTTGTCTGAGTGTAGCAGGAGATGGAGCCGGAACGGAACCGTAGGACCCAACCCAAAGCCAGGCTCCCATCCTCCAAATCAAATGCTCTGGGTGGCCCAAGGCCACATGCTCGTCTCCTGCTGTTGCTGTGACAAACGGCTGCCAGCGTAGTGGCTCCCGACACCTGCAGCTGTCGGTATTCTCTGATGTTTTGGAGGTGGGGAGTCTCGAAGGATTGGTAGGTGGTGTTGCTCCAGGAGTCCTGGGGACAGAGCTGTTTTCTGGCCCTTTTGGTGCCTGGAGGCTGCCCACACCCCCTGGCCAATGGCCAACCCCTCATTCTCTGACCTCAGCTTCCACCCTCACCTCTTCTGCCCTATCTGGGACCCTGCTTAGGACCCCTGGTGATCACGGTGGCCCCCTCCCCATTTGCAAACCCGTCACTCACCCACATCTGAAAGGCCCCTTTTCCACCAGCATCACGGATTCCTGGGGTTCGGCTGCAGCTTTGTGGGGGAGGGATTCATTCATTCATTCCAGCATCGGCAGTTAGAAGAATCTGGGTGTGGGGGAGAAAGTGTAGCCACATGAGGTTCTATTCTCGAATGGACCAGACACCAGACTTGTTCATTCTTCTCGTCTGCGTTAGATCATGTGTCTGAATGGGATAGTCCATTTGAACTTGGAAACAACTGGTCAGGTGGTGCAGTTGACTTCCCTTTTCTGTGGATTTTGGAGACAGGAGGCAGACACAGCTCCTGCAAGACCCGAAACGTGCCCTGATTCTAGGATGCATTTCTGCGTGACCCTGATTTCCCCACAGTGGTTATTTCACTCCAGCCAACGCTGGCCTTCCTCCCCTTGAGCTGCCGTTCATGATGACAATAACAGCAGTGGCGCCAGCAGTGGACGTCTGTTAAGTGCTTGCTGTGGGCCAGGCGCGGGGCTGAGGATTTCACCTCCTTGGCTGAGTGAATCCTGACAGCTCTGGGGTGGCTTGTCTTTTTCCTCCATTTAAAGACAGGGAAACTGAGGCTTGAGGAAGTTAGGCAACTGCCAGTCATAGTACTGTGGGAGAACCAGAATTCTGGCTCTCTTGTTGTTAATGTGTTTTTAACCTGGCGCCTTTTAAAACAACTTTCTTGTACCTCTTTTTTTTTTTTTTTTTTTTTTTTTTGACAGGCAGAGTTAGACATTGAGAGAGAGAGACAGAGGGAAAGGTCTTCCTTCTATTTGGTTCAACCTCCAAATGGCTGCTATGTCCGGCGTGCTGCACCAATCCAAAGCCAGGAGCCAGGTGCTTCCTCTTGGTCTCCCCTGTGGGTGCAGGGCCCAAGCACTTGGGCCATCCTCCACTGCCTTCCCAGGCCACAGCAGAGAGCTGGCCTGGAAGAGGAGCAACTGGGACAGAATCCGGCGCCCCAACTGGGACTAGAACCCAGTGTGCCGGCGCCGCAAGGCGGAGGATTAGCCAAGTGAGCCGCGGCGCCAGCCTCTTGTACCTCTTTATATCTTAGGATATCTAGCTTTCTTACAGGAATGTCATCACACAGAGGGAAGAGTGTATGTGTATGTGTGTGCACACACGTGTGTGCTTGCTTGCAAATATGTAAAACAAATGAAAGTATTTGCATTTTTTAAACGATTTAGTTATTTATATGAAAGGAGAGTTACAGAGAGGCAGACACACACAGAGAAAGAGAGAGAGAGAGAGAGAGAAAGAGAGAGAGATGTCTTCCATCCGCTGGTTCACTCCCCAGGTGGCCGCAGTGGCCAGAACTGAGCAGATTCGAAGCCAGGATCCAGGAGCTTCTTCCAGGTCTCCTATGTGGGCACAGAGGTCCAAGGACTTGGCCATCTTTCACTGCTTTCTCAGGCCACAGCAGCGAGCTGGATTGGAAGTAAAGCTGCCGGGCCTTGAACCGGCACCCATATGGGATGCCGGCATTGCAGGTGGTAGCTTTATCCACTGTGCCGCAGCACTGGCCCCAAGTAGTTGCATTTTTGATTTTTCTATCCAATATAGCACTCGCCTCTGTTTCCATCTGTTTTCACACTGGATGAGTCTTTACGTTTGCATTGTAGTACTGCCATTATATGTTTTCAAGAGGATATACAGTTTTCCCCTATTGAGTCCTTTTCCTATTTTGGGTAGTTAGGTTGAGTCTCAGCTTCTTTGGTTTAGTCTTTTATTTGCTCTGAAATAGTTTTCCTTGAGTATTTGTAATTTTAGCATGTCCTCCTTGCCCCACCAAAAAAAGAACATTGTCCAGCTGTTTAGCGAAGTACAGTTTCCTGGTTCTGCCGTCGTCTTGCTAGCATTGTTTAATGAGAGGACAGGGGCCTCTGCGTTTTGTTTAACCACCACCCAAGTGGAGCCTTTTCCACATGTGCTTGTTGGTTCTTTGCCCTTCCTCTTGGTGGTTGGAGGAGACAGCAAAGGAGGGAAGCCCCAAGTCGGCTTGCAGGGTGGTGAGGAGCTGAGGTGGGGGTGCAGCTGGTTGCATGGGGCAAGACTCGGGGTGAAGGCTGCAAGGCAGAGTGGGTCAGGTGTGGGGACACCGGGGTGCCCTAGGCCAGTCCCTTGTTTGCTCAAGGGAACTGCTCTAATCCACATAAGGAACTGATCTCAAGTTTTGATTTGGGGGTTTCTAATGATTTTCTGATCCTGCATCCGTGATGAACTGGCAGAAACAGAAAGTGTGGTCCTGTAAAGGGAAGTGGAAGGCGGGAGCAGGGCAGGGGTTGGGCAGACACCACAGTGTGGTCTTCGTCTGGCTCGCTCCGGACCCCACTTTCACCCTTTAACCCCACCTCCGTTCTTGGGGAGCCCGACTCCTCTCTTACCTGCACTCAACTGTCTTCCCTGGAGAGCCTGTGGTAGGGAGCCCAAGGAGTTCACAGGGGCGGGGTGATAGGAGAGCAACTCCCCCACTGGGGCTCAGGGGTTCTCCCTGAGCTGATAGACCATGGAGAATGGAAGACAGAATCCTAAGCCATGCCCCCTTGTGGCATGTGTGCTGTTCCAGGGGTGGAAGACTAGCCTGTGGGGTTGGCCGCTGTGTGTCGAGTCCCTTGTGTGGTCCAGGCACTGTACTGGCGCCTCCCCTGGATCCCAACTGTGGGGTGGCCCAGCCTGAAGCTCCTCTCCATATGTTGCCCCACTGTGGCTTCTCTTGGCTTCTTTAGTCCTGTTCCTGGGAGAAGATTAAGAACCTGGACTTGAGTGAAATGAGCAGGGAGGCAGGTCTGAGCTCAGGGTTCCTAATGAGTTGTCACCACCAGGGCTCTCTGTGCCCTCACCAGGGCTGACCAGGTGGACTCCAGGGCCTCTTCTCTGCTTCAGCAGGTGCAGCTCCTGTTCTGTGTGTCTCGTGTGCAGCGGTTTGCGGGAGGGGAGAAGGTGACAGACATGTTTCTGAATGTTCCCTGATGCACGAGGCTTCCCATCCAGTGGCTTGAGCGGCTCCATGAGGAATGCATCCCCTTCCCCAAAACTGGGCTGTCCAGGTAGAGATGGGACTTAGGCAGCGGCATTCGCACCTCACACCTCCTCTCCCCTCTCCTCTTCCTTTTTATTTTTTAGTTGAAAAAGCATTGCATATGCGATTATAACTTACTCATATGGAAAGTCTAAGTTTTTAAAAGGTTCAAGTTGCCCTCTTCTTCCTCCCCAGATTTGCTGATGCAATGATGAACAAAGGATAATTCCCTCTCTCCTCTCTCTCTGCACACATGCAACACAGACACGCACAAGGGTACTCAAAAAGGTTATGAAAAGATGCAAGTGAAATATAAATTTATTTGCGTGCACAAAATTTGGAATCCATGTATAGTTATATGTATTCCTAAGAACTTTTTGAAGACTGCTGGTATGCACGTATGAATATATACATCAGACCAGTATGCCTGAGTTAGTATACATATCACCCCAGTATGCATGTGTGAGTATGTCCAACGCCCTGCGTGTGTGAGTATGTGTGTCACCCAGGTATGCGTGTGTATGTCCATCCGTCAGCCCAGTATGTGTGTGTGAGTATGCACATCACTGCAATATGCAGGTGTGAGTATGTGTGTCACCCAAGTATGCATGTGTGAGTATGTGTGTCACCCTGGGATGCATGTGTGAGTATGTGTGTCACCCTGGGATGTGTGTGTGAGTATGTGTGTCACCCTGGGATGTGTGTGTCACCCTGGGATGTGTGTGTGAGTATGTCCATCACCCTGGTGTGTGTGTGTGTGAGTATGTCCATCATCCTGGTATGCATGTGTATGTGTGTCACTCCAATATGTGTGTGTATGTCCATCACCCTGGTGTGTGTGTGTGAGTATGTCCGTCATCCCAGTATGCGTGTGTGAATATGTCTATCACCCTGGTATGTGTGTGTAAATATGTCTGTCATCCCAGCATGCGTGTGTGAGTATGTCTGTCACCCTGGTATGTGTGAGTGAGTATGTCTGTCACCCCAGTATGCGTGTGTGAGTATGTCTGTCACCTTGGTATGTGTGTGTAAGTATGTCTGTTACCCCAGTATGCATGTGTGAGTGAGTATGTCTGTCACCCTGGTATGTGTGTGTGAGTATGTCCATCACCCTGGTATGTGTGAGTGAGTATATCTGTCATCCTAGCGTGCATGTGTATGTCTGTCACCCCAGTATGTGTGTGTGAGTATGTCTGTCACCCCAGCATGCGTGTGTATGTCCGTCATCCCAGCGTGCATGTGTGAGTATGTCCGTCACCCTGGTATGTGTGAGTGAGTATGTCTGTCACCCTGGTATGTGTGTCTGAGTATGTCTGTCACCCTGGTATGTGTGAGTGAGTATGTCTGTCACCCTGGTATGTGTGAGTAAGTATGTCTGTCACCCTGGTATGTGTGTGTGAGTATGTCCGTTACCCCAGCATGCGTGTGTGAGTATGTCCGTCACCCTGGTATGTGTGTCTGAGTATGTCTGTCATCCCAGCACGCATGTGTATGTCTGTCACCCTGGTATGTGTGAGTGAGTATGTCCGTCACCCTGGTATGTGTGTGTGAGTATGTCTGTCATCCCAGCACACGTGTGTGAGTATGTCCATCATCCCAGTGTGCATGTGTGAGTATGTCTGTCACCCTGGTATGTGTGTGTGAGTATGTCCATCACCCCAGCATGCGTGTGTGAGTGAGTATGTCCGTCACCCTGGTATGTGTGTCTGAGTATGTCTGTCATCCCAGCACGCGTGTGTATGTCTGTCACCCCAGCACGCGTGTGTGAGTATGCACATCACCAGCACCTCCCAGAGCTGCTGACTGAGCAGGCAGGCAGGAGGTGGTGAGACCACCCTGTTCTGCAAATTGCTTTTTAGATGTGTGGCCCATCCTGGGCCTTGCTCTGGGTCTGCCTTCCTCCCTTGCTGTTAGGATTTTATGGCATGCAGGGACTTAACTGTTCCCGTCTGTGCTGGACACTCAGGCTGCCTGCAGAGGCACAGCCGCTGCCAGCCCTGGCTGTGTCTGGTCTTTGTGAAGCCTTTGCAAGCTCTGTGTTAATTTTAGTTTACAGATGAGAGGGGGCATCCTCTCATGTTCCTGCCCTTGTGTCTCCCTGGGAAGCTCCCAGTGCAGTCGTGTGCTGACGGCAGGGGCATTCAGCCTCTACTCCTCGCTCGGGCCATGTCACCTCTGTGGGCCAGGTTCTTTGCTGCTAAAATGCAGGTATTTGTGTCTCATGGGGTCAGGGTGAAGAATAAGCAAATGAACTTGAAGAGAGCAGACATTTGGTGGTTGTTAGCTCCTCTCGCACCTCTGTCTCCAGTTTTCTAGCCAGGTCTTGTGTTTTGGACACTTTACACACTGTGTATCTTAATCCTTTGTCAGCCAGTACTCATGAGTGACTTCTCACCCGCCGGGATCCATTGGGGCAAATAATGGCAGTGCCTCATGCCACAAGGGAGATGTGTGGGTGTTGTGGAAGGGATGGGCAGGGCACTGCAGCCGGGTGGGGAGAAGTCAGTTGTGGGATGGATTCTTGGAGGAGGGGATGCACTAGCTGAAGCTGATAGAGTGAGCCAGAATGAGCCTGGAAACAGGCAGGGGGTGGGAGTGGGGGTGGGAGTGGGAGTGGGGCGACGGCAGTGTGTGCAAAGGCAGAGATCCAGGGGTGTCCCTGGGTGCCGGGTACCACCTCACAAAGAATACAGAGGGGCATCCAGTCCTAAACCGACCCTCAGGGGGTGCTCAGCACCAGCATTCTCAGTGTGGCTGGGATTGGCTTAAGGGCAGGTGGGTGGTACCATATCTTGTCTCTGGGTTCTGCATATGAGGCGCCTCTTCCCTGGATGCTCCTCGGATCGCGCAGGGTGGTGATGGGAAACAGCTGGCTGCAGGGTTCATTGAGCACCTGTACAGGCCACGTTCGGTGGTGGTGCTGAGGGTGTGCCTCAGCACAGACTCTCATGGGAGAAATCGAGGGAGGAGCCAGGCATCACGCAGCATCATGGTCGGGGAGATGAGGGCGCCCACTACAGTGAGGGGGCCGGAGAAAGGACTTCCAGGTGGAGCTGTGCCTCTCAGTCTGAGACCTGAAGGATGCACAAAACTGGGCTGGGCAGGGAAGATTCTGGACAGTAGGAACTGTACTTTGTTAAGAAGATTTGGTGAAGGATATGTCACATCTACCACAAATATCAATAAAGGCCATTTATGCTTTTTACATCAAACAGTTATCAAGTGACTGCTAAGAACAGTGGATCTGCCTGAGTGACCGAAAAGTGGGTCACTGCCTGCCTTGTTCTGGGAATATAATGACGGATAAGACAAGATAAAATTTAGGGGCAACAACAGATCAGGAGAGGACCAATGAAGCAGTAGTTGCCATCCAGGGTCACAATCGCCAGCAGTTACTGAGCGCTGGCTGTGAGCCACGCCCTGTCCTGAGGGCTGTGTGTGCAGTAATTCCATTAATCCTAGCAGGTGGGGTCCATTGCTTCCCCCATTGTACAGAGATGGAAACTGAGGCACGTGCAGGTGAGATGACTTGCCTGTGGTCCGTGGGTGGAGAGTGCCAGAAATTCAGAGCTTGTTGCTCCAACTCCAGACCCACTCTCCAGACCCACAGGCTCTCAAAGGAGCCTGGAGGAGAGCTCCATCATGAATTT
The DNA here is from genome assembly GCF_051225735.1 of Oryctolagus cuniculus. Lineage (NCBI taxonomy): Eukaryota > Metazoa > Chordata > Mammalia > Lagomorpha > Leporidae > Oryctolagus > Oryctolagus cuniculus. The sequence goes on along the minus strand of NC_142884.1, from coordinate 72,879,617 downwards.
TACGCACACGATCATCATCTTCCCCTTTAATTCAGCACCCGAGGCCTTTGTGTTACACCCACTGTGTGCTAGAGCGGAGGGCACAGAGGTGACCAGCTCATTCTTCAGAGCCGATTAAGCCGATTAAGGGATCAGCTGGTCCCAGGTGAGCAGCTGCAGAGCTGAGTGTGAGAAGTCAGAAAGGGCCAGGATCAGCTGCCATGGAGCCCTGGGGATGGGGAGGAAGCGACAGCCGTTGAGGGAGAGAAGCATTGCAGGTGGCCCTGGAGGTCTCTGCGTGGAGTAGACAAACCATTGTTCCTGGCGAAGGGGACAGCCGACACAGTGGCCCAGAGGCCGGAAAACAGCGTGTCAGAGGAAGCCAGACAGGCCTGGAAATTAGGTGTTCGAGGGGCAGAAGTGGGAATTCAGGTTAGAAAATACGGCGAGGCCAGCAGACGGAGGTGTGGAAATTTTTGAGCAGAGAAGTGACAAGAAAAGGTGGTAATGACTTTCACTTTCTACTTGGAATACCTTCCGGAATGTTTTGGCACGTACTGGGATTCTGACGTCACTGTGCTTTGGGAGTCAGCCTGGCCCTGGAGGGTTTGCATACACAAGCCGTGATCTTACCTGTGGCAAAGGTCGTTTTAATCAGATAATTTGCATTTTGAGTGCACGCCTTTGCTTAGCTGCTTGAAACATTAAACGTCCGACAGTAGCCGTCATGAGATGCCTATAAGGCCCTGGCCCCAGCTTCCACAAAGCCGTGGATTTGCTCAGCTGTGGGACCGATGAGTCTTCTCTTTTGCTTATGGGAGACCCTCCCTGCAGCCCACCTGACACCGTTTACCACCTGGCGTGCGCGAATTCGAGCTGTCTGAATTGCTCCCCTTTCTGTATGAGGTGTGTGCGCTTCCCAAGATGGTGACGGTGGTGGGAACGCTCGGAGAAAGGGCGGGAAGACCGGGTTTGGCACTGGCGTCTTTCTCTGGGACCAGTAGGAGGCCCATCACCACTGTTTCCTTACCCTCGTTCCACTCTTTTCCACCACTGCTGGCTTCCTCCCTGCCTCCCTCTCCCCCTCCCCGCCGCCTCTCTGTCAAGAGGTAGCAGCTTCCATGGGTCCTCCATTATATGCCCAGCATTCGTTCACTTACGCGTATACAATGTGCCCTTCCCTGTGCTGGCTGTGAAGGTGGAGCTGTAGCATAGCTGTCGCTTTTAAGGACGTGTCTAGGGGAACCAGGGAGTCAGACACTCGGGGAAAGCCATGCCAAGACATGCAACCTGTGATTTTCCCGCATTGTGATTACTTGTACTGTCCGAGAGAGTCACCTCCAGCCACAGGAGACTAAAGTTAAATCTCAATTAAAGTTTAACCAAAAAAAAAAAAAAAACTGTACGAGTTCAGCGGCCATCTGGCCACTGGCTGCTGCACTGGGCAGTGCCGCTGCTCAGCCTTCCCGTCGGTGCAGCAAATTCTGCTGGGCAGCACTGAGCAGACTAAGATCCCTGAAGGTGGGTCTTGTCTCTTTCTGCCCAGTGGGCACCCCAGATGCTGACCATGAGGTGGACACTCACTAAGTGCTGAATGGATGGAGGGCAGTGCAGTAAGGGGTGGGAAAGGAAGGTGTACACGCGGCTGGGAGAGCAGGGACACACTGTCCTGCAGAGCTACCAGGGCAGGAAACCCTGGAGGCACTCTGAGCAGAAGAGTGAGACCCTTTGGCCAGTGGGAAGGGACGAGGGGCGTGTGTTGCGGGAGGGACTGTGACTGTCGTCTCCCCGGCTTCCCTCTGAGTTCTGATGGTGCCAGCCACACCAGGTGTTACTATTTTCTTAGCAAGGGAAGGGGAGTTCACAGACTCGCACCGTGTTCTCTCCTTGGGCTTCTTTGAGAGGTGAGATCTCACCTGGCTGTTGCAAGGCCGAGGCCAGATGTGATCAAGTGGGAGTTGAGTCCTCTGCTTCCAGATCAGCCTGACTGCAGGAAGCCAGGGTTCCTGTGCTCCAGACAAATACAGAGCTTGGCACGTGCGGCCCCCACACAGAGGCCTTGTGATCTGGGAGTGAACCAAGTATGGGGCGGAGCCCAGTGTCAGGAGCATCACTTCCTGGTTTGGCATAGGGTCCATTGGGGCTGCTTGGATCCCAGTGTGTTTGTTTGCTCACTCACTGGCTTGAAAGATGCTTGGGGGCCGGTGCTGTGGTGCAGTGGGTTAACACCCTGGCCTGGAGCGCCAGCGTCCCTTGTGGGCGCCGGTTCTAGTCCCAGCTGCTTCACTTCCGATCCAGCCATCTGCTATGGCCTGGGAAAGCAGTAGAAGATGGCCCAAGTGCTTGGGCCCCTGCACTAACATGGGAGACTTGGAAAAAGTCCCTGGCTCCTGGCTTTGGATCTGCGCAGCTCCAGCCATTGCAGCCAATTGGGGAGTGAACCATGGGATGGAAGACCTCTCTCTCTGCCTCTCCTCTCTCTGTGTAACTCTGACTTTCAAATAAATAAATAAATCTTAAAAAAAAAAAGAAAGATGCTCGGTGAGTGTGTGCTCAGTGTTGGAGACACAAAGAAAGTAAGTCAGGCTTGTCCCCGAAGAGCCCACCGTCTGGCGTGGATGTCAGCCAGGTGTGTGAATGGTGGCAGCGCGGCATCCTGAGCTCTGCTTGGTAACAGCGTCACATGGCACAGGAAACAGGTGTCGCCCCTGAACTGTCGTTCTTGATTTGTTCAGCAAAGAGCAGACTTTGAGGAAGGAAAGCAGAGTGTCCATCACAGCCAACAGTAGAGCAGAGCCCTCGTCCAGAGCTGGGCTTCAGAGTCCTGAGGCTCGAGTGTGGGGAGCAACTCAGACTAGACTAAGTTACTGGAATTAAGACTTATTCTATGCATCTGCTCTCCCACAATATGGCGCTGGGAGAGGAGTAAACAGCTTCTACGCAGCTGCCTCTCGCCAACTTGAGTGATGACCTGCAGGAGCTGATCCTGCTCCTGATTGGAGGAGAGCAGCGTACTCGGCGTGTGGGTAGCAGAGTTGGGATTGGTGGAAGAGGACTATAAAGGAGGAGAGAGACAACATGCACCAGGAACATCTAAGAGGAACACCTGTGCAGCCCCCGAGAGAGCCGGCCGGCGGTGTGCTGCTCCCCCGCGGAAGTGGGGAAGGTGGCAGGGGGAATCGCCCTTCCATGGAGGTGGAAGGGTCGGTAGCCAACCCGGGAAGGACCAGCAGCAAACCCGGGGAGGGCCGAGCAGACAAAAGAACAGTGCAGGGTCCTGTGTCGTTCCTCCACGAAGAGGGGGAGCGACATAATGGTGCCGTGACTCGGATATGAAGCCTAGGCAGGGTTTAGTGTCGTTCCTCCACGAAGAGGGGGAGCGACACTCGAGTCCAGTGTCAGGCTTGGGGTCAGGTCCTTGGGTGTGAGCCCCACGTTGGCACTCCCAGGGGCATGACCTGGGGTAAGAGCAGTTTCTTACAGGGTTGTGAGGAGGATTGAGTCAGCTACTCCAGACCCCATAGCAGGCACTCAGCAACTTAACCATCATTGCACTGAGCAGCTGGAAGAAAGAACTGTGAGGGCGAGCCTCTGTTTCGGAGTGTTCTGGGCAGGTGTCCATTGCTCCTAGTGCAGCTGCACATGGTAAGCAAGGGGCTGGCCGGTCGCTCAGGATGACTGTGTTAGGTGTGGAGCCGCCATGGGTAATGCACCCTCCTGTGGAGGTTGGATCATCTATCTGATGCTTATTTCTTTCCCTACTGCCTGAAGGGATCTTGTGACTCTGCTGTGCCTGGGTTGAATGTGCTTCTGTAGGGAAACTCAGACATGGACCTGTTTCCTGCACACTGTTGTCCCTTGTTGGTCCCCTCTGTGGCCTCCTGCCTACCCCCAGCCCCTTGCCATCTGTCCTCCCAGTTAGCACACTCCTGGCCGCAGGGCAGCTGCCCCCTCACCTGATAGCTTCTTTCTTTCTTTCTATGTCTTAGAAACTGTGGTGCGTTCCTTGGCGCTGATCTTGGCCTTTGTTGCTGCATGCTTACAGCTGTGCACTATCGCTCCAGCCTTTGTCTGCTCAGGGTGCTCCTTCCTCTGCGGGCCAAGTCTCCACTTGTTCTGTCTGTCTGAGTCTCTCTTTGGGGAGCCATCTACACACCTTGATTCTTCTGTCCAATGTGATTATCTCTGTCTTTTAATATGAGTTTAGTCTGTTCACTGATTATATGTGATCATTGATATATTTGGATTATGCCTCCTCTATTTTACTTGGTGTTTCCTTTTTAATATAAACTATTTTAGTTAGTGAGAGAGAGAGAGATGGGAACTCAGTCCAGGTCTCCCATGGGTGCCAGGGTCCCAAGTACTTGAGCCATCATCTCTTTCTTTTCAGGGTGCACATTAGGAGGAAGCTCAAATTGTGTGTGGAGTCTGGACTCAAACCTAAGCAATCTGAGATGGGATGCCAATGTCCCAAGCAGCATCTTAACTTCTAGGCTAAAAAATTCCCACCCCTGCTTTTCCTTTAGATCATTCTTTTCCTCTTACCCAGGTCCCCTGCCACTTTCATTTGATGGATAAGATTTATGTATTTCCCCTACCTGTGCTGATTGGGAATCTAGCAATGGATTGTATTCATATTTTGAAATTTTAGCACATGTACCTAACTCTGATTTATTCTTTCTAACAAATATGAGGTCCTCCTAGTGAATATAACAAAGTGTGTCTGCTTGGCTGCAAATTGTCATTGAACAAGTACCTCTCAGATCTTGGTACTGTTCTGTACCTAATTTTGTTAAACATCAGATTCTATTTTTTCATCAACAATTCTACTTAAAACATTATTATCTACTCCCCCCATGTTTATTCCTCTGAATTTACTTTTTTGCTTTGCTGAAATTTCTCTTAATGTTTCTGTGGAGTCCATCATTGAAGAACTCTCTCTGTAAAGGTATCTGAAATACCCATTTACTTGGGTTTTTTACTTGCTATTTTAGCTGGGTATAAAATTCCCAGTCGACAGTTATTTTCTCTCAGCATTTTGGTAGTAGCATATGTCTCTTCAAGCCTCTGTTACTGCTGCTAGCAGTCTGTCATTTCATTGTGATTAAATGATATTTCTCTACATTAATGACTTCTCTTTGCCCATGATATTCTATAGTTGCGTTATTATTTTTCTGCTCATCCTGCTTGCTGCTCAGAGTTTTCTGTCAAACCAAGAACCTTTTCTTTCTAGGTTCTAGAAAATATTCAGCTATTATCTCTGTGAGCATTCCTTTCTTATCCCTTGTATAGAGTTTTAATTGTTTTTTTTTTTTATTTGGGATATTTGTATTTAAAATTACCTAACTTTTTTAATGTGAAATGACTTCAAATTTACAGATTCATCAGTGTTCAACATTTTTGCATATCTGCTCTCTTCATGCTTATGTGTGTGTACATGTATGTGTGTGTCTATAATTCGACATTCACACAATATACACAAATGAGTATGACTTTAGTATTCTTTCTCTGAACCATCCAAGTGTATATTGTATATGTCATGCATGTTTACCCCTAAATATTTGGTGTCAGCATTTTCTAAGTAAAAAGATGTTCTGACAAGTAACAGTATTGTGACAATGTGCCTGCTGTAGCTCTTTCACATTTCTGGTGTTCCTTTGAGTACTTCCTTCTAGGCACAAGATTTTCTAGCCCAGGTTTCTACTTGCCTGGCCCAGTCCTGCAAGCAGGTGTTTCTCGGCTATCCCTAATTTATGGCCCACCGGATTCTAGTCCCAGTCAGGGTGCTGGATTCTGTCCCAGTTGCCCCTCTTCCAGTACAGCTCTCTGCTGTGGTCTGGGAGTGCAGTGGAGGTTGGCCCAAGTGCTTGGGCCCTGTACCCCATGGGAGACCAGGAGAAGCACCTGGCTCCTGCCTTCGTATCAGTGCGGTGCGCCGGCTGCAGCGTGCCGGCCGTGGCGGCCATTGGAGGGTGAACCAAGGGCAAAAGGAAGACCTTTCACTCTGTCTCTCTCTCACTGTCCACTCTGCCTGTCAAAAAAAAAATCAACCTATGAGCTCTAAAGGTGAGTATGGTTTCTGGGGCTTTGTTTCTACTGAGCCATGTCAGCTGGCAGACCTAGGAGGTAAATATAATTTTAAAAATCCTGAATCTGTACTGATGACCCCAATTTCCTTGTAGCCTCACCAGATTCTTCCTCTCCTTCCTCACCCACTTAAGTGTGTGCCCCTTCCCCCACAGGAAGAAACCATGTTTCTCTACAACATTACCTGTTTATTTGTTTTCTCAACCCTGTACTACCCATGAAACAATCTTAGGGTTGTTCCACCTTTGCCACTGTGAAAATCAAGCCCTTTAAGAAGAGTAAAAGATGTATTTAAGGGTGTATAGTCATTATATTCTGTCTGTAAGTTATTTTTATTGGTTCTTCTCCCATTCTCCATTAATGTGGTTTATGTTATTTTTTATTTGAAATATGATTAGGTTCATTTATTTCTGTGTTTGCATTATTGTTGATTTTATTCATGTTTTGACATGCTTTAACATACTTCCAAGAATGAAAACAGAAAGATGCATTCAGAGAAGTGTCCTGGCTCCCCCAGCCCTTCTGCTCTGTTCTGCCTGCCACCCACTTGTAGATAGGCAGTGTCGGTTTTTTTAGTTTATTTTTTTTCCATATTTCCTTTTGCAAAATGAGCAGATTTACCTATATTAGTGTTCTGTCTTTTTTTTAAAGATTTATTTATTTATTTGAAAGTCAGAGTTACAGAGAGAGAGAGAGAGAGAGAGAGAGAGGTCTTCCATTCGCTGGTTAACTCCCCAATTGGCCGCAATGGCCAGAGCTGCACCAATCCAAAGCCAGGAGCCAGGAGCTTCCTCTGGGTCTCCCACGTGGGTGCAGGGGCCCAAGGACTTGGGCCATCTTCTACTGCTTTCCCAAGCTATAGCAGAGAGCTGGATCAGAAGTGGAGCAGCTGGGACTCGAACCAGCGCCCATATGGGATGCCGACGCTGCCAGCAACTGCTTTACCCACTATGCCACAGCACCGGCCCCAGTGTTCCTTCTTTTTTACACTAAAGGTAAAATACTTTTGCACCTGTGCCCAGTCACTTGGAAATATATTTTGGCAGCTGTCCCCGTCAGCGCATAGAGATGCTCCTCTGTCTTTGTCACGCTGCATGGTTCTCCACCGCTCAGATGCCCCGTAGTTTATTACAGTAATCTACATGTGTGTATCTAAGTGGTGTCCATATGTTGCAATCACGAATACTGCCCCAAAGAATCTCCACATGTATGTATTTGTCCCCATGGAGGTGTATTTTCATGTCAGGTTTCTAGAAGTAGGATTGCTGGAGTGAGAGTAAATGCATGAGCCATGTTGTCCATGGATATTGCCAAATTCCCTTCCTTAATGATTGTACCTTTTTCTGTCCCACCCACAAGCCAGCATGTCTGACTCCCCACATTCTCTCTAGCAGAGTGTGTTGTCAGGAATTTGAATTTTTGCCAAACTGGTGGGTAAGAAATGATACCTCAGTATAGTTTTAATTTTCATTTCTTTTATGATGGGCTTTAATTTGCATTATTCTTTTGAGTGAAATTGAAATTGCTTCTAATTTTTAAGGGGTCATTTTTATGTTATGGATTGTCTGTTCATGCCTTTTGTCCCTTTTGTTTTGGAGAATTTTTTTTATCTTTGGCGTTTCAATTTTTTTTATATAATTTGATGATACTAACCCTTCATCTGTGATACACAAATATTCTTCTCTGTTCGTCACTTGCTTTTAATTTGTTCTTTGTTCTGCCCACCCATTTTCTTCCTGTCTGTTTTTGTTTGGAAGTATCTTGTTTATGTTAAGTGTTTTTCTTGCATCTAGCACTTTGAGCATTTGAAGCATTCCAATTTTAAAAATCACCGTTGCCTTGCTTCATAATATCCATTTATTTTATTTGGAATAATTCAGGTTTTCTTTAGTTTACTAGTTTTCTACTCACATGATAGCTACTTGTTTTGTAATGTTTGTGTGCCGGCTCATTTTGAATGAGTAATTTTTCTTTTGTTTTATTTTTCTTTGCCTTTTTTCCTCCCCTCCTCTCTTTGGTAGTTTTGTGTTTGCCTCCACTTGTCTCAGTGGTCCCAGTAAGGGCTTTGCTGTGGACAGTGCATCTTTGAAAAGAAACAAAGTTTTATTTATTTGAAAGGCAGAGTGGGTGAGGGAGAGGCAGGGGGTAAGGGGAGTGTGTGTGTGTGTGAGAGAGAGAGAGAGAGAGAGAGAGAGAGAGAGAGAGAACACTAGAGAGCGAGAGCACTCCCCAGTTGACTGCAAGGCTGAAGCCAGGAGCCAGGAACTCCATGTGGGTCTCACATGTCTGTAGCAGGGTCCCAAGTACTTGGGCCATCATCCATTGCCTTCCCAGGCACATCAGCAGGGAGCTGGATTGGAAGTGGAGCAACTGGAACCAGCACTCTGATATGGGATGCCCGTGCCATCCAAGTGGTGGATTCGTTTGCTGTGCCACAGTGGCTGCCTGGTACCCCTGAGCCCAGCTTCATCTCGTTGAATTTCTCCTTTTGTGTTTTCTCTGTGTATTTGGTGCAGAGAGGTCTGTGTTGGAGCATGAGTTTATGGAGCCTTCTTAGTGGGACATACTGCTTTGTACTTTGAAGGAAGGAAGGAAGGTGGAAAGGTTTGGAGGGAACTAAGATGATGTGGGGTTTTCTGTGTCCCAGCAATGTGCATGTGGGGCATTGGGGCAGCGGAATGGTGAGCAAAAGGATAGCTGTGGCTCCATCCTTGGGCTTTGCAGGGCGGGCAGTCTCTTCTGTGCCTGGAATGCCTGTCTTGGCCTAGACCCAGGTGAGGGCATGGAATAGGAGAGCCATGGCCACAAGGAGTCACTTGTCAGTTCCTGCTTTGTGTGCCCTAGTGTCCCTCAGCTGACATCGGCCAAGTGCTGGGCACTTGCTGATCTGACATCGGTTCTTCTTTTTTTTTTTTTTTTTTTTTTTTGACAGAGTGGACAGTGAGAGAGAGAGAGACAGAGAGAAAGGTCTTCCTTTTTTTCCATTGGTTCACCCCCCAATGGCCGCTGCGGCTGGCGCGCTGTGGCCGGCACACCGCACTGATCCGAAGCCAGGAGCCAGGTGCCTTTAGTGGTCTCCCATGCGGGTGCAGGGCCCAAGGACTTGGGCCATCCTCCGCTGCACTCCCAGGCCACAGCAGAGAGCTGGACTGGAAGAGAAGCAACCGGGACAGAATCCGGTGCCCCAACCGGGATTAGAACCCAGTGTGCCGGCGCCACAGGCGGACAATTAGCCTATTGAGCCGTGGCGCCGGCCAATCTGTTCTTTAATTAACAAGTTCAAGGCAACCCAGAAATGTGGGTGCCATTAACCTCATCTTCTGAGGGACAGGATGACTCAGGCTCAGAACCTCATATGCCTTCTAGCATCTTCCAGTTCGGATGTGCAGGGATTTCCCTGGTGTCTGACCTCCTTCTCCCATGCATCTGGCATGTTCTATCTGCCCTGCCCCCTCCTCTTCCTTGGTCTCCCAGAGGCACGATACCCCACAAGGGAACAGTCTGAGGGCTCTGACATGACTTCCTCTGCATCTCCCGGCAGGTGATTCAGGCACCTGCAGCTGAGCGTGGGATGTGTTCTGGACTGGAAGAGGCTCTTAGCCCTTCTTTTTTTTCCCCCAAAGAAACATTTACTTAATGAGTACATATTTCATAAGTACAACTTCAGGAATATAGTGATTCTTCCCAGCATACCTGCACTCCCACGCCTACTGCCACTCCACTTCCTCCTTCCACTCCCATTCCCAGTCCCATTCTCCATTAAGGAAAAGAAAAAAACTGTTCCTCAACAGTCAAGACAAGCTCTGTGGCTGGCACTGCGGTGTAGTGGGTAAAGCTGCCGCCTGCAGTGCTGGCATCCCATATAGGCGCTGGTTCGAATCCCAGTTGCTCCACTTCCCATCCAGCTCTCTGCAGTGGCCTGGGAAAGCAGTGGAAGATGGCCCAAGTTCTTGGGGCCCCGCACCCACATGAGAGACCCGGAACAAGCTCTTGGCTCCTGGCTTCTGATTGACACAGCTATGGCCTTTGTGGCAGTTTGGGGAGTGAACCAGCAGACACAATGTGTCGTGGTGAAGATCTTTTCTGGTCATGTCTATTAGGGGTTCTGTGTGCTTCCTGTAGTTGGATACCCCCTCTCTTTCTCCAAATTGGGGAAATTTTCTGTTGTTCTTTCACTAAAAGGGCCTTCTAATCCTTTCTCTCTTTGCACGCCTTCAGGAACTCCTAGAACCCGTATGTTGGGTTGTTGATAATATCCTGTGTATTCCCAACAGTGTTGTTTAGTTTTCTAATTTATTCTTGTATTTGGTCTGGCTGTATAATTTCCTGTGCTTTATCTTCTAAGTCGGAATTTCCTTCTTCTGCTTCACCAATTCTGTTGTTAAGAGTTTCCACTGCATTTTTTGTTTGTTCTACTGAATTCTTCATTTCCAATATTTCATTTTGATTTCTCTTTAAGATCTCAATTTTTTTTAACTTTTATTTAATGAATATAAATTTCCAAAGTACAGAATATGGATTACAATGGCTTCCCCCCTATAACATCCCTCCAACCCGCAACCCTCCCCTTATCCACTCCCTCTCCCCTTCCATTCACGTCAAGATTCATTTTCTATTCTCTTTATATACAGAAGATCAGTTTAGCATACATTAAGTAAAGATTTAAACAGTTTGCTCCCACACAGAAACATAAAGTGAAAAATACTGTTTGAGTACTAGTTATAGCATTAAATCTCAATGTACAGCACACTAAGGACAAAGATCCTACATGAGGAGTAAGTGCACAGTGACTCCTGTTGTTGACTTAACAAATTGACACTCTTGTTTATGGCCTCAGTAATCACCCTAGGCTCTTGTCATGAGCTGCCAAGGCTATGGAAGCCCCCTGAGTTCACTGATTCTGATCATATTTAGACAAGGCCGTGGTCAAAGTGGAAGTTCTCTCCTCCCTTCAGAGAAAGGTACCTCCTTCTTTGATGACCCATTCTTTCCACTGGGATCTCACTCGTGGAGATCTTTCATTTAGGTTCCCCCCCGCCCCAGAGTGTCTTGGCTTTCCATGTCTGAAATACTCTCATGGGCTTTTCAGCCGGATCTGCATGCCTTAAGGGCTGATTAGTCAAAGTGGAAGTTCTCTCCTCCCTTCAGAGAAAGGTACCTCCTTCTTTGATGACCTGTTCTTTTCTCTGGGATCTCACTCACAGAGATCTTTCATTTAGTGGTGGTGGTTGTTTTTTTTTTTTTTTGCCAGAGTATTTTGGCTTTCCATGCCTGTAATACTCTCATGGGCTTTTCAGCTAGATCCACGTGCCTTAAGGGCTGATTCTGAGGCCAGAGTGCTGTTTAGGACATTTGCCATTCTATGGGTCTGCTGTGTATCTCACTTCCCATGTTGGATCATTCTCTCCCTTTTTGATTCTATCAGCTAGTATTTGCAGACACTATTCTTGTTTATGGGATCCCTTTGGTTCTTAGTCCTTTCATTACGATCAGTTGTGAACAGAAATTGATCACTGGGACTAGTGAGATGGCATTGGTACATGTCACCTCGATGGGATTGAATTCGAATCCCCTGGTATGTTTCTAACTACCGTTTGAGGTAAGTCAGCTTGAGCATGTCCCGAATTGCACATCTCTTCCCTCTCTTATTCCCACTCTTATATTTAACAGCGATCACTTTTCAGTTAAGTTTCAGCACTTAAGAAGAATTGTAGGCCGGCGCCGTGGCTCACTAGGCTAATCCTCCGCCTAGCGGCGCCGGCACACCGGGTTCTAGTCCCGGTCGGGGTGCCGGATTCTGTCCTGGTTGCCCCTCTTCCAGGCCAGCTCTCTGCTGTGGCCCGGGAGTGCAGTGGAGGATGGCCCAGGTGCTTGGGCCCTGCACCCCATGGGAGACCAGGAAAAGCACCTGGCTCCTGGCTCCTGCCATTGGATCAGCGCGGTGTGCCGGCCGCAGCACGCCGGCCGCGGTGGCCATTGGAGGGTGAACCAACGGCAAAGGAAGACCTTTCTCTCTGTCTCTCTCTCTCACTGTCCACTCTGCCTGTCAAAAAAAAAAAAGAAGAAGAAGAAGAATTGTGTATTGATTACAGTATTCAACCAAAAGTATTAAGTAGAACAAACAAAAAAATACTAGAAGGGATAACATATTAAGCTGCTCATCAACAGTCAGGGTGAGGGCTGATCAGGTCACCGTTTCTCATAGTGTTCATTTCACTTTAACAGGTTTCCTTTTTGGTGCTCAGTTAGTTGTCACCTATCAGGGAGAACAAGTGGTATTTGTCCCTTTGGGATTGGCTTATTTCACTCAGCATAATGTTTTCCAAATTCCTAACAGGGATAATTTTTCAGTTAAAATTTAAACACCTAAGAATAATTGTGTGTTAATCACAGAGTTCAACCAATGGTACTAGAACAAAAAAAAAATACTAAAATGGATAAAGTATTACATTTTACATCAACTGTCAGGACAAGAGCTGATCAAGTCACTGTTTCTCACAGTGTCCATTTCACTTCAACAAGTTTCCCCTTTGGTGCTCAGTTAGTTGTCGCCAATCAGGGAGAACATATGATATTTGTCCCTTTGGGACTGGCTTAATTCACTCAGCATGATGTTTTCCAAATTCCTCCATCTTGTTGCAAATTACTGGGTTTCGTTGTTTTTGACTGCTGTATAGTATTCTATAGAGTACATGTCCCATAATTTCTTTATCCAGTCTACCGTTGATGGGCATTTGGGTTGGTTCCAGGTCTTAGCTATTGTGAATTGAGCTGCAATAAACATTAATGTGCAGACATCTTTTTTGTTTGCCAATTTAATTTCCTTTGGGTAAGTTCCAAGGAGTGGGATGGCTGGGTTGAATGGTAGGGTTATATTTAGGTTTCTGAGGAATCTCCAGACTGACTTCCATAGTGGCTTGACCAGTTTGCATTCCCACCAACAGTGGGTTAGTGTCCCTTTTTCCCCACATCCTCTCCAGCATCTATTGTTGGTAGATTTCTGAATGTGACCCATTCTAACTGGGGTGAGGTGGAACCTCATTGTGGTTTTGATTTGCATTTCCCTGATTGCTAGTGATCTTGAACATTTTTCATGTGTCTGTTGGCCATTTGGATTTCCTCTTTTGAAAAATGTCTATTGAGGTCCTTGGCCCATCTCTTAAGTGGGTTGTTTGTTTTGATCTTGTGGAGTTTCTTGATTTCTTTGTAGATTCTGGTTATCAACCCTTTATCAGTTGCATAGTTTGCAAATATATTTTTCCATTCTGTCGGTTGTCTCTTCACTTTCCTGACTGTTTCTTTTGCAGTACAGAAACTTCTCAATTTGATGCAATCCCAAATGTTAATTTTGGCTTTGACTGCCTGTGCTTCTGGGGTGTTTTCCAAGAAGTCATTGCTGGTACCTATATCTTGCAGGGTTTTTCCAATGCTCTCTAATAATTTGATGGTGTCAGGTCGTAGATTTAAGTCTTTAATCCATGTTGAGTGGATTTTTGTGTAAGGTGAAAGGTAGGGGTCTTGCTTCATGATTCTGCACGTGGAAATCCAATTTTCCCAGCACCATTTATTGAATAGACGGTCCTTGCTCCAAGAATTGGTTTTAGATCCTTGATCAAATATAATTTGGCTGTAGATGTTTGAATTGATTTCTGGTGTTTCAATTCTGTTCCATTGGTCTATCCATCTGTTTCTGTACCAGTACCATACTGTTTTGATTACAACTGCCCTGTATTATGTCCTGAAATCTGGTATTGTGATGCCTCCAGCTTTGTTTTTGTTGTACAAGATTGCTTTAGCTATTCGAGGTCTCCTGTGTCTCCATATAAATTTCAGCACCGTTTTTTCCAGATCTGAGAAGAAGGTCTTTGGTATCTTGATTGGGATTGCATTGAATCTATAAATTGCTTTTGTGAGAATGGACATTTTGATGATATTGATTCTTCCAATCCATGAGCATGGAAGGTTTTTCCATTTCTTGGTATCCTCTTCCATTTCTTTCTTTAAGGTTTTGTAATTTTCATCGTAGAGATCTTTAACGTCCTTGGTTAAGTTTATTCCAAGGTATTTGATTGTTTTTGTAGCTATTGAGAATGGGATTGATCTTAGCAGTTTGTTCTCAGCCGTGGCACTGCTTGTGTAAACAAAGGCTGTTGATTTTTGTGCATTGATTTTATACCCTGCTACTTTGCCAAAATCTTCTATGAGTTCCAATAGTCTCTTAGTAGAGTTCTTTGGGTCCCCTATATAAAGAATCATATCATCTGCAAAGAGGGATAGTTTGAGTTCTTCCTTCCCATTTTGTTTCCCTTTAATTTCTTTTTCTTGCCTAATAGCTCTGGCTAGAACTTCCAGAACTATGTTAAATAGCAGTGGTGAGAGTGGGCATCCCTGTCTGGTACCAGATCTCAGTGGAAATGCTTCCAACTTTTCCCCATTCAATAGGATGTTGGCTGTGGGTTTTTCATAGATTGCTTTGATTGTATTGAGGAATGTTCCTTCCATATCCCATTTGCTTAGAGTTTTCATCATGAACGGGTGTTGTATTTTATCAAATGCTTTCTCGGCGTCTATTGTGATAATCATATGGTTTTTTTTCTGCAGTCTGTTAATGTGGTGTATCACATTGATTGTTTTGCACACATTAAACCATCCCTGTATACCAGGGATAAATCCCACTTGGTCTGGGTGGATGATCTTTCTGATGTGTTGTTGCATTCTATTGGCGAGAATTTTATTGAGGATTTTTGCATCTATGTTCATCAGGGATATTGGTCTGTAATTTTCTTTCAATGCTGCATCTTTTTCCAGCTTAGGAATTAAGGTGATGCTGGCTTCATAGAAAGAATTTGGGAGGACTCCCTCTTTTTCGATTGTTCTGAATAGTTTGAGAAGAATTGGAGTCAGTTCTTCTTTAAATGTCTGGTAGAATTCAGCAGTGAATCCATCTGGTCCTGGGCTTTTCTTTGTTGGGAGGGCCTTTATTACTGTTTCCATTTCTGTCTCAGTTATGGGTCTGTTTAGGTTTTCTATGTCTTCCTGGTTCAATTTAGGTAGGTTGCATGTGTCCAGGAATCTATCCATTTCTGATAGGTTTCCCTGTTTGCTGGCATACAAGTCCTTGTAGTAATTTCTGATGATTCTTTTTATTTCTGTGGTGTCTGTTGTTACGTTTCCTTTTTCATCTCTGATTTTATTGATTTGGGTCTTTTCTTTTTTTAGTTAGTTGGGCCAATGGGGTGTCAATTTTGTTTATTTTTTCAAAAAACCAGCTCCTCGTTTGGCTGATTTTTTGTAATGTTTTTTTGGATTCAATCCTGTTGATTTCTTCTCTGATTTTAATTATTTCTCTTCTCCTACTAGATTTGGGTCTGGTTTACTGTAGGTTTTCTAGATCCTTGAGGTGAATTGAAAGTTCATCTATTTGGTGCCTTTCCAATTTCTTGATGTAGGCACCTACTGATATAAACTTTCCTCTTAACACTGCTTTTGCTGCGTCCCATAAGTTTTGGTATGTTGTGCTGTTATCCTCATTTACTTCCAGAAAATTTTTGATTTCTCTTTTAATTTCTTCTATGACCCATTGTTCATTCAGGAGCATGTTGTTGAATCTCCATGAGTTTGCATATGCTCTAGGGATTCCTGAGTTGCTAATTTCCAACTTCATTCCTTTATGGTCTGAGAAGCTGCATGGTATGATTCTAATTCTTTTGAATTTGCTGAGACTTGCTTTATGGCCTAGTATGTGGTCAATCCTAGAGAAGGTTCCATGTACTGCTGAGAAGAATGTAGATCTCAATTTTGTGAGAGAAATTTTCTTTCATGTCATGTATGGATTTCATTAGTTTGTACATTTGCTTCTGATCCCTTGTAAGTAATCCTATGATCAGTTTTTTGAATTCCATCTCTGGCATTTCTTTAACCTCCTCATCTTCTCAATCTAGTATTGAGGTGTTGTGTTCTTTGGGGGGTGTCATGCTGTCTTTCTTATTCTTGTTCCTTGAATCAGTGTGTTTGTTATTCTGCATTTGTGGAGATACTCATCAATTTCTTCTTTATTTTTTATTTTATTTTATTTTTTGCTGTGGTGGCTTTCATCTTCGGGCTATTCTGAGTGGATTAGTGGAGTGTCTGCTTTCAGGGAATACCTAGAGGCGTGTGGTGGGTGTGGCCAGGGAGCTCTGTTCAGTGCTCCAGCGTGAAGGGCGTGTCTGAGGTGACAAACCCAGAATTGGCATGGTAAATCCCCTTTACTTATTTATTTTTTAATCAGAGGGGAGGTTTGTTCTTGTCTGTTGGTGTAGACTCAGCTAAGCTCCTCTCCTTGGAGGAGACCAGTGCCTGGGCTCAAGCCCCCATCAATATATTATTTGTGTACTCTGCCACAAGGACCACACGAAGGATCTGTTCAGTCCTCAGTGTAAGCTCAGGTTCCCCAGCAATGTCCCTCGCCAGGTACCCAGGGAGCCCTGGTCGTGCGGAGCCTCCCACAGTGACTGTCCAAAGTCCCAGCCACATCCTGAGTCTTCCCATGCAGCCACAGTGTTTTCACAGTCCGGGCACACAAGCCTCCCACAGTCACAAGCACCCAGCCCCGTGTCTGTTCTCCCCACCAGACTCAGGAGTCTCCACTTGGCTGGTTGCTGGGCGTGGACATGGGCTGGCACAGCTGGTACGTATGTCCAAAATGGCACCTGCTCTCTGTCAGCTTGTTACAGGATGCCTTTGCAGGGTGACTGGGGAGAGGGAAAACGTGCCCCCCTTGTTTTTTTCTCCTCTAGTTTGGCAGGCGCCCCATCCCCCACAGGCTCCAAGCCTGGTTCCCTCTAGGCTTCTCCTGCAGCTTCTTTGCCAGTGGCTTGGGCTGCCGTGGTCTGGTCTCATCTCACTCTGCAGCAGTGGTGTGGAGGCTCTCGGCTGCTGGGTTCCTGAGTTGTGCACGTCCACGCCCTCCACATATGTCTGCTCTTTCCTCCAATCTGCATAGAGTGTCCTCTGCCGTTTTCTCCCTAATTCTTCCCTGAGACTGCACTCCTTCCACTTTTTTTTTTAAGATTTAATTATTTATTTGAAGGTCAGAGTTACCCAGAGAGAGAAGGGGAGAGAGAGAGAGAGAGAGAGAGAGAGGGTCTTCCATCCGCTGGTTCACTCCCCAGGTGGCTGCAATGGCCGGAGCTGTGCCAATCCAAAGCCAGGAGCCAGGAGCTTCCTCTGGGTTTCCCACGTGGGTGTAGGGGCCCAAGGACTTGGGCCATCTTCTACTACTTTCCCAGGTCATAGCAGAGAGCTGGATCGGAAGTAGGGCAGCAGAGACTCGAACCGGCACCCATATGGGATGCAGGCACTGCAGGTGGTGACTTTACCTGCTATGCTACAGCGCCAGCCCTTCTCCACTTTTTTAAACTATCTTCTAGACTTGAGCAGCAAGCTCCCTCTCTCCTCCGCCCTCTTAGGTCTTTTCTTTTCTTTTTTTTATTTTTTGACAGGCAGAGTGGACAATGAGAGAGAAAGAGAAAGAGAGAAAGGTCTTCCTTTGCCATTGGTTCACCCTCCAATGGCCACCATGGCCGGCACGCTGCAGCTGGCGCACCACCGCACTGATCTGAAGGCAGGAGCCAGGTGCTTCTCCTGGTCTCCCATGGGGTGCAGGGCCCAAGCACTTGGGCCATCCTCCACTGCACTCCCTGGCCACAGGAGAGAGGGGCCTGGAAGAGGGGCAACCGGGACAGAATCCAGTGCCCCGACCAGGACTAGAATCTGGTGTGCCGGTGCCGCAGGCGGAGGATTAGCCTATTGAGCCACGGTGCCGGCCCCTCTTAGGTCTTCTTAACCCACAGTTGTTGCATCTGCCCATGCATTAACAATGCCAGTCCACAGTGTCCTGACGCAATCAGCGGGTCTGCTTTCCTGTGTGGTTCTGTGGTTTATTTGTGTAGGTGGTCCCAAGGCTGTTGTGTCTTTGGGGCTGCCTCATAGTGTACTCCAAGGGATACGCCATGGCCTTTGAGTTCCCAGAGACCCCTGTCCCCATTATTCTCCACCACATCCCCCTGTTGCTCTCTGGCCTGTAATCATTTGGGGAATTAGTTTGCCGGGAACTATTTCTCTTCCTACCTGAAGCAAGCTCCAGGCAGAAGGGACCTGATTTCTCTGCGGGGATCTGCATCGCCTAGTACAACAGCTAGCCCGCGGGAGGATGATAACTCCGTTGTGAATGAATGAGGGACATGAGAGACGGCTGCTTCAAGCCTGGCTCTTCCATTTCAGATGCCTGTGGCTTCCAGCACGTGGTCTCACTATTCCTTACCTGTGGAAAGGGTGAACGCTGGTGACAACATAGGACTGCCGAGTCATTTGGAGCCAACCGTAGAGCCGCTCACAAAAGCAGCCCGTGAGGCTGTTCCGTCGTGTCGTTGTGTTCCGAAGCACGTGGCCGGGCTGGCACCACACCTGGGAAAGCACAGGCACACACAGGCTCTGGGCATCTGTAACCAGGGATTGGCCGGGCTGCTGAGGCTGACTGGAAACTCGTGTGCTCCTCACCGCCTGGGGTCTGTTCATCTGCACAGGCCTTTCGTGGTCACTTGCCAGTGTTCCTGAACCTCTTTACCCAGCGTCAGGAGCTGTGGCAGCTTCCTGTCTGACAAAGCCCAGATGTTTGGGTGACGGAGAAGTACAGATGAGGAGGTGTCGCAGAAGTCCTGGGTTGTCATAGGCACAGCTTCTCAGCCCTGTGGCCATGGGGGCTCTGCTCATCTTCTGGGGGCCGCCTGGCATGCAGAGGGGCCCCCCAGAGCAGTTCCTGGTCTCTGCCTTTGGCCTGGTGTTTGGGGGTCCAAGGCTTTCACGGCTAATTAACAGCCCGAGCCCAGGGCTATGGGTGCCGAGAAGTGAGCCTCTGGCCTTCAGGTGCTGCTGGCCAGAGAGCATGCCGGCAGACTTGCTTCCAGACAGGCTGTGATTAGAGAGAGGGGCTCACCCTGCAGGTCTGACCAGAATCAATCTGTGATGAGCTAGGATGTGACCATCGAGACACAAGTAAGAGCCCCTGTGTTTGTTAACTGTCTGCTGGCCCCTTTAATGGTGTCTTCTTTCTCATCTTGCTACTCTGCTGTCTAAGGACCAGGAAATGGAGTGTGTCCATGCTGCATGCAGACAGTCTTCTTTCCAGGGGCAGAGGCTCGGCCTCTGGGAGCTGATTCCTCTCCCATCCCAGCCTGACAGAGTGCTTAGCACACAGTAAGCACTCCTCTGTGTCTCCTTGCACTCTCCCTGCCCGTATCACCACAGCTGGCGAGGTTGTCTCTGAGATGCACCTGCACCCTGCAGGGGCAGTCACTCACCCACCTGGCTGAAATGGTGACAGCGGTGACTTCCAGGACTTCGTCAGGGAGAAAGTGTGGGGCAGCCCCAGGGGGCAGCATTCTTTAGGACACCTGCTTACACCCCCCCTCCAAGTGACTCCTGGTGATGGAGGAGGCCTGGGTTGCCTGGGCCCTGGACCAGTGGCAGCGTCATTGGGGAGGCCCCACGGGCTGGTTTTGAACAATCCCCTGGTGATGCTGATGTACACTCAAGTGCAGGAGCTGCTGGTCAGAGTTCTCAAACCTGCCCAACTGCAGAGTGTTGCTTTTTTGATGAAACCAATTTTTAAAATATTCAATGAATAGTTTATATTGAAAAAGCCAACTTCACTTTTTAAGCAGTTTTCGATTTACAGAGAGATTGGAAAGCGAACACAGAAATTTCCTGGATACCCCAAACCTACTTTCTCCTGTTAACATCTTCCATGGGTGTAGTAGCTTTGTTAAATTGATGAACCAATATTAATACATTCCTGTGAACTAAAGTCAGCATTGTGTTCCAGTTTGCACCTGATGCCTGTCCCAGGATCCTACCTAGGAGCTGTCATCACGTCCCCTGAGGCTCAGTTCTCAAGCTCTCCTCCTTTTTGATGGCTTTAAGGGTTTGCAGGAGGGCTGCTGAGGTATTTTGTAGAATTTCCCTCGGCCGGGGTCATTTGATGTTTTTCTCGTAATTAGACTGGAGTTGGGAGTTTTGGAAGACAGACCCCAGGAGGGCCTTTCACACTGAATCACATCAGGGATGCCTGTTACACACAAGACCCTGCTGTTGTCGGCGTTGACCTTGATCACCTGGCCGAGGCGTGCTTGTGAGGTTTCCCCAATGTGCAGTTAAGTCCTCTACCTTTCCACACTGTACTTTCGGGAAGAAAGTGTGCAGCACACACTCAGGAAAGCAGAGCTGTGGGTGGGGCATTGACAGAATTTACTTGGAATTCTTCTGCACCTGGGCTTCCTCTCTGTGTGTTTGTTGGGTATGTGATCTTTATTCTTCCCAGCATGGGCTTGTGGACGGTTGCTTTATATTTTCATTTATTATCGGGATGACTTTATTGTGTTGCCCACATAGTATCCTGGAAGCTCTTTGGGTTGGCTCAGGTGTCCTTTCGACATGCCCCCCTCAGCGTGGAAGTTTACCTTGTTTTGTATGGGCACTTCCTTCTGTCCAGGCACTACAAGTTTATCTCCTAGGGTCAGCCATTTTTCCGGGGTGCCCTGCTTCCTTTGGTTAGAATCACAGTGGAAACTAAAATCTGTCCGGGGTGTGCTCTTTGCTACTGGGATGTCATTGATTCGAGGCCTTCTCAACTGACCCAGCCAGTGTGTGCATTCAGTAAGACTCATGTGCACACTTATGTATTGACACTTGTGTGAGCACACTTACGTACTTGTACTGACCCATGCGTGCACATCTGTGTATCCATACTGACCTGTGTGTGCATACGCGTTGTGTGTTGATACTGATATATGCATATGTATGTATACAGATAATTCTGTATACAATCCTTTGTACCTATATTAAACTAAACATTTAGTTTGCTCTTTTTTTAAAAAAAGAGATTTATTTATCTGAGAGGTAGAGTTAGAGACAGGGAGAAACGAAAGAAAGGTCTTCCATCCCCTGGTTCATTCCCTAAATGGCCACAATGGCTGGAGCTGAGCCAATCTGAAACCGGGAGCCAGGAGTTTCTTCCGGGTCTCCCAGGTGGGTGCAGGGACCCAAACACTTGGACCATCTTCCACTGTTTTCCCAAGCCATAGCAGAGAGCTGAATTGGAAGAGGAGCAGCCAGGACACGAACCAGTGCCCGTATGGGATGCCTGCACTGCAGGCCAGGTCTTAGTCTTCTGCACCATGGCATTGGCCCCATAGTTTGCCCTTGATGTCTGCAGTAAGGTGTCTGTGTGCCATGGTCAATACCTGGGTTCATTTCCTGACTCCAGCTCCTGACTCAGCTTCTTGCCAGTGCAGACCCAGCTAGGCAGTGGTAATGGCTGAGGAATTAGATTGTGCCACCCATATAAGAGACCAGGATTGCATTCCTGGTTCCTGGCTGCAAACCCAACACAACCCCAGCTACTGTGGACATTCTGGGGGAAAGAAACAATCAATGGGGGGGGGGAGCTCTCTCTGGCTCTCAAATAAATGAAAAATAAAAAAAATATTAAGGGGCTGGTGCTGTGGCATAATGGGTAGAGCCACCGCCTAGCAGTGACGCATCCCATATGGGCACCGTTTTGGGTCCTGGCTGCCCCAATTCCGATCCAGCTCTCTGCTGTAGCCTGGGAAAGCAGTAGAAGATGGCTCAAATGCTTGGGCCTCTGCACCCACATGTGAGACCTCGAGGATGCTCCTGCATGGGATTGGTGCAGGTCCAGCTGTTGAGGCCACGTAGGGTGTGAACCAGCAGATGGAAGACCTCTGTGTCTCTCTCTCGCTGCCTCTGCCTCTCTGTAACTCTGCCTTTCAAATAAATTAATAAATCTTAAAAAATGAGCCTTTCAATTCATAAACACAGATTATCTCTTCATTTAATTGGATCTATTTTGATTTTGTTCATCATGGTTTTGTGGTTTCTCACATGTAGATTCTGGACTCATCTCATTAGATTTATTCCCCAAGCATTTTCCGTTTGGGGTGCTGTTGTAAATAGTGTGGTTTTGTACCTGTAAAATTCTAGCTGCTCACTGCTGGCCTGTGGGGAACCCACTGTCTTTTGCATATTGACCTTGAATCCCGGAGCCTGGCTGCATTTACTTGTTATTCCCACAAGTGGCTGTTCTTTCTTCTGATGCTTTGTACTTGCCAGAAGACAGTTTTATTTCCCCCTTTGAGGATCCCAGGACCTTTTGCTTGGTTTCTGTGGGCTTGCTGGCGTTCGGCTTCTCACCGCTCAGCGCCGTGCAGGCTGTGGGTGTTTCCTAGATGTCCTCTCTCAAGGCGCGCGCTCTCCTCTGTTGGATTTTGCCGGATGCTGTTTCTGCAGCAGCGGATACAATCGCCGGTTGCTTCTGCCTGTGGGTGCGGTGATGACTCTGGTTCATCTGAAATGGTGGACCCGCTCTGTGTACCTGTGCTGATTCTTTCATCTGGACCAGACTGTGGAGAACTGGTCTGATTCCCTCCATAACTGTTTGCTACGATTCGTCTTGTTAATTTTTTTAGGAGATGATTAATTATTGATTGCCTGTTCAGTTGATGCATGTCTCCTGTGTGTATTTTCAGAGGTTTTGACTCTCAAGGAATTGGCCCATTTCATCTAGATTACCAAACAAATGGGCACAGTTGCTAATTGTATTTCTTTATTATCCTTTTCAATGTCCACAGGGTCAATAGGGATGACCCCTCTCATTTCTGATACTGGTAATTTGCATTTTATCTGTTTATTTCTTGGCCGGAGTTGAGCCACTTCCCAGGCCGGCTTCGGATGGGGCTTTGGGGCTGGCACTTGGGTGTGCTTTCTTAGAGTACCTGGTGTCTGCAGCTGGGAGGAGGCTGGTTGGCAGCTGTCAGAAACCTAGGTCATTTTGTTGTTCGTTTCCACGCCTTTTCAGCCAGGGCACTGTGGCCATTTGAGGATGCTAACAGGGAAAACAGAAAAAGGCACAGCTGTGGAAGGGCAAGGAGAGACACAAGCACCCTGCCTGCTCGGTGCTCACCATGCTAAGGAAGCACTGGGGGCCCAGAGCCGCTTCCCAGGTCCTCATATTGAAGGGGACAGTGCCCTGGACTGCTTTAGGGTGGGGCTGTGCACACAGTGCAGGGCACGCAGGGCCTAGTGCTGCTCTGGCTGTCAGAGGGGTCCTCAGACAGACAGGGCTGCCTCCTGGGGGGTCACTGGTTCCCTTGATAAGGAATCTGAGCAGAAGCCTGAGCCTTGCAGGCCCATGTGTGGGGGAGAGGGCATCAGGACGGGGTGGGGGGGGCCTTTCCTGAGCACCTGCTAAGCCCTGGGCTCTCCACTGCAGCAGGACAGAGGGTGCTCGGGGTGGGGGGTCCCAGCCACATCTCGGCTTTTCCCTGGGAAAATCTCAACATTTCTCTGATCGTGTTCTTCTGGGATGGGGCCCCCAGCCAGTTTCTCATTTTGTTTGTCTGATTTTGGAAGGCTCGGCTCTGACCAATGGGGCGTTGAACCTGCACAGCCCCGTGAAGCGGAAGCTGGACACGGAGAAGGACTACGTCTTTGACAAGAGGCTCAGGTACAGCGTCCGCCAGAATGAAAGCAACTGCCGGTTTCGAGACATCGTCGTGCGGAAGGAAGAGGGGTTCACGCACATCCTGCTGTCTAGCCAGACCTCAGACAACAACGCGCTGACACCCGAGGTAAAGGGGCTTGGGCTGGGGAGCGCTGTGGGGAGCCAGGCGCCCCTCTGGTTCAGAGGGGGACATCAGCTTTCTCTGTTGTTCCATCAGGGAGCCAGAGAAAATAATGCATTCATTAAAACATGACTGCTGGACGCAACTGGCTAATCACTTTGCATACATGATCCCATTTGGTCTTTATGACCAGATCATGATGTTATCCCTTTTTATAGACCGTGGGTCACGGGGATATTTGGCGACCCAGTGCTGGTCTCAGAGTTGGGGGCAGGCCCAGGAATCGAAGCATCCTGTCTCGGACTTTCCAGCTACACTTCACTGTCGTCACCAAGTCACATTTCTTTGCTGGAGATAGAATGGTACTCACTCGGTTCACTTATGTGCAGGGTCTTCAAAAAGTTAGTGGAAAATATGCATCATGTAAAAACTCTGCATAAATTTCATTTTTTTTAAACACCAGAATAAATTTGTGTCTTAATTCCTTTTTCCCATAAAGTCTTTGAAGTACCTTCAGGTATGCTTTTAGCAAAACAATTCACATACCGGAAGTTTCACCCTTTTAAAACATATGGTTCATTGGTTTTCACTGTTTCCACAAGGTTGTACAACCATTACCGCTGTCTGATTCCAGAACATTTCATTGCCCCTGGAAGAACACCTTTATCCAGTCAGTCATGCCCATTCTCCCTGCCCCGGCAACCGCTGCTCTGCTTTCTGAATCCGTAGATTTGTCCATTCTGTACAGCCCTTAGAAAGCAGCCGTACGATGCTTGGCCTTTTTTGTCTCCCTCCTTTCACACTTAGCATGTTTTTGAGGCTCATCTTTTTTATAGCAGGTGTCACTACCTCATTTCTTTTTACGGCTGGATAATATTAGACCACATTGTTTGAATCAGTTTTACAAGTTGATGGGCATTTGGGCCATTTCTACTTATGTCTATTATGAATTGATTGCTAAAGAAATTCATGTCTAAGTTTTTATGTGAAGGTGTGTGCCCAATTTTCTTGGAAATGGTCCTTATTCCTAATAAAATGTTCTTGACTATGTTTGAATTCCTGTAATTGCCGGGTCACTCGGTAGCTCTGTGTTTGACCTTAGAGGACTGGCCATTCCCTCTGGCAGTGTGCAAAGGCTCCAGTTCCCAGCAAACTCAGTGGCCTTTGCTTTTGTCTTCTCTTTGTTATGATGGCCACATGAGTGAGTGTGAGGGGAGTGTTTCCTGGGTTTTTTTTTTTTTTTAATATGACAGGTAGAGTTCACAGACAGTGAGAGAGAGAGAGAGAGACAGAAAGGTCTTCCTTCTGTTGGTTCACTCCCCAAATGGCTGCTATGGCCGGCACTGCGCCATTCCGAAGCCAGGAGCCAGGAGTTTCTTCCCGGTCTCCAACGCGGGTGCAGGAGCCCAAGCACTTGGGCCATCCTCCACTGCACTCCTGGGCCACAGCAGAGAGCTGGACTGGAAGAGCAGCAACTGGGACTAGAACCCAGCGCCCATATGGGATGCCGGCGTCACAGGCGGAGGATTAACCTAGTGCGCCACAGCGCAGGCCCCTCCTGGTGGTTTTGATTTGCAGTTCCCTGCTGACTAATAACACTGACCATCCTGATGCATGTGGATGTTTGTCTCAGTTCTGTGGACACATGTCTATTTAAGTCCTTTCCCTATTTTTAAGTGGATTTTTGCTCTTTTTATTGCTGAGTTTTAAGCCCTCTCTGTATGTTCTGGATAACGGATCCCATCAGATGCACAATTTGAAAAAGTAGGTTGTCTTTTTATTTTCTTAATAGTGCTGATGAAGATTTCCATGTAACTTTGTACATGTGAAGCATGCTTATTTCTTAGGCTAATAAAATAGGCAGACCACGAGGACTTAATGTGATTAAGCAGGCAGCATCACCAAAATGCAGAACCAGTGGGGGAGCCATGAGAAATTCTTTTTTTTTTTTTTTTTTTTTTTTTGACAGGCAGAGTGGATAGTGAGAGAGAGAGACAGAGAGAAAGGTCTTCCTTTTGCCGTTGGTTCACCCTCCAGTGGCCGCCATGGCTGGCGCACTGCGGCCGGCGCACCGCACTGATCCGAAGGCAGGAGCCAGGTGCTTCTCCTGGTCTCCCATGGGGTGCAGGGCCCAAGCACTTGGGCCATCCTCCACTGCACTCCCTGGCCACAGCAGAGAGCTGGCCTGGAAGAGGGGCATCCGGGAAAGAATCCGGCGCCCCGACCGGGACTAGAACCCGGTGTGCCGGCGCCGCTAGGTGGAGGATTAGCCTATTGAGCCGCAGCGCCGGCCGAGAAATTCTTGATGGTACAGATGTGGGAAACATGGAGTCATTCCCTCTTCCTCAACCCGCCAGGGACAGGATAGGAAAGCAGTAAATTTAATAAATTAAAAAATGACAGCGAGCAGCATTTCTCAGTGCTTTGTAGCTTCAAAAGTTTGTAAATGAATTAAAACAAGAAACAAAATCACTGTGACTAAAAAATCACCTGAGGAAAAAACAACTAATTATAGATTTGATGATTATAGCTTCCTAGTAGTTCTTAAAATCAAATGCTGTTCATCTTTTGATTTTCTTCTTGTTCTTTTGGCTATTCCAATTTCTGTGAATTTTGATGTGACTTTTTAAATCAGCTTGTTAATGTCTAGACTAAATTTCTGGATGGAATTTAGGTTGTTTTTGCATTAAACCTTTAATTTGGTAATATTCAACATCTTGATTTTGAATATTGACATGTTAGTGTGGTTTATAGTTCCATTTGTTAATTGGTGTTAAATTTTTATAGCATTATTTTGTGTTTTTAGGCAATTGCTATTGCACATTTGTGGTGAATAAATTATGTTTTTATTATTTTTGGGGAAAAGGTCATAAATTTAGTTGAAAGCTAAGAGTATTTTAGTACTAAGAAACTTGAAATCCGTGACTGTTGGTTCATAGTAGACATTTTCCTTTATAAAGAACTCTTAGTTGCATGATTTCAGATTTTTTCCCCAGCAAAATAAGGTGTTTTTTGTTTTGTTTTGTTTTGGACAGGCAGAGTGGACAAAGAGAGAGACAGAGAAAGGTCTTCCTTTTGCCTTTGGTTCACCCTCCAATGGCCGCCGCGGCTAGCGTGATGCAGCTGGCACACCGCGCTGATCCGAAGGCAGGAGCCAGGTGCTTCTCCTGGTCTCCCATGGGGTGCAGGGCCCAAGCACTTGGGCCATCCTCCACTGCCCTCCTGGGCCACAGCAGAGAGCTGGCCTGGAAGAGGGGCAACGGGGGCAGAATCCGGCACCCCGACCGGGACCAGAACCCGGTGTGCCGGCGCCGCAAGGCGGAGGATTAGCCTAGTGAGCCGCGGCGCAAAATAAGCTTTTAAGTCCATTTCCCATGAGTGTTTTGAGGTACACTTGTCTCATTTGCACCCCTTGATCTGCCAGCGCCCCTGTGAGGTCGCTACAACCTCAGCTTACAGAGGAGGACGTCCAGGTGCAAGGCCAGGCTTCACAGTTCCCGAATGCGAGTGTCATGGGGGCGACGCCCTTGCTGCTGTGGCCCACCTCCCTGGCTCTCCCGCAGCCCCGTGCCCGGCTCAGTGGAGCTGGGGACTCAGAACCCATCTGTCCTCGCAGTGTCCCGCAAGAAGCAGTGGAAGCAAGGAGGGTTAACCACAGGGTATTTGGGGGACCCAGTCCAGGGTGACTGCCTGCCCACACTGCCGCGGCCCAGGAAGTGGGTGGGGTGGAGGTGCCATGCCCCTGACCGTGTGATCCGCGTCTCTCCCTGTCATGACTTGTGCGGCCTGCAGGTCTTTTGCGGGGTTGTGGCCTGGCAGTCGGATGACTGACTTCCTCCCGTCTGAGCTGAAGCAGCCGTGACTTCAGCCTTGGAGTCTGTGGGGCTGGTGGTGGCTTGTCACCATCCTCTTACCGTGACAAGAACTAAGAGCTCTCTTCCACCTGCAGCGGGCGCACCCCCTGGGTCCTCAACTGTGTAGACCTCTCTGTGGGGTTCAGAGAAGTCCAGAGCCCAGGTTTACCCCAAAGCAACTCCTTACGCATTCACACTCCTGAAGACATTGTTGTTTTAGGCTCCTAGTGACACAGCCACCTGAGACGGATTTTTATTCGTGTACTTTTTTCTATTTCACTACTTTGGAAAAGCATGCTCTAGGAAGGCACAGTATTTTCCTTCAATAAATCAAAGAAAGGTGGAGCCTCCCAACTCACTCCGCTTCTGTTTACTGTCGGCCTCCTCATCGGGGAACACACGCGTGCTCCACCTGCTGCAGGTGCACGGGGCCTCACCTCCTGGGCTTGGGCTTGGCTAGTTAGGAGCTGTGCTGCTAACCAGTGTCAGTCGGTTCCAGCGTTGGGGGGAAAACGGAAAAGGTGGTTGATCTGGTGTCTTCTTCTGTTTCAGCAGCCAAAGTGGCTTGTCCACGTGGGCGAGCAGGCTGGCTGGGTAACAGAGCCCGACACAAAGATTCTGCTGAAATGCAGAGGCAGCGTTAAACCAGGAAGGCAGGTTTTGGGGTCCAGGAGACTTGGGTTCGGATCCCGTTCCCACCAGTTTCCATGGGAAGTGACCTGCTTCTCTGAGCTTTCTGGTCTGTAGAAGTTACCCAGTGTCTTCCGTATGAGATTGGCGACCACGTGTGCAGAGTGTCTAGCATGCAGAGGGTATTCCATAAGTGCCCCTGTCCTTGCTCAGATGGAGTAGAGGCCCCTGAGTGACCCCTGCAGACCCAGCCTTGACCGAGAGTGGAGGAACTGGAAGGGCCTGCTTTCGTGGATCTTACAGGTAGCACCGTAAGCTGCTGCACCGCAGCGCCAGCCCCTCAGTTCACTTATTGGAAAGATGCCTGCAGCTCTCCAGGTCACCGTGTTCTCCCTTTGGGCTACTGTGCCAGCCTCAGTGAGTCCGCCACATTTGTGGTTCCCACCCTGAAGTCCACTCTCCATAAAGCAGGCAGAACGAGCGACTGGAAGTGCAATTCCGCCCGAAGCAGAGTCAGCCGCAGAGCTGCGGTCTCATCAGTAGGCTTGGCAGGTGTGGGGTGTGCACTTCCAAACTCACCCAAGAAGGGGTTGGCAGGCCCAAGTCCCCACTGGCCAGAGGTGTCCCTTCCCTGTCATGTGGGCCTCTCTGTCAGGCTGCTCCCTGCGTGGTAGCTGGCTTCCCCCAGAGCCAGAGCTGTGGTCTCTGTAACCTAAGCCGTCTGCGAGTGGTCTGTCACCGCTAAGGTGAGGATATGTGAATTCTGCAAGGGCTCTCGTCGGAAGCATCATGAAAAGGATTGAAATGGTCAGGAGAACGGGGGGTTTGCATCCAGGCTCAGAAAGCAGGGGGTGTCCCTCTGAAAGCTGCTGCACTCGAGCTGGGCGTGGTGCGTGGATCTCAGCAAATAGAAGCAAAGTGCAGAGAGGGGCCCTGACCTGCTGCTCTTGACGCCCCGTCCTAATGAATGTGGTTACCTGGTCCAGACCTCATGTAGACCGGAATCTAGAAGTCGTGCAGAGAGCATGTTCTCTCCAGCAGGCGCTAAAAGCAGGTGGCAGCCAGAAAGCACATAACAAGGGCAATAAATGTAAAGGATGTGTTTAGGACTTGGAAACGCAGAGCCGTCTGCAACCATTTGTTAGAGAGCTGTGTGCTGGAAGCCTCCCAGGAGACAGAGCGGGTACAGGGGACTGACCTGTTGTAGGCCGTGTAACAAGTTACTGTTGAGAAGTGCGTGTGGACAGTGTATTCTGTTAAGAAGGTACAACGGTGCAGCCTGATTTGAGCACGTTTTGCTGCACACAGACCAGCTCCATCCTAAAATGTGAGGATCTTCAAGCAGGTGGAAGCCCAGCTTCCTGTCCAGATGGAGTTCTCAGCACCAGAAAAGCTCAGGGACGTTGACTAATGAAATGCAACTTCTGAAAAGTATAGTTTGTACTTTATCTTATCAATAAAACACAAATGTATTTGAGATTTAATTCACAAAGGGGGGTGGCTGCTTTGTCTGGTTTTGCTTTTTACTCCTTGAAGAGCCAGTCGGCCTCGGACAGGGAATTGTGGCTTGTCTCTTTGGAGGAGGATTTTCTTTGATTTGCCTCTGAGAGACACGGAGTCCGTGTATGGGAGAGCGTGTGTCTATTTCTGGAGGCAGGTGGATTAAAGGGCCCACGAGATCGTGGCCTGCTGGCTTTTGTGACGCTCAGAATGAATCCGTGTGGCTCACACCTGCTGGTGTGCAGTGGCACAGGTGTGGAGGGCCTGGCCCTCTTTCTCACTCAAATCCATCCACGTATTTGAGTCATCCTGGAGGGAGGGGCTGCCGCAGCAGGCTTGGAATCGGGTCCTGCCTCTTACTGCCGTGCACCTCTCAGTCCTCCTGGCTTCCCCTGCAAGGTTGGGATTCCATTCTGCGCCTCACAGGAATTTTGTTGGGAGTAAAATATTAGGTGGCAGGGACCTGATGTGCTACCTGGGATTTCTGTGTGCTTACTAAGTGAGAGTTCTTTCAAACGCCTAACCTAAGAAGCAGTGCTCCTGTAGGATCTCCCCTGGTGCCTGTGGAATCGTCACTGATGGGCCTTTGAAGGCCGCGCCCTCTTAGGCTCTGAGCTCCGTCCAGACGGGTGCCACGCCTCGCTCTCTGTCCCCACGTGCTTCCTGCACTGATTTCTCTCCTTTCCTGACCGCCGATGGATGAACTGAGGGGGCTTTCTGTAATTCCCCCATGCATTGTAGTTCATGCATTTTGGAAGTTGTCTTTAAATTATGTATAGCAAAATCTAAATGTACTTATTACTGCTACACTACCTTTGAACAGAATAGCCCAAATGCTGTCTCCAGTCATTCTTCCTGTCATAGTACGTAATACTGTTGCCTTGCCCAACAGCTCTGCCTTGTTGAACAGCCGCAATCACGTTTAGGCAGTGTCAGTGTT